>NC_088927.1:34737500-35390000 GCF_038396675.1 Hydra vulgaris
GAACCCCAATTTTTAATTTCAAAGGAGCTATTGAAGTTTGAAATACTGACTGTTCATTCTTCACACCAGTTATAAAATCAGTATCATCAAACCTTTGATTATAAATACTTTGTGAAGATGCACCATCCATGCCACATTTCAAATGGAATACTCCATGTGTAACTGTTTCATCTAAATTTTGGAGCTGCTCAGAATTTAGTTTCAAAATTCAAAGCAAGGTATGGTTATGCAACCATACCTTTGCTTTGAATTTTGTTCTGCAAACTACACTTCGCAGACGTTTCTGTAATATGCAAACCTTCCGGATAACAATCTGCTTTTAATTTTAGGATTGCTTTTAATGGGGGATAAATGTCAGCATTTTGCATCAGAGATGTGTTTCGAATAATCTAGTATTGTAAATCACTCATATCACATTGAATTTTAAGTGATAAAGCTTGATCTGCAGACATCATAGTTGGCTGATAATTATCAGATTGGTAAGTTTAGCCTGGTAGATCTTTAGAAAACATTTTAATATTCTCTCCCAAATCGGATTTTCCAGGATTTGATTTTGCACGTACAACAGCAGCTTCTGCTAATTCTTCAGTTAAATGAGTTTTAGCCAAACTAAAACAAAAATAAATAACATCATTATTTGATAAACTATTTCCATTATGATAATGTAAAAAATATATACTATGGAAAACTGCCTAAACCACACTAGTGTGGTACTGTGGACATAAATTTTCATCAACAAAAAACTGTGTTTGATGACCTCTTTACATTATTATAATAGAAAATAGACTTCTAGAACAGGATTGAGTATTTTTATTGTGGCAAGAGCTCCTCTTACCTCTTATTTTATATTAGAGTTTTCCTACTCCACCACAACTAAGGTGTCTCACCTGCCCTGTTATATATATATATATATATATATATATATATATATATATATATATATATATATATATATATATATATATATATATATATATATATATATATATAAACATACATATATATATATATATATATATATATATATATATATATATATATATATATATTTATATATATATATATATTTATATATATATATATATATATATATATATATATATATATATATATATATATATATATATATATATATATATATATATATATATATATATATATATATATATATATATATATTAAAACTTATGTTTTTAATCAGTGGCTTTTAAAAACAAAAATCTTTTAAAATTATGATTATGCTTTGCATATTTAACTCTAAATTTATAAATAAAAAGTCAAATTTTTTCTGAGAGTTCTACATCAGACAGATCTTCATTGGTTAGCAATTTATTTTTTGCTTAAATTTCTAAAACGGCTTGCAAATTCTCATGATTAACACCAACTTCTTGAATTATGTTTAAAAGTTCTAATCTTTTCATATTTAATCAACAACAAAGAAAAAACACCTGTATAATCTTCTAGATGCACTCTTTGCAATAAATATTTAATGAAAACAAAGCTATAAACTTTCTTTACAGAAAATGACTCTATGTCGAGCTTAAATACAGTTAACATCTGTTTAAAGTAAAAAGATTGCACAAAGTTCACTTTCTGTTAAAAAAAAAAATCGGAAAAAGGTTTCGACCACTTTTTCGCAATATTTTTTACCTCCTTTATACATGTTTATATTTTTAATGTTTTTCATCGCCATGATGGCCATTACAATTTAGGTAACTAATTATGGTTATATATAAATATTTTAATAAGTATATATTTTTCAGTCAATGTATGTGCATCTTAAAAACTGTCTCAAAAATTTTATATTTAAAAAAATATATATACTTATTAAAATATTTAACTGAATTTAAATAAATTTCAATGATGACGACAATAAAAACCGGTTTGTGTAGTTAAAAATCAATTTTCAATGGCAGGGTGATCTTTTTTCAAAAGATATGCAAATAATATTTCATTTCATGCTTTTTAGTTAAAAGTTCATCAAACTACAGTACAGGAGCATGGAGTTGAAAAACAGTCATAACCCTAATATATATATATATAACTACAAATACATGTTTATGATAAAAAATTAAAAACTTCTAAAAAATTATTTTATTTTGTGTTTTTACTACTTTTGTTTATATTTCATTAATTACAAATATTTATAGTTAAGTGTATGTTTAGATATCTAAAGTTAATGTATCTGAATTCATGTTTGTATTTCACCTAATAAAAGATCAGCACATAAGTGCTCTTAGACAAATTTAACAATCATTTTTTATGTAATAGCCATCACGATCCAAAAAAGTGGATCTTTTCTTAAAAAAATAAAACTATTTAACATAAAAAATAATGAATATAAACATTTCCCAATAATACTGTTATCTAGAATAATGATACCAAGCAATAGTAAGATCAGACTTATCCCAAATCTGATAAAAGCTAGACAGCATTAAAACTTGAATTTATACTTTCAGTTTAAACTGCAATAATCACAAAAATGATAAATAAATAAATTTTTGTTACTCTTTTTAATTGAGAAAAACTAACAAATAACAATAATTCGACTTGAAAAATTATTCACAAATTATATTATATGGTCCCTCTTCGGTTTACCTAATTAGTTTATTTATATTGATTAAGGATTTTTTATTTTATATAGTATAGAAGTGCTGTCATCTTATGCAACTTAACTCAGTTAAAACAGGATCATTCAGCTGTTCAATAGATGGTATTTTATAACTTGTTGAATTGACTTTTGGAGCAAAAATTTTTATTTGCCTTAAATGCGTATCTCTTCCATTTTGATGGTTTCCTAAAACTGCGATTTGAATCATAAATGTCTTAAGAGTGTTTCCATTGTTATCCAATTCGACATTTATCCACCCACAAGGCTCGTCTAGTTCTAAAAGCTCTTTCTGTTTCAAGTCATGTTTATCATTTCCAACACGAATAGAAATTTTATTTGGAGTGTAGCTTTCATCTGACTTATAATCAGTGTATATTGATACAAACCTTACTGCTTGTTTCCATGGAAACTGAATGTTTATGAGGTGTGGTTGAGGTCCGTCTGATTGAAAATAAGTTGTTAATTTATTATCACGTAGTTCAGATACACCAAAACCTGGTTTACATGAAGATAAAGACCACACAGCATTTTCGCCAATCTCTCTAACTTGATCCTGGAGATCATCAGAAAAGATTGAACTAATCGGAATTGTATTTTTTTTAGAATCGTCAGCCATTAAATCTAAAAATGAATAAGTAAATATAGCAATATGAAACGATATTTAAGTAAATACCAATAAACTTTAAAAATCAATAATTTAAAATAAAAATCACTTAACTTATATATAAGTGCTAATAATAAAAAATCCTTATAAATGAAAAATCAATGTGATTTCATACATACATATATACATACATACAACTTATATTGTGCATTTAAATAATCTGGCATCATACTGAAATTTTTTTGAAATCTTTTATTGAACATTTTTCCCAGGCCCTAATGATTTAGGGACCCTCTAAATAATTGCTAAATTTTTGCTAAATTTCAAAAAGTCTATACATTTACAAATTGATTGTACAGATGACACTTAAATTTTGGACTGAACAATTTAATTTTGACCCAAGGCCCTTGGAACAATCAGCTTGGAACAACCCTGTTTAAAATTATTCATGAAAATCACAAGCAAAGAACAAACAAATGAAAAAATTAATGTAACACATAACAAAAAGTTTAATTATGTATGAATTAAATAAAAATTCAAGAGATAAAGCAAAAAAACTAGATAGTATGTAATAGTTATATATTTAAATATGAGAGTGTTAATATTTGGAATAACTTGCTGTCTGACATCATTAATGCCTAAAACATCAAGAGCTTTAAAATTAAAATTAACTCTATCAACTTCAAAAGATACTGTTCATGCTAACTAATTTTGTGTGTGAGTTAATATTTGGAATAACTTGCTGTCTGACGCCGTTAATGCCTAAAACATCAAGGGCTTCAAAATAAAATTTAACTCTATCAACTTCAAAAAATTTTGTTCATGCTGACTAATTTTTGTTTTATAATTGTGGTGTTATATAAATTTTTTTTTTTTTGTTATTTATCACTAAATAATTGCTAATATGGTATGGAAAGTAAAAGATTAAGAAAGACACAGAATTGTAAAAAAATCGTTAATATGCTATGGAAATAATCGCTAATATGCTATGGAAAGTAAAAGATTAAGAAAGACACAGAATTGCAAAAAAAGGAGTTGACCTTCTCTACTGTAGTGTGAATAAAATTAAAAAATTTAAAACAAATAAAAAAGAATTTAAACAACACTTACTTACTGTGTCTTATTTTAATTGTTTAAGTACCTTTAGATTAGAATGAACAAGCATTAAGTATTTAAAAATTACTAAAAATTCTCTTATGAAAAAATTCTCTCATGCAATAAAAAGAAGCTATTCAAACATCTGTATAAATCAGTTTCCGTTTTGCAATATATTCAATTTATTTTTAAAAATATATTTAAAGCGAGACACATCTATATTGAGTAAATAGGGCTTTGTGGTTTCGACTTCATAGACTTACACTCTTAGACTTATATCAAGAAGATTATTGGTTGAAGTTTAAAATAAAAGCAATCCTGGTAATAGTATTTCAACTCAATTTAAAGCAACATTTAAACAAATAGTAACAGCACTGTTTATTAAAAATTTCTTTCAAAATACTCACTGCAACAAAATGGCTGATTTTGGTTACCCAGGAAAATAGCTGAATTACCGGTAATATATATATATATATATATATATATATATATATATATATATATATATATATATATATATATATATATATATATATATATATGTATATACATTTAATATATATATATATATATATATATATATATATATATATATATATATATATATATATATATATATATATATATATATATGTATATACATTTATATATATATATATATATATATATATATATATATAATATATATATATATATATATATATATATATATATATATATGTATATACATATATATACATATATATATATATATATATATATATATATATATATATACATATATATATATATATATATATATATATATATATATATATATATATATATATATATTTATTTAACAAAATATATTTAAAAGCTAAGCTTTAAACAAAAAAAGTTTTATTCAAAGATGCAATTGATAGAGGCAAAATCAGGAAAAACTTAAAGGCTTAGTTAAATATAATAAATATTTATTTATATATGTGTAATAAAAAACTGTCTTTTTGTTTTTCCCAATTTTGCCTCTATCAATTATATCTTTGAATAAAACTTTTTTGTTTAAGCTTAGCTTTTAAATATTTTTATTGTCTTCAGCAAAATTTTAAATTTATAATTAATTTTCTAAAATAGAGTTCTAATGGTCCTATACTGCCATTTTATTCTAGCACAAGTCTCATTTTGATGTAGAAGTAACAATGAGTGTACATTCACCCATTACATAAAAATGGTTTTACAATTACTAATAGAGCAATATTAGTTTAAATATTGTTGAAATAGTATATTGTTATTACCTTATAACAAGGTAATAACAATATATTGTTATTACCTTATAATAAGGTAATATTAATATATTGTTATTACCTTATAACAAGGTAATAACAATATACTACTCCAATACTAATTCAAAAAATAATAAGGTTTAATATTTTCTATACTTTCTTTTCACTATTTTTTATTTCGCCATTTTTTAAACAATGTTACTATCTTTATTGTCTCAAAATAAACTTACTGAATACACTGATAGTACATATTATCATTTTTAAATCTTGCTTAAATGCATTCCTTAAATTAAGTTAGGTGCTCAACAGGAATGGGTGTTCTCTTCCCTGGGCAGCTCATACTACTATAATGTACCAAAGCAGATTAACTGTTTTTTCATGTTGTTTTTAAACACACAAAAATACCGTTTATTTTGAGTGTTTATGACTGTACTGAGAAACTGAAAATGCTTAATTTTAATTGAAAAAAATGTTCCAAGTTTTTTTAATAATTGTAACTTGGTAAATATACTTACAATTTAATACTTAAAATATTTTAAAAAATAAATAGAAATAAATATTAGATAATATATAACTATAAAGAATCTAAATTCATTCATATCTGAATTCTTTATTCATTATCATAAAACTTGTTCTGAAATTTATGAGAAAAATTTATGTTTAAAAGAAATCCCAAAAAATACTCAAATATTAGTCATGCATTTACTTTAAACTTGCTAATTTACAAATATCAAATTATTTGCTTACAATTTAAGACATTAAATAATATTTTTATTATTGTTGTTTTTTTGATTCCATGTGTTTTTAAAATTAAATTAAAACAAAAAACCGCTTAGTTTTGCTATTTGCGCTGCTCCTCGTTGGTGTAATTGCAGTAACACAAATTATTACTGAGCACTATGCATACTACCATATAGTACAGGCAGTACATAAAATTACCTTGAACAAATTGCAACAAAAGGTTTTTCTACGGCATAATAACTACCAAGTAGTTCTATGTGACATATAAAAAGTCCTAAGAGTTTCTGTTTGGGGAAAGTCATTAAATTTTAAAAAATGACACACAATTTTTATGGTTACGTTAACAATGTGTCTGGCTTTGCTTTCTTTTAATCCTCTTTAACTCTTCAGTTCTAATTAGTTATATTTTTTATAAGTTAAACAAAGTATTAGCCATTAAATAATAAAAATAAAGAATAATTTCAATAGTTTTATATACAAATAATTTATAGATTATCTTCAACTTACAGCAAGCAAGGTACCTACTGTATAAAGTTACAAAGATCTTGGTCATTTAAAAGTTAAGAGTTTTTTGAAACATAAATATACAGTGTGAAAAACTTTTCCTGTTAAATTTCAGATATGGACTTCTTAAAATGTGCAATACGCAAAGAACCCATTGATGAAGAAAATAAACTGACAGTAACTTTAAGTGGCAAGGGTAGCTCCAGGATTAACTTATCTAGTGAAAAAAGGGGTGATAACGTTCACACACAGCCTGGTATAAAGGTGCACACAGATTGTCGATAAATATACTGCAATCCCCATCAAATTCTCAAAGTCACAAGGCAAAAAGATGAAGAGCACGTTAAATACCAGAAAAGGCATTCACTTATATTGTCTGAAAAAATTTTTGACTTTAAAACACATTGTCTGTTTTGTGGACATAGAGCCTTTCTAGGGATCAGTGATAAAAAAGGTAAAAAGTATACTGTGCTGCAGGTAAAGACAATCGAATTCAAAGAAACAGTTCTGACAACTTGTCAAGAACGTGGTGATACATGGGGTGATTTAGTGCAAAGACGAATTATTCATGTTCATGAGCTTCATGCTACTGATGTTGTTTACCATCAAGCTTGTAGTGTCAACTTTCGTACAATGAAGCAAATACCAGCTGCTCAACAGAAAACAGATGACACCCCGAAAAAGCAAATTAAGTTGGGTCGACCAAAAGATGAAGAAAGAATGAATGGCTTCTAAGAAGCTCCAAGCTACTTAGTGGAAAATGATGAGCAGATCACTATAAATGATCTTATCGACCTCATGAAGAACAAACTGCAATCAATTGGTTTCACACAAGAACCATACAGCAATCCCTATATGAAAGTAAAGCTAGAGGAACATTTTGGCAGAATTATTTTAACTGAGATTAACGGAAGACCAAACGTGGTGACTTTTAGAACGGCAGCAAGGGCTGTGCTTCAGGGTTACTACATCAATCAACGGATAGATGACACTGAGGATGAGAAGCATAGGCTTGTGCAGGCTGCTGCTAAAATATTGAAAGAGGGCATAAAGGCAGTGCAGATATCTTATGAAAATTATCCATCATGTGATGACATGATGAATTAGAAGAAATGGGCATTTGCTTCTTACCAGAAACAGTCAGGCTATTATTTGAAATACTTTTTGTTGGGAAAAAAATTGATGTGAAGATTGCTTCCATTGGACAAGCTATAATGCAAGCCACAAGACCGAGGTTTCTGTTACCACTAATCCAGTTTGGCCGAAGTAGAGCTTTATCACCTCGCGGTTTCTAATTGACTCTGCATCATCATAAATTTTGTTGCTCCTATCAAGAAGTACTTAAATTTCAAAAAAGTACGGCTTATTCACAAGGGACAGAAATCGCCAACTATACAACCCAGTTTGTCCAGTATGCAGCTGACTATGTAGACCACAACATTGCTACTTTGGATGGAGGCAATGCATTTCATGGTATGGGCATGATTGCTATGATTACACCTGGGACTCAAGCATGCAGACAAATTCCTAGGACGAAAGTGAGTGCTATTGATATATCTAGGATTGGAAGGGTGCCAATCAGTTACCACAATGAAGACAGATGTGCAATACCAGCGGTAACATTTAAAACTCTTTAAAAAATTAATACTCAGGGCATAACTGCCGATATAGATATCCTGTGGAAGACTTCGAATATGCTTGGATCAGCACGGCCAGCATGGTCCGCAATGATGCAGTTTATTCATCAAGGCGTTCACACAGGAAAGTCATCAATTATGTTTCTGCCAATGATAGACATGAACCCAAGTGACACAACATGCATTTACTTTATTCTGAAATTTCTTAATCAACATGCAAAACGCCATGATGTGTTACCAATTATTACATTTGACCAGCCACTCTGGTGGAAAGGTTTGATGATAATTACAGCGGAACCTCCAGAAAGTGTTGCATTTAGACAGCTTTCATATTGAATGAGTTTTCTTGGATGCATGGGACACTTGATGGCTTCATCTGGGCTACAAGAAGTTTTTGAGTTGATATATGCACCGAATGCAGTAGTCCACATGTTGTCTGGAAAAGCCATTGCTTGTGCAGTTCGAGGTCATTTTATTGTCGATGCTGTACTGAATGCTATGCTCTTGTCTCAAGCATTTAATGTTCCTCTACCACATGTTATGGTAAATAATACAATGGATTCCAAACATCGGCATGCTATATAGGGCAAAACCATTTTTAAATTTAAGTTGTTTAAAACTCTTATATTTCTCCTTTATTCATTCCTATCTTAATTACGCTAGCATTGCATGGTGTAGTACCAATAAAAATAAATTGAAAAAACTCTTTAATATGCAAAAACATGCTATCAGAATTATATCCAATAAAAGCCGCTATACACTCTCTCGACCCTTATTTATTAACTTAAATATACTAAATATCTACCAAATAAGTATTTATCATCTCCTAATTTTTATGTTCAAAATTAATAAAAGTATCATTCCAAAAATATTTAACCCGTTATTCAAAATAAAGGAAAACAAATATCTAACTAGATATTCAAATAACAGATATATACAGCCCAAAAGTTATTATGTAGCAACTGATTTTTCAATTTCAATAAGAGGACCAAAGGCATGGAATAAAATACTTTCAACTGAACTTAAAACTTTAACAATGCTTAATGAGTTTAAGACAAAACTAAGACAGCTATTAATAAAGAATGATTTACCACAAAACTATTTCTGAAATTACATTATGATTTATCTATTAAATACATGAAAAGTATATTAATTTTAGAAAAAGACTGAGTTAAATTTATTTATATCCTAATATATATATTTTTATTGTTTTTGTTTTTTGCTAAGCCTATAGCGCTTCTAGCTAATTTTTCACTTTTTTTTTTTTTTTTTAATAATAGATGTTTTATTTATTATTTTACCACTTTTGTACATTTGTTTATTTCATAAATTTAACGAAGTTTCTTATTTTAAAATTAAACTTTATATTTACAGAATTTATAAAGGGGCTTGGTGATAAGACATATTAGTCTTCTTATCGCCCCTGCTATATTTATATTTTGTTAGTAAATTACGGAATGTATATTTTTAAACGTCAAAAAAAAAAAAAAAAAAAAAAATTAAGTAGCCCACACCTGAAACTAACATCAGAGCTGCAAATTCGTTGTGGTAAACATATGAATGGTCAATGACTGCAAATGAAGTCTGCCAGACTGACATTCTAAAGAAAGTAGCAAAATGTCTTGCAAAGCAAGCTGAGACCATGATGACATTTTCTAGAAATGCTGCTCTCTGGGTACAATACATGGATATGGTAGACATTCTTCGAAAATTCATCAAGACAGAGCGAACAGGCAATTAAGCTTTGCATCATAGTGCAATATCAGAAATGCTACCTTATCTGGCAGCATCAGGACATAATCTGTACACCAAATGTGCGCGAATATATGTGCAATGAATGTCAAAATTACAAAAAGAACATCCTGAAATTCAAATGCAGTTTGAAAAGGGAATGCACGTGGTTAGAAGGAGTGATCGCCTTTGGGCTGGTCTATCCTCAGATCTCATAATCGAACAAGTTCTAATGAGAAGTATAAAAATAAGTGGTGGACTTACAAGAGGAAGAGGAATGACAGAACAACAGCGTCTTACTTGACTTTTATCAATGCCTGCATGCGCAGAAATCAACAATGCAATGCAGGAGCTCACTTGTGCAAACAAAACAAGGACATGATAAAAGCTAGACAAAGCCCCACTGTCAACAGTGATGCTGCAAAGGCAGTCGGGAACACGATTCTGAGCTCCATGGATCGAAAAAATGTCACGGAATATACTTTTACAAGGAAAAGCTCAAGTGGTGTTAAATGCTAAGCCCCTGAACACTGATAACCATCAAGTCAACATTGACCCTCAGTTTCGTTTTCAACGACTCATCACTGTGGCAAATGCTGCTGTTGATTTATAATCAGTATTTAAGTATGAGCTCAGCAACTACCCATCATCATTCTTTGATTCTCATCTGATGCTTAGAGAACCACACAAAATAGCTTTGGCTGATGCTATATGAGAGCTTTTGAAACCTGCCAGTACTTCAGAGATACCATTGACAGATGATGTACAGTATGTTTTAGATGATGGGGGACTTATCCAACGAATTCTGTGGTTTTCTCAAGCCACTTACAAGGATGTCTGCTATCAATACACTGAATATGTTCAAAAGAAGTATGGAAAAGCCAACGTTTTGTTTGATGGTTATGAAAGTAAAGAACTAAAAAAAGAAACTGTCAAACATACCATGCATCAGGAGATGCTGATGTCCTCATTGTACAAAAAGCTGTCGAATCAGCTATGACTAAGATGACCATTTTGGTGGGAGATGATACGGGCCTTCTTATCTTGCTATGTTATCATGCAAGTTTGCAGTCTCATGACTTGCTTTTCTGTCCTGAGCCCAAGAAAATCACTAAGAAAGCACATCGCAAATGGAACATCAAAACAGTCAATACAGAACTTGGCCCGGACATATGTGAAAACATTCTCTTTATTCGTGCAATCCTTGGGTGTGATACAACATCTCACATTTATCGTATCGGAAAATTTAATGTATCGGTAAACAAATTCAAGACAAATATTCATTTTCGTGAGCGAGCATCTGTATTTAATTCTCGATTTGCATCTGTCAGTGATATTATATCAGCTGGAGAAAAAGCCTTGGTCATCTTATGAAATGGTTTTCAAAGAGTTTCAACGAAAATCTGGATACTCTACGATAAAAACGATTCTGTGAAAAAGTAGCTACCAACATATCTCACGCTCGAGCTCAAAGTTTGCCACCAACATCAGCAGCAGCCAAGTATCACAGCCTCCGTGTGTACTTGGAAGTACAAGAATGGAAGGCTAGTGAAGAAGCACTCCTTCCTGAAGAGTGGGGATGGAGGAAGAGTGTGAAGGCCTCATTCCTTTTCAGACTGATTCATCATCAGCCCCTGCAGAGCTACTGAGTGTCATACGATGTAATTGCCAAACGTGGACACTGCAGAGGAACAAGTTGTGCTAATGTATCTTAAATGAACTTTGATGATTCAGACGAAGAAGTTAACCTTTGACTTGGTGTTTAAACTAAATAACCTAAATTTATACTATCCATATTACTTTTATAAAAATATCTGCAAGTATTGTTTATGTCATGCTAAAATTTGATTAGTCTGGCTACATTTTAACTAGTATACCATACATTTAAAGTCAGATCCGGAGGAGGGAAAGGAAAATTACCCTCCCCCCTCCTTTACAACATCAAAGACAAAGATAGAAAAACAAAGTTTTTACAAAGCTATATGATAGACAAACATCAGAAAGTTTTAATTTACAAAATAAAGTACATTCAAGCAGGAAAAAAGCTGCGTTTTTATTGACCTTCAAACATATCTAACAACCTGAACATCACTCGCCATATTAGTGTTCCATCGTCCTTGGTAGTGCATATCCATGATTTTAATATATTGATGAATAAGCTCCCCTTGTTCCTCGCTAAAAACTTGATTTTCTGAGAAAAAACTTTTATATTTTCCAGAAATAAAGATGAAAAATAGGGAAGATGGAAAATAGGGAAGGTGACTGTGAAGTTTGATAAACAGCTTTTTAATCAGATCTTCATAGTTTTTAGCTATAACATTACTAGGAAAATTAGATAAAACACCAGCAAATGAATTCCATGCGTCAAACTCATCAGAATTTATTTTTGTTACAAAATTATAACTCTTCAGCAGTGTACGAATTTTAGGGTAATTGAATATTTTTAATTTAAAAATAAAAACCTAATATCGACTTTTATTTTTCCACTTATGATTGCTAGAAATGTAATATTCAGGTACTTAAAACAGACTCTATCTTGATCTAATACCTTCACAAATTGCTTCATTAACCCAAATTTTATATGCAGAAGTGGAAGAATTTTGTGCTAAAATTCTGTGCCACTTTTTTTAAATTCTGTTTTGAGTCAGCTTGGTGAAAACTTGTTTTTTTGGAAAATTTTTTAGAACTTTAGAATTTTTAGAATTTTTAGAATTATTAACATTATTTTTAGTAACTAGAATAGTTCAACTTTGTTACTGTGTGGTTTATGCAGCAGGGTAGCAACCTAGGGGCTACGAGGGGCAGTGCCCCGGGGCCCTCAAACTCAGGGGACCCTTGGATCCTTACCAGAAATTAATATTGATTTCTGGTAAGGATTTGAAAGAAATTCAAAAGTTATGCGTAGGGAATTCCCCTAAATTCTTTCTGTAGGTTGGCAGTGTTGTCAATTTGACGGATAGTGATATGTGCGTCATTCCCTAACGACACTTGTAGCGTGTAACAGTGTGTATCTCTTTCCTTTTATTTTACTTTTAACGTCGTCAGTGAACAGTAAGTACCTACCTACTCGAGCACAATCTAAATTAGATTGTGCTCGAGTAGGTAGGTTGTAGTAGGTACTTTTTTTAAGTATTATGTATTATATTATTTTTAATGCGGGGAAATTAACGCCTTATTATAGCGTGAATGCATTAATAAATTAAAGCCGACAATTATTTTACCGCGTGTTAACGCACTTTAAATTTGTTGTTATTATTATTTTGAAAGTCCGTTGCTCATTGCTTCTGAATACACACAAAATCCTGAGTGACCCAGGCTGGGTCACAGCAGGGGGCGGGATGTTAATCAGTAAGCTACTGTCTGCTTGGGGTGGGCCTCATCAAGCGTTTTAACCGATAAATGCATTTATTTTGAACCTTTGATAGCTGCTGCGCGTCAATTCTAAAACAAATTTGTTTAAAATATTCAAAGTTATTTTAGTTTATGTGATTATTAAATTGTCAAAAGATATGTTATTTCATATATTTATGTTAAGTTTGTTTATAAAAATCTCATTTATATAAACAAAAACATTAATAACTATGGACAAAATAAGCTTTCTAAATAAATATGTGCATAATTATACTTTACATAATCAGAAAAGTTATTATAGTTGTATTATACAAATTGTATATTTCTTCTACTGTTGAAAACGAAAACACTCACGTTTTTGAATGTTTTTGACTGAATAAGAATGTTTTTTATGATAAAGACATTCTCATTCAGTCAAAAACGTTCTAAATTTGCCTGTAGTTATTTTTTTAACAATCAAGCGAATAATTTTAGTAAATTGTTTGCAACTTTTGTCAAAAAACCGTGTAAAGACATAAATTTTTTTTTTTTGCTTGTTTAATTCAAGTGAAACTTTGTTTTTTTAATGAAAATTTATTTGAAACAGAAAATATCTCGTGTGAACAGAAAAAATGGAAAAAAGTACAGAACTCTTAAATGGGAATTTTTATTTTAAAGTATTTCCAGACGGTGGAGTCGATAGAAATAAAGCTATTTGTAACCACTGCAAAGCTGAATTTTCTTATTATCGTAGTGCTTCAAGTTTGAAGTATCACTTAAAAGCAGCACACACTCTTGATGCTAGCAAACCACCAAATCGTGCGATTAGTCGCGATTAAAAATTTTAATCATTGCCCAGCACTAATTATATTATATTATTATATTATATATTGTATAAACAATACAATATTAGATTATCTAATATTGTATTGTTTAAATAAGTTAGAAAACTAAAACTATGGATAAAAAGAAGAAATCCAGTGGTGCATTTAAACGCAAACAACGCCAAGAAAGAGAAGATAGTAAACAAAAATTGCCCAAAATTGAGAAGTTTTTTAGTCGGCCTTCTGCAAGTGACCAAAATATTACAATTGGTAGTGACTCAAATAATGTGGTAACTTCAGTGTTGGTTGAGAAGCCAACTGAAGAAGATTCGACAATTATTGCAGTAGGAGATACCTCCGCCGCCAATCATGTGAACGTGGATGATGTTTGCATGATACACATAAGAGCGGAGGATTTGGAGGAACCACAGACCTCTACATTTTTTGAAAATGTGAAAAAAATACAGCCATTTGGACCTTTTCCAACTGACATCAACCAGAACAATAGGTATTTTTCAAAATCGTACTACGTTTTGTGTTCTAAATATGGGTCAGTTAATCGTTTTTGGTTATGTTATTCCTAAATACTAGACGCTGCCTATTGTCAACCTTGCTGATTATTTTCTTCACAAAGGAATAAGTTTGGTGTACGGGAGTTCGAGATTGGAAGCATTTATCAGAAAGAATTAAACAACACAGTTGTTCGACTGGACATTCGCATGTGCTGAGTGTGAATTTTGGAAAAAAAACGATACTATTACTATTGACAAGAAACTTAAAAATGAAATTCGCAAGAAAGCATTATTTTGGAAAATGGTTCTTCAAAGGTTATTCGATATCATACTTACCCTAGCAAAGAGTTCTTTTGCTATGAGAGGACATCAAGAAGACTTAAGTCAGGAAGGATACCACGGAAATTTTCTATCCTTTGTAGAGCTTGTCGCCCGATATGATCACATTTTGCGGCAAGTGTGATAAGTGGTGTGTATAATGGTGTACAAAAACATATTAAGGATATCCAGTCTAACGCAAAGTACGTACATTGTGTCACTCATAACTTAAATTTAGTGATAAATGATGCCGTTAGAGGTTGTCTGGAAATACAGATTTTTTTTGCAACGTTGCAAGATTTGTATAACTTTTTCGGTAACAGCATCAAACGTTGGGAGCTACTGTCAAAATCGGCGAATCGGACACCACTCTAATAAAAACTAAATCCGATTAGAAGGTCCAGTAGGGTCAATACGATATCTGTAATAAAACTTCATTATTTTCATATTATTAAAGCATTATCAGAAATAGTTCTAAAGAGTCCTAATAAAGAGCGTAGTGAAGCAGAGAGTATTAAAACAAAAATGATAAATTTCGAGTTCGTGTTGCTTTGCAAATTCATATACAGTGTATAGAACGACATCAATTATGCATCCAAAACTTTGCAAAATTGCGACATCAATTTGGGCGAGGCGAGTAAAGTTTTAGCAGAGACCAAAGCAAAGCTGCAAATTTATAGAAATGATTTCGAATTATTCAAGTGCAAAGTCAGTGAAACTGTAAGAAAATATCGATACCCATTTTCAAGAAAAAAGGCATAGAAAAATTAAAAAACATTTTGATGAATTAGCTGCTGATCACCGATTTTTAAACCAAGAAAAAATATTTAAAATTAAAAAAGATTTTCAATAATATACCAGACACAGTAATATCTCAATTAGATACACGTTTTATTGGTATTAGTGCAGTCTGTCATTCGATTTTCTAACATCAATATTTTTATTACATGTTGATGAAGCAACTTTATTACAAAAGTGTGACAAATTCCAAAGAAAATATTCAGATATAAAAGGCCCTAGTTTTTCACTTCAATTTATTAATATTTACCATCTAGTTTTACCTCAACTAACTCAAGCATGGACTTTTCACCAATTACGTAAAGAAATAATGAGCAATATGGAGTACTAGAATCAGTGCCGGCTTAGGCACAGGCAAGATAGGCAGCTGCCTCGGGCGGCACTTTTCTTGGGTGGCATTTTGAGTTTTGATTATATATTTTCTGACATCCATAGATAAAAATGGTTGGACATAAAAGAAAGAAGTCTGGTGATTTCTACAGAAAGCAAAAAGAAAAACGAAGAGAAGAGGATGAACAAATGTCTGAATCTTGAAGCAATTTTTTTAATAACACCAAAAGCAAGCCAACAACAACTATGAGAGATCCTTGTGGTGTTAGTGTTTGTAATGAAATCCATGAAATTTAAGATGCAACAACAAGTTCAAACTTGGAAGTGAAAAATGAGCTGAAATGTGAAAAATCTAAACTGGGAGATGAAGCAAATTTATCTTCGACTTCTCAGAGTTTTCAAACTTTACCAACTACAAACCTGACAGATCCTGCCAATTACCCTGACCAAATTCCAGATAATCTTCGAGTGACTCTTGTTAAAAATGGTCCATCAGCACCTAATCCATCTTTTCTATTTCCTGTCAATGCCAACAATAGAAGATTTAATCCATCATGCAAGCAAAAAGTACTCAAGAATAGTGAAGTTGTTAAAAATTCCTGCCTTATATACTCTAAAAGAAAAGATGTTGTGTTTTGTTTCTCATGTAAGTTGTTTGGTGACATGGACATACATTTGAAGTTAATCGGTTTTGGAGACTGAAAAAATTGGCACAGACAGCTGAAGAAACATCTGTTCATTGAGCAAATGGATGGAATTAGCAAACCGACTAGATACCAAAAAACAATTGATGCATCACAACAACGACTTCTCAGTGCAGAGATACAGCGTTGGCAGTTAGTTCTGGAAAGATTATTTGCAATAGTGAAATTTTTAGGAGAGCAATGTCTTGCGTTTCGTAGAAGTTCTGATGTTTTACATGAGAAAAGTAATGGAAACTTCCTAAAACTAGTTGAACTGCTAGCACAGTTTGATGCAGTTATGGCAGATCATGTTCACCGAATAAAGAATGAGGAGATTAACACCCTTTACTTGGGGAAAAATATACAAAATGAACTCATTCAAATAATTGCATAACAATTTCGTGAAGTAATTTTGTCAAAATTGAAAATGGCAAAATATTTTTCCATTATAGTGGATTGTACCTAAGATGTGAGTAAAGTGGAACAAATGTCAATTGTGCTATGCTTTGTTCAGATGGAAAATGCTGAAGTTAAAGTCTGTGAACATTTCATCGATTTCATACCTGTAGAGCAGACAACTGGTACAGCACTCACAAATGTTATTCCACAAATGTTGACTCAAACTGGGATTCCAATTGAAGATATGCGTGGACAGGACTACAACAACGGTGCGACTATGAGAGAACATCAGTCAGGAGTGCAGAAAAGAATATTGGAAAAGAACAGCAGAGCATTCTCAAAGACCAATCTCAATTCTTACCTGCTTTTCCAAGATTTTAGAACGTGTTATGTATAACAGACTGTTTTCTTTTTTAACTAATAATAAAATTCTTTACGATAAACAATTTGGGTTTAAATCTGGCCATTCAACCGATCATGCAATCATTCATCTAGTACACGAAATATTTAAAGCTTTTGATGAAAACAAATTTACTTTAGGCGTCTTTATTGATCTAAGTAAGGCTTTTGATACGGTGGATCATAATATTCTCCTGCACAAACTTAAAAATTATGGTATCATAAGTTTTAACTTAGCATGGTTTAAAGGTTATCTAGCAAACAGGAAACAGTACATCTCGTTTAATGATAGTAAAACGGATTTAGCGACAATTTCCTGCGGCGTCCCACAAGGATCAATTTAGGGCCCCTTTTATTTCTCATTTATATAAATGACTTAAATAAATTTTCAAGTATCTTAAATTCAATCCTATTTGCAGACGACACCAACTTATTTTATTCTGATAAGGATATTAATTCTTTATTTGAAACAGTAAACAAAGAGCTTGCAAAACTAAGTGAATGGTTTGTAGCAAATAAATTATCCATAAACATAAAAAAAACAAAATATACTTTCTTCCATCGTCTTCATGAAAAGAGACTCATCCCATAAAATCTTCCAATTTTAGTTGTAAATAACTCTTGTATAATAAGAGAGCGTTCATTGTTATTTCTTGGTGTTGTTATTGATGAAAATGTGAGTTGGAAGGAGCATATAAATATAATTCAAAATAAAATTTCGAAAAATATTGGTCTACTTTACAAAGCTAAGCAGTTATTAAATCAAACCTGTTTAAAATACATTTATTTTTCATTTATTCATAGCTACCTAAGTTATGCAAACGTTGCCTAGCACTAACGTAACTAAAATAAATAAACTATTAATTAAACAAAAACATGCTTTAAGAATTATTGGAAATGTAGATCGTTTCTCACACTTAAGCAAAAGCTTTTAATAAATGACAACGAATTAAAATTTTTCTGAAGCCTTTGATTAGGAGTAATCACGTTTGTCTATTTCTTTATAAATATGGTTTAAATATATATTCTATATACATTTCAATTTGTACATTATGACGTTATTTTTTATCTGATATAATAAACTTTACATATATAAAAGACACATTAAGAAACTAAAAATGTTTTTAAAAATGTTTTTTTATTTTTGTTTGTTTGTTTGTTGTTCGTGTATTATCTGTTATTTTATGATTTAAATTCAAAAGGTTTATAAATCTAAAACCAGTTAGGAAAAAAATAATTTAATTAAAATAATTAACTAAAAAATCTTCGTATACTTTTGGATATATTACACTGTAATATAGCGTAAAATGTTTTTTAGTTTTTATTTATCGTTATTTTATTTTAACGCAACGTTTTGTTTAACGTTTATTTAACGAGTTACTTTGTTTTGTATTTTTATTATTGACATTTTTATTTAAAGGGGCTTGGTGATAAGACAGAACTTGTCTTCTTCTTGCCCCAGCCATGTATTTATATATTTGTATTGCTTAAACTTGTAAACTTTTCTTATCGGCGAAATACATAATAATAATATTAATAATAATAATAATAATTCTTTGTCCCATGTCATGCTCATTCATTAAATTTGGTCGTTAATGATGCTGAAAAATTATCTAGAAAGGCTGTGGCTTATTTTGGAATGGTGCAAGCCATTTATAACTTTCATCTCGCAAGTTTTGAAAAATCATCTTGGAAAAAAAAAAATTCCAAAACCTTTGAGTGCAACAAGATGGGAACGCAGGGTTGAAGCTGTGCGACCTTTTCGATACTGTGATGGAGAAATCTTTGATGCTCTTTTTGAAATCAGCCAGGACATTTCTTATGATCCATCTTCACGTCATGAAGCAGAGGTATTAGCTCAAAAGATGAAAAACTTTAAATTTTGTTGCTGTACTGTGATATGGTTCAATGCTTTTAACCAAGTAAACTTAGCAAGCAAAGTTATTCAGAGTATTGAAGTTGACATTTCTGAAGTCAAACAAACTTTGAACAAATCTGTTAACTTCTTAAAGTTATATCGCTCAGATGAAGCTTTTGAAAAAGTTATTTCTGATGCAGAATTAATTACAGCTGAATTAGATTTGGAACCATCATTTTCATTTGAAGTTTCTATTAGACCAAGGTTTAAAAAACAAATGCTTTCTTATGAAACTCGAGATGATCCCATTATAAATCCAAAAGATAGATTTAAAATAGAATGTTTTAATTGCATTTTGGATAGTGCTATAAATTCGATTGAAGAAAAATTTAACCAGTTAAATGAACACTGTGATTCTTTTCAGTTCCTGTACAATATTGCAAATATTAAAAAAAGTTTTTCAAAGGAAAATCTAAAAGAAAAATGTTTAAATCTTCCAAAAATATTAAGCACAGATACTTCTGCAGATATTGATGGCACGGAATTATTAGATGAATTGCTTGCATTGTCTGAATTAATTGAACCAAAAACTTCACCATTAAAAGTACTAGAGCTTATTTTAGGAAACAATAATTTCACTCCAAATGTTTCTATTGCTTTACGAATTCTGTTAACACAGCCAGTATCAATTGCATCTGGAGAGCGTAGTTTTTCAAAACTACGCTCTCCAGTACTGTACTGGAGGATTTAATGTTTTGCAAATATACGATTTTATACGTCACTCATAGTTTTACTTTAAAGGTATTTTTTTAATATATTGGTGCTTTTTAGTTTGGGCGGCAAATCGGGATCTTGCCTCGGGCGGCAAAATACCTTTAGCCGACACTGGCTAAAATGCAACCTAACGGAAGTATTTACAGCAATGTTATTATTCTTTACAATTCCTGTCACTTCTGCAGCAGCTAAAAGGTCATTTAGCAAATTAAAAATAATAAAAATTATTTAAGAAATAAGATGGGCCATTCTCGACATTTATCTCTAATAGTAATTAAAAACAAAACCGCATCAAGCCTGGATTTAAACGAAGTTATTGATACTTTTGCGAAAACCAAAGGTAGGAAAAATTTTTAAATGTTATTGTTATTTAGTCAGTTGGTAGGCCCAACCTTTATATAATAAACCCTTGAATCTTCTCTATTTCGTTTTATTAGCCAAACCTCCACCAAGTATTAATTGTAATTTATGTTGTTACTGTTTAATATTTTTATTACCTGCCCTGCAGTGCACAAAAAAAGAGCTTAAGTAGCTTTGTATTTTTGAAGTATTTGTATATTTCATATTTTTATTTGATAAAACCTAACCAGTTTACATAGCAGTGGGGCCCCATTTTTTAATTTGCCCAAGGGCCCTTGGTTACCTAGCCACGTCACTGGGTTTATCAATATATTGATTAGCCTTATTGCTGAGTTTATTGTTGTCAAAAACTTTGTTGTACTTCTAGGATGAAATTAATCTTAAAGAGTTGGAAAATTTTTTTAACTTTCTAACTTTCTTTTCATTTTAGTTTTTCATTTACTTCAATTTTTTGTTTCATTGTCCTATCTAAATGTCCTTTTTAGGGAGGCAGAAGGAGGCTGTTTTGATTTAGATTTAGAGATTTAGACTTAGAGACTTTAGATTTAGAGATAACTTTAAATGAAAAGAAAAAGCTGGAAAAATGCTTTATTTATATCTAATTCAAAATATAATCATTTTTATTACTTCAATATAAATTTAATAAACTATTTTTAATGCTTTCTTACTTTTAATTGAATTTTAATTTGAAAAATATGAGAGTCCAAGATCATCTTGTACAACAAGCAACAAAAAAAACTAAAACAACAAGTTTTAATTTTTAATCATCAATTTGTCTTGTTGTTCGTCAATTGCTTCTTTAAGTTTTCGAAAAGAATCCTAATCTTGTAAGACTAACAGTTTATTAAAGAGAAAAGATTATTAATAACAAAGTTTATTAAAGTTTATTAAAGAGAAAAGTTTATTAAAGTTTATTAAAGAGAAAAGATTATTAATAACAAAGTTTATTAAAGTTTATTAAAGAGAAAAGTTTATTAAAGTTTATTAAAGAGAAAAGATTATTAATAACAAAGAGCCTTACCAAGATGCAATAACTAGTAAACTTCAAGATAATTTTAACATTTCATTTTGTATATATTATTATTATTTATTTTTTTGTTGTAATTGCATCTTCAAAATGCAATAGATGAAAGCTAGACAAAAATTAAAAAACAGAAAGTATAAACATTTAATTTTTATTTATATTTGTAAAGACTCAAAAGTTGATTCAAATAATATCCTAAAAAGACTATTTGGAAACTAGACTTTTTTAACACAATATTTAGCACATTAACTTAATGTTAATATGTTTAATTATTAACATGTGTTAACTTTCACTTTCACAAATATCTGTTTTAAGTTATATTTATACCACATATATCTTAAGTTATGAATACATGTGGTATACATAAAAGTATATATGAAGCTAAGGTATATACAGTCGTAATCAAAAGTTTGAAACATTTTAAAAATTTGCAGAAAATTTGAAATATTTGTTTGAAAATATTTATTTACATTGAACATTTTGAGTACTATTCTTATATACTTGCGAAATGTTATGCTATAAACAACTAAATTTGTTTTTGTCATAGCTTGCTGCTATTTTAACAAAAAATAAAATTATAATTATAGGAAAAACTAGTGAATTAACAACAGAAAAACGTGCTCAGGTTCTTATTCTACGTGAATAAAGATTGACTCTGACTTTTATTGCTACAGGTTTTAACGTAACACATAGCTGCATTATAAAAACATTAAAGCTATATCAAGAAACTGGTGATTTTAAAAGCAAAGCGAGAACTGGACGACCAAAGGAGACAACTCCAAGGACAGATAATTGCATTCATTGTTATGCAAAAGCACATTTGTTTGCCAATTTCATCTGAGATATTCCCAACTGGTGTTGCACCAAGTGTTATCACAATTAGAAGACGTTTGTGCAAACGATTTAACTTAAATAGTCATATTCTGGCAAAAAAATCTTGCCTTCCGCAAAAAAATATTAGAGACCATATTGCCTTCTGTCAAAAATACAAGCACTGGTCAGCGGAAGATTGGTAGGATGTAATATTTAGCAACGAATCTTTAATTGAACAATTTGGTTATCATTCTACAAGCGTTTGACGCCCGCCCTGCTAACGATACAACCTCCACTATTTGCTTTGTGCAATAAAATATTACCCTAAAATTATGATATGAGGTGCCATTATAGCAAATCAAAGTGGTGGTTAATGCTTTAAGCCTGCTAACACCACAATAAACAGCCATATTTATCTTGAAATACATAAAAAAAAACTGAAAATGCTCATAAACATCACGAACAGTAACAAGTTTTAGCATAACGGAGCACCCTGTCACAGGGTCAAGTTTGGAAGCAATTGGTTACGTGAGAATAGGGTTGATATCGTTTGTCCCTGGCCTGGTAACTCATCAGACCTCAACCCAATTGAAAACTGCTGGAATCATCTTAAAAAAGAAGCTCAAAGACCCTCATCTTTGCATGATTTACAAGAAAAAATTAGACAGGTATGGACTCAACTTATTACTCCTGAATACTTGAGAACGCTCATTTACACTATGCATACCCACATAGATAATTGTTTGAATGCTAAAGGACATCATACTAAGTATTAACCTCGAGTATTCAATTCATAAAACATTTACTAATGTTTCAAAGATATTATTTTTGTCAATTGTAATGGTTACTAATATATTTTGATAAAAAAAAAAAGTAATTTATATATATATATATATATATATATATATATATATATATATATATATATATATATATATATATATATATATATGTATATATATATATATATATATATATATATATATATATATATATATATATATGATATATATATATATATATATATATATATATATATATATATATATATATATATATATATATATATATATATATATATATATATATATATGCACATGTGTGGTATACATAAAGTAGTGCAAATATTTTTATATACTACTTTAGCTGCTCATCAATTTAGCATTGAGACATATTGCGATTGATCTCTACCTTCCAGAATAATTTGAAATCTGAAACTTTTGGGATTTCTGAAATGCTGAGAAACGCCCAAGACACCAGGGATGGGGCTGGCTCATGTGCCCCATTTTTTTCAACGAAATCTTGCAATTAATTTTTCATTTCCTTCCAGACAAACTGGAGCTTTTGACAATCTGGAAATTTCAGCATTTGTGTAGTCCTGATGAACATGTGTTAAAATTGTTTCTAGGGCAGACTACCAGAGTGTCCATGGGGCATACGCCCAGTTGCTGTTTCACATGCATCAATGATACATATTGTGTTGGTAATAAAAAACCCAAAACTCACCTGCTCTAAATGGCAAAAAAAAGTTTGTTAAAAGGGTCGAGTAAGTGCATAAATGTTGCGATAACATCTTTAACAGATGACAAATCTTAACAATCTGCCATCATTATGAAAAAATTTCAATATGATAAATTTCATTTATTATACTAACCCAATGAAAAGTATCATATTTACACAAAAGAAACTAAATTCCAATGTATCGATGTTAGCTGGCTGATTTTGAGAACTTTAAATACCATAAAAATGAAAAATGAAGAATTTGTAAACTTTTAAACTTTTACGTTTTACATTCTTTTGCCTATTTATTTTAATAAATCATCGCAGTGATTTTAAATAATATCTTACAATTGGAACAGTAAAATGTGCTAATATTAAACTTTCCTTAAATAATGATAAAACAAAATACATTTTGTTCATAAAACCCTCAAAGCCTGATAACTTACCCCTTAAACTTCCAGAATTATTTATAAACAATATTAAAATAAAAAAAGTCCATTCAATGAAAATTTTAGGCATTTTATTTGAGGAAGATTTAAATTGGAAAAACCACGTTAAGTTAAGACAAAATAAAATCTCTTCACCTTTTTAATTATATGTTTATAAGTTTATATTTTTTTATTTATCCATAGCTATATTAGTCGCTGTAATATAGCTTGGGCAAGTAACCAGTCGTCTTCATTAAAAAAAATTTAACAAACAAAAGCAAGCAACTCGGGTAATTTTTAATGCAAACAGAAATGCGTATGCCAAGCCTTTACTAAAAGAAATTAATGCTTTAAATGTATACAAACTAAGTATTTATCAAAGTTTATTGTTTATGTTTAAGCTTCACTATAGCATGCTTCCGTCATATTTTCAGCTATATCTTTCCTTAATTAATCATAGATGCTTAACAAGACATTCCATTAACAATTTTTACATTCCGTCAACAACACTTAAAAAATCGGACTACTCAATTACTTGTTGGGGTCCACGTCTGTGGAACTCGATCCTGAATAATGACTTAAAATCTATAACCGCAATTAAAGCATTTAAAAAAACTGTGAAACAACATTTGTTAAATTTAACCCATAAGAACATTTTTTTATATTTTTAACTCGTTTAATTATGTATTTATTTATCTTGTTATATATGTATATATATTTTTAACTCTTAAATATGTAAGAATAAATTTTATATTTATATATTTTATAAACTTAAATGTGTAAGTAAAGTAAACTATTTCGCTACCTAAGTAGCAAGCTGATAAGATTGTCTTCTGCTTGCTCCTGTCAGAAAGAATATGTTTAATTTTTTTACTTTGTAAAAATATTTGTTTATTGACCCAATATATAAACAAAATACAAAAAATACTAAATAAAACATTTAAAATGTTCATAATATAAAAATATTTATTCCTTCTAAAGTTATGATAAGTTTTAACATATTCTAAAATCAGCCTGAGTGTTAAAATTTTACTTGCTTTTATTGTGGGAGCAGTTTGAAAAACAAAAAAAAAATCAAAAAACATAAAAAAATGTAAATTCTTTATCAGGAAAAATCGAAAACTTCCAAAACACTAATGTTAAAATAAAAAAAGAGAATTATTCAATAATGTAGTTAACTAAAACAGCATCACCTGTCAAAGTTCTTAATTTAGCATAGACCAGTATTATTCAAGAAAATATTAATATTTTAAATATTCTTTGTTTTATGTTTAAGTGTAAAACCAATTAATCCCCGATTTCTTTCCATAATTTGTATTCATCAAGATAAAAATAAATACATTTTACGTAATGATAATTTTATTAATCAGCCCATTTTTCAAACAAATCCTTTTAAGTTTTGTATTGATTATCGCGGACCATTCTTATGGAATAAAATGGTTTTTAAAAATTTTAATGAGGATTTTCTTTATCAAAGTAACTACTTTTCTTTTAAACGAAAGCTTAAAGAACTCACTTTTAAAATCGAAGATTTAACAATATACTTCTGGAATTTTTTAGTGATCTTCCTTTTTACCCTCTATTTAAACATGAATTCATAAAAATTAGATATGTATCATTAACAACTGTAATCTACATATAGAATAGATATAACGTATCTTGTATTTATAATGGAACATTTTAAGTTTCTTACTTCGTTAACTAATTTTTTATCTTGTAAAATTCTTATAAATTTTAACATGAACATTCCTTAGCGGTACTCGACCGAATGGTCTTTTACGAGTCCCTGCGTTCTTTTATTTTTTAATAACGATCATTATATATATATATATATATATATATATATATATATATATATATATATATATATATATATATATTTATTTATATTTATATTTATATTGTTATTTATTTGTACCTTAAAATGTAATAAAAAGAACATAAAATTCAAAGTAAATAAAGTTTATATATATATATATATATATATATATATATATATATATATATATATATATATATTAGAGATGTGCCGGAATCGGTTTATCCGGAAGAAAATACCGTGTTCGAGTCCAGGTACCCAGCACCCGGTCCATTTTAAAAAGTTGGAATGAAGTTGAAAGCTTGTAAACTCTCTAGCGCTAAATTGTTTTCACAAAATGACGCTGATTAATTTGCGCTATTTAATTTGCCTATATATGCTAATTAAGCCTAATTGCGCTATTTAATTTGTCTAAATATATAAAGTTTCTTTTTTATAAACAACTATATTTAAACTCGAGGTAACATTTCAAATTACGCAAACTAAAGTGTAAACTCAATGTCCGTAAATATTCTCCCTCGGGGTTGTTAATACATGGAATAACTTGCCGTCTGACGTCTTTAATGCCAAAAACATCAAGAGCTTTAAAATTAAAATTAACTTAGAAAATACTGTTTCGACTAATTAATTTTTTTTTTGTAATTGTGGCTGTATATATAATATATATTTGTTTTGTAATTTATTGCTAAATAATCGCTAATATGCGCTAATTAATCAAAATTTTGCGTTACTGATTTTTATTCGTATAAATTAGTTTCCTTTTTGCAATATATTCTAACCATTTTGAAAAATTTCTTTCAAGAGACCCGGTGCCAGATTCTGCAACAAACTGGCCGATTCCGAGTACCCGGGAAAGCAGCCGAATTACGGAGTCCGAACCTTGTACACGGCACATCACAAATATATACATATATATATATATATATATATATATATATATATATATATATAATATATATTTTGGGCACTTTTGTTCCCAAGCTCCAATCACTGTAATTTTTTGCAAAGCATCCTTATTTGACATAAGTATATACATATAAATATTTGGAGTTTGCTCCATGTCTAGAAGTTAGCTCTCAAACATTAAAAATGCTGCATCCGCGCCTATGTGTGTGTGTGTGTGTGTGTGTGTGTGTGTGTGTGTGTGTGTGTGTGTGTGTGTGTGTGTGTGTGTGTGTGTGTGTGTGTGTATTATACATACTCATTTATAACTTCTTTTAAAACTCTACTTTGTCATGGCAACTTAAACTTCACTTGCTTATTTTTTTTTTTAAGGTTAAAGCATGAAACTTGAGATTTTTTGGATTGTTTAGTTTACCTCGACTTCTTTCCAACCATATATAGAAAGTACTATACTTTATATGGCTTCACTTATATATTTTACTTTTCAGAGTTTCAGAGAAAAGTTATGTTCCAGCTTGCTGAAATAAAAAACACATTGGTAGATAGAACTGCACAGTTCTCTAATGATCCAGAAGAAAGTTTCAAACAACGTAAAAGTTCAGATTAACTTTATGTTTTGAAAAGAAAAATTGCAAATGGAGATATCCAATACATTACTTTTGTATGCATGAATTTAATCTTTACAGTTTAGGGATCGTCCATAAATTACGCAACGCTAAATTTCACCAACAAACAAAACAAAAAAGATTATAAGTTTTCTCTAGCAGAGCCTCAAGTCATATAAAAAATCAAAACAGCCCATTACGTTTAATTAAAATCGCTGCTTAAAAGAGCTAAAGATCTCCTATTCCTTTTTTAAAATAAATTTAGCGTTGCGTAATTTATGGACGATCCTTTATATGTTAAATATTATTACAAAATTTTTTTAAAAATTGTCATGAACATTTATTGCATTGTTTCTTTTTAGGTGAAACAGTTAATTGGTGATAAAAATGCAGCTGGCACAATTAAAAAGGTTTTACTAATTATAATAAATATTTTAACATTTATGCTTGGCAGTATGACAGTTATCATCTTTTTATATATGTAGACTGACAACAGACACTATTTTGTCAGAATACAGTATGAATGGTTTAAAGAAGAAAAAAAAGTTTAAAGAGTTGATAAGTCTTAGTAATGCTATCACTGGTATTCTCATTAGCTTATTATTGTGTTTGATTAACCTTTAAAATTAAAAACGACGTTTTAATAAAAAAAAGTTTTTTTTTAATTTCTTTGGCTATGGAACATGACATGTATTTAAGTATATTTTATTATATGATCTTATTGAACTATGTGTTGTAGTTTTTATTAGATGCTGCTTTAAAGTCAAATAAAAACTTAACCAAAATGGATGCCATGCAACTTATTGGGAGAGTAATTAGGCATTCTTCCGACCGATTAAAGAGAACATCCACTAATATCGATATCAATCAATGATGGCTTAATTAACTATAATCAACTGTTTTTTATTTATTTATTTTGCATTTTTAGTAATTTTCTTCTGTTTATAATATACTATCGATTTAACTCTACAGAATATATTAATTTTTAATTTAGAAAGTGTGACTTAGTTTGAAAAATTTTTCTAATTTTTTGTAAAATTAATTATTTTTTTTTAAATATATCAAATTACACTTAATTTACTTTGATTTCTCTTTATACTTCCCCTTGCCTAGATTAAATCAAATCTAATTTGTGTAGAGGAAGTTGGGATTACGTGGATCGAGGGGCACAGTGAATAAGAGATATTTTCTCAAAGATTAGAATTTTGTTTATCTTGATAATGTATTTATTTTATGTGCTCATATATCAGCAATCATTATTTATAGTTGTTACCACATAATTTTGACTACCGGTTTTTGGTAGGTCATTTTTGTTTTTAGCTACCGAAATTAAATTTTCTTTCTTATGTTTGTTATGGAAATCATGGTTGAAATAATTTTAAAAGTAGAAGTTTTTCATTCGAATTATTGATATTTATGCTTTTAGTGGTTTAGCTTTTCTTTTAACAACACTCATGTCCCAAGAAATTAGAACTTAATTTGTTATGGAGGGGTACAGTGAATAGGGGTACAGTAAATGGGTTAATTCACTATGCCCCATTAATGATCTTAAAGATTAAATTCATGCATTTTTAACAAACAAACTACATGAAAATGAATTTGATAGTTTTAAGTTATGAACAATAATATTTGAATAATATTTTAGTTTTTTGAATATTTTTATAAATTTGTTATCAATAAAATTCTTTTTTTTTTCTTTTTTTTTTTTCTTACTTTTTTACTTTTTCTCTTTTTTTTTTCTTCTTTTTTTTCTCAATTATCAAAATGTCTATTTTTTCGATTTTATACTAATCTAATTAATAAAAGTATGCCAAAACTATAGTATACAGTGTCTTTACTCCCTCAGCCTCATAGTTATTTGGCTGTACCCCTATTCACTATCATTAATTCACAGCTGTGTTCATTGATTCACTGTGCCCCAGCTCTGGGGCACAGTGAATAACGTAACACAACTTACTTTAAACCTTTCTGTGAGCCGTTAGATAATAAATATTTGGGTTTTAGTTATTTCTTATCATGAAGGACATATATCTTTGAAAATTTTTGGACATTTTTTTGGGACAAATGTCCAAAATAACTTTGGACATTTCGCTTTGAAAAAAATAAAATACATATTTAAACTTTTGCTCAAATTAAAAAATAAAGAAATCCGATCCACTGTGCCCCAATTTCCCCTATTTTTTATCATTTTATTTTTATATAACTTTTAAAAGAATTTCTAGGTAAAATAAGGACGTTTCAAGGACGGCTAAAAAGTCCAAATGGCGGCTAAAAAGACGTCTGCAAAAAACCTCTCAAGAACGTCTTGAAAAGACGTCTTTAGGACGTCTGAAATAGACGTGTTGTTTATACAATTTTATATCTTGATATCAGAATTATTTAATAAACTTATATAACAAAGCAAAAAAAGAATTTATTTTAAAAATTAAAGGTTTTAATATGAAGATGGTTCACCCCCTTTAAATCTAACTTTTTATTTATATAGGTTAAAAACTTGTTTTTTATTTTTTATTTAAGGAAGTTCTATTAAAACTTGAACTATTTAAAAGAAAAATGAAATTTACATTTTTTGACGCTTTTGAGTCAGCATAATTGGTCTAAAATCTTTTCTTCGCTAAAACAATAATATCCTTAGTAAAATATACACTAAATACTGCTGCTCCGGGGTTGGAATTTTTTTTAAATGGTTTTTGTGACAAAAACATATTAAAATAAGTCTTAAAAAACGCATTTTAAAAAAAAACATAAAAACAAAGAGTTTTTTTAATAAAAAAGTTGCTAAAAACTGCCACTAGCATGAGAGTTCACATCATCGTTCCTCTTTTCAATTTCTAAATAACCTTTTTTTTTTTATCAATCTTATATGTTTTCTTCGTTTTTTATTAATATCAGTTAACTTTCTTGACATATCGCGACGTTAGAATTATCTTGTTCTAAGTCCATGTTTTTGCAAACTGAGAAAATCGATGTCAAAGTTTGAGTTTGTTTGCTGCTAATTTGAAAAAATTATTTGGGAATTAAAGATTTTCTTTAGATTTATGATTGTTCTGTTGTTTATTTTTAAATAAAAAAAACTTATAAAAATTTCGCTAACGCCCATATTTTCCCACCCACTTTTGGAGATAGAACAAAATAACTTTGGTATTTTGTAAAATACAAAAATGTTATTTTGTTACATCTTATATATTAAATATATTAACTACATTTTTTAACAAAGACATGTTGAAAATCGATGAAATTTTGTTCTAGGTAGTCATTCTTCTTACGCAGTGCTATTGCACCCCTACGCCCCTAAATTAGGGTTGGTTGGGACCCGGCGAATCTATGGGAACTCTTTTTAAAGTAAAAGTAGTTTTTTTTTTTTTGTAATACCTAAAAATGGAATTTTTTTAAATTTATTTTGGGAGGGGCTCCGATGCACTAGCTATTGCACTGTTCTTACAAGTTTGTTTGATACCTGTTCGCGCCGGCTCTGAACAAGACTAAGACATCTGATTTAAAACAGAACACTTCGCTACATAATAAAAAAAGGGTAATATATAGCGTATAGGAAAGGGATGAAAAATATTTATCAAAGAAATAGCTTTTTAAAAATTTTCTATCAATTATTTAAGTCTTACAGATTTTAACACAACAATTAAACTAATTTAATTACAAACAACATGCAAGATGAACTTGATTTTGTTATTCGTATACCTGTGATTCTAGTACAAGAGTTAAAGTATTTATTAAAAACTATTAATAATAATAATTTTGTTTTATATATCAATACTAAATAAATAACAGAGAAAGTCATATATAAAATCATTTTATTAATGCTTTGTAAAATGCAATATCAACAGCAGGCATGTATGAATACATGGAAATGATATCATTGGCTTTTTCAGCAGATAAAGACTGATAAGGAGCACGTAAGCAAGCTGCCATTGGTATATTTGTCTTTAATGATTTGCTAATAATGCTTGATGCTTCTCGCTTGACAAACTTATTAATACGAGCTTGTGAATAATTGTCTGAAAATGAGGTTTTAAAAAAACATGGTATGGCAGTCTGTTTCGATAAACAAGATTTTTAACTCCTGTATAAGGCACTAACTTATAACTTGAAAAACCAGCAACAACTGAAAAACTCTTCGCATCTATTAATTGCATTTGGTAAACAGAGATTGGTTTTTTACGGTTTACATTTTTAATAGCTCTTTCTAGTCCAAGTGGACTAAATATTTCTGCAACAGATATGAATGTTATCACATTCTTGAATGCTGGAGTGACCTGGCTCGCAGAACTTTTGCTCAATGACTTTAATTTTGGGTATCGTATAATAAATTCACATAAAGCTGCTGACATTTAACTATTGCGGTTTTGTGGTACACATGAATCGAACTAAAGTATGAACTTATTTATGTCAAGGTCATCCATGATTGTTAGAAGCAGACATGTTACAGCACTGGCAAGATCATTTCCTCCACGACCAGCCAGAGCCAAAGGACGCAATAACCTTTCTTGTTAAGCAAACAATGACCAGTTAAGTTATAATTTGAAAGTTTCCGTTTGTAATAAAAGTTTCCAACATTAGCCCGAGGCAAACTTAAAACATTTTCAAGATCAATAAAAACAACTGCAGTTTTAGGATCAGCATTTTGACGATCTTTTTCACGTTCAGTTTTGGTATCATTCCTTGATGTTATGTGCTTATTATAACTATCTGTCTGCTCATTGCTTGCATTAACAATGTTGCAATATTCATAGCATGTGTCACATAAATCTTTCTTTGGTTTTTGAAATTCTATGTTGAACTCGTGATTGAAGATATAACGATACATATGTTCTTTTACTGGTATATAGTCATTTTCATCACAATATATTTTAAAAAAATCATACAGTTTACCTATATTTAGTGATCCTTCCATATACTCTTTAAATGTCTTTTTCCTGCAATAGTGAACTTCAATTCTTGGGAAAAGATTTATATGGTCTCGTACAACTTTTTTAGAATCTTCCGGTAAGCTTTTTTTTACATGTCTTCCAAATTTTGATTGCATTGGCGTTCCAGTAGTTAAGCATTTATTAAATTTGTGAAAGTAAAATATTCTTTGGCTACTAATATTCAATGTTGAAAGATAGTAGGATTTACAAACTCTATATTGTGTATTAGAAGAAAAGAAGCTATAATAATAAGACATTTTTCTTCTCGAATGTTCACCAGCAACTGTCCGACAGCGTTTTTTCTCTAGTTTTTCGGTAGTTTTTGAATAAAAATGTTTTTTACCGTCACCATTTAAGGTCCAAAAGCTATCAAATATAACTTGACGCTCGATCTCAGTTATATTAGTAGAGCATTTGAACTTACAATTTCTGCAACTTTTTAGCGTTGCGATAGATCTTTCAGGCACTTGTTTACCTTTTGAATTTTTATAAGCTTTACCCAACTGACGTTGCATTTTTCTCATATTTTGTTTCTAATTGCTCGTATCAGCTTTACGTTTTCTAGATATTCCACCATAGGGTGACCTACGAGAAGGTGTAATACCAAGCGACTCTTAAGATTAAAAAACTTCATTACCTTTTTTACTTGATTATCTAGGATGCATAAATAATAAATTATTTTGTTTTTTATGCATTCTGGATAATCAAAATAAAAATTGGCAAAATTATAACGCTAATTAAGTGAAAAAATACCTTTGTTTTGATTTAGAGCATGTTCCATTTTTTGGTCAATATTTTTAGTTGTCACTTTAAAAATTACAACAACAAAATTATTCCGCACAAATATGTAATTGTAAATATATAATTGGTTGATCGGAGTTAAAATAAGATAACATTTTCAAATTTGCTTATTTAGGAGATAGAACAATGCAATATGGCATGCAACACAGTATTAAAAGTTTTATATGTTTTCAATATAAATAAAATAGAAAAACATAGTGCAAAACTATTCAAAAACTATAAAAACTCGATTTTTTCAAAAAGTGGAGATAGAACAAGATAATTCTAACGTCGCGAATTTTGATAATTTTTAGCCATCACTTATCGATAAGTGATGGCTAAAAAGTAGATCAGATTGAATCTGCCTTTAAAATCTTTATTTTTTAAGGCTAACAAAAGCCTACTCTTTTCTGATAATGGTCAGCTTTATTTTCTAGCTTTTTGATAATATAATCACTATATAGTTTACTTTTAACAACATTAGAAAATGATCTTGAGTCACCAACTCCAAGGTTCTTAAATTATACTTTGGTATGGAAAAATGGAATATCTCTTGAGCTCCAGCAGCTTTCATTGACCCTGCTGAGCCAAAATGATTAACTTGGCAAGTGTGTGTAGCTTTCTAATACTCTAAATCAATAGGATTTTTTATTCTTTTATGTACTTCACACTGGCTACAAAACATAGAAAAAGAAAAAATATCAATCACCTTTTTATTTTTATGTGAAAGACCAGCAACAACACTGTTTAAGGAAGAGTACCCTCGACATTGCCATGTTCCATCTATTGATATACCACAGTCAATAATTTTATCAGAAGCATTTGAATCAGAAGCACTACTTTATGTAGTTTATTGTTTGTTAGATCTGCGATTCGTAAGAGGTGAATGCATATTCATTACAGCAGAAAAGGAGACAGCTTCTCTATCACTTCTAATTTCATGAAATGCCAAATGGTACGTAAATTTATTCCATATGTTTTTGAACCAAAAACACTTTGATTTATAGATGAAGATGATTAAAATGTAATATCAAAGTCACAGTTTGAACGCTCCATAATAATTCCAATAGAAAATCCCATACGTAATACGTTTGGAATTTACTATTGGAATTATTATAAAGCTATACGGGTAGAAAAGCATAATAGATCTAACATTGAAAAATACTTCAAAACTTCAAGTGGAAATCTTCAAGAAGGAATGAATAAATTAGTTGTTCACGCCGTTGCTGTGATATTGCTAAGGAGTGGGAAAGTGCATTGACCACAATTATTGTATTTTTTGTTACTTTTAAAGCACATAGTAGTAAAAATATACTATAGATTTTGTGCTTCAATGTTTGAAAAACCATATTTAGAACTTTTTTTTTTTTTTGATTTTTAAAGGGGGTGAGCCACCTTAAGTGCAGTAACACCTGATCAACAATTATTTTGATTATTTCTTTGTAGAATTCCATACTATTGAATGATATATCTATTTGTTTAAGTACATAAGTCAATAATGTTTTCATTGAAATAAAATGTTTTTAAGTTTTTTTTGTTCTTGTTTTTATTTTATTTTGTCTATCTATTGTTTATTTTCGAGAGTTCTTTCTCAAGAATTTCTTGAGAAATTTTATGTTTTTCTTATTTCTCGATAAATTATTTGATATTTCTCGAGAAAATTTAAAATTTTTTGTTGGCACGCTAACAAGTTCAAACTGCAACCTCTATAATTTAAGTTGTACCGCGTTGTCTGTGATGTTGGTGTGCGTATAAATATCTTTTAAATTCACAAAATTCAAATTATTAAAAAAAGTTATTAAAAAAAAGTTATGGGAAATAATAATAAAAAGGAGTAAAATAGGAACTTTTTATTTTACGTACATATATATATGTTAACATATAAGAATATGTTACTAATATTTGGTGAATAAATGTAATGAGTGTTTGTTGACAAGTGGAGAAGCTTTACATTTCAAAGCAAGGTGGAATACAATGGAAATTATGATAAAATGATTTTTAAGAATAAAGGACGCCATTAAAAAAGGCTTTATCGGAACTTAACTTTAATTATTTATGGAAAGATCATCATGGCAATATCGCAGAAACATTATTAATTGTTTAAGAGCCTGTTAGTTTAACTGTTGAGAGTTTAAGCCGAGAAGATTCCGCACGCTTCTTCTTATTTTAAATTACAAAGAAAAGAAGTATGCTATCAAGCAAAACATTGAATGCGTTGTGTTTTTTCAAAATTCCTTTTTAAAACAGAGAAGTAATTTAAATTTATTAATTTAAAAAAATAAAATTTTGTTATTTATTTTCAATTTTTATGTACTTAGTAATTCTTATTTTTAAATAAACTCTAGTTTTTAAGATCTTATTTCAATGTTTGTTAGTTAATAGTTATCGTTTTTCAATTCTTTTTCGATTATTTAACGACTATTTTTGAATGAAGCATGTAATTTCAATGCATTTTTTGGTGTTAATTTTTTTTATATATTGTGTACCTATTATTAAACACAAGTATGTAATATTTTATGTTCTCAAGATTCTCGAGAATTTTCAAGAATTCTCGAAAAGAAAAAAAATTCTTTATTTCTCTAGAAATGAAAATTATCAGGAAATGTCAAGCACTATATCTCACCTTTTTTTTTACTTTTTTACTTTTATTTTTAGCCACGGCAAAGTGTAAGTTCATCAATTGGATTATTTATGGACATGCGCAGCGTGTGTGTATACTTAGACCAGATCTTTTGGTTTAAGCAGTCTTTTAATGAAAAGAAAATATTTCGCAAGCTTTTAGCTTTTATTCTGGTCATACTTTCAGGTTTTTCAAAACAACGGGTTTATAACAACGTTTATGGGAAACCTTTCTTACATCCAGCAATATAGCAATATATTATTTAGAACTAATAGAATATATCTAAAACATTTAACTTTTATATATATATACTACGATTTTACAGAAAGGAGTCAACAGATGAGAAAACCTTTTGACAAGCCAGTAATATCTAATTTAGAATTGATAGAATATATCTACAACATTTATTTTATTCTATTTACGAATTTACAGAATTAAAAAAGCATTTAATATTTTGTAGTAGTTTATAGTATTCTCCTATGTGTTTTGGTAGTAAAAGGTAAAAATATGATTATCTCAAAACAGGGCTAAACTTAGCTATTATCAGCTGATCTTTACACTTTGGTGAGTGTGACATCGGAGGTGGTGGGGGTAGTGAAACTGGGTTTACAACTAAACATGATTTTTTTACAGGCTTTTTGGAGCGATCAGGCAACTGTGGTGGGTCTTCATTAGAATAATCTTCTTCATAATCAGGGTTATAATCAGGATTATGATCATTTCGTCCAATAGTTTTGAAGACTTTATCATATTTTACTTGATCAATCAACTGATTGACATTTTGACTGACTGATTGATCGGCGGATTGAAAAGTTAAGTCCTTATTATCATATACTACTGGTTGATTATTTTTTAAATTGATGTTTTGCATTGAGTCAGAAGAATATTCTGGATTTTCATACTCAATTGAAAGCTTTATTAAATTTTTTTCAATTGAAAGAGGAGTAGCATTATTAAACGACTTTTTACTAGCGCACTTACTTACTGGTTCATTAATTGACTCAATAAATGGTTCATTCACTTCTTTAAAATCTATTTCATTGTAGGTTTGGTTTTTTAATTTTTTTTCCGTTTCTTTCAGAAGATCTAAATCAGTATAGTCAATTATTTTTTCGGCATCTTCTGAAACTTCATCTAAATAATCAGGTGAAGGAATGATTGTTCGAATTAAACTATCTTTACCATGTCTGATGTCAAAATCCATATTGTTTGCAGGAATTATAGGGCTCCTCGAGATATTTTTAGGTTTTGTTAGTCGGTTGACAAGCGGTGGGGGTGTATTGGCACTTGGCAAAACTGGAAACTTTGGTTCTCTTAATTTTTCTTTTAGTAAAATATCATTAACAAATTTTTCACCTTGTCCTTGAGGAACTAGTTTGGTTGTTACTTTACCATTTGGATATGTTGTAGTAATAAGGTCAAAAAGTAGGTTGTATATTAGGCTACCTCCTTTTAACTCCTCAAGAGAAATATTATGCTCTTTAGCAATATCTTGCAAATCTTCCTCACTAAGTTCCACAGACTGCATAACTCCAGCATTGTCAGGGACATTAAGAATAATGGGTTTGTTTTCGATTAAGTTAGCAGAAACTGGTGGTTGAACTACTGGTAACTCTTCCAAATTAGGTATTTCATTGCTATGTAATTGTGATGGAGTTTCATCTTTTTTGTGTGTATGATCTGTATTTTTTTTTAAATTATCAACCGATTGTTTTTTTTTATGAATTTCAAGATCGGCTTCGTAAAAAATTTTATCAATTGGCGAAACCTCAGTGTAAGGAGTTTTTTTTCGTTTTTCATTTTTTTTATCGAATTGAGGTGAACCTTTAAGTGGCTCTTCTTTACGAACAACTTCTTTTTCGTTTAGTTCATCGTTCTCGTTAAAAACTTCGACGTTTTTAAAAAATGAGACGGAATTGGGTTTTATATCTGAAGGTTTTTTTTTCAAACTGGATCGCTTAGTGTTATTATTTTTTAGGGAGTCGTTGTTTTCAGTTTCATTCCAAAATGGTCGATCAATATGATATGGATGAGACTCCATATTGTTTGTTTTTTCTTTTAGTAAAAAGAAATTTTCATTACTGATATCAGATGTTTCTAGATAACTTTCAACTTTTTTTTCAATATCTTTTTTGTAAGACACATCATTTACATGAAAACTAGAGCAAGTATAATCTGGCGAAGGAATTTTTGGTAAAGCAAGCTTAGAATCTGACAAATATGCTTGGGGCGAGCTGTCCATTATACTTGTATTTATTATTCTAACTTCTTCACTTGTAGAAGAGGCATCTGACGGTGATCGACTAAGACTAGAAGCTTGTCCAACTTTAACCTTGCTAGATTTTTGGTGTATGACAGTTTTACGGTACCATTTAAGAGCCGCTTTTATTACTAGAGCACATATTGGTTCATCTTTTTGATTGAATGAATCACTGTCATCTGCAAACAACAATTTATTTTCTATCATGTTGTCTTCGAGTATTCCAAAAAAATTTGGAGATGATCTATCTATTGTATCGTCATTAATAAACTTGCTTTGAAAAGCAAGACCCAACTTTCTAACACGTTCGTGTTCATTTTTTTCTTTTTCATAGTCAATTAATGTCTTTTCTATAACATCTGCATAAATAGGCTCGTACGCAACAGCAAGTTGAGATGGGTTATCGTGTATATTACTATGAATATCTGGATTGGCTTCAACAAATTTTTTTTGAAGTATACTCATAAAATCTACTGGTGTGGAGATCTTTTGTACTGATAAATTTTCATTCTTTGTAATGATATTAGATGAGCGTTGGCTTTCATATTCTTGTAAGGATTCTTTGATAACTGAAGCATATAATGGCTCTTCGTGATCTGTAATTTTTCTTTTAAATACTGGTTTTTGTCGATCAGCGTTCAACTTTGCTTTCATAAGATCTGTAAAAACTGGATTAGTTTGATGTTGTCGAGAAGCATTTAGTGCTTCTTCGTGCTCTGATGAAGATAAAGGATTACGGTAAAATTTTTCACTTGTATCAATGTTTTTTTTCAATTCAAGGTCTGTTAAATATATGTCAGAAGAACTATTATGAAATATTAGTTCTTCTGACTCCTCGTTATTTTCAAGAAATGACTCCTCGTTATTTTCAAGTTTTGTCTTGTTTAACTTTAAACCTTCGTTTAAAGGAATCTCAATATTTTCGTTCAAAGGATTCTCTATATTTTTTGTAAAAGTGTTATCATACTCACATTTGTCTCTTCTATTAATAAAGTTCTTTTTTAAATTTTTATCATTGTCATACTCATCCTCCAAATTTTTGTATGTATGAAATGATGATGTATTCTTAATATCATAGAACTCGGCATCTTGTAGCTGAAGTTGCGTATCTTGCGCATTAATTTGAGGCTCTCTTTTTATTTGATTGTTCATAAGAGACTTTGTTAGGTCATTAGTAGTTCTTTTTATATTAGAGGACTTACTGATACCAATTGAATTTAGCATCTCCTCACCTGACCGGTGCAGTTTTCTTTGTTCTACTGGTGAGTTAAGTGGGGAAACCCATGGCAAAGGTGAGAAAGTATTAGTTTTTTTCATAGGTAATCGATCAGCAGATGAGCAATCTGATAATCCTGATTGAACGCTGTTATTAACCACTTCATTAATTGGTTCTCTACACAAATACTTAACGCTAGAGCAACTGTTAATTTCATTGTCTTTATGACTAGCAAATTGATTTTCAATTGTTTCATTTTTAATTTTATCAGCTTCATAATGCAAAATATTCATATCAGGGCATATATCTACTGCTATAGGCCATGCATTTGCCGTCATAAAAGGAATCTGTTTCATTTTACCTCTAGAAAATGAACCGTTAGTTGGCACAGCAGACAGTTTAGCAGCCATTTTGTCAATTGAATGCTCGCCATACTCTAGTTCTTCATTTTCTTCACTAAAACGCATTATACAATCATTATCTTTTACAAAGTTGTTGAGTTTTTCTTTTTCTAAATTTTTATCTGACAATCGTTGAGGTTTTTTTGGAATAGATTTTCCTTTTGTGTAAACCATTTCGTAGTTGTCACATATATCATTTTTATAATTCGAAACAGTGTCAACATCTGCCTTTGCAGCACGTTTGACCACAGACATTCGATTTGTTTTTATTTCTTTCAAACAAGCAAACTCGACATTCTCTTCTTCATTTATAAGATTTTTTGACATTTTCTCGATATCAATTCTTGTCACCGTATTACAATTTATGAAATGCAATCTATTCAAGGTTCGAGAATCACCCTAATTGTAAAGTAAAACAATAATACTTAGAACAAAATTAATATCAAAACAAAAATAACTAGAAAATAGTAATGTAAATAATATATTAGTACAATAAAATAAATGTTTGTAAAATTAATTTTTACAATGTAAGTTATAAAAAATAACTATACAATTCCTACTCCTCGCGTTTTTTAAAATTCACAAATGAAAATTAATAATGCGTATAGAACAATTTCTTTGATAATGTTTAAAGCTTCTTTTCGAACAAAAACAGTAATATTTGTTAAAAAAAGGGTTTCTTTCTTATCAATTTAAAACATAACTTATTGATGTTTTTGAAGATATATATATATATATATATATATATATATATATATATATTTATATATATATATATATTTATATATATATATATATATATATATATATTAGTGCTGGACAATGATTAAATATTTTAATCGCATGACTTTCTACGACTAATCACGATTAATCGCAGAAATACAAAAAGTTTAATAATGAAATCTCAAGAAGTGTATTGTGTAAATTTATTCTTTCATAGTTCTGGTGTATAAACAAAACAAACATTTGGTTTGACAACTTTATCTACTCTTCCAACTTTACATTTACTTACTCATCTGCACCAAACCAGTTGGTCAGACAAACAAGGTCATTCACATTTTCAGATGATAAAAAAACTTTCTTCTTTTGTACAATATGACCAGCAAGAGAAAACAACTTTTTGCATGGTACGGATTTTGGAAGTGTTGCCAAGTACTTCTGTGGAGTTGAGGCCAGCCTGCTAAAATAGCATACATGTTTGAACCACCACTGTAATTGACAGTTCTCTGTCCTGATGGTGGACTCTGCTCTGGCATAGCACACAGTTCTCAATCGAGTCTTTCTCGTGTTCAGAATCAGACTCTGATAAAGCAACCAATAGTGCAAACTTTCTCTTTGATGGCTTTGATGTTGTTGCTTCCACAGGTTCATCTAAAATAACCCTCTGTGCTTGAGTAAGTTAGTGACTTAGATTCACACCTCACATCTTTCAACTCTGAGTGTGTGTACTTGAGGTCTTTGAATCTCGGGTCCAATGCGGTTGCAATCTTTAGATATGCAATGTGGGGATTTTCTTCGCGTGTCTTCAGGTCTGAATGTAGACTTGAATACATAGTAGGGTCATCATCTGAGCTCTCCATCACCCAAGAGAGAAGACAAAAACCAGACAGAACCACAATGAAACATATTTTTCTCCACCCAGAAGTTCAGTCACATACCTGCAATAAATCAAACCCATTTCACTTAAATGTTTTACATTTACTAGTACACACAAAAAATGTTTTCATAGTTATGCTTACACACGTACAAGCACATTATTTCTCCCTCACATGCAATCAAACCAGTCGGTGAAAAATATATGGCTTATAATATACCTGCAGGGCTTCCGAAACCTTTCCAAACTTTGTAATTTGCTCATTTCAGCTGATGTTGGCATAGCAATCTTCGTGTTGTGTTTGGTGAGGATATTGCTCAGTGGCTGTTTGTTTCTGCGAACACTTATTATCATGTCCAGAGTCAAACTCCATCAGGTTGGAATGTCTTGTATAAGCGACTCCTTCTTTTGTCCAAGCTTAACTTGCTTTTTTTTTTTTATTCTGCAGCACTTGCTGGACTGTGTTTCAATAGTCCACTATCTTACTGCATTTGACCAGAGCATTGTCAAACGCGCTGTTGTGCATAGATACTGTGACAGATTGCTGGAGACAGTGTGCGACGAAGGGAACGCGTTCAAAAGACAGATATCTTGTAGCACCGACTATATTTCTTACACTACCTGTGCTACGTGTGCTGTCTTTATTTGAAATTTCTCACTGCTTATTCATAAATTCATTAAAGCTAATGAATTTCTTGATTCATTAAAGCTCATGAATCAAGAATTAATAAACAAAAAAGGTTATTTTAAGTTTTGAGAAGACATCTTTATGAAAAACTGTCTTATTTTACTGTATAATGAATGAAATGACTTTGAATTTTATGCTATTTACTCCTAAGTGTAAACAAAGATTTTTTATACCTCAGAAGAATGGGTTACATCTACAAAATCCAAATGAATTACATCTAGAAAACCAAACAAATCATGAGAACCAAACAAATCATTGGAACCAAAGAATCATGGGAACCAAACAGATCATGGGAACCAAATAAATCATCGGCAAATGCTATTTAAGTTTAGAGATTATATTATGAAAATGTTGAAAAAAACAAACTGTCAAAGCAGAAAAAAAAATTGCAGTTTGCTTAAATCAAAAAACTATAATATTCTGTCATGGTCTAGGATACTCTGTAAAATTCTAGGATACTCTGTAAAAGTAAAGGGTACTCTTTATGTTTGTAGAAAAATTACGGCTGTTGCAATAATGGTCAACTGAAATAAATGCAAAATTTTATTTAGGTTTAAGTTCACCAGTGCAAGTTTCAAGCAGAATGGGTATTATAATTTATACTACATTTTTTTATAGGGGAGACCGGGGCTAGTTGGTCGCAGGGGTAATTTGACAAACTGCGTTTATCTTCAGAGCCTTTCATCAGAAAGTGACAAAATTATACAGAACCTTCCTAATTGACCATTTTAGCATTCACTATAATATTGTCAGGATTTTAATATCTCAAAAAACACATATTTTAATATCTCCCATGCGCATGCGCATGGAAGATATTAAAATATGTGTTTTTTGGACAAAAACGTAACTCTTGGAACATCGCTTCCGTTTTTACTTCCGTACTTTACAAAGAAACTAGTTAGTCGTGTGAAAAAAAAAATATTGTAAAAGTTCCAGTCACAATATACAGTCAGACTTTTTTTCAAAGTTGCAGTTTTTTAGGATCTATAGACTGTTTATTGAAAAAAAGGCTTTCGGGTTAAGTTGGCAAAGTTTTCACGGGGTACGTTGACTCATAGCATTAACTATGGAAAAAAAAATATATTTTTATGAAAATAATTTTTAACTATATTGAAAAAATTTATTCTTCCAAAAAATAAAAAATAAATTTTTTTTTAAGTTTTTTTTTTCACAGATAAAAAGTGGGCTACTATTTTGGCTGTTATACGTACTAATATTTGGTACCAGCTAAAAGCATTATTAAATTTTTGACTTAAATTTGTTGCCAAAATTAATAGTAAAAATATTTCTATTAATTTTGCACTTAATAGTACATTAATAATAATTTTTATAGTTTGCGCCAACTTACCACCACGGGGTAAGTTGGTAAGTTTACGCAATTTTTTTTTTTCGAGGGCTCGGGAAGGCCCAAAGAGTTTTTTTTGTAAATGAATACAAATTTTATAAGTTATCAAAATTCATACTCTTATTTATTATTCAAAATTCATACACTTTATTATTTTCAAAAAAAATGTGCTTTTAGGGCTACAGTGCTCACAGAGTAAAAACCTAGCCAACTATCAAATCAATAATTTTCAAAACTCTTCCCTATGCCCCATATAGAAAGCCTTTCAAAAGAGACTAAGATATCATATTTAACTGATTATATAGTTACAAAAACATACCTCAGGCTCTCCTTCTTTCTTAAGCAAAAAATCTTTAGTTGTCTAAATGAAAAATATTTGTCACTTATATAAGTTAAAATCACCTAGCAAGTTGCGTTAGCCCTTTTTTTGCGTAACTTTTAATTACCCTTTATCCCAAATTTAGAGTAATATTGCTTTGATAAAAAAAATAATAATAATAATTTAAATTCAAGTCACAGTAACATTCAAAAAAGTTTAGATGCTTCTGCATTTTTTGTTTACAAATATTGTTATGTGTTTCAGGTTCAAAAAATTGTTGTTTATGTAGTTTATTAATTGCTACATTAATGTTATTTATAACAACTTAACATATCTTAGATTTTTAAGTGTATAAAATATATTAAACAAAATAAGTTCACATTAAAAACATATTTAAAAAAAAAATTAGTTTTAATGATAATAAAATGACAACCACTATATGTTGAAGAAATATCGCAAATGATCCAAAGAAATCTTCTGTCACAATTTTTGTGAAATCGTCTTTGAAAAAATCAACAAACTCTTGAAACTCAAATTGCATACGCGAATAACCAATCAAAAGTTCGTAAAAAGTATTATAAGCTTTATCGGAAAAATGCTGTGCAAAGTAAAGGAAAATGATTTTCAAATTGTTTTTAAAAGCCTCGATTTGATGCAAAAGTAAAGTATTTATTTTAATGCTCTCTTAAGAGAGTATTAAAATAATTACTTTACTTTTCAGATCATTTAAGATCTTAAGAAAAAATTTAAACTTAACTACTTGGAAAGGTAAAAATAAAAAAAGATAAAAAAAGTTTAAATATCTAAAGTAATTTTACTTATTACTATTAATATTATATATCTATGTTTATATCCAAATGTATATCTATCCATATATATATACAGAGTTGCCGGGAGGGTCGGCTCAATGGGTATTTTTTACCCAGGCGCAGGTTGAGTAGAGGCGTACAACAGCCAAAAATAAATTTTTTTGTTCAATTTAATTTTTATTAAAATAGATTTATTGAGCATAAATGGTTTTGTTCGTTAAGCTACTTATTTTAAAATAAAAATTAATTCATATTTAATAGTTTTTTTTTTTGGCTGTTTTAAACCTCTACTCAACCTGCGCCTCTACTCAACCTGTTTTTTTTACATACTGAACTGCTGACACCTAGTAAGCAATGAGATAAGGGGCCATCCATAAAGTACGGTATGGGGGAGGGAGTTTCCCAAAATGCGTACGAACGCGTACAGGGAGGGAGGGGTGTTAAAGACAGTGAGAACGTACGTGGTTTGACTATCTCTCCTAAACTTGATTTTATTTTTATTTTCTTTTAAACATTGAATTTTACGTGTATAACAAATCAGTAGTGTGTTTTTTTTCTGACTTCTGATGGTTTTACTGCACACGTACTTTATGGATGCTCCTAATCCGGTAACCAAGTAACTACTTGGTTACCGGATTATCTCATTGCTCACTAAATGTCAGCAGTTCAGTATGTCCAAAAAACAGTATTACACATACGTGTACAATAGGGTACAAGCAATCATTGCTCTGTAGAACTTATTAGCTACATGCCATGCAGCACTCATAATCTTAATATTGGTGTTCATTTCGCTGAATCTTCTTTTTTAAATTACAATTTTCAGTCGCATTTTAAATTTTTTAGTAGAAGTTCTATTCAGTAGAAAATCTTAACCAAGACAATTGGTTTGTCCCTTCATCAAGCCTCATAAACTCGGTGGAATGCAAGCTTGAATCATTATAGCCGTTAGTTCTTTGCAGAATTTAAGTAATCTCAATCTAGCTGCTAATCAATTGAATGAAGTAAAATTCTGGTCTGGATTTCATCATTTAAATACATTAACCTGATAATCTTTTGGTTCATCAAAAAAAAAACTTTCTCAGCGTCTTATTTCAATTAAAAATTTCACTTTTTTAGAATGCAGTCTTCTAGGTCCAACTTTATTAATAAAACATATTTAATTGACTTCGGTGTAGCATGTAAGGGTTTTTAATTTGATTTTATCCAAAAGTGCATAAGGAAAAGGAAGACATTAGACAAAAAGCTAGGAAAAAGTCTGTTTCCAAAAAAATGAAGAAAAACAACTTAAGGTGAGCGTATTCAACTTGATGTTCATATTCAACAGATAAGAGACACATTTTTGACCAAAAAGGTTACCTTGCTATTTCATTTCTCATTTTATATCTTTATTATATTTAATTTCTCACTTTCATGAAGCTATTGAATGGGATCTACCAAAGGTCTAAAGTCTCTTTTCGAACCAGTATGAATTTTGCTACGCATTTTTAATACAATCCAACTTTTTGGCTATTTTCATTGAGCATAATTTTGCTAAACCTCTGTGTTATGACAAAATCATTGCAAATTTCGCTATGAATAAAATCCAGAAAAATTTTTTTGAAGCAGACTGTAAAATAACTGTTGCGTTTTACACTCTTTTATTCAAACTTATTTAACTTTTAATAGTTGCGATTCTTGTTTATACGTATACTATTGTCAGTTTGTCTATAACAAGGCTGGGTTTATACTTTTCATTAAATATTGTCATACATCATTAAATAAACAACTTTAAATAAATAATTTATGCGTTAAACAAAAAATAGTTAAATAATAATATAAAACTTATTTATACTAAAATATTAAATTTAAATATAAAAAAAAAAAAATTAAAAGTAAAAGATATTATAGAATTATAAAAACTTTATAAAAATAGCAGGACTGTACAAAGATAGCAGAAATTAAAAAAAGAATGTTCTATTAAGAAAATTAAGCAAAATAATATAGAATCTTCCGTTAGAATAAGAGCCCATCTGTTATCCAACAAAACAACTTAAGGTCTAAAATTGATCTGTTGCTGAAAACGTCATATTGTTTTATTATTTGGTGAAAAAACTTTGCTAGCCTACTTGATATTAAACATTTTTAAATCAGAAAAAGATTTACTTAAACTCCATTAGTTGAAAGATGTATTCGTGCAATGATATTTTTTTTCGATATTATTTTATGTAATGTAACAATAACTTGCATCACCCTTGTTACTATGTTATCACGACTTGATTTTTTTTTTGCAGAATCAAATTTTTGCATTAATTTTGTTTCCATAACTGTTTGTTCAATTAAAAACTTCTGGGTTTTGAAAAAAACTGATTTTGAACAAAATAAATAAACAAAAAAAACATACTTTTTTGAAATCTGTATTATTATTTTTTTTTTTTGTCATATTTATTAATATTTTTAAAAAGCTTTTTTAAGTACCCGTTCAAAATTTCAGTCATAAAATTAACTTAGATTACTAATTTAATTTTATGAATTAAGATGCTGATTTCATTAAAAAATGTCTAACCAAAGTTAGCTAATTAACTAATTTACCCTAACACTAAAACTATCTCTTTATTTTCTAATCTGTTTATGATGTTATATTCTCTATAATCTTTTTAAAATGTTTTCCTTAATTAGATTCAAGTTCAGCGAAAAATTTCCAGCTTTAAAATCATTTTCATTCTAAACACCAAAAAATTCTACCCATGTTTATGCCGGCATTTATAAAACATCAAAAATGTCACTTTAAACTTCGCAAAAACTAAATTACGAAAAGATACAGTTAAAGTACAAACAAATTGGTCTTTATAGTCGTTATTAGAGGTTGGGTTTTTTACCTCCTACGGGACAAAAAATTTTGATATTTGTAATTTATCATATATTATATCAAATATTTTATCTAAACGAAATAAGAAATTTTGATAAATTCGGTTTCCTACTTGGATTCCACATTTTATTTCTTTAGTTTTTTGATTTAGCATCTGACTGGACTCTAAAACAAAATTATTGTAACTACGTTAAAAACTTTTAAAATGTAGTCGTGAGTAACATAACATGTGGTTTAATACAGATTTTTACAGAATTCAATATTGAGTTGAGTCTTTCAAACTTATTATTAAAAAAAAATACATTACCATTATTTAAAGCAAGATTCAAATAAAAATAAATTTATGTAACATGCTCTTTTAAAAAAAAAAATAATAATAATTTGACGCACTAACGTGTTGTGTACTTTTTTTCTTTAAACCGATAACGCCGACAAACACTTAACACAAACAAGAACACAAAACAAAAAGCCTACATAAATATGTGCCAAAACATGTGCTAAGTTTTAGGTAAACAGTTATACTTCTCAAAAATGAACATAAAGCAAATATTTGGAAGGCAAAAAAAAAAGAAACATTTTTTTCATAAAAGTGCTTTGACTTTTAAAGTCAAAGCACTTTTATGAAACATCTGTTTCATAAAAGTGCTTTGACTTTAAAAGTGACATATACGTTTATGTAGTTTATACATAAATATCAACTTATGCTAATTATGCAATATATGCTAATTAATCAAACCTCAAAACAGACTTATTTTTTTAAATTAATCAGAGCTAAACTTGTTTTTAGCTTTTAAAAGTAAACATTTGGGTAGCCCAATATTACTTTAATGTTTAGCTAATGGCGACAACCATGACAACCCATCTCTTTTAATTAAAAAATACTTTTAAACAGTTGTTAAAAATTAATTTCAAGAATGGATATATATAATTAAGGTACACCCAGAAGTTCTTTCGGTCTTATCACAGAACACCGCGGAGGAGCATATATCTAGGAAGTCTAAAAAAAGTTACAGTGATTGAAACCTTTCAAACAAATAATTGCAGCAATTGAAGTCTTGAAAAAAAATGATGTGATTAAAACTTTCAAAAAAAAAAAACATCCAAAAACTTGTGTTGATTTTGCTTGAAAATACATCCAAAAACTTGTGTTGATCTTTTTAAGGAAAAAAAAATTTTTAAGTAACTTTTTTTAACACATTTTTTTAAACTTCTTATTAATTTCTTGGCTTCTTTATACTGAAGTAAAATTTGTAAAGTGTTAGCAACTTTCCTGCTTTTTCTCCTCCTTTAAATACCTGTTTAAAAATTTCTGTACTATTCCAGTACCAAAAAACAAAATCATAAAACATTTTGTAGCAGGTTTGCATGCGTCTTATGTGGAAAAACATATTCGGAAGAAGTTAAACTCTCTTAGATCTAAGATGAGAAAATATGAGAAATTTAAAATCTCTCGAAATTGACATTAAAACACTCTTTTTTGGAATGATAAGATTTGAACTCTAGATAATTCAGGTGCAATAGGATTATACCTAATGGTTGGAGGATTATACCTAAGGTGGAGGATTATATCTAATAGGATTATACCTAATGGTCATGTTGGAGGCGTATTTGCAACATTTGAAAAATAAAGCTTTCTCTATAACTTTTCATTAAAACTTTGAGCGCGAACATGATTTTTTGATGTCTCAGATATGATACTTTCAGGCATTGTGCAAACTCTAAACTCAAGTACGTTCATTAATGTCAAATAAGAATGTTTTGCAAAAAAAAAGGCAGTGTTGGAAGTCATGGCCATGCTAAAAAAGTTATGACCATGCAAAGTTTAAAATCTTTGCATTTTAGTGCGGTCGGAAATTTTATATGGTCATAACTTTTGAACGTTAAAAGATTTTTGAATGAAATTTAAACTTGTCGATAAACTTTAGTATAACATAATAAAGTTTAAAATTTTATAAACTTGCTGCCCTAACGTTTAAGCGGGTGAGGGGGATATTTTCAGGTATTTTTGTTCCCAGACTTCCATCAATGCCATTTTTTGAAAACCATTCTCACTTGACATAAATGAACAAACTTAAGTTTAGAGTTTTCGCAATGCAAACTTAAGTTTAGAGTTTGCACAATGCCCGAAGAGTTTGCACGGCGCCCATACCTATAAATTACAAGCGTTATAATGATGAATAGCTATGCACGTTTTAATAATATCATTGAAGTTTCCAGTTTCATAATACTTTTAAACTCGATTAACCAAAATATACAGTTCACAATCAAAATCGAAAACAACAATAATTGGCTGGGAGTGCAAGATATTGTTAAAGACCTAAGATTTAAAAAAAGTCTTTACTTTCATTAGTAAAAAGCTAATTTTATATTTCTAAATGATGACATTTTCATTCCCATTTCTTATACATCAGTGACAAATTTTTAAAGGCAATTTTTTTTTAAATGAGTTGAGAACAGTCCAATGCTAATTAATTAAATATTATATTTGTGTCACACAGGTAAAAAAGAGGTAAAACTAACATCCAATTTTGAAGCATGCCTTTTTTCTAACATTTTTTCTATAATGTTTTGCATATGATTAACGTACACAATAGTTATTTTTTTGTTTCAAATTCAATAAATAAATGTTTATACTTTTAAAAAAGTCTTTTGACACTTTGTTTTCTGTTAGTACTTGCGTACATTATATTTTTTCCTTAAGTGTCCAGGGCTACTTGACTTTCCCCTAATCAAAATGGGAAAAAATGGGAAATACTAAAAATGGGAAAAAAATGGAAAATACTTTAAATATTTTAAATATTTAGAAAAGAAGTTATGATAAAATACAAATGAAACCTCACAAGTCCGTGTCACTAGATTTAATTTATGGTATATTTAAAGGTTTTCCAGCGGGCAAGGGTTAGTTATGTCCATAAAATGTCGTATAGACGTCTTATAAACGTCTCTGCCCGCTGGGATATGATCATCACAAAAGATTCAACAAAAAAATTTCTTACATTTATTTTTGTTGAAAACTGTTATGAAAGAAATAAGTTTTAACAAATAGTGATTATTCCAACAAGTCCTTTTGGAAATGGTTAGTTTAATGATCAAGGTTCCATTGCTATATCTTGGATAAAATTTCTTGCTGCACCGGATTAAGTGTTTGATTATTTTCATTGTTATTGCTGTAGTGATTGTTCCACAAAACAATGTACCACTAACAAAATTGGTGTAATTTGCACTGACTTTTGCAAAAACACCAAAAATACACAAGTTTGTAATAGTAATAGGACTAGATTATAATTTTTTTCTTAATATAAATCACTTGTTTTTTATATTTTCTGAAATTGAACTGAATGATAAACATTATTATCAGTAATACAAATGAAAAATTCGGGTAATGATAATATCTTTGTCCTCCTTGAAAGCTTAGCATAAAATGGCAAATGATAAATATCCTATGGAAATACAGCAGAAATGCAAATTTCTAGAACTTACGTTATCCATAGCATAAGGCATCCAAATTTTAAGATACTTTGTGAAATTTACTAATACACTAACTAATAAACTAACTGAACTTAAAATTAAAATATTGATTATTTTGGGGTAAAAACTAGAAACCTACTTTTGCTTCTTAAGAGAAACCGTTCCAGTTGAAACAATAAGTTAGTTTCTGTAGCAAAACGTTGACCTCCATAATCTGGTTATTGGGAACGTAAAAATTTAGGAACTTTTTAGAATTAAATCAGTTTGTTCAGCTCTTCGAAATACCTCTCTCAAAGTTCTTTTCCCTTCTCAAGTTCATTTACTAATTGTATATATCAAATGTCGCACTAAGCGTCGCACTAAGCGTAGTACAGTGCTTCAGAAGCCTAAAAAGTGGCAAAAAAGACATTTATTAAAAACTAATTTTTTAAAATTTTTTAAATTTCTTAAAACATTAGAGCTATCGTTTTGATAAAAATCTCTTATATAAATTTTTATATTTTTAGAAAAAAAAATTATTTAAATTAAAAATTAAATAAAAAAAAGATGCTTTTAGTTATTCTTCAAATTCTTAAAAATAAAAAAAAATAAAAAGATAAAACTTTTTCAATTGTTTGTGGAAAAAAATTTTGTGGAAATTCTTTTAATCTAGGTTAAAAGATTATTTGTAGAAGTTTAATGAGGACCCTTATTAAACTTCTACAAATAATCAGAATCCACGTTATCAATAGCATCAGCTTTATTTAGTTGTTGTTTATTTTGTCTTATCACTAAACCCCAATTGCACGTATTTACAATAACCGTAAAATATATTTATACTTTACAAATTATTTATTGACAATTATAAATGTTAAAAGAAATATCAATTAGTTTAAGAAATACTTCAAAAACAACTTCATATTAAGAGTAATAATCAAGTAAACAAGAAAAATCGAAAGTAAAGAAAGAAACAAAACAAAACAAAAAAAAAATTAAAGAGCACGTATTTACAAGTGCCATAATTTATACGTATACTATACAAAGTATTTATTAAAAAATATAAAAGTAAAATATATAACAATTTGTGATAAAGTAACATTTAAATAAAGAACGAAAAATTAAAAATAAAAGAGTACTCAATTTACAAAACCGTAATATTTATGTATATTTTAAGACCAATTTGCATAAAAGTAAAATAAATAACAATTCATTGATAGTTTAAAAAATATATACATATTCGAGAACTTAGACTAGATTTTAAAAACAACTTTTAAGTTTAGAGGAAACACTATAACTGAATTAATGAAAAAAAAAGTTGATAAATTCTGAGACATATTTTATATAATTGAATTTTAGTTTAAAAGAAGCATTTAAAATCGGATATGTTATAATCCATAAGTAAAAACACCTGTTTCGATTCCTTATTAAACTGTTGTATACTAACTTTTTTCGTATTTGCAATATTAGAAAACTTTTTCCACAAATAAGGTCCACGATATTGAATTGAATATGTAATTTGTTTTGAATTATATTTAGGGACAGAGTAGTTATTATCTGAAAATCTTGTCTGGTATATATGCACTACTTTTTCAAAGTAGGACTGAAATATTTTAGGAGATAGTCCTATCTTTATTTTATAGATATACATTAAAACTTGGTGTAAGTTGATTTTATAAACGTTTAATGCGCCAAGTATACGCAGAAATGCCTCGGTTGGTAGAATTTTATCAGCTCAAAATAATATTCTGCACGCATGTTTTTGCTAACTGTACAATTTTTTTAACTTATGATTTGTACTTGCCCATGCAATATTACAATAAATCAAATAACAATGAATGAAAGAAAAATATAACCTTTTTAAAGATTTATTATTTAAAAATGGTTTAGCCTTATATATCATAGCAATGTTTTTCGATATTTTTTTCTCAATGCTTTTTATATGATCACTCCAACGTAAATGTTCATTTAATATTACGCCCAAAAAGTTTACTTAAGTTTCTCTTTTAAGGTTAGCATTATTGATTATTAGATTTGGCAGTTTAATGGGAATATTTTCTAATTTATTTACTTCATGGAATAAAATAATTTTGGTTTTATCCACATTTAGAGACAGCTTATAACTAATAAACCACTCATTAACCTTACCCAACTCCTCGTTAGCTGTTTCAAAAAGTGTTTTAATATCTCTGTGGGAATAAAAAAGATTAGTGTCATCTACAAAAACAATACAATTTAGGAAGTCTGTTGCTAAAATGAAATCATTTACATATACTAGGAACAATAAGGGTCTTAAAATAGAGCTCTGGAGAACAAGTTACAGCATATGGAATTGTTTGTTTTTGCTCGTATTGAATGAATTGCTTTCTATTGGTCAAATAGCTTTTGAACCAAAGTAAGTTATAATTTTTTACTCCATAATATTGAAGTTTTTTTATTAGTGTGTAATGGTTTTTGTAGGTTGTAGTAGGTTTTGTGTTTAGTTCTGCAATTTACAACTTGTTCAGCTAAATCTATTGAGATTATATTCGATTCAATCTGAAACTCTATTTATTGCAATCATTATATCTAAATTTGAATTAGTGTCTTGACAACTAGCAGCATATGTCAAGAATTGTAAATGCTTAAAATATTTTTTTAATTTTGTTTTAGGTATCCCTAGACGACCTCACGGTCTTGTTACAGAGCACCGCGGAAGAGCATTTAACCAAGAAGTTCACGCCTCCTTCCTTACAGATAACACAAAATAAGACCAGAGCTTACTATGAACCCTGGATCTTTTGCTTCTAAAACAAGCGCTCTAACCACTGCGCCACGACCGCTCAACTTCTTAAGAATGTTATTTAGGGACAACTTTACAAGTTGGTAGTAAAGATAATGCTGCACCTGACTGTGTGGCTTTCTCATCGTTTAAAATTTCCTCCCTAACCTTGTCCAGAGTTTTTTAGAGATTCGGCTATAAAATAAAAATGTTGTAATAATATTACAACTAAGTGAATTGTTGTAACTAAGTGAATTTTTCAAAAAGAAAGTAAATATAATAAAATTTAACAAAAAGCCAAACATGATACCTAACTAAAACAACAGCAGAAACAACAACAACAATAACAACAACAAAGACAACAACAAAGACAACAAAAAAGACAACAACAACAACAACAACAATAACAACAACAAAGACAACAACAAAGACAACAATAACAACAACAACAACAGCAACAACAACAACAACATCAATAACAATATCATCATATTCTCCGGTAGTTTAAATAAAGTTAAATTTAGATAAATCCGGATGGTTCACTCTCATATAACATTGCTAAAACAAGGAGTGAATTACATTACATAAATAAAATAAAACATTACATAAATAAAAAAAAGAAGAAAAATGTAAGTTGGTGGCGATAAATTAGCACGCTTTCCAACTCGTTATGCTACTTGCGTTTAATAAGTTTAATTTTGCTTTTAAACTTAATTTATAATTCAGAAACAAATTTCTTTTGAATTAAAATTTTATAAAAGTATGGTTATATATACTATAAATCTAAACATTTATATAGTTGTACAATTAAAGTAATCTTAACATAATTAGTAAATTAACTTAGCTTTATACCGTGGATCCTGAGCCTAAGTATAAATTTTGTAAAAATTTGGAATCAAAATAATCTTTACAGTTAATCCTAATTTGACTTCAATTCTCTGTATTTGTAATCCATCAAAATTGAAAAATAAACAACAGTAATTAACTTGTTTCTTGAAAATACGGATTAAAATGAAGATGAAAGAGACTCTTTAATAAAAACAAGAGTGGCTTTAGCCTCTACCATTTTAGCAATCATAAGTATAATCACTAAATCTTATTTGTGTATTTGGATTCTATGGTAAAATCTATAGTCAATTGGCTACATCAGAGCCTTGGCTAGCCTAACACACACCCACCCAATAGAAGGGGGTGGAGGAGTGGTTGCGAATTTAGAGAGCTCATTTAAAAATTTCGGAACCTTTTTGCAAACTTAAGGAGTTTTTATTTTTATTTTTTAGTTATACTTAGTGGAACAGTTTTTAAGATTTTAGGGCCCTAATGAATTTGCATAAATGCTTTAAAGTGGTAACAAACAGTTTTAAAAACTTTTTTCTAACTAGTTAATTTTTCTTAAACTTTCAAAATAGTTAAAATGACCCGTGTCTATAAATGGTCTAAAACGCCATTTTAAGTTTTTTTAAAGCATGTGCGTTTCCATAATGGTCCATCTACGCGATTTAAAAACCTCTATCGGCTAATGATCTTCTTGACGTGAAGCTGTTCGTTTCAAAAACATTTCTTTTCCTACTTCTTTAAATATTCAAAATGGTAATTACTGACAATCTTATTTTATCATAAATAATTTTAACATGATTTGTTCTGTAAATAATAGCAGAATATAAAACAAATCCAAATGTTACATTTTCCTATTATGTACTCAACCACTAATCGTTTGCATTTATGATTATATACTTTTAGACCGACGAAGTAAACCCAAAGGCTTATCCACTCGCTGATCCAACATTAACAGCATCAATCCTTGATTTAGTGCAGCAAGCTGCAAATTACAAACAACTACTTAAAGGAGCAAATGAGTCTACAAAAGCCTTAAATAGAGGAATCGCTGAATTTATTGTTATGGCGGCTGATGCTGAGCCATTAGAAATTTTGCTGCATTTACCCCTGCTGTGTGAAGATAAGGTTAGTTATTTTTACCGAGTGTAAATCTGTTATTACAAATTAATAATAAATTATTACTTTATTTGAAATAAAGGCATATAATATGAAAATAAAACATAAAAAATAATATTTTATGTTTTATTTTTATTCTATAGAATGTACCATATGTGTTTGTGCGCTCAATGCAAGCCCTTGGTAGAGCTACTGGCGTCTCACGTCCTGTTATTTCATGTGCTGTCACAATCAATGAAGGATCACAACTAAAAAGTCAAATTCAAACAATTCAGCAAGCAATTGAAAAACTTCTAATTTAATTTTTTTAGATCATTGTGAACATGTACCTATTCTTTATATATATTTATAATAATATCAAAAAGAACAAAATATATATTTTTGTTTTTTCTTGTGAAACTATTAAGAATTTCCAAAGTATTATATTAAACTTGAATTTTTGAATTTAGTTTTTACGTGTAAATGCAGGTAAATATTCAATTACATTTTGTAACTTTGATTCCATAGATGCTTTAATATAACTTGTGTAGATATTGTTCCATAATATCTACATGAGTATCAATTAATTTAATTATTTTATGTGTCAAGTATGGGTCTTTGAATTTGTTTAACAAATTTCAAATAAACATTAAAAAATAGTTGTTTTTTATAAAACTTTAAATAAATTTTTTAGCATAGACCTTGTTTACTAATTTATCTATATTTTTTGTTTAAATGCTTATCTCAAGCTTGATTAAAATCAGAAGTTTTGTTAAATTTCATTAAATGATCAGAATTGTTAAGCTAAATGTACATATTGTTATATTTAGTCTGAAGCATATTTAAGTGTAAATACATTGACTTATACTAAATACTTATACATTGACTGCCCCTATGCATTGACTGATGTTAAAACTGGTTGAAGTGTAAAAGATTACATTTATAACTCATTAAAAACTTTTTTTTAATAATTTGAAGTCGTGTTTAAATTTAAAAATGTTTAATAATGAAGATGACAAATTTTAGCGATGTTAGATGATGATGTCAGAGTTTGGTGAAAATATTTGGGGTGAGAAAAATTCTAATAATATTTTTGTTTTTTATTAAAAAGAAAAAAGATTTTTTAAAAGAATTTAAAGTTGTTGCTAAGTATTTCTTTTGAATAAAATGTGTTTTGTATAAACTATTTGTTTACTTTTGGAAGATATCAGTAGTTGGACAAGTGATGTTGTGTGGAAGGATGCACATTTGCATCGTTATTTTGATACTCTTCCTTTTAATGAATGCATCAAAGAAGTAATTGACCTAGCCCAAACATATTTTGAATCTATTCATCATGCTTATGATGACGATGAGGAAGGAGCAGTTGAGCCTGATTTTCCTTATTTGGATATTTTGGTTCTGATAACAGAAGAGTATTTGTACGGGTTTTTTTTCCAAGTTGTTACACCTTTACAAGAGCTTCAATTACTTGAAACGCTTTGCCGTTACTTTCAAGAGAGTAAGTTAGATCCTGTGAGATATCTTGTATTTGATTGTCTGTTTGGTTTACCTGGTGAAAATCTTGATTTGCAAATAGGAATACTGGTGCGTAACAAATTTTATTTAAAAAAATTTTTAATATATTTTTTTATCGATTGGTTTAAAATGTTTATATAAGACTCAAATTTTTTCTTATTTAGAAAAAATTTAAATGATCTTAAAAATGATAACAATTTTCACACCTTTCCAGGAAGCGCATGCAATTTTATGCCATGTTTGTCCACGCATGGAATATTTAGTTTAGACAATATGGTCACTGCTGTTTGCATGTTTTGAGATAAAAACCGACTGTTCAGATGGGAGCAGTAATACAATTAAATATCTTATATTTTAACTATGACCCTGCGAATCAATTTGGTTCCCAAATCATGTGTCACTTTTGAGATTTGATTTTAAAAAATGATTTGAGTTTTTCAAATCACTATTTTTTTTGTGAGCGCTGTTGTTTTTTCAGATATCCAACGCTAAGATGCTATCAAAATATTTTTATTTATCTAAGCCCCTGAGTAAAGTAATTGTAATACTTATTATTAGAAATTGTTGCGGGAAAAGAAAAATTTTTAAGTAGATTTTTTTTTTTTGAAAAAAATTTGGACTTCCTCGTATTGCTGATTTAATTTATAAATCAAGACCCACTTCGATTCAAGATTTGATTTGGAACTAAAAATGTTGATTTGCAGAGCCCTAATTTTAACAATTGTGTTAATGATTTTTTATTATTTTTACATTAGAAACTTGTTTCAACTGACATAAAAGCATGCAAGTATATTTTACAAACATGTAAAATATAGGTGTGAATGTAAAAATTCTTTGTTTTTGTTAAATATCTATCACTGATTATGTTTTTAACTTGTATCAAACTTTGTTACAATAATAACAACCATAATAAAACGAAAATAAAAGCAGTAAAAGAATTATGTAACTAATTTCTTTTTTTTTTATTTTTCCCTTAAAGTTTTGTTAAGCTTAGTTTTTTCTACGTTGTCTAAACTAAACTTTTTATGCGTGGACAAACAAGGCGCAAAACCCCATGCAGTTTCTGGTAAAGCTTGGATTTAAAAATATATAAAGGTTTATAGTAAATTCTTATCTGGTTTGTTTATCAGGAGCATAAAATGACGCTAATGTGTAAGCTTTCATCAATGGCAGTTGGAACAGCATGTGGAAATGTTTTGAACTGTATTGCAGTATGGATGCACAGCTATGGATCACAGTTAGGAAGAGGAGCCAGAGTTGCATACTTTATTGTGAATGATTACTGCTATATATGCCCTAAAGCGATTGATGCAGTTAAAAATGTTGTTAATGTTTCTCCTGTTTTTGCTTATCAATTTATTGTTGCATTATCTCATCATTATGTTGATGCGAAGCAAGGTTTGTGGTTTTTTGTGTGTTGTATCTATTTTAGGAGGTGTGCCGTTTCTAAACAAACTTTTATTTTTCATAGTAAATAGTTTTGATTTTTGCTAAAAAAAAACTTTAATTTATTTTAGATGATGATAATGATGATTTAATACCACCAGCATCTCTAGTAGAAATTCTTGCAACTTGGATTATTGAGCAACCTAATATTTGCTCAGTCAAAGTGCCTCCTGTTTTTCTTGAACTTCCCTCTATTCATAAATTTGTATATTCTGATAATGTGAAAAATTTTGATCTCTGCCCTATTTTTTCATACATAGAGTGGTGTCTTTTGGAACCATTTTTACGGCACCAAACCTTGTCTGATGTGGCAATAAAAAAGAAGAGTTATTCAATGTTACATTATGGGTTTTTGAAGTTTATGTCATCTGAGAAGAGTATTAGTGCAATGGCTCTAAATGATTCAGATGGAGAAATTGAACCAGGAGAACTTTTAGAAGAAAATGATGGTGTGGATTTATTAAAGAAATCAGATGTTTTATTTTTACTGAACGTTGTAAAAAAATCTATTCAGAAATATCCAGGTATGTGTTCAGAATTCAGTATTGTTATTTGTTCAAAAGTATTCTTGTTATTTGATATTAATTTTAATTGTAATGTTAGTTTTGATAAAAAAAGTTACTTGGAATTATTGGAAAAAAAGATTTTTTTCATAATCTTTTTTAACAATTGTTGTTTTTTACATATTAACTGAACTCTTGGTGGTTTCACTATTTGCTTCTATGTATAATAAAAAATATGTAATTTTTTTATTATTATATTATTATTTTTTTATAGATTAAGTTTTCAGCATGTCTCCTTGAATAAAAGTTTCATGAATAAAAATTTTAGCATGGCTCAAATTTTTATTCATGAAAGCTAACCAATTACTGAATAAAAGCAATTACTTTTTTTTATTCACCTGTAGTATTTAAAAAACTATAATTACAAATATTAAGGATGATAAATTTATTTATACTTGTGTGAGAGCATATTCATATCATACACCCAGATCGAGGATGCTACAAGTCAAAAAGTGTCAAACTGAGAAAATCAGGGTTAAAGTTTGAATTTTTTAATATTTTTCCAACTAAGAGTGCCATTTGTATCTGTCAGTTTGTCACCATGTACCACACATAACATACTATCAAATGACATTCATAACTTAATATCCGTAATTTTTGACTTGTGGCACCCTTGATCTGGGTGTACAATATGTATAACGGTTGCTATTATATACATGCATATATATATATGCCACAATAACCGATTTCTTTAACTTATTCTATAACTTATTTAACTTATTCCTAATTTTGTAATATTAAATTTTAGTTAAGTTTTGATATTTTTTTTTTATAGATGCTTTAGAAGAGCATAAACAAGAAGCAGTTGATAAGCTGTTGCAAATTTTGCAAGTTGCAAAATGGGCTGGGTGTTACGATTTTCCACCAAGTAAAATTTAATTATTTATGATAATTACAATATAATCTTTTTTTATTATTATTAACATGGTAGCTAGTTTTGGTATCTTTATGTTTTCTACTATTTTTCCCTCTCCTACAATAAATATTTTTTATATAATTATAAAAACTACAGAGTTTAGAAAGATTATAAAGTTAATGATAGTCCCACACAATATTTATTACACAATTAGTACACAAATATTTACTACACAATTTATTAACCTAACATTAAAAAAGCATTTTCAAAGTTTTGTAGTTTGCAGCTATAATGGTATGACCAAACATACACACTCTATTTGGTTGCATTTACCATTATGGCTCATTACTGCTTATAAGTGCTACCCAATAGAGTAGATTCAAAGATTTGCCAAGCAGATTAGTATATGGTTAGGGGTTATCTTTTTCCGGAATTCCGGATATTACTCTTAACTTTTAGTTTTTCGTTTAGGTGTATATTTTTGTAATATATTTGTATTTTATGCTTTTTTACTCGTCACTCGTACAAAAATTATTAAAAAAATTTGAAACAACTCAGCTAAAAGTAAAATTAAGAGGAAAACAAGGGAAAATGTATTCCAGATTTTTTTCAGATATTTTGCCCAAACAATTTTCCGAATTTTTGGAATAAGACCTGGATGATCTATGTGTGATGTAAATGTCCAGGTTTTGGCAATTTAAAATTGGTTCTAGATGGAGATTTTAGGTTAAAGTCTGTTATTCCTTGATCTTTTTCTAAGCTTTTTACTTGTACTTACTTTAATTAGAGTTGTATTTTTACTTGCATCTTTGGTCTTCGTTTTTACTACTTGTAGATTTTTTAGAACATGGGATTTTTAACTGAAATTTAAATTAATCATTTAAAAAACACTGATCTGAGTATATCACACATACAGTTATGTTAGCTAAATACAAAAAAGACATTTTACATTACTCAGATAATTATTCAGACAGTAAACCTCTAGTAAATACAAAGAACTTGTTGTTTGTTATTAATCAATTTACTTCACATTCATATATTGCTAAATTTCCAACTCACTGTTTGCTGTTAATAAGTTTAGGCTACAATGAATGTATTATATCAGATGATTTTGCAGTGAACTATCAGTTTTTTGTACAGGATAAAACAACGCTTGACATGACACATGCTTTGTGTATGAATTGACATGGCACATTCTTTGTCTATGAATTGACATGACACATGCTTTGTTCATCCTCCTAATTTTAATTATAAATTAAAATTAGGAAGATGTTCTCAATAAAAACATTAAAATTTAAAAAACTGCACCCTTCTTTTTGTTAAAAAAATCATTAAATAATAAAAAAATTATTTTATTAATAAATAATTTTATTAATAAAAACTAATTTTATTAATAATAATAAAATAAATATTAAAAACTAAACACAAAGAACTGCATCATATTCCACCGATTCAAGGTTTGCACAGAGCATAATTTTGGACTTTGAATCAATAAATTTTTATAACTCTACAATCTGTTCCAATTCACACACAAAGCATGTGTCATGTCAATTCATAGACAAAGGACGTGCAACGTCGATTCATACACAAAGCATGTGTCATGTCAATTCATAGACAAAGGACGTGCAACGTTGATTCATACACAAAGCATGTGTCATGTCAATTCATAGACAAAGGACGTGCAACGTCGATTCATACACAAAGCATGTGTCATGTCAATTCATAGACAAAGGACGTGCAACGTCGATTCATACACAAAGCATGTGTCATGTCAAGCATTGTTTCCCACCTACCACCCTCCTTCAAAGTGATTACTTAAAAAAGTTATTACATTAGTTTTTAAGTGTATTACTATAATCATGGCCTAATTGTATTTTTAATTCTGGTGTAAAATTTTGGTAGTTTTATGGACTTGATTTCAACAAATATTAAATATATGTATTTATTATGATTTGTTTGTTTGTTTAGAACAGTTAATACCATATTTTGTTGATCTTCCAAAAACAAAGTAAGAGTCTTTTTTAATTACAAACTATGATTTTATGTTTAATTTAGTTTAATCTAGTTTCAAATGTGTCACCCCATTTAAAATTATTTACTTCAAAAAAATTTATTCCATTTTAAATTCTTAAATAATAATCTTAAATTGTTATATATATAATTCTTATGTGTTGATCTTTATTTGTTATATATGATCCCGCAAATTGTCTATTATAAATCAAAGATTTTCAAGTTTTAAAGACTTGAAAATCTTTGTCAAAAAAATGGTTACAAATCAGGATATTGTAACAGTTAAGAGATAAATTATTTTATTTTTGAACTAGTATTTTTTATTATTTATTTTATTTATTCAACCCTATTTTGGGACCTCTGATTTGGTATTTTGTTGAAAGAGTCAGGTAGCTAATTATCAAAAAGGTACAAACTTCTTCAAAGCGGTAGTTTTATAACTACCGCTTATAACTAGTGCGCTTATAACTAGTGCGCTTATTTGTTATAAAAAACAGCAAAATAAAATAGTTTTCTTGTTATGTTAGTTGGATTCAAAGGTATCTAGATATTTATATTTACCCTATTTATAGCATACACAAGAACTCTTAGTCAAGTTTAATCACTTCGGGATAATAATCCGAAAGAAATTATCAAGTATGTATTGTGGCAGTGGTCTAGTTGTAGCGTTCGCTTTATAAGCGAAAATTTACGACTTTAACCCGTTATCAGTCCATGCCGTAATATTGTGCAAACTTGAAGTGATTTCCAAATGTCCATGCCGTAATATTACGGTTTTATGCATCTCCTTATATTTCTTTCTTGTTCATCGGCAATTATACGTCTACTTGTCACAAAATTTATTACTACATAATTGCAGAGCTTCTTTTCAATAATTCATTTTTAAACGTGTTCACTTTAATTTTAAATATGACAAATAAGGAAGTTCTTTTAGCGCGATAATAATTATCAAAAAGTAAACATTTACTCGCGAAAAAATAGAAAATTATACATTTGATGAATCAATAATAAAAAGATATATTTGATGAATTATTACTGAAAATTATAATAAAAGATTAATGCTCAAAGAAGGTGTGTGGTATGTTACAAACACAAAGTTCAAGAGGATCAAGATAAAAATGTGTAGAAAGTGATGTAGTACTTTATATAGTTCCATGCTTTTCCAATTAAACTAAAAGTGAATGTTCGTGAATACGTGTTTAAAATTTTGTGTTTATGTAGTATGATTTATTCTTAAACTTAAGTAATAAAATTTTGTAGTGTTTAATAATGTTAAAAATAATAAAAAACTTTTATTCTATTAGTAAAAAACACGATGATTTAAAAAACATGATTTTAGAGACCACTTCAAAAATAAAAGTTAGACTAATAGCGACCGTATTTTAAAAAAAAATACGGGACTGTTAAAGGGTTAATCCTCCTACCACGTCCCTGGTTGTACCATGCTCAACTTGTTTCTCCACGTCCCTGTTTGCCATGGTTTGTTTTTCGTAGTTTAAGAGCAAGAGAGGATTAACCTCAGAACTATCGAGTTAAGAGAGGCTATAAACAAAGTTGAGCTTCCTTGACTGTAGTGGTCATCTCGGCTTTAAGAAGGTGAATTAAAAAATAAAATGCTAATGCTTGCAAGAAATTCTAGTATATCCTAAGTTAAACTTGGTTAAAGGCAGTGTGTTATAAAAAATTTTCTTATAATTTTTGTAGTATAATTTCACAAGTTGTTTACGCTGTTATAATTCTTTGTTGATATTATAGGTTGTTAACGCTGATACTATCAACATGGTAAAGTTTAACGTGATGTAAATAACTGTATTATAATATTAGTATATTTATTTGTTTTAATTTATATCGGCTCTGCTAAATTTTTTTTTTTAGTTTTATACAAAAAGGAATTTCTATTTAAATGTATATTTGCTTGTAAATTAATATAATAAAAATTTATAACGTTAATATGCTTGTATATTAAAATTTTATGTTGTATTTTTGGATCTCTTCAATCCCTAAGTCGTTGAATGGTAAAGCGAAAAGTTGCGCAAGTATTTTGCGCAACAAAATTTTTTATTTTAAGTTGACTTGAGGTTCAACCCTACGCGGAAAAATTGCGTCAAGTGATATTTACCACAGCACCACATGCGCAGACGAATCAATACAAAGATAACGTCTATTGATGTAGACATTAATAAGAAGCGATCAGTTGCAGTTATCACTTTGCGCCCGGTGGATTTTTTGACGTTTCAGATGACGCTTTTTTTTTTACGCAGATTACGTTTCACTTACGCGTATTGTGATAACTCCAAACCTACGTATGTTCATACCTATGGCAAATGTGGAGGCCTTGAAACAAATAGGCCCTAAAACGTTTGCCACTGATGTTTTAAAATTCTCAACTTTTTTACTTGAAACTAAATTTAAATTAAATTTCAGATTTTAAATTTCGTAAAAAAATTTGTAAATAATTACAAAAGTTATGACCGTGCAAAATTTACAACCCCCTCATTTTGGGGTTTAGATATTCTTTTATTAGGATTTATCAATTTAAATTAGTTAACTTTTATAAAATAAAAGTAAATTCATCGATATAAAAATAACTCCAATTTCTAGATCAAAATTTAAACTCCAAATTTTCATATAGAATTTGGAGTTAATAAAAAGACTTATTTTTATAGCAATAAACATTTTTATATCAGTTAATTCTCCTCTTAAGATATACAGAAATATATTTTACCAATCAACTGCGTCTTATTTAAAATATATTTTAAGGGATTCCTTTTATGTTTTTTACAATGTCCGAGTAGTATTTGTTGTTGTTTTTTATTTTGCCGTTTAATAATATTTACAATTTAAAAGTATATAAATAAAAAACATTGACCTCATTCGTACGTATTTACAAAAAAGTAATATATATGTATACTTTAGAAATTATTTAGTGAGGAATATAAACATTTTCAAGAACCGTAACATGCTTTACATTCAAACGCATACTTTACATTCTATTTATTAAAAAATATAAAATCGTTAGTGGTTGGTTAAAAAAAAAGTTTTAAGAACAATATTCAAGTTTAGAACGAAAAATTAAAAATATAATAGTATTTTATTTACAAAAACCACAATATATACTATAAATATATATGTATAAATATATAGTATAAATGTATACTTTAAAACCAATGCTTATAAAAGTAAAATAAATAATTTATTGATAGTTAAATTAATAGAAAAATATCGAGAATAACTTTTTTTTTTTTAATGATTTGTTTACATTTGACGTACTATATAAAAATTGCATACTTTACAAATGAATCGATGTATACAAAAACGTTTTAAGTCATAAAAACTATTTTTAAGTCAGACAATTTTAACTATGTATAACACATATATATATATATCACAAATTTTGATATATATTTTAACAAATCTAATATTTAAAGATGTCGAAAAGCACCCAGAGTTTTTTTTTTGAATTCATTAAAGTAATAATTTTAGATTTGATAAGTTTTTTCTCGTTGCCCGAAAAAATAGTTTTTATGACTTAAAACGTTTTTGTATACATCGATTCAAATATGAACAAGGCTTCTGAAAGAAGATCACAATTATCTTATTGCCAGAAGCCTTTTAGAAAAGAGAGTACGTATAATAGTATGAAAAAAGCCTTTTTACAAAAAGAGTATGTAAAATTAACTTAAAAACAATAAATCTTACTTAAATAAATGAATATAAATTGTACTCAAGTATAAAATACATACTTGACAATAAAACATATCATCACAAGATAAACTAAAAATATTTTTAGATATTTTCAATAGAGAGAATGAAATCCTTTAATTTTCTTTAAAACAGGATAAGTTGGGCAAAACAACTTTGTTCTAAAAATGAGCCGCACGATAAGTGATACACAATTGATTGAATTTTGTTCGACAGAATAGTTTATTTAAATAATTATTATTTCTATGTTAAACTTCCTTAATGGTTTCAAAATAAAAAGGTCTTTAAAAATTAAAGGAGATAAATCATACTTTCACATATAAATACAAGATAAATTTTTATATACCTTTAGTTTATATATACCGAGGATTTGTATTTGATTAAAAAATATCGAGGAATGTGCGAACCGATCCGCAGAATTAGTTAAAAGAATTAATTAAAAGCATCGTTTTGCTTACATTTAATGTTAACTTGTTACTTTTAGACCATTTAGATATATTTTGAACTTCTTTGTTCATCATGGAAAATATTAGATAGATGTCACTGTTAGAGAGAAACGAGTTTGTGTCATCAACAAAACACAATACTTAAAAAATTTGATATATATGAAATTAAGTCGTTGATATTTGTTAAAAACAAAAGAGGGCCTAAGATGGAACCTTGCGGAACACCACAAGAAACATCCAAAAACTGTTTATGAGAAAATTCATTACAAGAAACTAATTGTTTTCTGTTAGATAAATAACTTTAAAACTATTAAATAACTATTTATACAGTAATAATTAAGTTTATAAAGCAAAATATCATGATCGACAGTACCAAATTAGGAATTAATTTAGATAGTTTGGAGCTAATATCAACAAAGAATTTACTAAATTCGTAGGCTGTTGTTTGAGAATAATTTATAAATTGGCATCGTAAACATAGTAAACTTACTCAGTTTAAAACATTTTTAAATGTTTAAAAAAAATTATCGTAAAAGTTGTTAGCGTTATCACTTCAATGTTCTTCCAATCAAATTGTTCTTCCAATCAAATTGTTCTTCCTATCAAATTGTTCTCCAATCAAGTTGTTCTTCCAACGGAGTAATGACATTTGTGTTTTAAATTGCTCAACGATTTTTTGGTTATAATTGCGTCATCTAGACATTATTTTAGAGTTGAAGTTAATGGTAAAAAAGATAGGGAAATGGTCAGATATGTTTGTATAAGATACATCAGTTGTTAGGATGTTATCAATTAGAGTAGCTGATTTTGTAGTTACTCTGGTAGGGCGATTTATCAAAGGAATGGCTACCATTTCAAAAATAGAATCATAAAAACATTCAAACAAACATAAAATAATTTAAACAAGATAACAGATAATCATAAAATAAAAAATTCATAAAAACATTCAGATTATATTTCAGGAATAACATTTAAAAAATAAGTTACAAATAAATAAAATACATTTAAAATGACATCATCAATAAGTTAATGAAATAAAAGCTGATACATTCTATAGCATATTTTTGTTTAAAAAAAGCATTTAAAACCGGATATATTAAAATCCATAAGTAATAACACCTGTTTTGATTCATTTTTAAACTGTTGTATACTAGTTAATGCGGTACTACCCTACAATTTTTATTTTTCAAAATATGATCTTTGTCTTTAAACGAGAAATTATATCGATAGTGTTAAACAAGCTGAGTATAAAATATTTTTAAATTTTTTTATAATAAAAAGTCAGCAAAAAAATAAAAAAATATGCAGGTACAAGAACATAAATAACTTGAACAAATGTTGAGACTTAAGCTTAAAATTTTATAAGCATGGAGCTAAGTGGTTGGTTGAGGGCCCCTATTAAAATTTTAACAAAATACTTAGCCAAAGTAAAATTAGCAGCTATAGACCTGTAACGAGCATAAAAAAAAGTCCATGAGGTAAGTAAAAATTGAACCCTAACCAAAATAAAAAATATTTTTTATTTATTCTACAACCAGCTTTTTTTAAAATATCAATGAGTAAACTGTAAAATTTTTAAATGATAAGAATAAATAGTTTCTAGTCATAAAGATTTTTATGCTCTAGTTTTAGAAATGTTCGAAAAATGTGAAACTGAGAAAAACGGCTTTTAAAATTAAAAAAATTATAAACCAAAAAAAATTTTCTGTTAAAAAACATCATAACTGGCAAAGATAATTGAGTATCTTTTTTCTCTTAGTTGAAACAATTTTTTTCATTAATTTTTAAGTATTTGCGCTATGCTTGATTACCTAAAAAAACCGCGACCCTTGGTCTGCCATAAAAGGTATAAGCTATTTGGTCTCATGCGCTATGCTTGATTACCCAAAAAAGCCGTGACCCTTGGTCTGCCATAAAAGGTATAAGCTATTTGGTCTCCTTATACACACATCTTCTAATATGTGAAAAAAAATCCATGTGTTTAGGTGATAAAAAGCCAACAGAAATTCTAAAAGTAGCTTTATTTTACTAAATTTTTAACTAACAAATACCCTAGCAACGGTAAAGATATGCTTAGCAACGGCTAAAAAACATCCATTACGATTAATTATGTAATTAAAAAATTATATTCAAGACATTTTTACATTAGTTCTGTTTGATAAAAACTACTTTCAAAATGTTATTACTTTATTAAAATACTTAACAATAAGTTCAAGTGATGAATGGGTTCCAAACTTTGATTGCCATTTCTGAGATGTTTAAAAATGTTTCTAATATCCCTGGAACTGGAAACTTAGTAATATTTTTTAATTAAACACTAAATGTTCGTTGCTAACCTCATTTCAGCAACCAACCAGGTTTGTAATAGGAAGTTATAGGAAGTGAAAATGATCTTGTATAAGAAACATCAAGTACATGATGCACAGCAAAAAATTGTAAAAATTTTGAGCAACTTGATGAGGAAACTGGACTTTAGCTTAAAGGTTTTTGTCAAAAAATTTACGGCTAAATTCGGTGAAAGCCAAAATTATGGAAAATAAGGATTGACTTTTTTCATGGAAAAAAGGAGACTACTTGTCTTCTTTTTTCCATGAAAATGCTCAAATGAAAAAAAAAACTATTTTATTGCTGTATATAGATGTGTGAAACCTTTGTTGATGTAATCTATTTTTCTGATGTTTTTTTGTCCAAAGTCAAAAATGATTTTCTTCGTTTAAAAAATCTTTATGCTAAGTCAGATAATATATCATCTTATCATGGAAACATCTACTTAAAAGCCATTTATAAAGTTTACAAAGCAAAACAATTCTTTCTAAAAATGTATGACTACAATAAGCCATTTTGTGGAAAAAATCAGAGTTAGCAGGAGCGAAATGTGTCATCAGAAATTTTGTTGATACTGGAAAAAGTTTGTTGACTGCACAAGATCTTTATGAGGTCCTTCATAATGGCAAAGGAATTCAAAATGTTAATTTCGCTGTAGCTACTTCAAAGCTTCTATTTTTCAGGGCCAAATCTAATTCCTAGCATGAGCAATTATCATTCTTTTCAGTTTTTTCCTGATTACATGATAATGTGGAGATGCTTCCGAATCGGTAAAGGTAAAAAATAAAAATATACAAATATTACATTCCATACTTCAACTCAAATTGTTAAACCCTTTAGTTTAAAAATTATACTGCACCAACAATTTCCAAAAAACTACGTGTTGATAAAAGTGTTACCACTCAAGTTTTAAACACAATTTGGTTACGTTGAATCATTTTTTGATAATGAATTGTTAGAAGAACACATGCTATTAGAAAACTACACTTTTTAATCCGAGTCATAATCTATGGCAGACAGAGCAAGGATTTCTTATATCAATAGAGTGAAATTCTTGATTTCAAGTTCTTCTGATCACCTGCTGTTATCCCATTTTATCAATAAAGAATGGATTAAAAACTTTACAAACATCACATGATGAGCATACCGATTATACATGATCGTTACCGAGAAATTCAGAAATTCTTCAAAACAAAAATTATTGTTAAAGTAGATGCTTATCTCAAGAGATGAACGTGGAAAGAAAATTAGTCCAGTCTAATTAGTTTAGTGCAGATTTATTTAAAGATGTTGATTTAAACGCTACAATTGAATTAGCAGCTGGTTTTCAAATTGGGTTGTTGTTGCATACAATATCCAATGATATCCTGCAATACAATGATATCCATAGTTTGTAATAATAAGTACTCTTGTACGGATCCATTGTAAAAATGTCTTTAATCTAATTTTTTATTTACATTATTATGATGTAAAGTAGCCGTTGCTAAGCATACTTACACCGTCGCTAGGATATTTGTTAGTTAAAAATTTAGCAAAATAAAACTACTTTTAGAACTTTTGTAGGCTTTTTATCACCTGAACACATGGGGGTTTATTGCACATGTTGAAAGATGCGTTTATAAGGAGACAAATAGCTTATACTTTTTATGCCAAACCTAGGGCCACGGTTTTTATGGGTAATCTAACAAAGTGCGTGAACCGCAAAAATTACTTTTTGACAGCTCCTTCCAAGGCCCTTGCATGCACATGACTTTTCTTGAATACAATCAGTATATGCTTTTGTGGCTTTTAGAAACATTTAAAAAAACTATGTTCAAGTAATGGCTTTAGAGATGTTTATGTTCAAAGTAAAGGTATAATATAGTGGTTTGAACAATGATTTCTAGACAATAAAAAGTATAACCATGTTCTTTGTTTACTTTTACTGCAGAAATCTACCTGGAGTAGCAGGAAAAAAAGAATTAGATATTTCGAATTCATGTTGCTAAAATTGTCCCTCAAAGTAGCAGTGTCACTCCATGCACAAATATTTTCACAAAATTGGTTAAATTTGGGACTTAATATCTTTGGTATAAATGGGAATTTTCAAAAAAAAAACATACCAGTAGCCTAATTTCATTTTTTTTTTTACAAAATATCTGATAATAAAAACAATTTGAAGACATTACTTCCAGACTTTGCTTAGATTTCTCAGATAGGCTAATAAGTATATAGTAACTACAATTGTTTTACGAAAAACAGCAGAAAAACAATTAACTATTAACAAACAATTAATTGTGAAATAGTATTTTAAATAATGTATGTGAAGGAATTAAATCTCAAAAAATAAAAAAATAAAACCGCAACCTTCACTCCACCCCCAATCATAGGTCATCTCTGATAAGGCTCTATGATAATATCTTAAGGGCTTCTGGGAGAGCCTTAATTTTATTTTGGTTTAAATTTGTTAGTGATTGTAAAACTTAATATAAACGATAATAAAAATAATAATAATAAAGATAGAAAATATATCAAATATAAACAAGGTATCTGAAAGAAGATCGCGAGGATCTTGTCGTCAGAACCTTAAATAGCATTTAACGAGGGTAAGATAAACAAAAAATTAATAAACTTTTACACAATTGCAAGGTATATAATCTATGTATCTGAAGAAAGATCAAGAGGATCTCCTCATCTGAAATTTATACAAGCGTAAATCAACATAAGAATAAAAACTAAAAAGTATAAGAAAAATAAATAAAATAAGTAAACTTCTTTAAACGTAGACATGTATATAAACAATAAAAAAGTATACTAAAATATTTTTAACTTTTACTACTAATAATAACTCAATATACTACTTAATGAAAGAAGGAGATTTCTTAGTTTATTTTTAAAAAGTCAAAAAGTAATAGATACTTCAAAGTTAAAATTCGGCAAAACAATTTTATTCCAAATGTATGACGCTCGATCGGTAATACAAAATTGATTAAAATTTATTTAACAAAAAGGTTCATTTAAAAAGTTACTTTTTTTTCAAAATATATTAACAGTTTGGTTAAAAAGTAAAAAGATCTTTGAAAATGGCTAGGATAAGTTATATATACAAATATACACAAAACATAAAATATATATATACAAAACATAAAATATTAAATACATTTAACTCGTATATATTTAGAATTCTAATTTCAATAAAATAATTAAGCAACTAATAACTAATAATTCATACCGAGCAATTAATAAAACATAAAAATAATCGGAAAAATACTTGGAACATAATTAAGGAAGTAATTGGTACGAAACAAACTGACAGAAATAGTCTTTCTATTAATCTAAACAATGATTATTTATTACAAATAAATCTTTAATTAAATTATTACAAATAAATCTTTAACCGTTGAAACACTTAATCAATATTTCGTCAGTGTAGTTTCTACTTTAGTGTCAAAAATAGAAACTACTGAAGAGTCATATCTTGCTCCTATTATTATTATTTATCACCCTTTGTAAAATATATTTACAAGGTAAAATATATTTACAAGGTAAAATATATTTACAAGGTAAAATATATTTACAAGGTAAAATATATTTACAAGGTAAAAATACAAACTAAGAAAAAAGAGAGATAAAAAGTATCATTTAGGAATGTTTTCTTCAAGTATATTTTTAAAAATTGTTCACTGTTGTTTTACATTCCAACATTGAACCGCCTGGTCTCTCTCTTTAAAATCTCACTTAAAAACTAGACGTTTATCCTGAGAAACTTAAAATTGCGAGGGTCATACTCATTTTTAAATCAGGAGACATTTCTAATCCTGAAAATTACAAACCGATGTCAATTCTCCATTGCTTCTCTAAAATTTCAGATCGAATTATGTATAACCCAGTGGACACAGGACCTCTTTACATCTTTTGTACATTCAAAAGACGTCTACATCGTTCAAAAGACGTTTTTACGCCCCGTGCCCACTGGAATCGAGTTATGACTTTTCTAAATATAAATAATATTCTATATAATAAACAATTTGGATTACAGCCAAAGTATTCAACTGACCATGCCATTAATAATATTGGTTACGATATATTTAAAGCATTTGACGCAAGTAAGTTTACCCTCGGAGTTTTTATAGATCTTAGCAAAGCTTTTGATACAGTAGACCACCCTGCAGACACAGAATGTCTGCTGGACTTGAGGACGTCGTGTAGACATCTGTGCCCGCTGGGTAACATTCTCATAAAAAAACTTGAAAGTTATGGTAATAAAAGCACATATTTAGAATGGCTCAAAAGTTATCTAAACAATAGAAAACATATATATCACATGAAGAAGGAAAATCTTACTACATGGCTTTAACTTGCGGTGTTCTAGGCTCAATTCTGGGTCTTCTTTTATCCACCTTATATTTAAAATAGTAAACAAGGAATTTTTAGATCTAGCGGAATGGTTCAAGGCGAACAAATTGTCCTTAAATTTAAATAAAACTAAGTATACTTTTTTTCATAGACGATAAAGAAAATACTCCATTAAATCTTCCCGATCGTTATACTTGCAAGTCTAAAATAATTAGAGTCATCATTAAAGTTTTTGGGTGAAAACATGACATGGAGAGGAACACATAAGAACGATAGAAGATGCAATTCTAAAAAATATTGGCATACTATACAAAGCTATAGATTGATTAAATTTATTTAATGTAAATGCTTAGAAGAACAGTTTATCTATACACTTTCATAACAAAAAATGGTTCTTAAAGTAGAAGAAACAATATTTCATGTAGCCATTAGTAAAATTGATTCTTTGAAAATTTTATTTAATACTGTGACCTGCCAATGTTAGGGAGATTAGAAAGCCTATTTAAAAATTTCAGCAAGAGCCAATGTTCACTTTCATTCATTTTAATTGGCAGTCATTCTTTTAATTTAAGAATAAAACTGAACCCGCGTGTTTCTTTTTCGAAATAATATTTTAAACTTGCTTTCCACCAACGATGGAAAAATAGAATTAAAAAAAAAAAAACAAGATAAAAAAAACTAAACTGTAACTGTTAACTTTTTTATAAAAAGTACAAATAAATAATTATAATTTGCATATATCCAGTAAATTGTCAGAATTGAGAAATTTCTTTCATTGAGCCCGCCGTTCACTAATTTACAACATTCGCTGCTATCTTGACAATAAAAAATTATTTATCCAATATCAAATCTCGAAAATGATTAATGTCTTCAGTTTCATTATTAATATTTACTATTTTAAGCTTTATTGTATCACACTTTTAAAGGCTAAACAAGTTGTTGCTATGCAATTACCGACTTATTTAGCAATTAGTTTCAAACAATCCCCATTGTTTCAATCAATCAGCGTTGTTTCAATGTATTTTTAAATCCTTTTAACTTTTGAACAAAGTAATTCTCTAAGACTTCAGCACACCTATAAAAAGACGAATCTGCCGGATTATAATACCGGCAATTGTCAAATATCCTGGAAACATCAGCTACAAAGTCTGTAAGTGTTGAGTAACTGTTGTCACGCAGTTTTGTACTCATTGTTTGCAGATCTAAAACACAATAACAAATGTCAATAAACCATTCTTAAATAATTATCAACTATGCATATATATATATATATATATATATATATATATATATATATATATATATATATATATATATATATATATATATATATAAAAATATAAACATATTTATATAAAATTCCTTACCCATAGGCTCTTTGATTTTTTCATAATAGTCCTTAACGTCTTTTTTATCGACAGGTTTCATAAAAGGCCAGGCCATTTTGTGATTCTATGCAATAGAAAATTATTTAAAAATCTAGCAATTCACTATTCAGTTAAAAACTTAACGTAAATAATATTTAATGTAAATATGTAAAATTAATAAATCAGAGGGGAAAAAATTGATGATAAAACTTTTTTTAAACTAAATAAAAAAAAATTCTTACAATTAAAGATCTATGTAAACGTTTTAATCCATCAAGCTCTTTACTTGTTAAGGGTTTCAATTCAACTAATTCTTTAGTAGTTTTTTTTCTACAATTAGGACATTTATACTCTTCAACTAAACTTGCTTCTGCTTGCGTCATTCCAACGCAAGTACCGTGAAACCAATCTTGACAGAAGTCACAACCGATATAAAATCTATATAAAAAAAAAGGTCAGTGTAATTATCAGGTTTAAAGTCATTTAGTCCCACTTACAGGAATTATTACGTCAAGAATTTTGTTTAGACATTATTGTAAATTTATTATGATATTAAGATAGACAATATATAATATTCAATATTGTAAATATTCAATGAATATACAATATTGTAAACTGCTATGATATTATTTAGAATAACTCATCATGAATCAGCTTACCCATATCCCACCATAAAGAAAGTTTGCGTTACAAGATAGTAGTTAATACGGCTCAACTAAATTTATTGTTTATTTTCCAGGTGTTTGCCACAAACAAACTTATGGAATGGATAATGAATGGATATGCGTTAAAAATAAAAATTATCATGACAAGCTGAATGGAGAAGAAAATGTTTATTTTCATTAATTTTAGCTTTGTTGCTTTTACGTTTGTTTTTTTTGTTGTATTTTTCAGTGTAAATGGTCATAAAAAATACCATAAAAGGACAAATTTTTGTTATAAAACATCAACTTTTGTTCAACTCCTGCCATTATAACTAAAAATTATACTGTGAAAACTATGTTACGTCAATTATCAACATAAGCATAATTATCAAATTATGCTTGTGTTGATATTAAGATATGTTTTAAAATTAATAAAATCGCTAAGTATTCAACTCTTAGAAAAACACAAAATTAAAATTAAAATGACAAAAATATTTTGACCATTAATATGAGCCTGCTGAATAAGCACAAGTCTTTTCATTTTCCTTATCTTTATCCTGAAACTAGGGATGTCGAACCCAATTATTTGTTATTTGGGTATTTGGTGTTTTTAGCACTATGTGGGGTCACCCAAATATTTGTATTTTTACCCAAATATTTGTATACAAATAGTGCAAAAATTTTTAAATTATTTTTTAGCATTTTTTAAAAAAATAACCGTCACATTTTAAAAAATCTAATTTGTTACGAACCCTTTATGTCAATTTCCAAGTTACGCAATTTCCGTGAATTTTATATCATAATCAATTCACTACTACTGAAATTTTTTAAAATTTATCTTTGTTTAATTGTGAATTTAATCAAGTAACTATTGAAATTATACAAAGAAGTACTATAAATACTACTATTAGTTATGAGTCTCATGCTTTTTTAGGTTACGTTGACTAAACTAAAATTTTATTTAGAAAATGACGAGTGAAGTGTGGAAACATTTTGTAAAAATCAGGCAAAATGTCAAGTTGGCAACTGTAATGAAGTTTGTAAGATTGTTAATTATGGAACAACGAATTTGATGAATCATTTAAAAGTGAAATATGGCATGAATATATCTCTTAAAAGAAAGAATACATCAGAATCAACAGAAGGTCCAAGTAATCAAAAAATTCAACATCCAATAACAAGTTTTACAGTTCGAGAGTCTAGAGAGTTGTTAATATCAAAATGTGCAGCCAAAGATGGATTTTCAATTAATCAAATAATAAATTGGGATGCTACTAAATCATATTTGTTATCACGCGGCCATCAAATGCCTAAATCAAGATCAACAGTTTGGGAAGACATTAAAAAATACTACGAAGAAGTTTTTAATGAATTTGTGTTAAAAATTCAAGAGTCATGGGAAAGAAATTTAGTACAATAACTGATGAGTGGACTGATAATGAATTTTGATATTTAAATATCTCATTCAAGAGATATTTAAATATCAAAATTCACAACGGCTGAATGAAGATGAAGATTTTGATGAACAAGAAAGCTCTTTACCAATGGAAAAATCCTACTTTGATGTTATATCAGTTGTTCGAGGATATGTGAAAAAATTTCGAAAATCTCCATTGAAAATTGCTCGCTTTAAAGAAAATGTCCAAGAAACAATAGGAAAAGAGTTAACTCTATTAATTGACTGCAAGACAAGATGGAATAGTGTACTTCCTATGTTGCAGAACTTTTATGAACTGAAAGAAATTGTAAAATCTACAATAATTGAATTTGAAGGTTCATATGATGACAGCATTGAAACTAAAGTTAAAGATATAATAGATTGTTTGATTCCTGTTTAAGAAGTTATTAAAAAATTAAGCTCTAAATGCTGCAATTTAATGGTGGCAGAAGGATCATTTATCAATTTATTCAACACACTTAAGGCACAGGAAAGTGATATTTTGCAAAAAATGCTCGAAAATTTAAAAACTCGTATTGATTCACGAAAAAATGTCGATTTAATATCAACATTGATTTTTCTTCACACTGGTGATTATCCAAAGGAAAATGATTATTTTAAATATTCATCAAAATTAACTATTAGAAAAGAAATTAAGGAACTCAATACAAGACTATTTGCAGAATCATTGTTGGAGGAAACTGATGATGAAAATGATTCAAATACAAGATCCAAGCTTGATGACACTATCAACCACTTTGTAAACCATCAGAAAACAGTCAAAACTTCGATTGAAAATGAAATTAAGGCGCTTGAAGGAACAAAAGAACGTACAGATAAACTTCAGATGATCTACAATGCCTTATTAACTGTGCAAACAACATCAACAGATGTTGAAAGAGCCATTTCTGTAGCTGGAAACTTCAAGACTAAATTTCGTAATAGAATGAAAGAAGAAAAATGGAATATGCTTGTATTTTTAAAATATTACTTCTTAAATAAAAGCTAAAATTTGAATTGAAATCAATTGATTTTTTTCATACATTTTACTATTTGTACAAATATTTGGGGGGGGGGGGGTCACTATTTGGGGTATTTGGTATTTGTACAAATATTGAAAACCCAAATATTTGGCATCCCTACTTGAAACCCTTTTCTAATAGCTTTTAATTTTCTTCTTATATTTACGCCTTTGGTTGATGATTTTCCATGAATGTTCTTAATGTATTCTGTTCGATAACTGAAGAACAAATACTTATTTCAAGAATTTTTCTTGATACAAGCATTTGTTTTTATTTTGGGTTGGTCATGCAAACATTTTAATAATAATGATTCTGTTGATAAATCATCCCAAATGGCAAATCTTTAATTGTAATTGGTTTAAGTGTTTTCTTTATATTCATTACATGTTATAACATGTCAGCCATAAACACCAACTATCTTTGGACAAAACTGATGCCAAATAATTTCATCTAAAAAGTTTGTATTATGAAAGTTGTATAAATAAAGTCGCCCATATATATTTTTTCATTAAATAAATGTAATCAATACTCTGCCTAACAGTCCTACTAAAATAATTTAAGACTATTAACAGCTTTATCATTGAGTCTACCTATTCTTAAGACACCTTTTCCATCAGATAACTTTTTATTTTTATAAGTTTGACAAATATTTCTGCAATGAGTACACATTTTTGAATGTGTCCAATACTTTCTAGCTTAGTAATTGGAATCTCTCTATAAGATTTAGACTACTTGATTGAATGATGTAGTATCACCATCACCAATGTATTCATAAGATTATTTTAAGAAATGGAACGAGAAAATATTTTAACAGCTCCAATAGCTTCCATAGATCCAGAGCTACCTGTATAATTTGCTTGGTAAACATGATTGAGTTTCCAGTTCATATATAACAGATCCTCTCATCTGCCATAAACCATCAACAGAAACTGTACAGGTCATTCTTTCTTAACATTTCTGCTCCTTTAATCTTGCTGTTTCCATGGCTACTTTAGTCATAGATGCTTTACAAACACTAATATATATACCATACAAAACATTAATAATATTGTTGTAGGCTTTTAAAGAAATAGGAGGTAGCATATTTGATAATGAAGTAAAAGACTTTATAGCTTTATGACCTCTACCAATTTCTCTAAATGCCATCATCATTTGACCATTCATTGCAAATAACTTTCTGCCACAATATTTTGTGATACTATTTATGTTTAGTACATGATAGATCTAAACAGAATCCTAGTTGCTTCATTATTTTTAACATTAACACTATCTCTAGTCTGAGCAACTAGCTATCTTTTTTACTAAAGATTTCAATAAACCAAAATTAATGTTATAATTATCTTTGTCTTCAAGAATTATTGGAATTTTATTTTTCCGGAACTAGAGTTACTTGACTGTAAAGAATCAGATGCTATTTTTTGTTTATGTATTAAATCAACTTTTTTTTTGTGTACTGATTTCAAGCAAACGATCTCTTTTTAGTTCTAGATTGAGTGCTTGGTAATTTTTATTAAAACTTCTAATTAAAACAATTTGTTATTACAAAAAGCATTTTTGTCATAAATTAACAAATGTAAAAGCATGCTAACATGTTTTGAAAGTCTTATACTTAACTCAAAATCAAGTTAGAGTTAGTAAGAAGATGGTTGCTAAGGGTGTTGCTATGCTTAAAAAATTATTTCTTTTTACTATAGAAAATTATAAAAACTCAGAAAACAAAAACATAAAATAATTTATGATTTCTCAATAAACAATGTTAAATTATTGATTTAATAAAATATGGTTTAAAACTAAACACTTTATACTGACTTGCTTTCATCATAAGGTTGTCTGCAAATGCAATATAGTTCCCCTTCTTCTACAACCACTTTCTCTTTATTGCATTCTTCACATATATATTCATCAATACTTTCAGCTTCTTCTTCTGTAATACCGATACAGGACCCATGAAACCAACCATTGCATAAGTCACACCCCACATAAAATCTAAAAAATTGATCAAATTTAAATGTTTTTTTCAAACACATAATTGACTATTTATAGGTTTTTAAACAACTCTATGATTAATTTTATTTATTTATATCAAATTTAGTTTTGAAAGTATTGTGGTACTGAGTTTTTTAACAAATTTAAGACTTTCATTTAAAAGCATCAAAAATTCTATAAGTTTAATCAATCTATGGTCAATGAAACTTCAATAACAGCTTTGTTGTATTTTTTTTCTTGGTTTAGGCCTTTTTCAACTCAATTTTAATTTATTTTTTACAAATACAATTTACAAGTAGAGTTGTTTTAAAGACTTACAAATTTTCCTTGAGTTACTTAGTCACCTGAAATTGTTATAAATACTTTATTTTATTATAGTAATTTCTCTCTGATTTACAATTGAAAATGAAAACTATGAATGAAACTAATCAAAAGTTCAAAAGATAACTCACTATTGTCTGAAACTTCATGAACCAATCAAAAAATGCTCATTTTTATGAAAATTAGTGAAAAAGAAAATAAGTTGGAGTTATAGTGTTAAATAGTTACAGCGTCTTATCATAGGGTGTTCTACAAACAAAATAAATACTCACTGTGTCTCATCATAGGGTGTTCTACAAACACAATACAAGTCTGCTTTTGCGTCAATTGATGTCCTTTTTTTTTTAACCACATCTACAACTTCTACAACCTCAGAGACTTTTCGCTTACGTTCAACAGTTTTTTTAACTTTGACAGGACTGTCAATAAGTATTTCTTCTTCTTCTTCTTCTTCTTCAAAAGGCTAAAATAAAAAATATTAATTTGAAAAAAGAAAAGTATAAAAGAAACTAAAAATTAAAACTTTAAAATTTTTAAATTAAAAATTTCTTATTTACAAGTATATAATGAAAACCTTTTCTAAATTTAGTATATATGCAAGTTCAGGGAAAAGTTCTTTCTCCACTTCTTGAATTAATAATTCCTCTAATATTTCACGCTTTCTCATCACCTCAAGTCGCAAATTATTACGCTTTATCATAAGATTAGATTGTAGTCTGGCAAACTCTTGTGCACGTTGTTTGTTAATAATAGACATAAGTTTTTCATGTTTTCGTTTTTCTTTTCGTTCTTGGACTTCAATTTTTCTAACAATACCATCCAAAACAGTTTTTGCAATCACATAACTATAACAGACAAAATAAGTATTATGTATACTTTTCCATAACATATTTTAACTTTAAGTTTTTTTAATCACAACAGTAAAAAACAGAATCAAGAAAAATTTTTACTCTGGTTCAGTCACAATTTTTGCACGAATTATTGGTTGTTGTGCTTTCTTTGGCATGGCTAAAAATTAAATAAGGTATTAAAAAATCACAAACTCTATAAACTGTTTAATGTTTGAAAACATCACTTACATGGTTAATGTTTATAAACATCGATTAACTGGTTAATGGTTATAAACATTACTTACATGGACTATGTTTTAATAATGATACAGGTGATTTCTCATGAGTTTTGATAACCAAACGATTGCTTTGAGTGGATAAATATTTATTAATAAGAGTACTTTGCATGGCTTTCATACCAGCTATTGATACTTCTTTCGGCAAATTGGTTTGAGTACTGTTGCTTGAAGTTAAAACTGCTGGTCTTATAGGAGATAATGACTAAAAAATTTTATTAAAGCTTTTATCAATCAACTATTTGTTTTAACTATAAAAAAAGCATAAAAATTAAATACTATAACATTACCTTTATACTTATAGGAGTTTTTTGCAATAATGTTGGCGACCATTTTGATATTTCCTTTTCATCTTCATGTTGTTTTTCAACATCAATTACCTTTTGTTTTAGACTTTGACTAACAACAATGGAAGAACCATGTTGTCGTTTTAAATTTCTTTCATTTTCAACACGTTCCCAAAATTGACGAATTTCCCATAAGTCTAGTTCATGCTAAAATTGTCATATATTTTCATATCACAACAGTCAAAGTTATTTTTTGTCAAATTTTTTCATATAAACAATGGTCAAAATTAATATGTATATTTAATTTTTTTTTAAGTTCAAATTGTTAAAAACTATCTTTTATAAAAAAGACTTAATGAGAAGATAAGTCTTATTTTAATTCAAAATTGTGAATAAAAAAAATTAAAATAATAAGTTATGCTGAAAATATATAAAAATCACTTCTGCGTATGATATAATTATATCATATGATTACCATGTATTCCTCTGACTTTTTATATACTTCACTCATTGACATCATATATCTCACTTTTAACACCCCTTCTCACTTGCTTAAGTTGTACCTGATCATTTCTGCAATGCTGATTTTTAAAAATTGCTTCAATATATTTTTGTTAAAAAAAATCACAAAAATTTAAAAAACACTCCAGGAAAACAACTCTTGGAAAATATGACAGCTTAAAAAAAATTAACATTGATAATATTGATATTTGCATGTGTTTTGTTAAAATTCATCCCACAAAAACACTTTTTTTGAGACTAAGTTTATTTATGATTTTTTTTCTTAAATATTAGGAAAAAATTGTATTACTCATAATGGCTTTTATGATGGTTGATGTAATGATTCAATTATGAATGATTACTTCAACCAGTTATTTAATTAATAAACCAATAATGCCCTTAAATAATTGAATATTGTTATTCAATTATTTAAGGACACTATCACTATTAACACCAAATTTATGACAATAGTCATTTAAATTTATATGACACTGTTCATTTAAACTTATATGACACTGGTCATTTAAATTTATATGATGCCAGTCATTTAAATTTATGACACTGGTTATTTAAATTTATATGACACTAGTAAGTTAAACTCTAAGTTAATAGCGATTGTGTCCTTAAATAATTTAATAACATTTAAATATTGTTTATTAAATATTGTCAATTAAATATTTTTATGTATCTTGGAGTTTTTTTTTCATTTTAAAGGTTATTCTTACAAAATATATATTCAGTTCATATAGAGTTAATTTTTACAAGTCCTTAAGTTTTTATAACTAGCTAAAAATAGATTTTTATAACCAAATAACAATTTTAGTTAATGCAACAAAAATTAATCATAAAATAACTAATCACTTATGAACAACTCGTCTAACACTCGGAAGGAAAGCATGGATGATAATGATGATAATGTTAAAGATAATGATGAATGTAAAATAATCATTATTAAAAAAGTATAAATTACCTCTGGATGCCAGCTGTGAGTAATTGTGCGCTCTTTAGGAAAGGGAACACCATTGTCATCATCTTCACTTGAACTAGAGTTAAAGTCATTATCAATCGTATATTTTAAAGGTGCAGTCCGTTCTCTTAGTTGAATACCTAGAATAATATATTTTAAAAGTGCAGTTCTTTTTTTTAGTTAAACATCTTGAACAGTATATTTTAATGGACAGTTTGCTTTCTTAGTTAAAAACCTATAATAATATATTTTACTGGACAGCTTGCTTTCTTAATTAAACACCTAAACAAAGGGCAGTTCTGTCTCTTAGTTGAATATTAAGAATAATACATCTAAAAAATATATTCTAGTAAAAATATATTCTAGAAATTAATTGGGAAGTTCACTTACATAAAATGGTTTTTGGCTATTTAAAATAAATATTAGAACTTCATTCGTTAAAATACAGTTGCCAGAATCTAGGGGAGATCCCATATCATATAATGGATTTTAACTTCCAGCATCAAGGCCAGAGATGCATAGTTCTGTCAATTTTGTTTGGGAATACAATGGCAAAAATGATGGACTTTGACTCTTGAATTTTTTAAATTTTAAATTAAATATTTTAATTTTATTATCTTGAGTTTTTATAGATGAGAAAATGTATTATATGCTGTAAAATATTATTTTATTTTTATTGTAAGAAATAATTATTTCTTTTATGGTTCAAAGAAGGCTTCAAGACTTACTTTAAAGTACTAAAAAGTACTTATTTATGTATTATTGCGATCAAGTCATATATGACTGTAATGTAATATCTAAAGTCTTATGACCATAAAATCATGACAAGTTTTAGTTAAATGATTTATACAATTGTTTTTACATAAATTATGTAATTGTTTTTAATAAATTGTTGATTTATTGTAAATAAACAGCAGTTGTAAACCAGACTTTTCAGAAAATTTAATTGAGTGAATGAACTTTTGATATTTAATGTACTATTTTATTTTAAATTAGGAAAACAAAAAATAAAACAAAAACTTTTCCAGATAGTTTGTTTCATACTCTTTTAGACTTTAATAATAATAATAATAGAAAAAACAATTACAATAACTTTGTGGTAAAAAAATAATGACAAAATATTTAGGCCCGTATATCAATATATCAATAAATCAAGCTATTTGTTTTTAGATTTTTTTACAACTACAAAATTTTATAAATATAAATTATAAAAATTTAAAACTTAAATATTTTGTGATAAAAAAAAAAGATTGCAGATTGAAAGCACCTCAACAAAATTGATATTTACTAACTTTAAGAAAAGTTCAAAGATAATCTAGGGTTAAATAATTTAAAAAACGTACCTGTGGCTGAACTTCTAGATTTTGGAGTAGTATCAACTTCAATTTTTGGTAATGGTTTTTCTAGTTTAACTTTTTTGTGTGTTTTGAAGGGTTGGTACATTTTACGCACATTATAATTATACATTAAACCATCACTCCGAGCAGGTTTACCCTCAACTATCTCTATTGTAATAATGCCTAAAAAAAAAAACTATTCCAGACATAACATGCATTTTTGTTTGGTTTTTTAACGTTCTTTAAAAGGTCATAAATAAAAAAATTTTCTTTTTTATTCTTCTTTGTCTAAAAAATTTGCTGAAAGTAAGCAAAATATATTTGTACTACCAACAGAATGAAAATAAATAAAGAACCAACTTTATTCCAAACAATTTTTTAAACAAAGAAGAATAATGAAAAAAAAAGTTTTTTTTTTGCTATAATAATGTCCTTCATAAAAAGATATTGCCTACCCAAAAAGGTCACTTAAAAACCTTATTTTAATATGATGTCAACTAAATTTCATGTGCAGCTTAACCTGAATTTATAAGATTAAGTAAAAAACTAACCTTTGTTTGAAGTAATCGATCTGTTAACACCCTTAGGTGGCTTATTATTAATAATATCCCACTTGAAACAACAATGAATCATTCGTAACAAATGTAATACTGTGGATATATGATTAGCTTCTGCTAAACGATATCTCCATGCAACTTGAAATGTTGGTCGAGGTAAGCATTCAGGCCAGTTTGTACATGTTTTTGAGTTATATAAGAATTGAGGAGATTCAATGAAACCTCCTTTACGTGCTAACATTTTAACCAAGTGCTTGGGAAGTGTAAAAATACTTTTAAAACCTTTTCTACGACGCTGTAAACGCTTTATTTCATGCTGCAAAAGAAGTTCAGGCTTATCAAAATTTACTCTTAATGGTTTCATCCTGTCATGATTTTTGTTATAAAATTCTTCATTATAATTAAGTTTTCCAGAGTCTATATTTTTTATTAAAATCTTTTTTTGAACATTTACTGAAGTATTATCTGATGAAGTAGGATTACTTAATGACACAGTTGAAACTGGCACTTTTGGATGGATAGGTTGTATTAATGAATTAGAAACAGTTGTTTGGAACTTTGTTAAACTAACAACTTGTGGAGAAAGAACTTGAGACTTCGGCCTTACTGGAGTCATACCTGTTTGCTTACTTGTTAATATATTTAAACCACTAGGTGAAGACATGCGTGTGATAGATATACCAGATGAATTAGAAGTTATATTGCTTGATTCTAAATTATAATTCCCTTTATTTCTTGTTCTAATAATAAAATGACCTGTACTAGTTTTAATTGCCATAATCCCACCTGCTTGATTGCTTATGCCAGCATCAACTAGAGCTTTTAATAACGGAATGTTGTTCTCTCCATTAATGACAATAGGTTGTTTGTTTATTACAGTTGCTGTTGAGACTATTGAAGGTAATTTATTTGAAGTAGCTACTGAAGAAACAAATGTAAAAGACATAGAATTTTTTGAGAAAACATCACTGACATGATTGCTTGAGGAAGTTGGCAATTTGAATTGAGATAATCCACAATGATTCATTACAGGTAACTGAACTTTAGGGGATACTGTAAGAAATTGGTTGGCCTGTATAGAAAGATTTCCATTATTTAAAGTTGATAAAAGCCTGGGTCCAGATATGTACACTGGTTTATCACAGACTGGAAAAGAAACTGAAGCAGCAGGTTTTGATTGCAATAAATGAGGAGAAAAGTTGTGAAGAACGTTTAAAGTACTTGATGAAGAATTATTTATAAAAGATTTATTGTTCATTACTGATTGCTGAGATTTGCTTTGTGATATTGCAGTTGAAATTGAACTCACATTAAAAACAGTAGGCTTTGCAGTTACTTTAGGAGATGAATCTAATGAAATATTACCCATATCTTTTAAAAAAGCAGGTTGTACTAAGTTTTTTAATACACTAAATGAACCAGCTACTGAATGAACAGATTCTGATATTAGAGTAGGATTATTTAGTAGAGAAATCTTCGAAATAGGGAATGAAGACGTTAATAAAGAATATGAACTTGATTGCGCTGATGTTGCATTTCCGGAGTGGACAGATGACAATACAAAATCTTCAACAACATTTTTGTTAATTTTTTTTTGGATTAAAACTTTATTTTCATTTGTATTAAAAGGTTTTGTAACTATCAAAGGATCAAAACTTGGAATACTTTCAGATATTGGTACTGCAATATCAGATGAAAATAAACCAACACCAGAATTTAGTAAATTATGTTTAGGATCATTTGAAGTTTGACCACTTGAAGCTAAACTGCTTGAAACTAAAACACAAGAAGCTAACTCACTAGCAGTATAACCATTGCCAGCTAAAACATTAGAAGCTAAACCATTTGTATCTAAAACAGTTGATGCCAGAATGTTTGAAGTAAGACCACTTGCAGCAAAAACACTTGAAGTTGAAAAACTTGGTATTGATGCTTCTTTTATATCAACTATCAGTGAACTTTTTATATCAGAAGTCTCATTCTCTGCTACAGAGGATTTCGTAACAGGAGAAACTACCTTAATTACTGAAGTTTTCTCATTGAACAAAGTTTGATCTGACGTATGCAACGTACTTGCCTGTATTACATGATTAAATGTGATATTCGCATTAAGTGTTTGGGGAATATCTAAACTAGCTGGTACTATTTCCATTTCAGTTTCTTCTGTCCAATTTAAATCTCCAAGTTTTAATTCCAAGTTTTTATTGTCGACTGATAATGGGTATGGATTTGCAGATTTAATTAAAATCAAGGGGCTAGTAGGTGGTTCATCATCTTCATAAATGTCATCTTCCTTCAATAATCTAAAAGTATCAATATGCTCATCTCGTTTATCAAATTCAGATGGAAGGCTTTCTATTACATTTAAAGCGTCCTTTTTGACAAATTGTGTTCCTTTTTTATGCTTAACTTTTCTCAACACACTTTCTATTTTTTGTTTCTTATTAACAACTTTTTTCTGATCATCAAAAGATTTCCTTTTAACTCCTCGAAAGTATGAAGTTTCCCAACACCATGCACCATAACCTTTTATTCTGTACTCCTCGCCTTTTACTTCCCAAAGTTTGTGCTTAGGAGGCCAACTAAATTTAACTGGAACACCTGCTAAAAATTTATATAAAAATATTAAATATTATTATTAATGGATATGATTTTTTTTTTAAACAATGTGAAATAATAAATATCCAATTAATAATATCCCTACTACTTGGCTAGATATTTCATCTTACACTTACAAGTTGGATGTCTAACTCAATGTAACCCTTGTGGTTAATCAACTCAATATAACTACCACATATGTTAATTGTCCAAATAACACTAACAAAAAAATTTATTGACCTAATATAAGATCATTTACAGTCTTCTGTTTAAAATTAAATGCCAACGCACAAAAAGACCTGGCCAGATAGCCATTCTTAAGCTGGTGTGTGCGATTTTAAATATTTTTTTTCTACAAAAATTAAAATAAAAGCAGCGAAAAAAAATGCTTTGAATAAATATTACATGAATGAACATTTAATTTATTTTATAAAAAAAAATGGCAAAAAAAAAAGAAGATATGTTTTATATAAATATTAAACAAAATAATTAAATAAAAATGGACAGACAAATGTTTTATTTAAATTCTAAATGAAATAATTAAAAAAAAAGAAGGCAAAATTAAAATTTTATTTAAATTCCTGATAAAATAATCAAATAAAATAGCAAAAAAATCAAATGTTTTAAATATTAAACAAAATATAATAAATATGAGTTCTCTCAATACAAATTTTTTATCATTTTAAAAATTTTCGCTAGATTTTTGATACTAGTTACTAATTCTGCATCTTCATCTTACTGCATCATCATAGTACTACTACTTCAGCTTCAATCACAAACAATTAATTATATTTAATTATATACAAACAGTAACATCACTATTTAATGGGTCCCTAAACTTTGTTTCTTTTTGGTTACATAAGTTTAATAAATATAGCGACCAGAATTTTGTTTTTACATAATGACCATCGTCTAAATTCATACCTCTGTTTTTAGATCTGCATTTGTTATAATAAATTTCAATAGCCTCTCAAACATTTTTTTCAAAATTTTGAAAGATTTTATTTTTAAAATTTTCAAAGATTTTATTTACAAAATTTTGAAAGATTTTATTTTCAAAATATTGAAAGATTTTATTTTCAAAATTTTTACTTACGCTTCCATTTTATATTGCATGGACATTTGTTTTGAACTCAATTGCAGATTGGTATTAAATTGATTGAAAAATGATACCTAATTGCAGATTGGTCTCATTTTTCTTTTATTACATATTTTTGGGGTTCTTTCATTCTTGTCATGTTAAAACTAGAGTAAGCACTGCCAAATAGTGTTTTCATTAAACAAATAGCTATTCTTTAAACTTTGGTAATGAAGTAAAGTGCCATGTCAATTGCTTAATTTTCAAAAAATTGCAGGAAACCTTTGGCAAGCATTGTCGCGAGTGAAAGTTTTATTGGGTCTGAACCCATAAGCTCATGAATTTCTTCATTCCATAAAAAAGATAACATTAGATAAACACAGTTCTATCAGTGATTTTATTTCTGGGATGCTTAGTTTTATTATGTAACTTAAATTTGTAAAAAAATCTAACAAATCAAGAAGAATTTTTGTGGTCTCTTCCAAAGAGACCACAAAAGAGGGATTGATTGACAACATGGTCAAATATATTTATGAAATATTTCTTAACATAATGTGCAGAATATTGAAACTACTAACTGCATAGGGTATGATCTTTTAGGTAAGTGTGCTTTAACTATACCATACATATGTGACAGTGTTGGGTTGCTTGGGTATAGACTTTTTATATTCTTTTTGATAAATCATTTTATTAAAATTAGATAAGTTCTAATTATATTAGGAAATTTAATGGTAGGTATTTAATAGGCAAATTTTGTTGATGGCTTTGTTGTGTTCAATTCTAGCTAAGCCTACTCCTTTATCAAAAGTATATATAATTGATTTTGTACTAATTTATTTGTTTTATTGCTTGTCTTTGATTATGATTAAATTGCTATTTTTGCAGTTTAAACATTTTAAGTTATCTTAACACATTTCTGCATAAGTCTTTTTGTTGCAGTACTCTAGTTTTAACAAAATACTAAAAAAACATATTAGAAGATAAATGGGACTAATCTGCATCATAAAATAATTATCCATGCAATATAAACTAGTAGTTATTGCTAGTAGTAAATTTTTTTAAATTAACTTTAAAAAAAAAAATTTGAGGCAAATAATTAATATAAAAAATGCAGACCTAAAAACAGAGGTATTAATTGAGACAATGCTCAGTATGTAAAAACACAATTCTGGACGCCATATTTTTTCTACTAAAATAACAAAAAGCCCCTTAAAACAAAATTTAGGGAAACCATTGTGACGTACTAATTGTTCATATATATGCACAGGTGTGGAGGTGGGTGTACCCCATTCCTGCCCAGATCTATCTATTTATCTATCTCTCTCTCTCTCTATATATATAAAACACAGAAACGTGATCAGCAATTTATTGTTGACCTCAAACACTTTGCAGCATTTGGCAATGGCAACCTGAATTCCAAGGGTTGTGTGTGTATATATATATATATATATATATATATATATATATATATATATATATATATATATATATATATATATATATATATATATATATATATATTATATACATAATTATATAAATGGATAAGCTCAAATTAGTATTACTTACATGATAGTTTATGAACACATTACCTTCATAATGATATATATTTACACATATAACTTACATGTTGGTTTAAATAACTCATCTTCACTGTCAGAATCTTCAACATCAATTGAAAGAAACTGAGTATCTTTTTCTACTTTTTTATTTGAGGAAGATTTAAGCTTAACAGCTTTTGGTTCTCCAACCTTTCTTTGTAATTTGAGTGCACCAGATGATTCTTTCCATGTATTTACCATAATGACTGGTTTTATCATCTCCTCCAAAAGTAAAAGTAAAACCGCAAACTCCTTTGGTGTGTTACATAAACGCACAGCTTTAATCCAGCATGGAAGCAGCACATACCAGGAAGGATGAAGAAAAGCCGTTGGTATCGAACTTTCAAATGATAACAAGGTACTGCGCAATGTGCTAATAATAGAAGCATATCCTTTTTGACAATCTCCATACCATTTAAAAGCATTTAGACAAAATTTGTTGCCTAAAATTCTTCTTTTATCTTTTTCAGCTTGTAAGTCTTGCTTGCCTTTGGCCATCATACTGCTTGAATATTGATTTACATAAGTTGAAAAACATGAATTCGTCCCAAGTTTATAATAACATTTGTCGTCTAAAAGAACTTTAAGTTCTTTGGTTTTTTTTTCAGAATTTTGTAATGGTGTTCCTGCTTTGTCAAGTTCTTGAGCTAAAAAAAATTAAAATTTTTTTAGGGAACAAATGTAAATTTCAATTTAAAAAATTATTTTATCAAATATATGTTAAATGAATTCAAAAAACGCCAATGTGATCATTGGTGACCATATCACAGATCATACCTAATAGAGTATCATTTAATTATGAAAACTACTTCTCTTTTAAAAGAATTAATTATTAAAAGAAGAATCGACCAATTTGCAAGCAATTACATTTTATTTGCCAAATTTGCCAAATTACATTTTATTTGCTTTCATTTTTTAATTTAAACTCATTTAAATTAACATATACTATTTAAATTATACATAACATATATCTAGACTTTTCCTTAAAAAGATTCAATATTTATTGTATATGTTAGAATTTAGAATAATTACGAAATAACTCAACAACATTTTATTTCTTTCAACAAGTCTAATTAAGAAGTTAAATCAACAAAAATTCTTACTTAATTTTCATAATGCTTAACTTGTGTCAATTTATATACAATAAAGTTCTATAACACATACAGATATATGTAACCCTCGGAATTGGGAAAAATGAGGTCGGCAATAATTTGCTGACCTCAATCTTTTAGTGGTCGGCATCAGATCAGCAAAAAAATTGGATACAAAGGTCTTACCATAAAACATAGAAACATGGTCGGCAATTTTTTGCCGACCTTGAACACTTTAAGGTCGGCAGTTAGGTCGGTTAAATGTGTACTATATGATAAAATAATAACGGGTTTAAAAAATTTTTGAATAAAAAATATTTTTAAGGGTGACACAATACCTATAAACATCAAACAGGTCCCTAATATTATCAAAAAAAGTTTTTCATAAATATGTCAAGGGTCTCAAATGAAGGGAAATCAATTAAAAATTTTAAAAATATGAATCTTTTTATAAAAAAATTATTATTTTTAGATTTTAGAAAATAGAAAATGACATTTTTTAACTTAAAACAAAAAAAGAGAATTCAAAAAGATTTTGGCCAAAGATTTCTTGCCTCCCTCTACTTATTAAAATCCCTGTTTATTAGATCTTGAAAAAAATATCATTTGTGATAATTAGTATTAACTTGTTAATCTTTAGAAGCTCTTGGAGTTGCAATTTTACTAGTTTTGTGGTAGCAAACCTGTTTTCCAGGAAATTATCCTTAATTTAATTAACAATTTCTGACAATGGAGTGAAAATAGCTGTTCTGCTACATTTTCTTTTGTTTCAGGTTCAATATTGATGGTAAAGCTTGAGTTTTGGGTTAAGTTTGTTGTTTTTGACCCCCGAGGTGACCTGGAGCAGAGGAGAAAACTGATTTGAACAGTGCAGAGAAGATCTTTTCTCTTGCAGAGTATTATAGTAAAAATAAAGAAATTGTGTTCATAGGAGAAAGATCCTTTAAGAAAGCTTATATTAATATGAACGTTACAATGGTAGATAGTGTAGATGAGTCATGTTTTAAAAATTATAAAAGCTACAGAGCTACAGAAGCTATAAATTCTAAATAAGACGTGCATAAATTATAAACCATTTACTTTTTTTGCATACATAACATACGTTTGAAGTTATGGAAGGATAACATTTAATATAATGTGATAGAAGAAAAGTACCCAAACTGTTAAAACTTATTGCTATTAATAATTTTTATACTTAGTGCTACTTGCATAGAACAATTTTTTTTTAATGAAACTTCTGAAGACTTGCCTTTGCAATTAACTTAAGCAAGTAACACTTAAGTTTTTCTCTGTATCACTACTGAAACACTAAAAAAAGGATTTTCAAACAGTTTGCAAAGTGTTCAAACTTTGTGGATGAACTGAAAACCAATAACCCAAAAATAAAAAATTTTTCATTTTTAAAGATGTATTTTTTGTACAACTTATTGATAGAAAGATAGTTTAAATTTTAAAAGTTAGTTAAAATGTATTTTTTTTCTTTTCTATTGCAATTACCTATCAAGCCATGGATTGTGAGAGATTTTCCCTATTACATTGGACATAAAATATATAGAGTATAGTTATAATGTATATTATAAAATAAGGTATATTATAAAAATTTTAAATTGCAAATTTTGACCAACATTTAAAAAGTTTAATTTACTTTTAATTGAAAACTGATTTTTTCTTCGGAGTATTTTTAATAAAAATCTTTTTTACAAACGCTTTTTTACAAGACTTTGCAAGAATATGTAAAAATAAAATAAAATTATTTTTACAAGAAGCTATTGTAGAGCTATAATTGTTTCTTGCTTATTATAATTTAAAAAAATCTAAGTCCTTTAGTGTTTTAGAGACCTATTATTTAAATTATTTAACTATTTATATTAATATTCAATTTTCTTTGAATAAACTGTCTACATAAGAACACCTATATTGCTTCTGTTCTAGTTTAAAATTGATTATTTTACTCATTGTAAATAAATATTAAAAAAAATATCAAAATAAGCACAAAAAAAAAAAAAATCAAAAATTAAATAAAATATATATATATATATATATATATATATATATATATATATATATATATAAATATATATATATATATATAAATAAAAGCTTTGGCTTTATAAACAGTAAAAAACTTCTTAAAAGTTCTTGTTAACTTTCTAAGGGTTCTTATTGGCAATCAGTAAACTAGAAATTAAATAAATTTGAAAAAATGATTTATCAACTTTTGAAATGATATAAGCAACTTTAATTTTATATCCAGACCATTTTTTTGTTCAGCATTTTAACCGAGCATGGTTATTACTTATAAGACAGCACTTAAAATGAAATATAAACCAAATTCTATAAAACATAAAAAATCACAAAGACTTAATTTTTGTTGTTACTACCTATAATTTAGTAGATTAATTCAATGTATATATCACAAGTTTAATAAACCAGAATTGTTTTAAGGAGCTCAAAAAAAAATATTTTTAAACATCAAATTTAAACAATCACTGTTGATTGCCCTATACTTTGAACGCTGAAAGGATTTAAGCCTTACACCACAACTTTAATGCCATTTTTAAGTGTTGCAGTTAATAATTTCTGCTAGTGCAATCATATAAATTTATTAAACTACAAAACATAAAAAGTTATATAGTTAAAAAGGTATATAAAAATTCTGTAAAATTATGCAAAAAAAAATTCTTTTATTAATCTTCTACATTAATTTTTAAAAATACATATATAATTTTCAAAATAAAAGTGAAGTTTTTGCCATAAAAATCTAAATACTGTTAATCATAACAATGATAATTAAGCTGTTTAAAATATTACCAGCTTCAATTGGGTCTTTAATCTCAATTTCATTTTGAAAATTTTCATATTCTTTGTCAATTTCATCAACCAAATTATCTTTTAGATTATAGTCATCATTTCTTTCTTGGATAATTTCAAGTTCTGCATTAATGTCAACTTCAAACAAGTTATCTCCATCACAATTATGAGTGACTAACTTTACACATCTGGTAAGAACATCTAACACTTCTTCTTCCAATGCTGTTAGTTTTTTTCTTGTTAGCAATTGTTCAATGATACAGATGTTTTTAGTAAATACATTTATTTTTAATGGAACCTTTTCGTCAGGAACAAATGTTACTGCTGGAATTACTACATTTAAAGGAGAGCTATCTTCATCTAAAAGAAATAAACCATATTCAATGATAAATAACATGTAAACAAATTTAACCAATATATATATATATATATATATATATATATATATATATATATATATATATATATATATATATATATATACATATATATATATATATATATATATATATATATATATATATATATATATATATATATATACATATATATATATATATACATATATATATATATATATATATATATATACATATATATATATATATATATATATATATATATATATATATATATATATATATATATATATATATATATATATATATATATATATATATATATATATATATAAACTTTAATTAATATTCTATAAAGCTAAAAACTATGTAACTTGCTCATTATATTTAATTACCTAAAAACAAACTTTTACGATTGTGCATTTTAAATTAAACAAAGAATTTTTGATATAGATTCTAAAATAAAAAAGTCCTTAAATACCTTTTTTTTTTAATTATTATTATTTGTAAAATTTGGCAGAAAGATTTGACATATGCGGTTATTGGTAGGCTTATCATAATTTTATTTGAAAATATAAAACTGCAACCAAATATTTTGTTTCAAACTGTGAAAACAAAATTGTCTGCATTTTCAACTGCCAGAGTTAATCATTAAAGATTGTCAGATAATTTAAGTCAATTTAGGCAGCCAAGGTTGGCTCAGCATTTGATTTTACAGCAATCTGTTACTAGTCTGACTACTTAATATTTGCTGGGAACTGGGAACAGCTATGCAATAAGTATACTAGAAATAATTAAAAAACTATTAAACAGGTTATATACCAAAATGATTTTCTTCTTCTAATCTCTCTTGATCTTTTTCCAGCTGATATTGAATAAAATCTTTACTTTCAACTAATTTTCCAATATCCCTAGGGCGCTCCAAGAAAGACACAAGATCACCTAAAATGATAAAAAAAAAAAAAGAGCAAATATTATTAAGCAGTGTTAACAAAATAAAAATCCAGTATGTTCATAGTAAATATTAGTAAACACAGAAAAAAAACAAAAATAATTAGTGGTTAACTAAAGTAAAGATTACACAGAGAATTAAATGCCAAGTATTTTAAGGTAATTTTTTTTTCTTTCTCAGTTTTAAAAAACATGAAAGTTGATTTCTTTTTTTTATTTCAGGTATTTTAAGATTAAGTTAATATTTTTTGACTTCATTTTAATTTAAATACTTTAAATTATTTCATTTAAATACTTTAAATACTTTATATTATTTATTACTTTATAGTATTTTTTGAAAAAAACTTTTAAGAAAAATTTAAATCAGTACTAGTCTTAGCACTCTTGGAGAAATTTTTAACAGACTACAAGATTGTATACATCTGTCAAACAAATTATGGTAAAAAGATAAATGATAAAAAAATTGTAGCAATTTGTAAGACAAATTGCGAGTTTGATTCTTATTATCTTAAGATTAGATTAGGAGATTGCTTCTGATTTTCTAGAAACCTTTAAAAAAAAATTATTACACTTAGAGTTAGACTAAACTGAGTTTATGGATTTATTATCATTCAAGTAATGTTGGCCTATAACAATGTTTTAACAATTTTAGAGCATAGCCTTCATGAGCTTTATTTACACTGCCAATACACTACTTAAATTCTTCATTTTAAGAAAAGTAACTAAAAATGTTAGAGCAAAATATTAACAGATATATTTTTTTTAATTATCTAATGTGCCTCACCACAAATTTTAGCAACAGAAAATAGAAATATGACCTTTTTGTTCATTATACAACTCTTCAGTTACTTTCATATGGCGCACAATTTCTTCATAACGATCTTCTATTACAGTTAAGAGTTCAACCTCGTTATCCTCTTCTCGCAGCACAGTTATAAGCTCATCTAAATGCTCTTGACAACTATAGTAAAAAATATCCTCCACACCTTCCCTGAAACCAAAGATATGATATTCAAATCTTGAAAAGCATTTTACATTTAAATATTTGTTTTAATTAACATTAACATTTTTATTTATTGACAATAGTAAACATATCAAACATAAACAAAAATTTTAATTGCTCCAATAGAAACTCACACAATAATTCGTCGGACCATAAACCAATATATTCTTTTATGCCGATCAACTCCAAGTTGTTCATTTCGATAAACTTGGGTTCTATCAAGCTCAAATAAAACATCTGAAACTCCTTTTACATGCTGCTCTGCACATATAGGACAAAACCACTCATTTTCAGGTACTTCTAGAAGTGGAGGAGATAAACATTCTAAATGGTAAACTGCAGGACAAAGTTCACAACATAATAAATCCCCCATTCTACCACATTTTCTACAATAATCATCAGATATAAAAAGTCCTTCATTTTGAATTTCTTCACGAATAATATTTAAACTCAGTACATCCTTTGCTAAATGACAAAGAACATCTAACTTGTCTTGGATAGAAACAAAAGGAAATTTAGGATTTTCAACTATTTCGATGATGTTTGGAGAAAACTTTCCTGGATCAGAATTTATATAAGACCTTATAATTTCAGGCCATGTGAACTCATCAATCAGATATAAATGAAGATTTACTATGTCTTTTTCATCAGTATTTCCATACATAACTTGATTACGTTCATCTTCAGCAAATATTGCTTTTATAAAAGATATATATGTTTCTGTAATTACTGGTGGAAGTTGAACTTCTTCATGCAAAGCATCACAAAAATGTTCAAAAGAAAATGGAGAAATTTTTAAAACTCTTCCAAAATGTCTCACAACTTCAAAAATCTCCAAAGATTTCATTAAATATTGCGAATCAATAACTAAATCACCAGATGATGGTGGCAACAACAATGGTGAAAGTATAATTGGCTCAGGATCAGGTGTTGTTGACCTATGTACAGTTTTATTATAAGATATAGGAGGAAAGTCATCGTTTATTAATGAAGCTGCACTAATTAATGATGTCAAGGAATCAAAAGATTTAATTGAATTGTTTGAATCATCTGAGTCACTGTCACTTTGAAAGACAAAGTTCTTAGCATACTCCGCAAATTTTTGCGGCTTCTTGCTTCGACGACGTTTCTTTGTTTTACTTGGAGAGAAATAACTACTTTCCGCATTCTCAACATATTTTCCTTTACCAGCTCGAGAAAGATTGTTATTTTTAGCGCTCCCACCTCTTGCGCGTACCATGTGTAATTTTTTGGAACGGTACCCAAATTCAAAAGTGCGATTTGTATCTTCAAAGATGCCAAATTTTAAGCTATTTTTTAGCTCTGACAAATTTCACCGCCATAATAAGTTTTTCAAAAGGATGTCTGCATCACGTGACTAAAGACCCCAGAGTTCTTCGCAAGCTTAGCGCGATTCCGTAATATTATAGTAAACGTAACCACGATTACAAATTTTTAGTTCACACTTACGCAAACTTACTGCTTCACTTGCCAATTTAGTAGCATTCAAAAGCAATTTAAGAGTCAATTTTACTGTTATTTACTTTTATTTACTTTTTTATTTTTAACAGGTTACCAATAATTTTTTTAAAATTAAAAGAAACAGGAAAAATTACTAAACAGTAAATAAAAACAAAATATAAGAAAAGGCAGTTAATTTTGAGAGAAGAATATAAAGTGTTAGTTACAATGTCATTGTCAATGAGAGCAACATATATATATATATATATATATATATATATATATATATATATATATATATATATATATATTATATATATATATATATATATATATATATATATATATATATATATATATTATATATATGTATATATATATATATAATATATATATATATATATATTATATATATATACATATATATATATACATATATATATATATATGTATATATATATATATATATATATATATATATTATATATATATATATATATATATATATATATTCACACGCATGTATGTGCTATTAGTTTTTGCAAATAACATGAAGTTATTAATAAATGTTAATGTTTGTTTATGTTTTATGGCTAATTTAACACGTTTTTGTTAGTAGTTTTGAACTTTTATTCGAAATTTTGTTTTTAATTTTTTTTTTTGCTCGTTTGTTATTATTATTTATGTTATTTTATTATTATTAATTCTGCATCTTTAACTTTGTTTAATCTTTTATTCAAAGTTTTTCTTATTTATTTTTTCCTCATCTTTATTATTAATCTATTAATTGTTTATCTTTAACTGTTTAGTATTATTCTTTAGTGTTTAGTAATAGTTTAAAGTTATTTATACAGATATTTATTTGATATTTAAAAGTTATTTATACAGTTTTTATTTATCTGATATTTATTTTCTTTTTAATTTTTTTAAATTAAAAATAATTTTTTTTAAATAGTTTTTATTAAATTTTGTTTATTAAAAACTATTAAAAAAAAAAAAGTAATTTTCTTTTATTCTTGAGATATTTTATTCTTTTTCCATGATTTTGTTCTCTCAATTAAATGCACAATTCTACTGATTTATCTTTCTAACAATGACTTGAAAATATTTTATTCATAGCGGAAATATGGTCTTTTTATAATCTTTTTTATACTCTTTCATATGACATGTTTTTTTTTTGTAATGATCCTTGATTACATGTGAAAAGTCAACCTAGTTATTCTCTTCCATAGTGCAGCTATACTTTCATCTAAATGTTCATTTTATACTTTCATCTAAATGTTCATCTTTCATCTAAATATAACAACTTAAGTAGAATACATAAAATATAAAATGTTTATGACAACTAGTTTCTTCCTTGCAACAAATTTCTAATAACTTTATATTTATAACTAAAGCATGCTTCCTGAAACAAATTGTTATAATTTGTAAAAGAACTATATGTTTAATTGATATGTCAGTATGATAAAAAGTTATATTTAAATATATCTTTTATATTTATAGATAAATATATGAGTAATATATAATATTATATATATATATATATATATATATATATATATATATATATATATATATATATATATATATATATATATATATATATATGTATATATATATATATATATATATATATATATATATATATATATATATATATATATATATATATTAACATATGTACATATGTAATATAACTATAATACTTAATATCTTTAAATACTTATGTGATATTTCAACATTAAAACATAATAAACATAAAACATATTAAACAAAACTTATGCATTGTTCTAATTAAAACTCAAATAAATGAAATAAAATATGCAATTAAAAATAAAAACAAAGTTTTTATTTTAACTATTTCAAACATTCTATGTGATTATTTTTTAAGCAAAATGCAGTTATGATTAACACTTTGTGTGTAATGTTCTAAATGGTATTTTTTAATACCGTATAGTTCTAAATGGTATTTTTTAATACCATTTAGAATGTTACACAAAAAACAAAAAAATGTTTTCAGTTTTTTTCTTGAAGTTTAAAGTAAGTTATATATTTAATCATTCGAATGTATTCATATATTAAATTTATATGTTTTGTAATAGTTTGTATGAAAGAGATTTAAAACTTTTTTTTTTAAGTAGCATAGAGTTGAATTATATCAATTTAGCTAGCCTAAATTGACTAATACTTTTTTTTATTTCCTCTCAGTGCATAGCAGGGGCGGATCCAGCATTTTTTGGTCTTTGAGATAGCTAACTTCCAGATATGGAACAAACTCTAAACATTTATATGTTTATACTTATGTTAAAAAATGAGGGTTTGCAAAAAATAGCAATGACTGGAGGCTGGGAACAAAAATACCCCCAAATTTTCGTACCCCTCTGCCCCAAACGTGAGAGCAACAAGTTGATGAAATATTTTTTATGCTATTCTTAACTAGACTAGGATATTCATCGATAAATTTAAAGTTTCATCGTATTATCAGCATTCAAAAATTATGAACAAAATTTGCAACTCCCTCAAATTGAGAGGGGTTTAAACTTAATATGGTCATAATTTTTGAACGCTAAAATATTATACTATGAAATTTAAATATTATTGATGAATATAAGTCTAGTTGAAAATAGTACAAAAAAAATTTCATCAACTTGTTGCTCTCACATGGGGCATGGGGAAGAGGGGCGAAAATTTTAGGGTTGTTTTGTTCCCAAGCTCCAATCATCGCAATTTTTTGCAAGGCATCCTTATTTGACATAAGTATAAACATATAAATGTTTGGAATTTGCTCCATGTCTGGAAGTTAGCTATCTCAAAGACCAAAAAATGCTGGATCCGCCCCTGGTGCACAGTGGGCCAGGTTTTTTTATTTTCTCCCAGTGCACAGTGGGCGTTTTTTGAAAAAAGTTTTTTATTCTACAGCTTATATACATTTTATAAAAGCTGAATGTTAAAGCTATAAAATGGTATATAATGTAATTTTTGAGAATGTATTTTTTGACTTGTGTCCAGAGATGATAAACGGCAGAAATCTTTTCGCCTCCACGTTTCTTCCGCAGCTATTGGCGGCCGCTTCCCAAAACTTTTTTTGCCTGCAGAATGTTCTGGCTTCCACCTCCAGATGCTTCCGCCTCCCGATTGGAGGCCGCCATTAGAACTTTGTTTTAGATGCAGAATTTTTTGGATGCCACCGCCAATCGGGAGGCGAAGGCAAGGTGATTTGGAAATTGCCTACAGTGGCTTCCGCCTCCCGTTTGGCGGCCGCAACCAGAAGCTTTATTTGGAGGCAGAATGTTTTGGAGGTCACCGCCAATCGGGAGCCGGAAGCCATTGACGGCCGCCGTTAGAAGATATTTTGGAGGAAAGATGATTTGGAGGCCGTCTTTAGTGGCTTCTGCCTTCCAATTGGCTGCGCCCGCCAGAACTTTTTTATTGAGGCAGAATGTTTTGGAGGCTGCCGCCAATCGGGAGGCAGAAACTAATGACGGCCGTTGTCATAAGTTATTTTGAAGGCAAGACAATTTAGAGGCCGCCTCCAGTAACTCTTACCTTCCTATAGGCTGCTGCTGCTAGAACTTTTTTATAGAAGCAGAATGTTTTGGAGGTTGCCTCCAATCGGGAAACGGAAGTCACTGGCCGCTGCCGTCAGAACATTTTTGGAAGCAAGATGAATTGGAGACCACCTCAAATGGCTTCGGCCTCCCAATTAACTGCTGTCGCCAGAACTTTTTTATAGAGACAGAATGTTTTGGAGGCCGCCGCCAATCGAGAGGCGAAAGCCATTGACGGTCATTGTCAAAAGATATTTTGGAGGCTCATTTTGAGGAAGTTCATTTTGAGGCCGCCCCCAGTGGTTTCTGCCTCCCAGTTGGCTGCAGCCGCTAAACTGGAGGTGAAATTTTTGCCTCCCGCCGCCTGAAGTTGAAAGTCAAAGGGGCAAAATTTTCATTAAAAAAAAATCAATCTTTAAATTGCTTAATTTAAGAAAGTTTGTGTTTAAATTAACAAGTAATTTAAAGATTAATTGGATTCAAATATTGAAAATTTAAGAAAGTTTGTTTTTAAATTAACAAGTAATTTAAAGATTAATTGGATTCAAATATTGAAAAATTGACATCAAAATTGCGTTTTATATGAAATTTATTGCCAAACTGGCTATTTAAAAAAATTATGATTTTGTCAGAGTGGTTTTTTTTTTTATAGCTATCAACAAAATTTGAAGTTACATATTCAAAACAAGAGTTAAAAGTTGGAAATTTTATGTCCATGCCACTGGCTGAAAAATCTTTTCCACGAAAGTTAATAGAAAATAAATTGTCAGTTTTTGATGGGATCAAAGTTTGAACTTTTGAACAAGTCGCTCATCAGTTGAATACTGTCACTTTTCGTCGCTCATCAGTTGAAAACTGTCACTTTTCAACCATAACATTAAATTCCTAATTTTACTCATTAGATATTGTTAAAAATTCTTGGCAAACCCAATATTCTTAAATACTCATTAAAAATTTTAGAAATTAATATCGGTTTGAATTTAATTTTTTCCAATAATCAAAATTTTTATGAAAATGAAAAATGTGCATTCGTTGAATAAAATATCGAGGGTATACTGCCATAATGCACTAAGTCATTTTTTGTTGGTTTTGAGTTAAGTCGAGATAAACACTCATTATTATATGCTTTATCACTTCCAAAACGCGCCAGACCTTATATTCTATATAATACCAAGTTATTGATTATTCTCAAATATACATGGGAATATACACCATTGCATGAAAAAAATTTTCATTAAACTGCTATTATCTCAAAAAAATGAAAAATGACTTAGTGCGTTCTGGCAGTATACCCTCGGTTTTATACTGAGGAGATTTTTTTACTTGTTGAAATTTCCAGTTTGCTATAAAATTTTTACTATTACGTTTTTTTTAACTCCCCAGTAAAAATTTCATAAAACATTTACGGTCATTATCAGGTACTTATCATCTAGTTAGAATATTTTGCGGCAAACATGTATTTTGCGGCTAACGTGCATTTTGCGGCAACATGTATTTTGCGACCTGTAATAAAATATCACATCCGCCTAAAATATTACATCCCCCATAGAAAAACCGAAATCGAGAATGCGTTTTTAAGTTATTGCACTTAGAAGTGTATCTAGTACGTCCGAAATATTTATTATGTACAAAAACAATAAAATTAAAAGCGCAACGATCAAGATTCATAAAGTGGTTTGTAAATAATATACTACAAATGAAGTTAGCATTAAATGGTAATATATTTTAAATTCATAGTTATGAAATTTTGATCCTAATATATTGCGTGACAATAATTATATAGATTACACATGGGGGATGTGATATTTTAGATACCAAATAGTAATACTTTTCATTATTTTAAATGTTACATAGGGGGATGTAATATTTTAGAAGCCTGAATAAGGGGGATAAGATATTTTACGTAGGAATTTCAGCTTCTTATTGTGATATATATACAGATTACACATGGGGGTACTTTGTCGCTGTACTTTGTCATTGCTTTTAATCGCTTTAAAGATTGTGGTTTCTTGAAAAGCAATAAAGAAGCGATTTCATTTCGTACAAATAACTTTAAAATTTTCTCTTTTAGATTTTTAAATGCATTGTATTATTAAAAATTTAACGCCGCATACCGAATTAGTTGACATTTGTATTTTTTTAAAAGAAAAAATAATTCAAAGACAGCTATTTTTTGATGATGATTTTGATGATGATAAAGTTTTTTTTGAAAAGCGTCTCTAGACGATGGAATTTTCATTGTTCGAATTTCTTATTCAAGATTCGAGTTATAAGCAATAGTATTTTTTATTATTTTTTTTAGTTAACATTTTTTCTGAGAGATTGATTAAGATGATTTAAGCTTTATGTAGAGAAAAATGCAAAACAAACAAATAAAAAAATATTTTTTGACTGAAAATAACAGATGGAAATGCAAGGTAGGGGAGATGGGGGCGCATTGATCGCCGGGGCAGTATGATCTTTTGGCTTTTACTCGTTCATTTTTGCCTTACTAGAAGTGAGGTTGCAATTTAATTAACCATTATGCTTCCCTAATTGATTATTCGTAATATTTTTTCATAAGGTTATCAGCGTCAAAAAAAATAAAGAAAATATTGTTTTTCGTCATAAAAAGTGATTTTTTTAAATCGTACTATAATTCAAATATATTTTTATTTAGATGTCTGTATGGGTTAACAACAATTTTATTTTAAATTTGTAAGTGTTAGGTGTATAATATAATATATAATTTTTATTTGGCTGCAATTTATACAGTAGATATTGCTATCAATATGTTACCTATACCTATTGGGGTACATTGATCTTTGACTATGCGGGGCCCATTGATCGGAGGATCAAAGTGCCCCATAGAAGACAAAGTGCCCCATGTTTTTGTTTATAAGCAATACAGTTAAACGAATGGAATTGTATTTATAATTAAAAAAAAAACTATATATAAACAAACAATAGCTTTTAGCATTTCATTTTTTAAATCTACTTATGTTATAAGCTAGTAATAATAATACTATTATTTTATAATATCAAAAGAATAATATTTAACATAATAATTAAAAAATATTTAACATAATATTATTATGTTAAATATTAGCATTTATTAAAAACATATGTTTTTATTGATATATTTTTTTACAGATCTTAAAATGGTTAGAAATAGAATTAAAAAAACAAATAAAGTTGCTATACCAAGTGAAACAATGAAAGTAGCTGTTAATAAAGTTTTAGAAGCAACACAACTGAATGTTGTAGCACGTCAGTTTAACATAGATAGAATGACTTTAAAAAGATATTGTCATAAAAAGAGGCTTAATCCAAATGAAGCTTTCAAGCCTAACTACAACAATAGACAAGTTTTTACAGCAGAAGATGAAAAAAGTTTATCAAGTTATTTACTAATTGCATCAAAAATGAACTATGGCCTTTCAACTAGGTCAACGCGATTATTGGCATATGAATTTGCTTTAAAAAACAATAAGATATGCCCATCATCATGGATCAAAAATAAAATTGCAGGCATTGATTGGTTGCAAAGTTTTATAAAAAGACAACCAGAGTTGTCTCTACGAACACCTGAAGCAACGAGCTTCGCTCGATCAACAGCTTTTAACAAACACACTGTAAGAGAGTTTTTTCAAAATCTTAAAACGGTAAGAAATTGATATAAATATAATCCTAACTGTATATATAATGTTGATGAAACTGGTTTAACAACCGTTCAAAAGCCGGTAAAGGTTTTAGCTGGTAGAGGAAGCAAACAAGTTGGAAGAATCACATCTGCAGAACGAGGAACATTGGTAACTGCATGTTGTGCCTCTAATGCTATTGGAAATTCCATTCCTCCATTATTTATTTTTCCTAGGGTAAAGTTTCATGATTACATGATTAAGGAAGGACCTCCTGGATGTGTGGGATTTGCAAATCCTTCTGGTTGGATGAACTCAGAAATTTTCATAGAATGGATTAAACATTTTGTTAAATATTCACACTGTTCTCAGGAATCTCCAGTTTTGTTACTTCTCGACAGTCATGAAAGTCATATTTCTGTTAAAGGCTTGGAGCTTGCAATTCAACACGGAATTACAATGATAAGTTTTCCTCCCCATTGCAGCCATAAATTGCAGCCATAAATTGCAGCCATTAGATAGAACTGTTTTTGGACCATTGAAAAGGTTTTACAATTCTGCATGTGATAATTGGATGGTTTCAAACCCAAGACCAATGACCATTTATGATATTGTTTCAATAGTTCGAGAACCGTATACAAAAGCTTTCTCACCATCTAATATACAGACAGGATTTAGAGTAGCTGGCATTGAGCCATTCAATTCTGAAATTTTCGAAGATGACGAATATTTACCATCATCAGTTACAGATAGAGCTGCTCCAGATACAGTTACTATCACTCCTGTCAACAACATGGAATCTGAAATGATACCAGCACATGTTAATCACATAGAGTCTGAAATAACTATAGTAAATATTGAAACAAGTATTTTAAACAAAGTGTCAACAAGTGTTGCTTCTATAATCTCACTTGAGGTTTTAAAACCTTACCCAAAAGCATCTGCCAGAAAAAAAAAGTTAAAAGTAGGCAGTTAAAAACAAGGATCTTGACTGATACTCCTGTCAGAAATGAAATTCGTTTGTCAAAAGAAAAGAAAATTTTGAAGCAAACCAAAAATCAACAAAAAGTCTCCACAAAAGATAAGAAAGAAACTAAGAATTACTTGCTTAGGAATAAAAAACAATGTAAACCAAAAGCTGCTTCACAACTTGACTTTCACAAATGATGAAATATTCTTAATCAAAATATTGTACTTTTAACAAGTTTTGTAAACTTAAAAGTTGTATTCTTATTTCAGTCTTTATATTTCAGTTCTTATAAATTTCAAGTTGTTGTAAAGTTTTAAACGTATATAAAGCGGGTAGCTTATAGCTGCTGTGATTTATACATTTTTTAATTAAAAATTAGACTAGTGGGTTTAACTGCTATATTTAAAAAATAATTAAAAAATTTAGATGTATTATATGTTATACAATATTACCCTTTGACTAAATTATTTACAAGATTTAGTTATAGAAGTGTTAAACGTTTAGGACGCATATAAGATCAATGTGCCCCAAGTCGGAGATCATAGTACCCCATAGTTTGGGGTACATTGATCTTTTGAGAGGGTTGTTTAAAAGTTAAAATTATTCATGTTTATGATTTTTTTAAATCAAAATATTTATATATTCCAAAAGCCAGATAGTTCTACATGTGTTTCGTAGTTAATAAGTTTTTACATCTCTTTCAGGTTCTGCGCAATTTTCAAAACACTGCTACGGCGATCAATGCGCCCCCATCTCCCCTATACGCAGAACAAAAGCCAGCAATTTTTGTCTGAAATGTTTCTTATCTTAAAGCCATTTGCATTCAAAACACAAGGATATTGCTATAGAACTAGGAATTTCGGAAAGGAGAAGAGTTCGAAATAACAGTCATAATAAGGGTAACGGTGAAGAAAATGCTATTTTCGTTTCACGTAAAAAAGTTAAATTTGACTTCGATATAAACGATACAGTAAAAGACTTCATAAAATCGATTCTGATGAGAAATTTGCCTATGACAGTCGCTGATGATATGGGGAAGAATAAGATAATTAGAAAGGCTCTTCAAGCTTTTGGTGTGAGATGGAATCGTCAAAAAGCAAAAAATTTTATTCTTAAGGCTGCTGACCAAATTTATGAAATTATTGCAAAGGATACAGAAAATGTATATCCATCATTAATGTTTGACTCAGCGTCTCATTTCAATACAAATGTTTTTTCTGCAAGTCTTCGGTAAACAAAAGATGGAAAGTTGCACGATCGAACTTTGGGAATACTCACTCAGCACGGACGGCAACTTTGGAGCGATTTTAGTTGATCAGCTAATTACTCTGATTGCGAAAGTAGGGAAAGGGGCAGATGATATTAACTCAACTTGTTCGGATCAAGGTAAACGCATGATCAAAGCTTCTGATACTCTCAGAGAAATGCAAAATCAAATGATCATTTGATTTTGCATTTCTCTGAGAGTCTCAGAAGCTTTGATCATGCGTTTACCTTGATCCGAACAAGTTGAGTTAATATCAGGAATGAATTTGTTGAGGAAACACAACAGTTTGATTTTGAAGATTTCGATCTGCTTGACCGAGTCAATTTTGAAAAAGAACTTGTAGAAAATTCTGAAGATACAGACGATGGGATCGAAAGGCTATCACATACTCAAGAACAAGAGAGAAAAGTAAATATGTTAGAACAAAATATTGGTGCAATATGTACCAAAATGTTTTGTGGAGCGCATGTTTGACAATTAGCTGCAAAAGACGTAAAGAGCCGTTTGAAGCCACTTTTGCTGAATTAAAAAAAATTATAAAAAAACACAAGCGCCTAAATATGATACAATTTTTGCTGATCTCAAGAGACCACGCAAAAATATTGCTCCGAGATGGAGTAGTACTTACATCATGGTATCAGAAATGTTTGAAAAACTCGCGATATATGAACAAATCGGGACTAATCGAAATAACCGCGAGCTAAGATTAAATGATGAAACCTGGAAATTTATTGAGGAATATGCAAGAGCATTTGAGCCGATATTTTATGCAATGAAAGATTTTCAAAGATCAGACTATACCATGTTGGACTTCTTTTTACGATAGATGAAAATGGTGATGAATTCACAAAGATTTTTTGAAGGTGATGCTTTCATCGCTGTTTTCTTACTGGATCCTCGTTTTGCATGGAATAGTGCTAGTCATGAAGTTTTCAACAATTTATTGAGAAGCCGCAGAGTAGATCATCTAATGAAGATTCATCACTTTGTAAACTCACAAAGACAACTTGCTGAAATTGCTCGACAGCCTGAAAATTTACGAGATGAGGATGAAGAACTTTTAACTTAACTTTCAGGTAAAGATTTTACTATCATTCAGTAATTGGTATTTAATCAGTATTTGATATCAAGCGGTTCATTAAATAAATTTTATTCAATTACATTAAAAAAATCAAGATTTTCCACACTGTGTATCAATAAAAGTTCAATACTACTCAATAACTTGATATTAATGATTTTCGTCATCATAGAGTATTATTCGTTTCTTCCATTTTTTTTTTTTTTTTCTTCACAAATCAAACGAAAATAGTTTAACCTTTTATTGATTTAAGATCAAAAAATCAAATTTTAAAGAAAAGTTTTTATCTTTTAAGTGTTTGAAAGACTTTGCAACTTTTAATGATTCGAAAATCAGTTCGATTAGACAATACTTGTTGTTTGATAAACAAATAATTGATATCTTTTCAACGTCCAACGTAGTCAACGTCAACGTCAACGTCAAAGTAGGTCAACGTCAAAGCGTAGATATTATACAAAACACAAGAATTCATCAGCAAATAACAAATATTGTATATAGTGAGCCACGTATTGGTGTGAATGAAAATTTTAATATTCTTGAATATTGGCATTTAAAACGTGATGATCCTAACTGGAAGGAACTTTACAATATTTCTCAAGTTGTTTTTGGTGCTGCATTTTTTCAGTTCAAAGTTGAAAGAGATTTTAGTAGCTTTGCAATGGTCTACAACCATTTGAGAACTCGGCTTTCGGATGAAACATTAAACGCGATTTTAGTAGTTAGACAAAATTTGGATTTGCTTGACAAAGTCAAATTCTCTTTATTACGTTAATCATATATAAAAAAAGATTCTATTTAATGTTACTTGTTTTAAAATGGAATATAAAACACAACCCAAACTTTAATTCTTATCTGTGAAGACTCAGTAAAATTGAGTTGTTTCGATTATTAAATCGATTTTTATTTAATTTCATGTAATTAAAAAAAAAATTACGAATGAAAAATGTTTGTAAAATACTTTAAAATTTAAAAGATTTATCGTACCAAAATATTTTATGCGATAGCTTTTGAAAAAAACCAATCTCTGACAAAGTCATAATTTTGTTAAAATACTCAAAATTTGGCATTTAATATTATAAAACAATTTTCAAGATTTTCGTATTTTGGGGAGGCGGACGCCAACGGCTGCAAAAGAAAAGTGTAGTCGAGAATTTTTCCGTCTTTTATAAGCTCTGCTGATAGCTAAATAACTATATTCAACTTGCATTAACATTGCTAACTGAAACATTCAAAAATAATGACAAGGCAAGTCCTTGATTAATAAAAAAACATTTAGTCCTTAACAAGTTATAATTAAAATAACCGCAATGAAAACAATCACAGTGCTGTGGTGTTTGAGGTCATAAAAAACTACTTTTATATTTTTTTCGTGAAGAACGTCATTTTTTATCGTTTTCTAAATTGTATAGTATCGTCAGGATGGTTGAAAAACTTATCAAGTCTAAAGTATCTAATTGGAGAGTATTGAAAAAAAGTTTTCATTTACTATCTTAAGTTTTAAATTGACAAAATAATATTATTCTTCCAACAAGCTTGAATTATATTATAATACAAGCAATAAAAAAAATGATTCCGTTTAATGTCACTTGTTTTGAAATGGATTATAAGAGAAAACCCAAATTCTAAATCTTGTCTTAAAACTTTTGTTACGAAATAACACAGGCAAACAAAAAATTTATTGCATTAATTTTGACACTTGTTCTTACCTAATTTTGATACACTGAATTCAAATCTGACATCAGATTTTTTGCATAGAATTTTTTAATTTTTGCAAATTTTAGGTAGTTAACACATTTTTTCCGATTTTTCCACATTTTTAGTATTTCTGAATTGAAAATCATTTGGAAATAGCGTATATTTTGAAAGATTTTATTTTTTATAAAATGAAAAAATGAAAAAAAAGTCAATAACGTGTTTAAAATAAACAATTTATAGCATAAACATCATCCTATATCAAAGTCAAACCTTTTATAAATTTATAAAAAAGTAACGTAAGTTTTAATTTTGAAAAGGGTTTCAAACAAATCGTTTACTCATAAATATTCAATCAGAAAGAAACTTTTGCGTGTAGCTTTTTCTTGTCAACTTGCTTGATGCAAGTAGAAAAAAGTTGGACAGTACTGTTAGACAATAGTCTGCCATCATGTGTTTTTCCAAACGTCCTTGATAACGATCATCCATTTTTTTAAGATCTTGGTGGAACTGCTATCCTTTAAATAATCATCTTGACCAAGACACTGCTTAAGATGCCTATTTATAAAACGAAGTTTTATACTTATTTCGCACAAAAGGCTTTCAACTTTCTAACAATTAAACAGCAGTGTTTCTTCTTTTTTATTTCCAAGAGAGTTTTTTACAACATCCTCAAACGACAACCAAACTGTTTTTTCACTTGCTATCGATTGTTTTAACAAATTCTTTATCACTTTTATGAGAGTTTATGAGCAATCAAAAACTCCTGCTCCTTTTCCTATATTGACAAACATGGCAACACCCTTTGTTTTCATTTCTTCTGGCAGAAGGAGACTAAAATACCAATTTCAGTAGGGCTTTCGCCGCTAGTATTTAAAAACCGCCTCCATAGGCTTCTGGCTCCCAGAAGCCTATGGAGGCGGTTTCTAAATCATAATGCCTTCAAAACATCTTCTGACGGGGGCCGCTTGAGGCTTCTGCCTCCCGATTGGCGGCGGCCTTCAAAACATTCTACCTCCAAAAATAAATTCTGGCTGCTGCTGCTGCCAATCTGGAGGTGAAAGCCACGGAAGAAGGTCTCTAAACCAACTTGCCTCCGAAATATCTTCTGACGGCGGCCGCCAGTGGCTTCAGCCTCCAAAAAAGTTGGACTTTTGGCAGAAAGTTACTTTGTCGCCGGGAGGCGTTATCAACTCTGCTTTTGTCCATCAAGAGCAAAAAAAGTACACTCTCAAAAATTACATTATATACCATTTTATAGCTTTAACATTCAGCTTTTATAAAATGTATATAAGCTGTAGAATAAAAAACCTTTAAAAAAAAAAGAAAAATTTCAAATTTTTTTTTTTTAATTTAATATTTTTTGTGTTACTAACAAGCATAAAATAGTTGTTAGTTTTAAAACTTTTCATTATAGCTATTGCAACACTATTTTTGCACATAAGTTATGTCAAATAAAATGATTTCAAATGACAGTGTACTTTTTGCAGTTAAAATTTCACTTATATAGTCGAATACCTTTGCAGTCCAATAACTTGAGACTTATAGAAATATATTGTTCAATTAGATTAGATTTTATTAATTAGAACAAATAATACATGTTCGAAAGAACACGCAGGTCCATATTGATGAACACTAACAGTGTTCCCTAAAATAAATAAATTATGTAACAGCGTATAACATTGAATAAATAATTTATATACAACTAAACAATAAGATATGTAGTCAACGCCGACATAACTTTTCAAAATTGATTGAGTTAATTTTACTCTTAAAGATGTTGATGAACAAGATCGAAAGGCTTTTCAGCTTAATTAAAAGAGTAAAGTGAAAATAGTCTAACAAATTTGTTGCTTTTTTGCTTCATTAAACTTTTTTTTTGTTTATGATTACATAAAAAACTTACATCGAAATGTAATTTACTTTCTAAATGTAAAAGACTTTATTTATGAAATAAACTTACGTAAATATAATATTTAAAAGACATAATACTTACTTTACAAAGTAAAATAAAACTACATCGTAACAACAAATTACTTTTACGTGTAAAAGTAAGTAATTAGCAAAAACAGCTTACACAAAAGTAATTTGAAAAAACTTATTTACTTTTACAAATAAAACTAATTTTTTCTTTGAAATTTTATACTTTACTTGGTAAGTAAGTAAAAAGTAAGTTATATTATTTACTTTCTCAAAGAACAGTCATTTCATGTTGATTTAACATAAATTTTGAGATAGGTAGCGTATTCAAATCTATTGCCTGTTTTTTTTCACGTATATCGTAAAGGGTAGTTCTATTATAATTAGGGGCAAATATTGCCTATACTAGTAGTATAGAGACGGGCTCCCTGTCACATGAGTACTAATAGGGGCTGCTAAATAATCATTGATTTTTTATTTCTTTTTGTTTGTTTAGCAGATTAGGTTAATGGCCATAATGAAACTTTGTCGGGGGAAGATGAGGAAAGGGGGCATAATTTCTAAGCTATGGGTAATTCATGCATGTGTAAACCTTCCAGCATTTGTGTAAACTTAATAAAAGTACAATTTGAAATTGTTTTCAGAGCACGGGAGAGAACTCCACTTTTTTGAATCTTTTTTTTTTTTAATTTTACTTTATCATTCCGGCTTTACTTTGATTTTACTTTATCTTGAAAGCATTTGTGTAGTCCCGATGAACATGCATGTTAAATTTGTTTCCGGGGCAAGGAGGTCGTACCCTTACTTTTTTTCTCTAATATTTCATTTTTCTTTAAAGTTGGGGTTTATAACTTTTTAGAAAGAAGGATTTTTTGCATAAAAGCTTTGAAAACATTTTTTTGATTTATTTGTTTCAGTATTAATTTTTTTTGGGAGGAAATAAGTTAGTGGCCCTGATAAAAATTTACCGTAAATGAGCCGGGCATATTTGTAGTTATGCTGCTGCTTTTCGCTTCTCTTATTCAGCGTGGTTGTTGTCAGAGCCGTCCCAAAGAGGTCTCTGATTGAGGAGGGGGTTCGTATGTGTTTTTTGCCAACTAGAGACACACGCACACACAAAAAAAGGGTCCTCGATATTTGATGTTTGCCAACAATACTTCAAAACTTGCCAACTAAATGTACGAATGTGCTAACTCAAATGCATATATAATAGCTTTGGGGTGGAGGATACTCTCTCACCCCCATTTGGGACAGCACTGGTCAGCTCTGGTCGAAACAGCCACTCAAAAATTAAAGATAATTTTTTGTTTGTTTATTTATTAATAGCTATTCATAAAACTGTTGTATGGAATGAACTAAATTCAATTAATCCATTCCAGAAAACAAGTATTCCTTTATTATTCTATTATCTAACAATTATTCGAGTTGGTCATTCCCAGAAATAACTTTTTTTGGTTAGATTTTAGTTTTTTTTTGTTAGTTTTTAACAACCACGCTGAATAAAGGAAGCCAAAATACAAAACTTAGAATAAAATTGCAAAATGTAGAGCCATTTCCAAAGCAAGAATATTAAACCAGACAGTCTTTCAAAAAAAAACTTTCAAACAACTGATGTAAATAACATCAAGTTTAATTTGAAAAAAATAAATAAAGTTAAAAAAGAATAAATGTAAAAGTATTTAACTTGAAAAAAAATTTATAACTTTTTATAACCGCAAAAACCGCTTATTTTAATTTATTTAATATAGCGTATTTAGTAGGATGGTTCAAAAAAGCACACTTTCAAGTTTAAAATTATATGGTCGATTGTGAAGAAAATTGTCTTGATGTTGTTTTATCATACAGATGAAATAACATCAAATTCTATTTTTTTCGATAAATTTTTGTTACTTTTTATTTCAAATTTTCAAAAAATTTAAAGTAAAAAAAATAACAAAAGTGCAAATCACAATATTTAAACAACCAGATTCCAATCACAAATTTAAAATCAGGCCCGTAGCAAGCTTTTTGTTTTTTTTGAGAACTTGACTTTATGTAACGACATGAACCAAACTCCAAACATTTATATATTCATGTTTATGTAAAGCTTTTCAAAAGTATTGCGATAATCGGAGTCTGCTAAAAATAAACCATTAAAAATGTTGACTTCCCTTTTATACCACTGGTGTGAGAGTGATGAGTTTATAACATTTATAAATACATTTTTTATAACATTTTAATCTAAATTTAAGTTTATTAACAAGTCTCTAATATCATGCAATAATCTCTTAATGTTCAAAAACTATGAACATATAAATTTTGAGCAACCTCTCCAATTATTTAGGGGATTTAAATGGGATTTGATAATTATCAAATTAATTTTTTTTTTCAAATATAATTTCGTCATTGTTTTTTTTTTAATTATTATTATTATATAAAGACATTCTTTAATACAGTGATGGATTTTTAATTTTTATAATTTTTTATTTATCTTAATTTGCCGTTACAAATTATTAATTTTCTTTTGTAAAATATACGAAAGGCGGGGAAAAGAAGAAGACAAAAATAGTCCTATTGCCAAGCCTAAGTATTCGTACATAATAACGACATTAAGAACTTGTCATTAAAAATTGATGATCATTTGTTTTTCTGAAGTTTGAGTTTTAACAACCTTATTTAAGTTGACAATTATAGTTTTGTATTTTTTGAAAATATATCAAAAAAATTAAAATATATGTATCTGAAGTACCAAATTCTCCTGTTTTAGTATGTTTTTTAGAAAATATTTTAGAAAAAGGTGAAGAAATATTTTAGAAAAAGGTGAATCTTTTTCTAAAATAACATACTAAAACAGAAGAAATATTGCATAAATAACAGAAATTTTGAAATTTTTTTTTTTTAACATATAAATAAAATGGATTAAAAAAATTTTATCCATGAAAATATAAATTAAACAAAATACTTGATTTAACTTTAAATTGATTTAAATACAAGTATTGCGTGGTATTATACCACATTAAAAGCGATGTAAAAAAGTTTCATAACTTGAAAATGCGGCGTATTCTTTTATTACCAAACCTATTAAAGTTACTTAATCAACAGCATCTTTAACTAATAGTATTATTAATAGCTACGTACAAACGAAGTCTTTAAATGTGTTGTTAAAAACCATATTAAACTCATTCAAAGACTTTATGGTAACCAATAATATAATGATGTCTACTTGCGTAAACTCTGAGATGTAATATTATGATTCTGAAAAACCAATGATTTTGGTTAATAAATTTTACTTTTGGTTAAATTTTGGTTAATAAATATACTTTTTAAATTTTGGTTAATAAATATACTTTTTAAATTTTGGTTAATAAATATACTTTTGGTAAATAAAACATACTTAAGTGCCAAACTCAAGTATGTTCTTGTTTATATCACATTAGAATGTTTAGGAAAATGTAAAAAAGTTTTACAATTTGTACATGCAACGGTTCCTTTTATCAACAAACCAATTACAATTAATTAATCAATAGCCTCTTCTTTAACTAATAATATTATTATATAGTTTCGTACAAATGAGGTTTTCTAAAAACCTTTTAATGTGTTGTTAAAAACCACATTAAACTCATTTAAAGACTTTATGGATAACCAAATAACCAATAACACAATGATGTCTTTAATAATTACATCAATATTACATTTCAAAATTTACGCTCGTAAATTATGAGATGTATTATTAATATAATTATGTAAACGCAATAACTTTGGCCAAAATGGTTTTTATATAATTTCATATTAAATTTTCTTTAAAATTATGCAATGTTGTGGTATAAACAAAAACATACTAAAGTACCAAACTTAAGTGTGTTCTTGCTTATCACATAAGAATGTTTAGAAAAAGATTGAAACAACCACATCATTTGGCGAGGATGTAAACTTAGGGTAAGAAAACAAAAACAATAAAAGTTACTAATTTGTTGCCCTCACATTTGTAGTAGGGATCGTAAATGTTTAAGGACATTTTTGTATCCAGGCTCTAATCACCACAATTTTTATTTCTTTATCTACTAATAAACCGTTTTTACGCTACAGCTCGGGATATAGGTATATTACACAACGGCCAAGCAAAGTGTATTTTGTTATTAGACATACGTGGCCAAGGTGCCCAATTACTGTTTCTCTAGAGCGATAACTTTTTTTTAAAACAAACAAACAAAAAAACTCTTTAAATATATCTTAGTGCTTCTAAACTTTGCGGTTCTTGGTTTAGTTGCTTGTGGGACCGTAAGTTTTGCTTATACTGGCCTTGCAGTAGCTAGGCTACTGATACTACACGCAGATAAAGATATAGGACTTTTAGAGTCAAAGGATATTCTTGAGCAGGTGGACTTTTTTTGTATCAAAGTGGCGAAAAATCTTTACAAAAATAATGAGTCCTCTTAATAAAGTTCGGGGCTTCTTAATCTTCAGGCCATGGTGTTATAGCTCCCATAATTCAGGACAAGTTTAAACTTTCCTTAGTTTTTAAATAATAAATGCATTTATGCAAAAAATTTGTAAAAAAAGACTAACAACTACGCCAATTTTTTTCTTTTCTAATAAAATGCTTCATGTCCTGCTGCCTTGTAGGATACGCCTTTTTAGGCAAAGGCTATATATATATATATATATATATATATATATATATATATATATATATATATATATATATATATATATATATATATATGTGTATATATATATATATATATATATATATATATATATATATATATATATATGTGTATATGTATATATATGTATATATATATATATATATATATATATATATATATATATATTACTATATATATATATATTACTATATATATATTATATATATGTTGTGTATATATATATATATATATATGTATATGTATATTATATATATATATATATATATTATATATATATATATATATATATATATATATATATATATATGTATGTATATGTATATATGTATATATATATATATATATATATATATATATATATATTACTTGTCAGATCAGGTTATCCTGCTACTGGTAACATGTAACCCAGTACAATCTGCTTCATGTCCTGCTGCCTTGTAGGATACGCCTTTTTAGGCAAAGGCTAGGAGATACCAACTCCGATTTAAAACACCCCCTGCCTTGGGGCTCTTGGTTGAGTAAAGGCTAGAGATGGTGTCTCGATAAAAATACTCATCTTGGGCAGATGTTAAATGCACCCAGCTACTGTCTTGTAGAAGGCCTCCTAGGCAAAGGCTTAAGGGGTAAACAGATTCTATCTGTTGACCAGCCTCGCACCCCTTCTTCATCTATTAGGCTGGCGCAGATGTATTTTTAATACATTGTTTCCAGTTTAGGATGTTGAATGCTGGATCTTCTTGACTCAATGCATGGGTTTGCTTGTGTCACTGTTTTTATGACTAGGCAACTCATTCTATTATCTCCTTATGAGGGTACAGCTCTAAAACTTAGTTTTATGGTTCTGAGGCCGGCTGGTAGTCAGGTTTCTCGAACTCTGTGGTAGCTCTCAGAGAGGCTGATTCCATCAACAGCTGAAAAATATCTAAGCATTAACAGTGCCATGTTGCGCATGGATGGTGTCCCTGTTTGTACTTTTGGTGTGCATTGCGGAGGCCACATTTGGAGCCCTTTGTTACGGCTTAGGGTTTATTAGTAGTAATGAGGCAATTGCTTGGGCTATTAAACGGTGTTCTGAGTACTATCTATGCTTTGAGTCAAGTTCTTCAATCTAATTTAAAAATGAATAAAGTACCAAAAACTATAAAACACAAAAAACCATCATCATCACCAAGTTCTCTAAACCTATCATTCACTAATATTCGTGGTCTTCGAAGTAACTTTTCTTCTGTTGAGTCTTATCTCTTGCAAAGTTCACCAGACCTACTTGCTCTTTGTGAGACTAATTTGAGTTCGGCTGTCTCATCTTGTGATCTTAGTGTTGATGGTTATCTTCCTCTGATTCGTAAAGACTCCAATAGCCACATGCTTGGCCTGGGCATTTACATTCGTAAGAATTCACCTGTTTGTCGTGAAACTAGGTTTGAATCCACAGACTATTCTTTCATGTGCTTTCGTTTAGCACCACTTCACGCTATTGCCTTTTTCTTTGTTCTATATCGATCTCCTTCATCTCAAGACTGTACACTTTTTGATGTTATTTCTGATTATATTGACCAAGCCCTCTCTCTTTATCCATCAGCTAATATAGTTGTTGTCGGTGACTTTAATGCTCACCACTCTGAATGGCTTGGCTCTAGTGTCAGTGACTCTGCAGGCATTAAAGCCCACAACTTTTGCCTTTCTCAATCCCTAACTCAAATAGTCAACTTTCCAACTCGCTTTCCTGACAACCCTAATCATTTACCTTCTCTACTCGACTTATGTCTTGTTTCTGATCCTAGTCAGTGCTCAGTTTCTCCACATTTACCCTTAGGTGCTTCTGATCACAGTTTGATCTCTTTAAAACTAATATCTCATTCTTCTTCATCACCTGAATACCCCTACTATCGAACCTCTTACAACTACAGTAAAGCTGACTGGGATTCTTTCCGTGATTTTCTTCGTGATGGCCCTTGGGTAGAAATCTTTTAACTTCCTGTCGACAAATGTGCTTCTTATATAACTTCGTGGATTCAGGCTGGCATGGAATCTTTTATTCCCTCTCGACGATTCCAGGTCAAGCCTCACTCTCCTCCATGGTTTTCCTCACACTGTGCTGCTGCGATTGCCAATCGAAACCGTTACTTCCATATTTATCAGCAAAACAATTCTCCAGAAAACAGACGTCTTTTCATTACTGCTAGAAACAACTGTAAAAAGGTTTTGTCTAACGCCAAAACCCGCTATTCTCAGGTCATGAAATCTCGTATCTCATCTCAAAAATTAGGCTCTCGTGACTTCTGGAGAATCTTTAATAATATCAATAATAAGGGCAAATCTATAATTCCACCTCTCTTGTATGGTTCAGACTTTGTCACCTCACCTAAAGACAAAGCCGAACTGTTTGCTAAAAACTTTTCATCAATATCATCTCTTGATTCCACTAATTGCGTTCTACCTGATATTGCCAACAAACAGGTTGATTCATTGCTTGACATTCATATCACTTCAGCATCTGTATCTAAAGTGATTTCCTGTCTAGACTCTTCTACAGCTTGTGGCCCAGACAACATACCTGTTATTGTCTTGCAGAAGTGTTCTCCAGAGCTGTCGTCTATACTCTCAAAACTATTCAACAAGTGCTTATCAGAGTCTTGTTTTCCAGCCTGCTGGAAAGCCGCATCTGTTATCCCTATCTTCAAAAATTCTGGCGAGCGATCTGATTCGTCTAACTACCGTCCCATAAGTCTTCTTCCTATCATAAGCAAGGTTTTTGAATCTTTAATTAACAAACACATAATTTCTCATCTTGAATCTAATAACTTACTTTCTGACCATCAATATGGATTTCGATCTTCTCGTTCTACAGCTGATTTGCTAACAGTAATAACTGACAGGTTTTATCGTGCATTAGATGAAGGTGGAGAGGTTAAGGCCATCGCTCTTGACATTTCAAAAGCGTTTGATAAAGTTTGGCATGCTGGTCTTCTCCATAAGCTTTCTTCTTATGGTGTATCCGGCAACATCTTTAAGATCATTGAATCCTTCCTTTCCAATCGTAGCATAAAAGTTGTCCTCGATGGACAACACTCTTCTTCTTATTCTGTAACTTCAGGGGTTCCTCAAGGTTCTATCCTTGGCCCTATACTCTTTTTAATTTACATTAACGATCTTCCAGATATTCTCACATCTAAGGTGGCATTGTTTGCTGATGATACTACCATTTATTCTTGTCGTGATAAGAAACCAACACCCTCTGATTGCCTGGAGGGGGCATTTGAGCTTGAAAAGGATCTCACTTCTGCTACAGCATGGGGCTCACAGTGGCTGGTGAACTTTAATTCAGATAAAACTCAATTTTTTTCAGCCAATCGTTATCGCAATAATTTAGATCTTCCTATATTTATGAACGGTGATGTACTCGATGAGTCACCTACTCTTCATCTTCTAGGATTAACTCTTACTTCCAATCTTTCTTGGAAACCATATATCAAATCGGTTGCAAAATTAGCATCTGCTAAGGTTGCATCTCTTTATCGAGCTCGCCACTTTCTTACTCTGGATTCTATTCTCTACCTCTATAAATCTCAAATCCGGCCTTGTATGGAATACTGTTGCCATATCTGGGGCGGATCTTCTAATGATGCCCTTTCTCTTTTAGACAAGGTGCAAAAACGCATTGTAAACATAGTTGGACCTGCTCTTGCAGCCAACCTTCAACCATTATCACATCGTCGTAATGTTGCTTCTCTTTCTCTTTTCTACAAATACTATAATGGGCACTGCTCGAAAGAGCTAGCGTCTCTTGTGCCATCTACTAAAATTCATTCTCGTGTTACTCGTCATTCAATTAAGTGTCATCCTTTTTCTGTGACTGTTCCTAAGTGCTCCAAAAACGCTTATTCGTCTAGTTTTTTTCCTCGAACATCAGCTCTTTGGAATTCGCTTCCTTCATCTTGCTTTCCTGATTCATATAATTTGCAATCCTTTAAATCGTCCGTCAATCGTTATCTTGCTCTACAATCTTCATCTTTTCTCTTACAGTAACTTCCAACTTTAATTAGTGGCTGCTTGCAGCCTTGTTGGAAGCGAAGATGTTTAAAAAAAAAAAAAAAAAAAAAAAAATACCCTTTCTGAGTCTCTCATGGGTATATACGCCTTTGCTAAATGCCTTATTTTAGCTTTGTCTAAATTCCAGACCTTTCGAATGGTTGGCCAGAGAGTGAACATTTTTGAGACAGTTTGATTCAGAGATCATGGACCGAACTAGAGAGGGTTTTAATCATGGGTGGAAACCTATTATTGATATTTTCAAACTTTACAGGGAAGAAATACCTAAAACCGCGCAAATCGAATGTTGCAGCAAACTAAATGTTAGTGCCTTAAAGTTTTTCTTTTTTTCATTTCTTTTATACAAGATCATGTTAAAGTTATCTTAAAATATAAGTAAATTTATTTGCTTACTTTATGTAAGTTACTTTTAATTTACTTTACAATTTATATAAAATGTAAGCTTATCTAATTTAAATTTGTTTTTATGTACAGAGCCAGAACCAGCTTTTTTCGGTCTTTGAGATAGTTAACTTCCAGACAAGGAGCAAACGCCAAACATTTATATATTTATACTTATGTCAAATAAGGATGCTTTGCAAAAATTTGCGATGATTGGAGGCTGGGAACATAAAAGCCCTAAATTTTGTGCCCCCCCTCCTGCCCCAAACGTGAGAGGAACAAGTTGATGAAATATTTTTTGTACTGTTCTCAACTAGACTTATATTCATCGATAAATTTTAAGTTTCATAGTATTATCTTTCAGCGTTCAAAAATAATGACCATATAAAATTTATAACCCCCTCAAATTGAGGGTGGTTTAAACTTTATTTAAACTTATACTACATAATTTTTGAAAGCTAAAATATTTTACTAAGAAATTTAAAATTTATCGATGAATATTAGTCTAGTTAAAAACAGTAGAAAAAATATTTCATCAACCTGTTGCTCTCACATTTGGGGCAGGGGGGACACAAAATTTGGGGCTTTTTTGTTCCCAGCCTCCAATCATCGCAATTTTATGCATAGCATCCTTATTTGACATAAGTATAAACATACAAATGTTTGGAGTTTGCTCCATGTCTGGAAGTTAGCTATCTCAAAGACCAAAAAAAGCTGGTTTCGGCTCTGATGTAATTTATTTTTAATAAAGATTTGTTATTACTTTTAAAATAAAAAGCTCCAACTTAAAAAATATTATTTTATTTGTAAATTTAATTTACATTTGGTAGCATATTACTTTTATTTAATTTGCTACCAAATGTAAATTAAATTTACAAATAAAATAATATTTTTTATGCAAGTATGCAAAATTTTTTATGCACATAATTTTTTTTAATTAGTTACTTTTATAGTTTAATGTAAATTACAGTTTGAGAAACTTTTATATTATGTAATGTAATTTTCAAAAGTAATTAACTTTTAAATGTAAAAGTAAAATAGCTTTTTCACGTGATTTACTTTTACATGTAAAAGTAAATTACTTTTTGATGTAATCTTCTTTTACATAACTTTTTTTTGAAAGTAAAAAATCTTACTTTAAAAAGTAAAAGTCGTTTCAAAAAAATAAGTTACTTATACGGAAATTTAAATTTACATAAAAAGTTTCAAATTACTTATGTAATTTGAAACGTTTTATGTAAAATTAAATTTTTACTTACTTATGTAAGTAAAAAAAAAGTAAGTAAAAGTGCCATCCCTATTGATTAGTATTAATTAATATTGGCAATTTCCACTATAAGAATGTAAAAACCATCTCAAGCTGAGTTTTTATTTCTGAAAGTGCTTTTTATTAGTATGAATAAACTTAAAACTATTTTTTTGATTAAAATAATAATAAAAAAACACTGTTTCAGTTATTTTTAATTAATAGTTGATCCTGAAAAAGATTTTATTTTGAAAAATTGAATTCAAAAGATTCTATGAAAAAAACGGATCACATAATTTCAAAAATTTTGCGCCAAATTAAATTCCTTTAAGCTGAAGAATTTGAAATATTTCGCAAAAATTATATTCAGCTCATTAAATTCATTTAAGAAGACTAACCGGTAGTAATTTATAACTAATTTCGAATAACATTCTTATAGTTATAATAGTTATGATTTATTTAACAATAAAATAATTGAACCTGTCATTTTGAAAAGGGCACAAGTCCATTTATTTAAAGTATTAAAAATTAACAAAACATGGTTTTTAATAAAATAGTTTCTACACTACTAAAGAAATTAAACATAAAAGTAGATAAATCAAGAACATATATAACTTAAGTAACTTTTATTTTATATAAAAAAGTATAAATCATACAGAAGTTTTTAATTTAAATTTATTAACTAATTGTTAAAAGTTTTAAACTTGTGTCCTTTTCAAAATGACAGGTTCAATTGGCAGTTCCTCAAAAGTTTTCATAATGAAAAATGAAATCTCAAAAGATTCTATTGCAAATTAAGAGACCTTGTAGAAAAACAGTTGTTTGACTAAAAAAAAATTAGAATTGTTTTTTAAATAAGTAAACAAGTTTTTTAAACGAATTTTATTTTATCGATTAAATCCAGATTGTTTTTTACCACCATGATAGAGTTTAAGAAATCATTTGAAATGCGAGTACGTAAATGGCTATAAACCAAAGCAAATCCAGAGAAATCACGTTCAACTTTTACGCTGGAGAACGCTGCACCGTAAACTACTTGCGAAATTTCATAGAGCCGATCCCATTTTGTTTTTTGATTTTTCAACGTCTAATGTCACTCGCGCTTCATTAAGAGCCCATTTTAAAATTAGTTGACGAATATCTTCATCTGATTCTGAAGATGCATTAACAATACCTTGCCTTGTTCCTCCTCCGGTATATTCAATGAAACGGCGTACTTTTTCAGCTTCAACATCTTCTGAGTTCATCGGAATCATCTCTTCAGAAGTATTTGATGAATATGACGCATTTAATTGTATGGATTCTTCTGTTAATGAAGAATTTGACTGTTCTTGTCGAGTGCAAAGTTTTTGATGGATTTTGATCAACTGTATGATTCCTCTATTCAACAGTTCTGTATTGAACAGTTGATGACCCGATGTAAAGCAAAATCTAGGATCCAGAACTAAAGCAGCAATAAATGCTTCACATTTAAAAAAAACTTGTTCTCGTGTATTAATTGCGTTGGTCAGTAACAATTTTAATCCCAAATCACCTGCTGGAACTTCCTCGATTTCTATTTTCATTTGAATCCATCGAACGTAGAATTCACTCATTGATAATTTTGGTGATTCAAAATCCATCATGGCCAAATGTATTGGTAAAAATGCGTTGAAATATTCATCTATTAAGCTCCATGATGCATCATTTAACTTTAACTTGTCGTGTCTTATCATTTGATATGATTCTGCGTTGGTATGAAAATCTTTTATCATCAAAAAAGTGGAATCCCAACGAGGTGTAATGTCTATACGAGGCTTTTTTAGATTTTTATATGTATGAATCTATGCTACTTTTTTGGATTCATTAGCAACCTTTCTTATATTATTCAATGCATCTTCAAACATTGACGTTACGTCCTTGGCAGCTAGCTGACACACATGTGCGCCACAAAACATGGCTGAACAGAACAATCCTACCAATTTTTCAACGCAAACAGTGTGGGCTTTACTATAATTCCCTTCTTCATTCTCTAAAGCGCCAATATCAATTTCTTTGTCTTCAAAATCTATAAATTCGTCACCATAAATTTCAAGGATTACTTTCATTTGATCTTGTGCATTTTGGAGAATATTTGAAGCCTTCATCATATTCTTTCCCTGATCTGTGCAAGTTGTGGAGATACATTAGCACATTTTCCAAATTTTCCAATCACATTTTCCAATTGAGCAGCCAAAATTTCGCCAAACTGTCGACCTTCTTGAGTAATTATGCCTAAGGTTCTGTCAACTATTTCCCCGTCCTTGATATATCTGCAACTAACTCCAAACACGTTTCTTCCATATCGCGACGCACTATCAAACATCAACGACATAAGAACATTTTGAGTTTCCTCTCTTATTAGCGAAAAAATATTTTCACATGCATATTGAATGTAGCGTTTCATGCTGTGACGATTTATAAAAATATTGAATTTTTTGAGTGCATTTTTTACTAAAGACATTTGTCCGATTTTATCAGCTGATGCTAAAGACAAGTTACGGCGCATCATTAATCGAATCATTTCTCTAATTAATTGCTTTATATCAACTTCCAGCTTGATTCGTTTAATTAATTGAATTTCATCGTCATTTCGATGCCTTGTAGCTGGGGTAGCTTCAACTCATTCAATTTTGTCGGCTTTTTCTTTGTGTTTTCGAAGAAGGTGATCTTTGAGGTTACTTAATTTGCCTTTGTAAAATTTTTTGCACATTTTACATCATAACTATTATAACTATAAGTATATTATTCGTAATTAGTTATAAATTATTAGAATCTTTTGAATTCAATTTTTCATAATGAAACCTTTTTCAAGATCAACTATTAATTAAAAATAACTGATAATGTTTTTTTCTATTATTATTTTAATCAAAAGAATAATTTTAAGTTTAGTCATACTAATAAAAACCACTTTCAGTAATAAAAACTCAGCTTGAGATGGTTTTTAGATTCTTATAACGGGAAATCGCCAATACTAATTGATACTAATCAATACTATCAAATGATGCATCAATACTAGTCAATATTAGTCACTACTATCAAATGATGCATCGCTAAAAAGAGCAGAAAAAGACCTTTATGAAACAACTGATTTTTGCTTATAGGGATTAAAATAAAAGTTTTATAAAGCATAACTGATTGCAAAAAAGCAACAAATTTGTTAGACTATTTTCACTTTACTCTTTAAATTAAGCTGAAATGCGCAATAAATTTGTTAGATTGAGATAAAATAATATGTCAGACATAAAATTATGTCAAAATATGTCAATAGGAAATATGTCTGACATATTTTATGTCAGCAGAAATTAATTCAGACATAAAGTTATGTCAAAATATGTCCATAGAAAATATGTCTGACATGTTTTATTTCAGCAGAAAGTAATTCAGACATAAAATTATGTCAAAATATGTCCATAGAAAATATGTCTGACATATTTTATGTTAGCAGAAAATAATTCAGACATAAAAATATGTCCATAGAAAATATGTCTGACATATTTTATGTCAGCAGAAAATAATTCAAACATAAAGTTATGTCAAAATATGTCTATAGAAAATATGTGGGACATATTTTATGTCGGCAGAAAATGTCTAAAAATGGCTATTTCCACGATGGAAGAGATAAATTTCGTGTTTAAAAATATCTTTTTTCAAAAGGTTTTATTTCTTTAATTATAGTTTTAACACCTTAAAATTATTGTTAAAATAAATTTTGAGTAGAAAATGTTTGAACCGAGTAGATAAATTTGATGAATGTTAGCAACTGTTTGTTCTTTTTATTATTCGAAAAAGTGAGTAAAATTTGAGGGCGAGTTATTGCAATATTTTAAACAAAACATATCCATATTTTTGTTTAGAAAGAATCTTTGAGATTACATATATGTCTTGAGTAAAAAAACTTTTACTCTTTAAAAATAATTCAAGTGTTTTTTTGTCACATACACATCTGCAAAAATTACGTTGCGTCACTGAACTAAAAGCTAAAAAAGTTTAATTATCGCAATGAAATTATGCTTTATGGCAAGGTTTTTTTAGAAATTATATATTTTAATGTAAACTTTTAATAATTACTAAAAAAAAAATTGTATTAACATATAGTTATAGTTTAAAAGCTGTTGCGTCACTGAACCCATCGACGGGATAATTAGCGCTTTATAAAATAGCGCGGTAAGGAAGTCAAAATATCATCCAAAAAGTTCAGATTTCGTTGTGGGTTTTCAAATTTTTCAAATTCGAATAAATTTTTGCATTTTATTATTGTGAAAGGCTATTAGTAAATATTAGTAAACTTTTGGATTTATGTTAACATTTTCTTATAAAGTTGTACATTTTTAAGAAATGGAATCAAAATTAGAAGTAAAAAAAAAAACGTTATGCAGAATACCAAGCTAATTATGTTTCTCGGAATGCTAATAAAAAGAACGAAATGTCCAGAGTTAGATCTAAGAGATATCGAGAAAAATTGAAAGCCGATCCTAATAAAAAAGCAGCTTATGCTTTTTATGCAAATTAAGAGTTTTAAAAAGTCGCGCTTTAAAAAGAAAACTTTTAAATCAATATCAAAGACCAAGCTCATCTTTTAAAAACGTTCAACAAAGAGGAAAAGCATTGAAAAAAGTTTTAAAAGCACTACCAACTTCAAAGGAGAAACAATCTGAAATTCTTTCTATTCTTTCAAATAGCTCTGCTTGTAAAGATAATTCGGGTCTACCTCCAGCATATTTAAAGCTGTATGGTCTTTCTGAAAACGATGTTTTAGCAGTTGTAAACTTTTATAATGAAGATGAAGTTTCCCAAATATCACCAAACAAAAAGATGTCACTCGAATTCAATTATCTGACGGAAAAGCAAACAATATTCAGATACGTCATTTATATTATACGCTAAAAGAAGCTTTCGAGTTATTCAAGGAAAAGCATCTGCACATAAAAATTGGACTCAGCAAATTTTGCGACCTTCGTCCACGCAATGTAAAATCAGTTACAAACTCCGCATAATGTTTGTGTTTGTAGTTTACATGAAAATATGGGATTTGCCTTAAATGCATTAACAAAATCAATTCAAGCGCCTTCAATCAAAGTTGGATCTGAAATGGTAAATAACTTTGTTTGTGAACCGTACACATACGATTGCGCCTATGACAAATGCGTTGCATGCAAAGATATGAAACAGTTCGATAAACACTTGCAAACTGTTAATACATTTGGTTTCGAAGTATCTTGGGACGAGTGGAGAAAGCCTGAAACTAAAACATATGCAAACATTGAAAAAATTTCAAAAAAGTCTACTGTAACAGAACTCATCCAACACATATCAGCGATGCGTGATAAGTTCGTTAAACACGCATTTGTAAAGAAAAACCAATCAACAATTTTTAATAAACTGAAGGAGGTTTCGATGAGTGTTAATTCTGAAATTGCGGTAATCCAAATTGACTGGGCTGAAAACGCTAGGTGTTTCTATCAAAATGAGCCACAAGCGGCTCATTTTGGTCAAAATCAAGTTTCTATCATGACCCTAGCAGTCTGGAACATTGAGTTAAAAACATTTGCCATAGTTTCAGATTCAACTGATCATACTAAGTCTTCCGTTATACCGTACATTGACAAAATCCTTCACTTTATTCCTGATCAAGTCAAAAAAGTACACATGTTCAGCAATAATGCCACTTCTCAGTTCAAAAACAAAAGCATTATGGCTGCAATGGTTGTGTTTGAAAAACGTTTTCATAAAAAATTCTTCTGGCATTTCTTTGCAGCAATGCACGGGAAAGGAGTGGTTGACGGAATAGGAGCTACTGTTAAGCGAATCGCAGCCCTGAGAGTTAAAACTAGTCAATACGAAATCAGGTCAGCAGCAGATTTTGCGTTAGCATTACAAGATTTGCAAATATCTGTAATTCACATGTCAGAAAACGATACAAGACAACAAAAAAATGAACTTGGATTCAGTTTAATTTTAAGTTATTCAAGAAAAATCAAAGGTATATCAAAATCACATTATTTTTATGTTTAGAATGATAACGTTTTCCGATGCTTTTTTTTTTCTTTCTGTAAAATAAAACGTTATGAAAACTTTATTGTTTGTGGCTTTTTTTATGACTACCTTATTGCCAAATGAATAAATTACAACAAAAAAATCTAATAAGTCAAGTAAGAATTAAAATTTCAGCGAAAACTCCATTTAAAAGTATGCTGATGGCTTGGCAGTTTTTAGTAAAAAAAGCGGCCCTCAAATGGAAAAAATAAAAAAGCATATTGTCGAAATTTTTAAATGCAATGGCTTACGGATTTCTATACAATGCAACATGAAAATTGTTAACTACCTTGACGTGACTCTAAATCTTAGTGACTGCACTTTTAAACCTTATTTCAAACTTGATAATACATTACATTACATCCATGCTGATTCAAATCACCCGCCGAGTATATTAAAACAAATACCACGTTCGATTGAACTTAGATTATCTACAAATTCATCTAACAAAGAAATATTTCAAAATACTATTCCTCTATATAATGAAGCTTTATTAAAGTCTGGTTATAAATGTAGTCTAACATATAATCCTATAACAATATCAACTCCAAAACGGAACAGAGCCTGCAACATCATTTGGTTTAACCCTCCATTTAGTAAAAACGTTAGCACCAACGTGGGAAAATTTTTTTTGAAACTTATTGACAAACATTTTCCTAATAATAATAAACTGCATAAAATCTTTAACAGGAACACAGTCAAAGTTAGCTACAGTTGTATGCCAAGTGTAAAATCTATTATAAATTCGCACAACAAATACATTTTATGCAACAATACAAACCTTAATCAACAGGACTGTAACTGCTATAATAAAAATCTCTGTCTGTTGTTTAATAAATGTTTAACAAGCAATATTGTATATCAAGTAACTGTTACAACAGATAATCTTGATTCATTTTCTAATGAAAAAACCTACATTGGGATAAATGAGACTCCTTTTAAATTAAGATACGGTAATCACGTTAAATCATTTAACATCTCTAAATACAAAAATGATACTGAACTCTCAAAACATGTATGGAAGTTAAAAGAAGCTAACTTAGTCCTTATAGTTAAGTGGAAAATTCTCAGGCGATGTAAAGCATATAATCCAACATCCAAATCTTGCAAATTATGTCTCACCGAAAAATATGAAATTCTATATTATAAAAATAGTAATTTATTGAATAAAAGGAGTGAGATTGTTTATAAGTGTAGACATAGAAACAGATTCCTTCTTTCCCAATATGACACTGGCGATTAAAAAAGATGTTTTTTCCATATTATTATTATTATTATTACTATTATCATTATTATTACTATTATTATTATTTGATGTCAGAACTCATTCCATTGTTTTTTTTAATTTTGTAACGGTTTTTTAATACACGGTTTTCGAAATTCGAAAAAGTTGTAAAACACACTCATGTTAACAAACACACAAAAATTTCGAGTAAACTAACTTAAAAAACGGTACGTTTTATAAGGGAATCAAGCTGTTTCTTTGAATAGATTTTATATTTTGGTATGTTTTTGCAAAATGAAATAATTATTTTGAAATAAAAACTGCTAAATAAACTAACTATTTTGATTTATTATTTTTGCTTTAGTTTTAATAAGTAGTTATTGGTAAAATGGCATATCATTGCGTTGTAAAAAATTGTTCAAATGGAAGCTATAGACTTATGAAATGGAAATATGCAATATGCACTGAACATAAATGTAGAAAAAAGGATATTGCCTCGCCTTTTTATTTATTTCCTTTTTCCAACTATCAAAAAATCTCCCTCCCAACGTGAAATTTGGATCAAACTAATTAACCGCTTAAACACTAATAAAAAAAATGATTTTTTCTGCCCAAAGAAAGATGCACGAGTTTGTTCTAATTATTTTAAAGATAAAGAGCCTACTATTAAAAATCCTTATCCCACTGAGAACCTTGGATATGATTCTAGACATAAAGTTGCTCTTTTGTGTCCTAGCTCTCGACCTCTAAATAGAAACAGTTTAATAAATACCGACTCCACACAGCCCTTACTTAAAAAATTCAAATCAAATGTTAACTCCAATACATACTTTAATACAATAGTTGATCAAAATCAAGACACCATTTCTGTTAAACAGTTATGTTCTACTTCCTCGTTAATTAGTGTCAACTTCGCTACAAAAACCCTGTTGACTTTATGATTGAACCAGTACCAGTGGTAGTAGTAGATAAAAAAGAAAATAATATTAATTCACTTTAATCATAATGAGTTCACTCAAGCTCAAGAATCAACTTTTTTAAAAAGTAGCTTAAAAAAAACTATTGACAAATTACAAAAATTAAATCACAATCTTCTTTTAAAAAGAAGATTGTGATTTATTAAATCACAATCTTCTTTTAAAAAGAAGATTGTGATTTAATTTTTGAAAAAGACTTTTTCAAAACAAAAAATTACAAATTCAAGTAAATATAATTCAAGTAAATATAATTAAAAACAAAGTCAAAAATAATCTTCAAAAGAAAGTCTACAAAAAATTATTAACAAATGACAAAAAGTGTAACTTTTACACAAAGATTCCTTCCCTGAAAGTTTTTCACATTCTTCATGACCTTATAAAACCAATTGTACATCGTCGATTTAGTTACAAAACTGAAATGAAATGTTCTCCTAAAAAAAACCCTCATAAAATCACACCAAAAAAACTTGGAAGATGCAGAAAACTATGTTCACAAGATGAGTTTTTACTCGTTCTTATGAAATTACGTCTCGGACTCTTAAGCAATGACCTAGTTGATAGATTTAGTGTTTCTCTTGGCACTGTTTCAAAAATATTTAAATCGTGGATTAGAGGCATGTCACAGTATTTAAAATCATTCGTTTACTTTCCAGATGAAGAAAAAGTTTGCTTGAATCATCCTGATCGTTTTAAAAATAATCAAAGTCTGTTAGGAATATTTGACTGCTCTGAAATTTTTATTGAAACACCAAAAGATTTAGAACTGCAATCTGCAACATGGTCTGAGTACAAGCACCACAATACAATGAAGTTCCTTGTATCAGTTACATCCAGCTCTTTCATAAATTTTGTTTTGGAAGCATATACTGGAAGAATATCAGATAAAGCAATAACACTGGATTATAACTATCTTACAAAATTCCCTCCTTATTATTATATTGCTAGTGAGTGTGCTGCTTATAGGATACCTTTATTTCCCCACCTGGAAAATGAGGAGCTTCTCAAATGACACCTGAAGAAGTAGTAAAAACGAGTAATATTGCTAAACTCAGAATTCTCATTGAACAGATAATTAGAAGAATGAAAACTTTTTGAATAATTGGACAAGAATTTCCTATATCACTTCTTGATAATCTTAATGACATTATAGTGATTTGTGCAGCTCTTTCCAATTTTAAATGTTTAATCATGAAATAATACTTTATCGATGCTCCAAAACAAAAATTTGTTGGTCCAAGTATATATATATATATATATATATATATATATACTATATATATAAATGTATATATATATATATACACTATATATATATATATGTATGCATATATATATATGTTATATATAATATGTATATAATATATATATATATGTATTTTATATATATATATATATATATATAGCATATATATATATAAATATATATATATATATATATATATATATATATATATATATATATATAATACATATATATGCATACATATATATATATATATATTTATAACTATATATACTATAAATATATACTATATATATATATATATATATATATATATATATATATATATATATATATATATATATGTGTATGTATATATATGTATTATATATATATATTATATATATATATATATATATATATATATATATATATATATATATATATATATATATTATTGTTTTAAATTCTCTCTCTCTCTCTATATATATATACATATATATATATATATACATACATATATATATATATATATACATATATATATATATACATATATATATATATATATACATATATATATATATATATACATATATATATATATATACATATAAATATATACATATATATATATATACATATACATATATATATATACATATATATATATATATACATATATATATATATACATATATATATATACATATATATATATATATATATACATATATATATATATATATATATATACATATATATATATACATATATATATATATATACATATATATATATACATATATTATATACATACATATATATATATATATATATATATATATATATATATATATATATATATATATATATATGTATATATATATGTATATATATTATGCATTATTAGATACTTTAATATCGGCTGTAACTTTAGTCGGAAATTGCACTTGGTTTTTCATATACTTAGATAAACCCAATTTTTAGTCATCTCTGGATAGTGTGTTTTTTTAAAACCAGACTGCTCTTTAAATTCTCTAGATTTTAAAATAGGCTTGTTTGTATTTCAACATTGAATACTTAATCTTTTTATAAATAACTTGGAAATCCTTCATCCAGTGTGTTGTTAGTGAAAAATTTGATTTTCAAAGCAAGGTAAGTTTTTATTTTCGAAATTTTTTGCTTTTTGTGCTAGATAGTCATTTTTTTATTAAATTTGCTTAAGGATGTATGTATCTAATTTACTTTTGTTTATTTTTTATGTAAATAAATTACCCAATTTTAAAAATAAATGCTTCCCAACGAACTTACCCACAAGTAACCAGTTATTACTACCGATAATGGGCATTTGTGGTGTTGCACAATCCAATTTAGAATAAATGTTTTAAACACAAGTTTCTTAAACTACTATTGTCATTTTTTCAAAATATGGTTGAATTCTAATTTCATAAAATTTGACATTTTTTTTACTTAGTTATAATGATAATAAAGTGTAGTAAATTGTGCTTAAATGGCATAATAATTAATAAATCAATAACAATATAATTGAAATAGCTATGTCTTATTTATCGTAGATTAGTTGCTAATCTACGATAAATAAGATTTATTTAAGAATTAATACTTAGTAGTTTTTCTTTGTTTTTATTACGTTGCCTTGTTAATTATTAAATATATAAATCCTTTTTTTTTTATTTCAGTTTTTTGCAATAACTTGTTTTTGTGACATGGAGAAAATAATTAAAAAGGCAAAAGACTTTGAAGAGTTTCTTGGTTCCCACAAGTATAAACTACTTTCAAATGGTTTTGTGTACAATGTTTTTTTACAACAGAACAGAAATGCTACAGAAACAGCTAAATATTTAATTCAGCAATTTAGTAAAAATGAATGTAAAGTTTCATCATTAACACTATCAATTCTGAGAGTTAACAAAAAAATCCAGTTTTCTAAAAGACACATACATTATAGCTGGGATAGGATAGTTGTTTTTTTAAGTGAAGACTTCAAGTTTCCGCTAGCCAGGGCATCACTTCTCCCTGTTCAGCCAAAGACACCTCCTTCTGTGTCTCTATTAAAGACAAGGATTAACAGAGAATGTCATTCCTGTGAAAAAAGGAAACTTTATAATAAAGCCTTACTTACTCAAAACAAAAAGCTTAGGACAGTGATCAAAACAGTAAAAAAAGAGAAAACAACAATCAGTAAGACTTTTCAAGTTAAGAGAGTGAACCAACTAATTAAAAGAACCTCACGCCGGATCTCGAAATATCAGTTGAAGGCCCAAAAATATGAAGCTGATGTTATATCTTTAACAAAATCCCTGAAAAAGTTGAACCTCAAATGCAAAAGTTTGGTTAAAGAAAATAAAAGTTGTAAGAAGAAGATCCTGACATTAGAATTTACTATTTTAGATTTAGAAAAAAAACTTAGAGCTCAAGACTTAGCATTGAAAGAAAGTGATATTACCATAGACCAGCTAAACTGCGACATCAATCAAATTGAAAAGGGTTCAATTTTTACAAAAGAAAAGAAAAGTTTCAATGCCTCATTGCGTCTGGTTGTTTACCATTGCCTTGAAAGCAACGTGCCTGTAGATGCCATACCTAAAGTGATCATGTCATGTGCAAGTCTTGGTAACGTGAATTTGAAGCCTCAAGATCTCCCGAATCTGTCAACGATTGCGCAGATGTCCAGAGAAATGGGAGTAATTGCTCTGCTACAAGTGGCAGAAACAATAATAAATGCTGATGTTGTGACATTAGCATTTGATGCAACAACAATTAAGGGCATTCACATAAATCAAATTCATTTTGCTACTAAGCAACAAATCCTTACAGCCAGCATCACTGAATTACCAGGAGGCAAGGCAGAGGACTATGTAAAACACATTACTGATATCATTAAGGATTTAACCAACACATATGCAGCATATTATAAATTAGAGATTGCTGATGTAAGCAAAAAACTAATGGGCAAAATAATGTCAACGTTGACAGACAGGGCCTCGGTTAACCATGCAGCAGTTGTGAAGCTAAACAGCATACTTGAAAAAGAGCTGTTAGAGTTAAACTGTCATCTGCATCCACTTGATGGAATAGCCAGTGAGACCAGGAAAGCACTTCAAAAGCTGAATAATATAATACCCAGTACCACTTATGGGTCAGATTGCAGAGCTGCAAATCTTTTGTACAGCATTCAATGTTTGAATTATGTATTTGATCCAAATAATGTAAACAAACTGCATATTGTTACTTTTTTTATAAAATCAGAGTTTAATTGCTTGCTATATTTTAAGTCTGCATTATTGTATTTCAGATACAAGGCCAAAGGAGATCCGCATGGTTTTAAATCCTTTCTCAAGCAAAGTGGATTATCTTGCAGTACTTTTCCAAGGTATGTTGGCAACCGATTGCACATACTGTTTTGTTCAGCTGGCATTGTATACAGGTACTGACAATTGGTATTCAACTATCTAGTCCATGCATTTGATTTTCTAATAGCAAATGCATAATTTGTTTTATTCTGTTTTTAGGCACAGACAAATACTAGTCAACTATCTGGAGAAGTACTGCAACAACACGACTTTACTAAGGACATCTCTACTAAGAGATTTCAAGAATGAGGAGATAATGATCCATCTACAAGCCCTTGGACTCTGGGGCAAATTCTTAACTGGACCTTGGATGGCCCTTTTTTATGCAGAGGAAAAACAAAGAAACCATTTTGAATTGGTATGCAATTTTTTTTATTCTTACAATGTAATTTAAACATTTAATGCATGTATTAATTTATGATCTAAAAAAATAACTTCTAATAAAAAATAACTTCTTTTTAGGCTGAGTATCTCAAGTCTGCAATTAAGGTTGTGGAAATACTTTGTGATGAGCCGGAATTTCTATTGTCGTCACAGTTAGATGCATTTGGTTGCCCACTGATTTCTTTAGTTTATTAAGGCAGTTAGTGTCCCTATTAATAATATTTGGGCTGAGAAAACCCTTGGCATGATAGACTTTTTTACTCGCAGGGCGCCTAATGCTGAAATTTTTTTTTAGATGGCAAGACAAAGGTAAAGGTGAACAAATCTCTGGACTGGCTGTGTAATAATACAAAAAAAGAGCAAGAAAAAATAGTTAAATTTTGTATATCTAGGGGGCAGTTTCAAGAAAACAAAGTAAAGAGAGAAGGTTGAGAGGAGAAGAGTTAGCAAAGTTACGGTTAAAAGAAAAAGGTCAGAAGAGAGAAATGGAACAGAGAAATAGATTAGCTAGAGATATAAAAAAACTTATTTTAGAAAATAGTTTAGATATTGTACATAATTCCATTTTCTCTTCACTCTCAGAATACCAAAGAGTCAAAGTATTAGAAATGTTAAATGAGGATCCAGTTAAAATTGAAGGAGCTAGAGTTGAACATTTATGGAATGAGGAGGGGAATGAAGTAGCTTATAAGGGAAGAATAGTTATGAAGTTACCACCTGTTACTGGAAAAGTTGTTAGTTTTAGAATTGCATATTAGAAAGAGGATGAAGAAGAAGATGATGCAGAAGACTTTAAAATACCAGTAGATAGCCTCTTGGCTGACTTTGCTCTTGGTGATTTAATTTTCTATTGATTCAGGTTCTACATTTAGTTACCAGTATTTAAATATTAGAAAAATGTTTACAATAGTATTTTATTTTAGTTATGCATTTTAATTTTTTTGTTCTTTTGCACGTATCATTTTTTATGATTAATTGTGTTTAACTTTATGTTGTTGTCAATTTTACTTCATTTTAAAAGATTTTCAATATTATATTGATAATTAATATTTATATGAGCCTCCTTTCAGCAGACTAGTAATTTGTACCTTAAACATAAAGTTAATGTAATGAGTCATATACCTTAGAAAAATAAGTCTTCTTTGCACTTAGTTTGTGAACTATTAATTTGATCCATAAAAAATATAATAAATTAAAGATCTAATAATGATGAATCACTGTTTTAAATTTTATTACATTATCTCAGTCGGTTTTTTACTTATACAGATTTTAGTGCCAGTAACGCAAAATATTGGTCACGGTTTTTCTTAATTTTCTATAGCAGAAATTACCACTTTTACACGCGGAAAAAAAATCATAACTTCCGTCATAATTAACATAGACAGACAAATTAGGCGTCATTGGATAGCTCTCATTAAGCTCTATGTAACAGCATAAGTTTTGTAATTGTATTATTATATTGAATTTTTTATCAAAGTACCTAGCATTATATATAATTTATATAACATATTATTTTTATATAATATATAAATATATATAATATATATATCTTTAATAAAGATATATATATTATATATATTTATATATTATATAAAAATAATATGTTATATAAATAATAATATGTTATATATGTTGAATAAAGACTTTATTAAATAAAGAAAAATATATTGCCTTCCCACTAGAGTATCCAATGATCCAGATGTTGATTTTTCACGTACTGATAAAAAAGACTTTAATGCTATTACACTGAATAGTTTAAATTCATCAATAGATTGTTTTTGGAGTACTAAATCATCATTGTTACTCATTTTAATTGGATGTTTTGCCTGTGTTTCACTGCGATAATCTGTTTGTTTACTCAAAATTTTTTGTTTTGTATATTCTAGTATGTATATTTTGCATAACAAAAGTTGAATTTCGAAAACCGTGTATTGTATTTTTGAACGGTTTTTTCTTGATTTAAATATATGGCTGATGAGTGCCGCAAACAGCATGAAACTTTAAGTACCGTAAAAAAGTTGTTTTTTTTCATCTTACTTTTATATATATATATATATATATATATATATATATATATATATATATATATATATATATATATATATATACATACTTGGGTTTAAAAAATCTTTTAATAGAACATTGATCATGATTTCAGAAAAAAATACACCAGAATAAAGAATTGTAAGAAATTTGATTGCCTGGCACAACTTACTAAAAGGGAATACTTAGAATTTCCAGAATATAAAGTAAGTAAGAGATTTTTATGTTTGTAAATCTACGTCCTAATTAAAACGTTTAACTGATACTTACAAAAAAATATTTCTGGTCGGGTCAGGTTTCAGTTCATTGCAACTTTTGATATATGAATCTATTTATTTATGTGTGAATAAAGATATTATGCATTTGCTTTATGTATGTTTATGAAACTTTTATTTTTAGCTCATAGTGGATACTGTCAGAAATAGAAAAGCAAAATCAAAGGAGCTACGCAATATCATTATTATCCAAGAAAAAAATCAAACAAATCAGAAAATTTTGTATTGTAGTACCAGATATTTTGGCACACAATGGTCATATTACCAAGGTATTTTCAATTTATTCTATTCATTTTATTTGGTATTTATATTAGGTCTTTTCCAGGTATTAAGTCTATTTCTTTTTGTCTTTACTATGTGAGAATACATTTATACCTACAAATATAGATATAAGAATGCTGGTATAGCACAGAGAATTGACCCTAAACTGGTATCGGTTATTGACATGTATGTTAAAGAGGGTGTATTGAGCACAAAAGAAATGAAACGCTTAATAAAAATTCAATTAAAGAACAATTTCAATAAAGCTGGTCATGTTCTACCAGAATCCTCAAATAAAAGATTTTATCTTCGGAATTCCACTATTCACAATCACATAACAATTTCTAGACGAAAGTTATGCCAATCTCTTATTGATCAAGAATTTCTCCATTCAAAGATCAAGTAAAGGAGAGAATCTGATCCTACTATAAATTCTTTAGACCCAAAGGTTTGTTATTCTCTTATTGATCAGTTTTCTGTATATCCATTTCTGGATTGCTTTTAGTAAAACAATATTTTTAAATTTCTGGTCATTCTGTAAAAGACGTTACTGTAGACAGTGACCATGAAGATGACAATGTAAAATTAACAGGTACAAATGAAACATCCTTACTCTTTGTTTATCAAAACGGATGGCAGGAGAGATTGTTAGCTAAATATGGTAATGAACTGATATTGTTGGATACAACATATCCTACCACACGCTATGCATTGCCACTTTTATTTTTTGTGGTAAAAACCAACATTGATTATGAAGTGGTTGGGTTATTTGTGTGTGAAAACGAAACTGAGAGTTCTTTCAGTGAAGCTCTGTTGTATAAAAGGTCTTGGAATAATGACCTAAATCCAAAATATGGAATGTCAGATTATTGTGTTGAAGAAATTTATAGTTTAGAGAAAGTTTCTGTCGATGTGAGTTTAAATTTTTACTATTCATATTTCCTAAACTATAATAGATAATAAATTTTGTTTAAGCCACATTAAAGTGGAGTTTAAAATTTTAAAGTGCTGTTTTACCATCACTAAACTGTGCATCTCTGTAGTTTTGATATTAAAAAAACTACAGCCGTTCCTACTAAATATATTATAAATATAAAAAATCATAGTTTATGATAATTTTAAGTAGGATTTTTTTCTTCCTTTTTTATTGTATTGAATTGTTGATGGAGAAGTAGTTATTTTATTTAAACCAATATCCATTTTGAGTTGTGTTGTATTCATATGTGATTTTCACTGAGAACAGGTGTGCGACCGTTGGCTGAAAACAAAATCCAATAACTTAGCGCAAGAACGATTTAAGATCTTATGCTTACTTAGAATGATAGCCCGTGTAGATACACTTGAGATATGCGAGACTGAAATACAGAATTTGAAAAATTCTTCTTATTGAATAAATAATGAAGCTCTAAGAGATTATTTATCAAGATATTGGTTACCAATAAAGCATTTAAGTTTTTATTTGTTGAGGGTTTGAAACCTGAGTGAAACCTGCAAATGGAAAACTGTATAATTTTTGTTTTTTTCTTTTACCTCTCAAAAGTACACAGGCAACTACAGTTGAGGCTATTAATTACTCTAACTATTCTTTATTATTAGCGTTGGGTGAAAGCATATCGTCAGACTCATTTGTTGGTCAATTGCAAAACAAATAATGATGTAGAGCGACAACACAACACATTAAAGCATAAGTATCTTTTGAATCACAGAAATAGTTCTCTCAGTGGAATGTTATCTATAGTGATTGACAGTTTTCTTTCTGATAAGTATTAGAGGTATGATAAAATTAGCTGTTTTTCAGTTTTATAATAATTTTTTATTTATGTCGCCATTAAATAATTTTGTAATACATATTTTATAATGAAACAAGTTATTTATTTTTATAGCTATATCGACAGTAATAGATTAATGAGCTCTAAATACATGCATTATTCTGATGTTGATAATTGGATGATTGATTGCCCTCGACCAATGGTGAAGGATTGTCTAGTAAAAAAATTCCTTGCTGAGAATTTAGACATAACAGCACTTAAAGTTGAAGGATCTGGAAAATTCTGATTGCGATATTATAAAGACAACAAAGAACGAAATTATGTAGTAGATTTTGGAAATAAAGACAACATGCCTATTTGTACCTGCATGGATTGGAAAAACTCTTGTTATCCTTGCAAGCATTCTTTTGTCATTTTTTAAAAATTATCCTTATTTAAATTGGGAATCAGTTTCTCTTTTATACCAAATGTCTCCTTATCTAAATATTGATATTGATTTTGATCTTGATAAAGCAAAGGTAAAAGGATGTAATGATAAACTCAGTGCATCTACTTATTTCAATGAAACCTCCTGAGACAAATAAAGTGGGTGAAACGTTGGTAAAGGCTGATACTTAAAAGGTAAGAAATGCAGGAAGGAAGTCTATAACATGTGAATCCCTAAGAAGTCTTTTGATTGACTTAGGAAGTCTGAGTTTCTTAATTGAACATGATACTGATCTCCTTGAAAATACATATAAAGAGTTAAACAATCTCATCACAAGTGTGAAAAGTGATGTACCCAAAGAAAGTTGCTTGCCCCTACTACCAAATAAAATTTTAAAAATACCTATAATGAAAAGCTCCATTTAATATCATAAGCTAAGCTACTAGCGCCTAAAAAAAAGAGTTTGCAAAATAAACGTGTTGGGGAAAAAAAGGAAAAATTATTGGCAGCTTCCAAAATTGAGGTAACCTTGAAGCCAGAGGAAAAAAGCAACTTAGAAACTGAAGTTATCAATAATAATTTGATAGACTACGAAAACTTATAAGAATTTGCAGATAACATGATAATAATTTTCAGTGATGAGGAAAATGTAGATACAGATCAAAGATACTGCATAAGTAATATAAATCTTGGTCAGATTGACTTTTCAGATATATTAAATAATGAATGGCTATCTGACAATGTTATAAATATCTTTCAAAACATGATAAAAGATTAATTCAAAGAAAGTAAATGGCCTTCAAGGCACTGTGCTTGGGCAAAATCTTGCTTTCAGTACCTACATAAATAAACCCTTTGTTCAAGTTTTGCATGATGGTTGTAGTCACTGGGTAGCAGTTTCGACATATGGTTGTAAACCTGGTGAGGTTTTCTTGATGGACAGTTTGTTTCATGCTAAAGTTGCTAATCGTATAATAATAAAACAGATGTGCCATCATGAAATGCACATATGACAAGTTAACTGTTTGCGTATTACCAGTGCAACAACAATCAAATGGAGAAGATTGTGGTGTCTTTGCTATTGCTTTTATATATGATGTTGCAAGTACAAAAACAAAACCAGACAATCTAACATTTTCTATACCAGAAATAAATATTACATTGCATTAAAGTTAATGAAATTTCTTCGTTCCATCAATCGTTAGCAACTTGCAAGAGATGCTTTCAAAAAGACTTTTTAATTGAACTGTTTTGCAGTTGTAGGATGCCTTGGAATCCCATGGCAAATCAAAACAAAAATAAACAAATGGCACAGTGTAATCTGTGTAAACAGTGGTTCCACAGAATGTGTGAAAACATTCCAGATTTTGTCCTCTTTTTAAAGAACCGTAGATCATCATGGTTTTGTTATTGTTGTGCAAATACAGTTTCATGATTATTTATTGTATTAAGTAATACTATTCTTTACAATAAAACAGTGTTTTGTTCTATTAAAGTTGGTGAATTAAAATTATTACGTATACGTTGTAAAAGTCACGTAGATAAACGCGATGAAAGTCACGCATTCATTTATGGTTTTTAATGACTATTGTAGTTTTATAATTGTCATGGGAATTATAACTTTGTATTTATATACGATTTTATGTAATAGGAGAGAAGGTTGAAAAACGTTCAGATAGTTGTTTTTAATATATATATATAAACGAATACAAGAATGCAACAAGTTTTCTTTTGATTTCAACAGCCTTATTTAACATGATTTATTATAAACTGTAGTAATTCTTACAAGTTATCATAATGAAATGAATAAATTTAATTTTGAGTTTTTGAACAGTTCAACTTTTTCAGGTATGTTTCCTCATTGATTAAAATTGAATACATTCAATTTTAACCGAGATATTGGTAGTGTGATTGTTACTTATAAATTTAGATCTTAAAGATGGATTATGCAGTGTGGCAATTTAAGTTTGCACTCTTTATTATAGTTACATGGATGTAGAGTTTTATCTTTTGGCTTCGCGACTTTATCAGATTCTCATTTGCCTTATGTACTACAATTTTGTCAGTTGCCTTGTAAATTCAAAATAATATGTTTGATAGAGTTGCTATTATATATGTTTAATAGAGTTTTAATAAATATTGCTTCTCTATTAGTATTAGTCTATAGTCGTCTCTGAAGCCTATAAACTTTTTTTTTTAAATAAAAGATTTTTATGGTTTGTTTTTCAAAGTTGATAAACATTTGTCAGAATATTGGTAAGTGAAAATGTTGAAAAAATTCCTAATTGAAGTTATTCAAGCAATAAATGAGCTTCAATTATATTTTTTATTATTATGATAAATACTTTTTAATATTTATTTTTTATTTATTTATGTATATATATTTATAATATTTATTACTGTTATTGTTGGAAGCTCGTTGAAATGCTTCAAAGTTTGATTACTAATAAAAATTGGACTTTGATAGTCTACTTTTTATTGATTTGTTAGTTCATTTAATTATTTAGTTCTGCCATTTTGTAATATTCGACTATTTTGTTTTAGTCTGCCTACTGTGGAAATATGGTTTTAATTTAGTATATTTAGATGATTCCAAATTTACTTTATTGATCATAAGCCAACAGAATAGAGAAAGAAATTCAATACTATTATGGTACTAACTTTGTTTATTAGTAACATTCCAAAACTATTTATTGCTATTTGTCATGTGTTATTTTATTTTACTATATTGTATTTGTCTTGTTGAAAATATAAATTTTCTTTATACTCAAGTGATTTGTTATTTTGGGCGATACAACTTGAACAGCTCTCATCATTTTGCATTTCTGCTTGATTAGTGGCGTCTTTAAGTCATTTTAGTAGCGATGTTAAAAAAAAAATCATGCAATAGAAGTCAAAAATACAGCTACCAAAAGTAGCGATGTTAAAAGTACAAATCATAAAATAAAAGTCAAAAGTACAGCAACCAAAAATAGCGATGTTAAAAATACGTATTATAAAATAGAAGTCAAAAGTACACCTATAAAACTAGTGGTATTAAAAGTACAAATCATAAAATAGAAGTCAAAAGTACAGCTATAAAACTAGCGATATTAAAAGTACAAATCATGTAATAGAAGTCAAAAGTACAGCTACCAAAAGATATCGATTTTGAAAACGAGGCGTACTTTCGACTTCTACTTTATATTGCTAACCAAACTATACGACCATCCGTTTTATGATAACCATCTAAGTAGCAATACGTTATGGTTTAAAAACTTATTAACTTAAAAATGCAAGAAGCATCAAGCGTTTTTACAATAAAAATAATTAAAACTAAGTTATGCTGCATAACTTATGTATATGCATATAAAGATCATTGATATATTTTATTACTCGCTTTAAAAAAATATATAACATAGTCCCAAAGGGAAAGGGGGCTACTACTCCCTTTACCCCCCCCCCCCCTTTCCCTAAACCCGCCCTGCCAATAAGATGAAACTTCTGAAAAACATTTTCAAGTTTAAAAAATTTTAACTCCCAGAAACGTAGAAGTTACGTTTTACTTTCAAAGTAAATCGTTACTTCTATGATGAAATCGAAAGCAAAACATTTACTGTTGACTCTCAATGAAAATTAAAAATCAAACAGTTATTATTGACATTAAAAACATTTTGTATTGTTCAACCTCATTTTTCTATTTTGGACTAATCTAACGAAACAATTTTGGAGTAACCTATCGGCTAATTGTATAACAAAAACTTAGAAAATTTCTAGAAATCTTTGAGGTTGGTAACGCTAATTTAGAGCTACAAAATCATAATCAAACCCAACGTAGTGGTCTTCATAGAGTTTGTTTAAGATGGTTTTTCATTTAGTAATAAGCATTATTAGATTGGTTTGGACCGTGATTATGTCTATTTGGGCATGTTGCATATACTACAATAGTAAGTTATTTAGAAGCAATGCAGCAAAACGTTGCTATTTGTTTTTCAATAGTTTATTTTTGCAAATTTTATCGACTTTAGTTTTATTTATCGTTTTTTTATTGGATGAAAAATAAGACAACACAAAAAGAGTTTTTAACTTGGTTCAAAAGTTCTATATACAAAATTCTAATGAAAGTTATACACTTAAAAAATACAAATCATAATACTAATTAACTATATTATTAATATAAAAGTAATTATAAATATACAAATAACTATGTACTTAAGGCAAAAAAGTTGAAAAAGAGACATACACAAAAATCGACGGTGAAAGTTATATTGGCGATAAAAATGACATAAAAAACGACAAGAATATACCAGGTAATTAATTTTTACTTCACCTTTTACGTAAAGATTATAATTTGGAATTTTTGAATTTTATCTTAATGATATATTATTATTATTTATTTCGTCATTTTACACATTTTACAATGTTATCTATAAATTTAAACAAATGTATATAATTACAAGCTGACTGGGGCAAGTAGAAGTCAAAATGTCTTATCATCAAGCCCCTTCGTGAAATACAGAAAAATACAATAAAATTTTACATCTTCTAATATTATATAAAAGAGTGATATTAATAAGTTTAGAAAAAAAAAATTTAAAGGTTAAAAAAGAATTTAAAGTTAAAAAATTAATAAATTAAAATAATGTTAAAAAAGAAAAAAATTATCAAAAATAACAAATAAAAAAATTACAAATCAGTACATATTCGTATACATATTTAATATAATATTAAAAATAAATAAAATACATTAAAAATAAAAAGTTTAAAATTATTTCAATTTTAAAAAAAAATGAGAGAATGTACGTAATGTTTAAATTTTGTAAGTGTTTTTTTTATAGTTCTTTTAAATGTAGCAATAGATTTTATTTTTTTCATATTTTCGTCAAGAACCGAATTCCACAAGCGTGGTACCCGGCATATAGTCGAGAAAACAGATTTTTTGAGTGATGTTAGTGGGATGTAGTAATTACTTATTGAATGTCTAGTTTCATATTTATGATTAATTCGAGTGAAACTTTTAAAAAAATATTTTGGAATCATTTCATTTTGAAGTTTAAACATAAATAACAAGTTATGGTATATACAGTGTCTCAAAAAATTATCCGACCAAAAAAGTTTTTCCCAATAAAAAATGTTTACGCTCTAAATTATACTAAAAACAATGAATTAGCGATACTTATTTTGTCTGTCATTTTAATTCTATTGGGAATAGTATGTTATTAAGCGTTCATTATATTTGATTCATGCTTCAGTTGGTTTATTATTTGACCTAAAAGAAACTTAGTACTGAATAAGCTTGTAAAAAAATTATCCGACCAAGCCATATTTATGTAAGTTTAATTAATTTTATGTGAAATTTGTTGAAATATTTTAGCAAATTTTTATACAATTAATGAAATTGATAACAAAAAACTGTTTTTTTGTAGTAAAAAAAAAGTTTTGTATAAAAAAAAGGTTTAATGTTTTTTTAAGTAAAATGGTTGGAGGTAAACGTCACTGGACTGTTTCTCAGAGAAATTTAGCTGTCGATCTAGTCAATCAGGGTAAAACCTATCGTCAGGTGCAGCAAGAGACTGGAATTCCTCATAATACAGTATCCGACATAATGAAGAAGTATAATTTGATCGGAACAACAGCCACAAAAGAACGCCAGGGTCGTAAAAAAAAAACTTCTAAGAGTTTTGATAGAAACTTAATTATACAAGTCAAGAAAAATCGCTTCATTTCTGCTCGAAAACTGGCTGAGCAAGCTGAAGAGAATTATGGAATCAAATTATCCCATCAGACAATCAGAAATCGTATCCGAGAGCAGGGATTTCAAGGACGACTTGTGCGTAATAAACCATATTTGAGTAAGAAACACATGAAAAGAAGATTGGAGTTTGCTAAGAAGTTCAAAAACATGCCGTTAAGTTTCTGGAAAAAGATCCTGTGGAGCGACGAATCGAAATTCAACTTAAAGTCATCTGATGGAGCCCAAAAAGTTTGGAGAAAAGCCGGAGAAGCCTACAAATTAAGCTGCGTGAGAGGAACTGTCAAGTATGGTGGCGGTAACGTGATGGTATGGGGTTCAATGGCTTGGAAGGGTGTTAGAAAACTCCAATTTATTGATACTATAATGGATCAGGTGCAATACAGAAACATATTAAAGCAAAATTTGAAGTCATCTGCTCGAAAACTTCGGCTAGGATCTGATTTTACATTTCAGCAAGATAACGATCCCAAGCATTGTGCCACTAAAACAAAGGAGTGGTTTGCTGAAAATAATGTTGAGGTCTTGGAATGGCCTGCACAATCACCGGACCTTAATCCCATTGAACATTTGTGGGAAATTGTAGACCGAAAAATTGGAGATCGGTCATTTTCCAAAAAAGAAAACCTCAAAGTGGCAATTGAAGAAGCCTGGGAAAAGATTCAATCAGAAGAAACAAAATCTTTAGTCGAATCAATGCCTAGACGTCTAGAAGCTGTAATCCAAGCAAAGGGAGGCCCAACAAAGTATTAAAATAATTGTTTTGTTATATAGTAATTTATTATGGAACAAATAATGCATTTGGTCGAATATTTTTTTGACAATAAAAAAACGACCTAAGTTCATTTATTTAAAGACTGAAAACTTTGTGATTCATATTTTACATTGAAATAAAGAAAATCTATTTAAAAACATGTTCTTTTATTTTTATTAATCTTGAGTTTACCAAAAAAGTCTAAATTTACGAAAATACAGCACTTTTTTTAGGAAAAATATTTAAAAAAGTGTTTGGTCGGATAATTTTTTGAGACACTGTATTTAGTTTGTATACATTTAGAGCATTTATTTCTCGGCACTTTCGTATCTATTTGCGCCCAAAACTAATCTACTTGCTTGCTTTTGCTTTGTATAAATAATTTTTAGGAAAGATGAATGATTGTTTGTCCAGGCAATATTACAATAGTTAATATGACTATGTATAAATGAAAAGTATAAATTTTTTAAATATAAATTATTTAAAAGATGTTTTGTCTTGTACATAATCCCCAGAGTTTTTGAAACTTTGTTCTCAACTAGCTTTTCCAATTTAAATGTTCATCAAAAATTATTCCGAGTATTTTTATTGAAAAAAGTCTTTTTATTTTAATATTGTTAATTGTTAGTTCAGGTAATTTAAGTGGAAGGTTCTCTGATTTTGATGGTTTAGCAGACAAAATATATTTCGTTTTTTCAATATTTAATGAAAGTTTATTTGCTATAAACCACTCATTAAGATATATTAATTCTGTGTTTACAATATCAAAAATATTTTTTAAATTTGAGTCAGAAAAAACATTAGTGTCATCAGCAAAAATAATAAATTAAGTAATTTTGAAGAAAAATAAATATCATTAATAAATATCTTTGGGGAACTCCGCAACTTCAATGATTCAAATGGGGAACATGTTAAGTCATATTATGGTACTCCTTGTTTACGATTTTGTAAATAACATTGCAGTCACTTTAAGTTGGAGTGAACTACTCCATAATTGCGTAATTTATAAATAAGAAACTTGTGGTTGACAGTATCAAATGTTTTTAATAGATCTAGAAAAATTCCGAGTGTGTAACTGTTGTTATCAAAACCATTTAAAATTTGGTTAGCAAGATTAATTACTGCATGTCCCGTGGAATGGTTATTGCGAAAACCAAACTGTTTTTGATAAAGAATGCTTTTTTTTCAAGATAATTGTACAGTCTGTTGTGCATAATACGCTCTAGTATTTTAAAAAACAGGAAGTATGGAAATTGGTCTGTAGTTAGATTTTATCGAGTCATTTACCGCTTTTGTATATCGGAATTATTTTTGCTAATTTTAGTTGGTCAGGAAAAATGCCGTTTTTTAGGGAAAGATTAAAAATTTTAAAAAGAGGTTTCTTTATAATATCTGAGACCGCTTTTACAACATCAGGCTTAACTTCATCCAGACCCGCACTTTTATTTGTTTTTAGCATACTAATCGCTAGTCGAAGTTCATCAATTAAAAGCTCTGACTCCTCCATAAGGAATCAGATTTTTTCAAAAAGGATTTAAATGATTTTTTCCCCTCAGGAATTACACCAGCAAGGTTTTTTTCTATATTTATAAAAAAGTTATTAAATGTTTCTGCAATTTCTTTATTAACAAAAGCATCTCTAATATCATCTCTTTGCAATCTTTTTGGCAAATTATCACTTTTCACATTTCCCTCTCCTGTTATTTCTTTAATTACATTCCATGTTTTCCTTGCATTTTCAAATGTTTTATTAAGCAATGAAGAGTAGTAATTTTTTTTAGATTGCTTTTTTAACTTTTCAAAAGAATTTTTTATATTTTTTGTATTTTATTTCATTTTTGCAGTTCTTTTTTTTTTAATTTTTTGGTAAAGTTTTTGTTTCCTTTTTGACGACTTAATGAGTCCACTCGTCATCCACGGACTTAGCAAGTTTTTAGAATTGATAATTTTTTTTAATTTTGGAAAGACCTTTTCGTATTGCCTAGTGAACATGCAAATAGACATCCAGGAAAAAAGACATCCAAGAAACCAATAAAATTAAAAGGTCCTCCATTTCTAAGATATTTTAGGACGTTCAGATTCTGGTGGTGATTGTTGTATACCCCATACCCCCTGTATCCGTCACTGCTAAAGCACAGTAAATAAAAACAACTGTAAAGTAATACTAGTGGAAAAAGGAGTGGAGCCAAATAAATTTGAACTATGTTTTTTGCATAATTTTACCCATTAGATAAATATAAAATTGAAATCTAAAATAATAAAACTTTAATAGAAAAATAACAAATTAACAGAGTACAGCATTATATGTTGTCAAGTCCAAAAAAAAAAAAAAAGTCAGCTTTAGACATCTGTCCACTTAGTAATAGTCTAAGTAATTTTAAAAAAATATTTTAAAGAAGGGGTAGTCAACCTTTTCATACCTAACGCCCACTTTTTCACGTCAATTGGAATTAAATGCTCATACCGCCCGCCAGTGTTTAAACAATTTATAAAGTAGAGTTACAGAAAATTAAAGCACACAAATACATTATTTTAGTACGCTAGAAAAATATGTAAAACAATTTTCTGCATCATAACAAAGTACTTTATTTATCACATTATCACACATATCACACGAATCGTGCGTATCACACGTCCTCTACTTGAAAACTAATGATAGAACACATGTTTTTATATTAGTTTATTAATATTTTGAAATATATAGAAATATTAATTATATTGTATTTAAATGTATTTAACTCGTTTAATTTAAAGAGGATCCTTAAGACTGGTTCTGTAAAATTCTTTTTTCATAAAAATTTAGCGAAGATCTCCTTCATCAAAAGTATTTAAGCAGTTTCTTTTTTTGGCCATGATTAACAGCACTAAAGCCTGATTCTACTAGACATGAGGAATGATATCAATAAATTGAATAACTGTTTCCACATTAATTGATATAAGAGAGATAATTTTTTATTTTCCATAATTTTTCATATCCACCATTACCGAAATTCTGTTTACTTTCTTTATCATATTTGATTTCAAATAATTCTTCTTGACACTTTGCAAAATTTTTAATCTTCGAATCGTTTTTTCATGTCATTTAAGTACATTGAGATAACTATTAAATTTTTTGATATCCTCTGGAGAGACATCATCTTTTATAGATGATAATCCAGGAAACTAATAAAGTTCTCTTTTTAATAGACTACCCAGTGGGCATGCGTCGTCCGGAGGTTGTCTGAAAGACGTCTCCTGGACGTCCAGACGTTCGTAAGACGTCCGACGGACGTCCCCCGGACGACGCATGCCCACTGGGTATGACGAAAAAGTTCAAATTTGTCAATAAATAATGACACAATAATTTGGCAACTTATTAGAGTTTTATTAATGCCTTGTCGCTATAAATTAATACCATTAAATCTCTTGAAAATATTTGAAAAATTTTTTTTTGACTATTGGTGATTCCATTGCTACTTTCAAAAAATTGTATTGTACTGTCATATAATGCAACAAAACGAATAAATCTTTTGACAGCCATTAAACTTCTGTTTACAAAAGTAATCTTATAAAATCTTCATTATTATCATAAGATAGCAGCCAAAATCATTATTACCATGAGATAGCAGCCATAATATTATTGGCATTAGATTTGGTTTTATTTGCAACTCAAATTATTATACTTAATGATGAATGAAGACTTTCACCTAAATTTTTTCAAACAAGATGTTGTCTGTGTATCACACATTAAATACATGAAACATATTTTTTCTTTCTTGTATATATATGTTGATTATTTATTGTTAAACAGCAAAATAAATGTTAAAAAAAAGAAAAAGTTAATTCATTTTGTGTGCTGTAAAAACTGATGATTTAATAAAATAACGCCGAGTATTGTTGTATAGAAAATTAGCTGTGTTAAGGTACCTAAAATATAATAAAATAAAAAACAAAAGACGTCACTGCAATGTGAATTCAAATATCAAAATATACGTGAAGGTAAAAAAGCAAAATTTACATAATTTCTATAGACAAATCCGCAGTGTTATTTCATAATAAAAACATAAATAAATACTTGTTTTTAATAGTTTAAAGGATATACTTGCCTATAGGCAAATAAAAACTTTTGTCTCTAAAATCCATATTGGGATATATCCCAATATGGATTTTAGAGACAAAAGTTTTTAATCTATAATAAACCAAACTAAAAGTTTTCAAATACTTATAACTACATGTTTGTGCATAAAGGTAAAAGAATCCAACTTTCCATTTAATTCCTCGTCTCTTTTTTAATTTATATGATAAACTTAACAAATTGGATGTTCTTCCGCTTAGGAATCCTTGCCTTTAAAATCTTTGTTTGAAAAAACAATCCCGCGGCAAGTCATTTTATCAATACAATGTTATATTATATAAACTAGATGTCTTACTTGCGGGATTTTATTGGACAAAAAATGTAGCCGCTTTTTTTTGTTAATTACAATAACCCGCCATTTCGCGAGGTTAGAATTATCTTGCTCTATTTCCACATTTTTTTATTTTGAGATAAAACGATTTAAAAAATTAAAACTTTAGGAGATGGCATATAAAAAGATTTTTATTACGTTTTCTCCGCAACTTTTTTGATTCTACCTTAGTATAGTAGAAAATAATTATTTTGAGGTACATGACAAAATCAATAACTCGATTTTTTCAAAAAGTGGAGATAAAACAAAATAATTCTAACCTCGCGATTTGTAAAAAGGGCAAAAGTTGAAGCCGAAGTGAGGAATAAAAATTAAAAATGCAAGTCAAAAGTTCCCAATAAATTAAAGATAATTCAAAAACAAATTTTGATAGTTATAAAATACTTATAAAAGCTTTTTTATGAGCTTATAAATTATTAAATTTATATTAATATAAATTATTATGAGCCTATAAATTATAAAAAAGTATTTTAATTCATAAAAATGCTTCAAAAGTGTCGGTCGATTTACTGTTGTCGATTTCGTATTTAATCGAAAAAAAATTAGAGAACCATAAATAATTATTTTGCAAGTATTATAATTTCCGCTTAACACTTTTACTTAATAGTATTTTAATTTAAAATATATTTACTTTATTTAAGAAAAGAAAAGTTAAAAATATTTGTTTACAAATTTAATCCGTCATTTGTAAAACGAGCAAAAGTGGCTTCACTTTTCGGACATCTAGTTATTAAATATATCATGTAAAATAGTAGGGCAGGTCGATATTGAAACTGAGTTATTAGACCGGTAGAGACGTATTACTGCAAATTAAAATATCACTCTGAAGAAATTTTCGTATAATTGCTTAGTTTTTTGAGGAAAGCTAATTTTTCACGCATTTTAATATATACAAACAATGTTTTTAAAAAAGTTTCAAACAAAAATAGCGTTAAAACAATGCTTTGAGAGAAAACATTTTTAAAACATAATAATTTTTACATATTATTTAAAAGAAAACACGTTTTTATTTTATTTTTAAAATATATATCTAATTAAAGAATAATATTTTATATTTTTATAATAAGTTTTATTAAAATAAATAAATTTTTAGATCTGAAATGATAGAAACTACCGAATTAATTTTATTTTCTCCTAACATCATCTCAGTTAATAAACACGTGGTGGCGTAATTACTCATGTTAAATCAAAAATCTCTACAAATAAGAAAAAAACAACTGGCGGAAATTCATTTTTTTGCGTGTTTTTTAAGCTCAAAGTTCTAATTTACAGAAAATATAATTATTGTGGATTTTGTAGCAATATTGTTGAGAATGTAGGAAAATGATCCAATAAATCAGTCTGAATTATACCTAGAGGACTATTATAAAAACTGTTAGTTATGATGTTATCAAGTAGGGTGGAAGACTTATTTGTAACTCTTGTTGATTTGTTTATTGTTGGAATAAAGTTATTTTCTAAAAGAGTATTCATAAAGTTCTTAGCATTATTATTAGAAGCATAGTTGATTAGGTTAATGTTAAAATCTCCGACCAAATAAATATGTTTCCTGGAATTTTTAAGATGAGTTTTAAACTTTTTCATATTACCAGATGGTGGTCTATAAATACTATTTATAATTATGTCTTTTTTTTCAGTTTTATTTACTAATTCAATTACTATGTAACGACCTCTGTGTTACATTAACAGAAAGGTCGTTACATAAAATATAATTAAGTGAATTGTGGATAAAAATACTAACGCCCCAACCTCCATTAAATTCACGTGATTAGTGAATTGATGTATAATTAACTATTTCAAATTCATAATTTGATTAACCACTTTTACACCAAGTTTATAAAACGAAAGTTGGAAGTAAGAGTTAACGTTTTATATAAATACTTAAAATACAAGACTTGAAAGGTATAAAATGAATAAATTAAATTAACATGATACACAAAAATAAAATTAACAAAACAAAATTTAAATATACAAGTATATAGCCAAAAAAGTATTTTTTTAAATAAAAATTCGTAAAAACATAAATAAATCAAAATAATTAAATTTAAAAATACATAAGTATAAGAAAAAATACATAAGTATAAGCCGAACGTTCGGACGTTCAAAACAGCCGAACGTTCGGCTGTTTTGCCGAACGTTCAGCTCGGCCGAACCTTTACAAATGTGCAAATTTGACAATCATCATACATTTACCTAAATATAAATAAAATTTAACTCATTCGTACCATAGCTACAGTTTAAATGGATAAAGTTTTTATTGAAAAAATGCGTACCAATTGAACATAGAAGGACATAGGATTTTATAAATGTATTTCAATACAGTTTTAGTTTAAATTTTATTATGTATTTTCAATACAGAATAGATTTAATCGGACCATTTAACTTTTTATTATTTAACTTTTATTTCGCTGATTAAACAATATTACAATTTTTCATATAAAATAAATAACATCGTAAACATAAAAAACCTTTATAAAAAATGTTTTTAATCTTTTTAATTTATAATATATATATATATATATATATATATATATATATATATATATATATGTATGTATGTATATATATATATATATATATATATATATATATATATATATATATATATATATATATATATATATATATATATATATATATATATATATATATATATATATATACTTATATAATCAGTCAGGGACTCAAAGAAGATAAGGATGATGCGTTTATCATCACAACCTTTTCATCGGGCCCCTTTAGTCACTCATTGAAATAAAAATACAAATAAACTTTAATTTTTAAAGAAAAAAAAATTTAATAAAGCAAAACTCATTTGTGTGTGTGTGTGTGTGTGTGTGTGTGTGTGTGTGTGTGTGTGTGTGTGTGTGTGTGTGTGTGTGTGTGTGTGTGTGTGTGTGTGTGTGTGTGTGTGTGTGTAAAAAATTGAAAACACAAAAAAAAAAAAAAAAAAATTAAAACACATAAGAAGAAGAAAAAAATAAAAGATAAATAAAAAGAAAAAGTACAAAAAAATCTGAAAACAAATACTGTAAACTATAATATATATGTCAGGAATTAAGGAGATGGATTTTAGTTTATTGTTTAAACGATGAAATGCTTTTTAGGTCTTTAATATTTTTATTTTGGAAACGATTCCATATTCCATATTACTTGACTAAAATAATTGTAAAATAAATCATCAATTGAGTATTATTTTAGTTCATCACAAAAATCTAATATTATAAAATCACCATTTGTTAATCTTAAAATAACAACTAGTAATTTAAACGAAAAAAATATTTTATTGAACTTAAGTTTGTTAAACGCGTTGCTGTGGTAAAATAAATAAATTTCTCTATAGAGAAAGTTTCTTACAGGCTTGCTACTCAAATGGTTTAACTGATAAAAAATATTTGAAAGAAACAAACTTAGGGAAAAACATTATTATGGAGTTCCATAATAACGCTCCAATTAAGTATTTTGTTATTATTGTATAATTGTATTATGTAATAGTAATAACAATCACAAATCAATAATTTTAGAAAAATAAAATGTCAAAAACATGAAAATCAATTATCACTTCTTGCCCTGAAGTTATAATATATAAACATTAATTTTTCGCCTCATTCTGCTGATAGTTTGTTTCTACTTGGTTTATAAATGTTGCCACCTGTACTAAAAAGTCTTTCACTTTCAACTGAGGAAAGTTTTAAATTTCCTCTGTTGAAAGTTTTTAAGTTTTTTAAAGAGTTTCCACAATTTTTCCACCATAAAAGAGGACTTTCTTTTTCCATAAAAATAGGGAGTTTTAAATACTCTTCAATCTCCATGTTGATCATTTGCACATTAGAGTGTGATCTTTTAAACCTTTTGCTATCTTTAGTAATTAAAAAATTGGAATCACATTCATTTATAGTTGTAAGTTTGGAAACTAGCCGAAAGTATTCATTAAATTTTGGATACGCTGGTTTCACAAACACTTCATTTGTATCACTTATTTGGGGTTCTTCACAATCAGAATCAAAGGATTCAAGTTCTTAATTATGTTGCTGGATTTTTTTGCATCTGCTTATTTAGTCAATTTTTTATTACATTCTCATCTTCTTTTTGATACACTAATTTATATCTAAAATCACAAAAAGTGGAAAGACATAAATAATTATCATGTAAAAATGTACTCAGTCTTTTGTCTACTGACTCTTTCAATTGTTCAAATAAATTATTTGTACTTATTTGTAAAAAAGCCTAATGCTTGATTAAAAAATACTTTAAGAGCCATAATCGAAGGAATAACATCTGATAAAAATGCTTCACGTTTGCTGAGATTAACGGTTAAAGTTTTTAACGGTTCTAAAATATGAAAAACTTTATCTAATAAGCCCCATTGGAATGAATTTAATGTTGATTGAGTAGCATAATCAGCTGTATAAGTTGCCAAAAGAACTCTTTGATCAAGCATACTTCCAATCATATTGTAGGAACTATTCCATCTTGTAGTAACATCTTGTATTAACCTATGCTTATTTGTACCAAGTTGTTCCTGAATTGCTTCTAATTTTGCTGCTGCTGTTGGTGAATGGTGAAAATATGTTGCCAGATGTCTGCAACAAACTAAAATTTCTTTCACAGATTGTTGCAACAAAATTGAATCATGTATAAATAACTGTATTGTATGTATAAAACATGGCATTGACTTAAAACCATCGCCTCTAACACCAGCTACCATATTGGTAGCATTACCTTGTAAAACAATGTGAATTTTTGTGTGTGGAATTTTAAAACTTAGCAAACCTTTATGTAAATACTCACTTAAATTTTTTTCTGAATGACTTTTCTGGAAAATACATTACTCTGAGTACTGCTCTCTGTTTGGAAAATTCATTATTGAGCCAGTGTGCTTTCATGCCTTTGAAGGCAAATTTTTAACTATTTGCTGTCCAAATATCAGTTGTAAGGGAGATATAACCGGCAGCAGATATATTACTCTTGATTGAATTACAGATTACCATATATTTGTGGAACAATATTTTCACTTAAGTAACTCCTACTGAGTATTTGGTAATTAGAGCATATCTCTTCAATTAACTTTCTAAAACCAAGATCTTCTACAATTGTGTATGGTTGAATATCCAACGCCATCATTTCTCCAATACGATTGTGAATCTTGATTGCTTTATGGTCATTAATATCCCAGTCTAGAGCAAGCTAATATCATCTCACGTAAGCGAAGAGTGGATAAGGTGCGCATTCATTCTCGGGTTACCTGACGAAGCAAAAAAACAACTACAAGCTGCATGTTCAATATCAGCAATTTTGCTGTATCAGATCGCTGAAAAATCAAGAAGTTTGGTAATCTTACGTCGTAAAGAATCGTGTTTTGTTAGTTGCGTAAATCCTGTTGCCATCAGTCTAAGACAGGTTCCTCAAGGCCGGCGAAAAAAGACCATAACTTGCTACCGTTGCGGCGAGGATAAACATATCAGTCAAAACTGTAGCGAAGAAATTGAGAAGAAGAGGTGCTTTGTGTGTGGAATGGACATTCACCTGGCCCTGCTTTGCTATAAAAAGTGTACGAACTCAAAAAACATGGAAAGGAAGCCACCCATTTTTGTGCGAGCGACTTTCCAAAAAATTTAAAACCGCCAACTCTTTGCGTATATGTCAATGGAAGAAAAATAAAAAGCATTGTTGGATACTGGATGCTCCAAATCAATTTTAAGTCGGGATATTGTAAACGCAAAAAGTGTCAAACACGCAAGAGAAAAGGTTGTTATGATGAATGGAAACTCAATTGAAATAAAACACCAGATTACTGTTAATCTTTCTATAAATAATACCACCATCGATTTGGAATGCCTGCTGGCAGACATTGTTCCCGAATATCAAATGGTACTTGGTATGGACTCAATACAACTGCTTGGAGTTGTCCAAGTCGGGAGAGACGGCGAAACCATAAACTTCAATGTGGAACAACTAACTATCGGTGCTATTGCAGTTTCTCAAGAAAAAAAGAATGAAGTATCCTCACCTACTATTCTAGAGCTGATTGATATAGACTTCGTAGCAGAATTCAAAAATGGCGGTTGGAGCGTATCTTGGAAATGGCTGATGGAACCACCAACTTTAACAAACAAAATTCCAAACTATCATACCTCTGAGGACGTTGAAAGTGAGTGCGAAATGGAAATAAGTGAATGGATAGCACAGGGATGGCTAAAACCATTTGAAGGGAGATGTATTGGCATCATTCCATTGATGGCAGTAACTCAACGAAACAATTTTAAAGTACGTTCGGTGATGGACTACCGGGAGTTGAATCAATTTGTATCCAGTCATACTGCAAATTGCGACGTTTGCAGTACCAAACTTTGCAACTGAAGAAAGTTGGGAGAAAATCTTGAGATAATCGATTTAAAGAAAGCGTACCTGCAGATTCCTATCGACGAAGTTTTATGGAAATATCAAGTTGTGGAATATGAAGGGCAGTGTTACTGTCTAACAAGATTGGGTTTTGGTTTAAATGTGGCGCCCAGAATAATGACTAAAATCTTAAAAAAGGTATTATCCTTAGACAAATTTGCCGAGTCTGGGACGGATTCATTTATTGATGATATCATCGTCAATAATAATATAGTGTCAAGTTGCAGAGTTCAAGTACTCTTGAAAAAATATGGCTTGGATTCTAAGTTGCCAGAAAAACTTGTCGGTGGTTGTGTGCTTGGATTGCGAGTGTACAAACAATGCAACTAAGTCCGTTGGAAACGTGACAACATAACCAAAGTTCCTAAAGGAAAAATGACACGTTGGCAAATCCTTTTTAGGTGCATTTTCTTGGTACATTTTCCAATAGCAAATTGGTTGCGCCCTTCGTGCAGCTATCTAAAAAGGGTTTCGAGTAGTTGTGGATGGGACTCTTTGGTGAACGAATGTGTTGTCAAATTAGTAAGCAGTTTAAATGAAAGACTTACAAAGGAAGATCATTCATGGGTCATGGAACGTCAAAAACACTTCTGAAGCAACAGTGTGGTGCGATGCAAGCAGTGTAGCTGTTGGCATAGTTTTGGAAGTGGCTTGGAATAGTAGAAGACTGTTCATGGCTGAGGAAACAGGATGATACGGCTCACATTAATCTTGTAGAGTTAGAAGCCGTGATAAAAGGAATTAATCTAGCAACAAAATGGGGATTCGAATGTGTTACCATAAAGTGTGATTCGGCTACTGTTGTCGGTTGGTTGAATTCCTTAATTATTGGTGGCAAACCCGTTCGAGTACACGGTCTTGGAGAACCACTTGTCCGTCACCGGTTGTCGATAATTGAAGACCTTGCGAAGGAGTGCGGTATAAAATTAAAACTTTTCCTGGTAAAGTCAGCAGAAAATAAAGTCGCTGAATTAGTCGTGAAGTTGCGAAAGATGTTTATTTGTGAATCCTGCGCCAGTTAGATGGGAAGAAAGAAATCTTGAAGTTGGAAAGAGCTGGCATCGTTTAGCTATTGGCATAGCTAAACGATTAGCTATTGAATAAGGAGCAAGTTTGCAGTTTAGAGAAAGTTACAGAACGAGAAAGAAACAACAGTGTGCTTCCATTTACAAGAAATATTCCGTGAAAGAGGACCTCCGTGGCAAGTTCTACTTGACATCAGCAAGACTTTTCACTCAAAACTCGTTGGTAAATTATGCGCAGTGTCCATCCTGTTTCGCTGCGCTTACAGGCCATCTGGAAATGAAATTGTTGAACGTCATCATCGCACAAGCAAGGGTATGGCAGCCAGAAGTGGAAAAGATCCGTTAAAAATGGTATATGGTAAAACGTATCTCCAAGAAAAATGACGATGAAACATAGCTCCCCTACAAAGCTATATTTTTCTATGAGTCGAAACCACACACAATTTCTGCTAAAACTAACGAGGAAGTTCTCCACAACTATGCACAAGGACAACAAGTATTTATAAAACCACCTGACTCAAAATGTACGAGCGAATGGAACAGAGGAAGAGTCTCAGATGAAGGACGAGGAGTTTTGGTAGAAATCAATCTATTGCCAAGACACATGTCGGACGTCCGTCCTGCTCCAATTGTAGCTGACTCGTCTATTAGAGAATCGGAAGAACTCATAGCGGGTTCCAACTTCAAGATTACGTTCTTCCAATCTAATTAGCGCAGGATCCACCAATAAACATCTTTCGCAACTTTTCACGACTGATTCAACGTCTTTTCTACAAACTTTCTCCTTCGGATATGTATGTTTCATCAAATAAAGGGTTCCAATAATTGACGACCAAAGTGATGAAGATTATGAAACGACTTGCGAAATGCTAATTCGACGAAGGCTTCAAATACTTGGAAAATTGGTCGAGGATAACGCCATAAATGTAAATGTTACATGGGTACCAACAGCAAAAAATATTGCTATTTGAGTGATAATGTTAAATCAATGCATTAAAATGTATTTTTGATAATAGAGTAACAGTACAATTTGCCTAATATGGACTCCCTTGTGTCATCCTAATGTTGACCCAGATTCACATTCGGAATACATTTTACAGACTTGATCAATCTTTAATTATTATTGCTGTTTTTTTAACAACTCATTATTTCATGTCAAGAATGTTATCTGTAAACTGTATTTTTAAGAAATTTCTTTTTATATTTAGATCTTGAAAGCCAGGTTCAAAAAAAAATCACACTCAGAGTAATTTTAACCTGCAAGCACTACAACAAGCAGTATTTGACTACAACGTCAACGGTTTCTCTTGCGGTATTTGACTGCAACAAACTCTGGCCGGATATTAGAGATATGGTGGACAAAATTATTTCAATTATTTTTTTTTTACTAAAACGCTTTATACGTCAACGTTATTATTTTGCATTAAGACATATTTACTTTTATTGTAAATTTTATTACTAAATAATATTGAAAATTATTTAACAAACTTTATAAAACTTTAAAAACATGGATTTGAAATCTTTTAATTTCAAAAATTAACTTCTTAAAATAATGTAATAACTTAGAGCGTCAAGTTGGATAAAAAATATCACAGTAAAAGTAGATTCGGAAAAATTATCATCTTTATATAATAATGTGTTCTTAAAATCTATTACATGCACATGAATGACATTTTTAGGGTTTTTTATGTTATCCGCTCTAACAACCGTTATATTAAATAAAAAATGTTTAAGAAAAATTACAAGGATAAGAAAGCAACACTTGTATTAATTTATATATTACAAATCTGCTAATTATAGAGCTGGTTTGTTCAACAAATCTAGAACTTCACAAGGAAATTTATGCTTCAATTGTTACTAAACTTTAATTTTCTAAGAGATTTTCTAAGATGGGATCACTGGACACAAAGAGATGTTATGATGGGATCACTGGACACAAAGAGCCTATTAATCAAATCTTGGCTTGTATCTTTTCTCGAGGTCTTTCTGCTGAAACGTTTCCGAAAGTTTTAAAAGTCTTTGTTTTGCCTATTTAGGGCCTCTTCTGACATTATTCCAATCGGAAGGTGTTGTCTTGTAATTATGGCATGACCAGAAATATCTGAACAGATTGTGTCTTATAGTACCAAGAATACTTTGATATATATAGTTTTAGCGCAGTTATGAAAAAAATTTTAAATTTTGTAGAATCTATTTCGTAGAAATACAAGACAAGCCTTTAGCCTCTGGAAAACATCAAAAGAAATCTGCATCAGCACTTACCAATGATTCTTGTTTGTATTGCGGTGAATTATATCTTAGTTCCACTGATGCATTGATATAATGTTAAGGACCTTGTATTCAATGGGCTGAAGTGTCATGTGCAGGTGTTAATAGCAAGGATAGTCGCTTTATTTGTGAAAATTGTAGGCTTAACGATTAAAAGTCAAAGGAGCAGACAGTAATTAGCAATTAAAAAGTTAATGAAATTTCGACTATTAAAAAGTGGCAATTGAAAAGTAAAAATTGGCAACTAAAAAGTGAATGAAATAGTTGGTTAGGTCTTATTAATTAGGCATAGGCCTACTAGTATATTATCTTGAACATATTCTTGCTAGCTAATTTTACTATGCAATATTTTAGCTCCTTATACTAGTCTCTTTATTGGTGTTCGTTATCTTGTCTCTTTGTTTGTTATGATTGTTATGGTTTTTTAGAACAGTTTTTAAACTGCTTGTCGTTTTTATCATTAATACTTTTTTAACTCAGTAATTTAAATTAACTTAAATTAACTAAGCTGCATTTACTGATTCACTTAGCTACAGCTATGTGAGATTATAAAACTAACTAAAAAAATACTGTTTCCTAATGCGAATCCAGGGTCAACATTAGACATTTTGAAGAATACTGCCTTATATGGCCCCTAAAAGTAAAATTTAAAATAATAATTTTTCAATTTTTTCATTTTTTCATTTTCAAAATTTTAAATAATAATTTTTCTTAATATTCTGGTTAACAGCCAGAATATTAAGAAAAATTAAAAAGAGCAGAATATTAACCAAAATTAATTTAGAGCAGTCAACCCTATATATCTTAATTCGAAGTCCAAATCGTTGTAGTAAGAATGTTTGGCTTCTTATCTGAAGAGTTTTTATTTTAAAGATAAATATAACGTATCAAAAGTTTCCTCAAACAACAAACCAATTATAAGAAAAATCTCTTCAAAGAAATGTTTTTACTTACAATAATGCACCAATATATATATATATATATATATATATATATATATATATATATATATATATATATATATATATATATATATATATATATATATATATATATATATATATATATATATATATATATATATATATATATATATATATATATATATAGGTTTTATGGCAGTAACGTAAATTGAGGCGTTTTCCGGCCGGTCGACGTACACGGCAAATGCCATCGCTCCCAATGATGTTAAACTTCGATTCATCACTGAACAGGACAGTTCGCCATTTCTGCACATTCCAGTCAATATGAGATGTAGCAAACAGGAGTCTTTTCTTCTGGTTTTTTAGTGAAATCAGCGTTTTCTTTGCAGGGCGTCGAGAAAACAATCCGGCTTCAACAGCACGCCGTCTGATTGTTTGGTCCGATACAGGCAGCTCTAATTGCTTTTGTATCTCGACTGATGATATCCAGGGATCCTTCTTGACGGATCTGACGATCATAGAATCCTCTCTAGAAGTGGTGGAACGCGGTCTTCCACCTTTGTTATCTGCTGCCAACTTCCCCGAAGAACGATATTTGGAACATAGTCTTGATACGGTCCATTTTTTCACGCGATATTTATCACAAATACTTTTTTGTGACATTTCACTTAGGTAATCGCCAATAATTTTCTTTTTTACTTCCAATCCAAGACTGTCGGGAGCCATTTTTGCACTTGAAGTCATAAAAATAATAAAAATAAATAATCACGCTTCTCAAGGCTTACCGTGTTACATTTACCTTGTGATGATACAGTAATGCTCTGTGGAACACAACGTCTTGGTTGGATGTGGACTGTATTGATGTAATGAAACACTTGTTGTATTTCACTTTTTGTATTGATGTTCTTCGATAAAACACTTTGATAAAACTCACTTCGATAAACTGTCTTGATAATACTGACTGATTGACTTCCATATACTGACTGAATTGCAAGTCGATTTACATGTCTCTTATATAGTAAAATGAACCTGTGTGAACCTGTTCTGGAAGATTCTAGATGCTTCTCTTTGATGCTTCTGGAAGCTTCTGGATGCGTCTGGATGCTTCTGAATATTTCTGGATACTTCTGGATGCTACTGGACGCTTCCAGATGCTTCTTCTGGAAACTTCTGGAAGCTTCTGCATGCTTCTGGATACTTCTGGAAACTTCTGGGTACTTCCTTTAATTATTAAAAAACTTCCGTGACGTTGACACGGACCAGACTTAAGAAAATGAAACAAACCAAAAAAGTTGCACTTGTTTTGTCCGCTGCAAAATGGCACTTGTCAACGAAATTCTGCCTGTGTGCTGTCACCTGTCAGCTGATTGCTCATGTCATGGCATGCTATGACTCCAGACTCCTGAACTGTTTGCTGTGGTAATATAGTTCGTTTCGTTTTTAAGACATTTAAAATTAAGAACACTTTTTAGCATTGTTCGATGTTGGTTGCAAATGTTTTGTCCAATACTATATATATATATATATATATATATATATATATATATATATATATATATATATATATATATATATATATATATATATATATATATATATATATATATATATATATATATATATATATATATATATATATATATATATATATATATATATATATATATATATATATATATATATATATATATATATATATATATATAACTGTTCATATTGTATTTTAGCTTTAGTCTAACACTGAATTGCAGAACTTATTTGCTTGTTTCATCCTTACTATTGGTATGAAGTAACTGTTTGCTGTGGTAGTATAGTTCGTTTGGTTTTTAAGACATTTAAAATTAGGAACACTTTTTAGCATTGTTCGATGTTGGTTGCAAATGTTTTGTCCAATACTGTATATATGTATATATATATATATATATATATATATATATATATATATATATATATATATATATATATATATATATATATATATATATCCATACATATAACTGTTCATATTGTATTTTAGCTTTAGTCTAACACTGAATTGCAGAACTTATTTGCTTGTTTCATCCTTACTATTGGTATGAAGTATAAAAAAGATTTGAGTCGATTTTGGTTTGACTGGATTTAATTTTTATTGTAATATTATAATACTTGACTTAATTGCTTTTAGTAATCATTGCTTCAATTATTAATGTAGTTGCTCTTCCACCACCATTGCGATAACCAAAATCATTTGTTTAAATTAGTAATTAAAATTATAAGTAGTCATGCCCTTTAATACATAATTTGCACAGAGAGGTTAGAGGTTAGAGCGCTGAGTCTTAATCTTGATTATTGCACATAAGTTACGCAGGGCTGCCGAGAGATTTCATGACACCAGGGATAAATCATCTAGTAGTCGCCCCTTTAGGCATGCATGATTTAAAAAAAAAATTAAGTCAAAAGTATATACAATCACTCATATTTATGATTGCATACGCTTTTAAAATGATTTGTTTTTTAATGATTGTGTTTTACACGTTAAAATCATTATGGCAATAATTTAATAAACCCAATCTTGAAAAAATACGACTTATGCAACACAAATACAATATAAAATGGCTAGGATTATTAAACATATTCTTTAGAGACTAAAATAACACAAAACCGCTTTTTTATAACACTCTCTTCTCGCTTTTACCGGTTAAATATGTTATTTTGTTATCACACGATAAAAACTTAGCTAATTCATTTTCAACTGATAGCGTAATTAGATACAAATGGCGTTCTTTTCCAATGAACAGCCTTCATACAGTAAATGGCCCTACAATAGTTCTTGATCAACTTTAATTTATTGAAAGGTTGTTCATTCTATGCGACATATACTGGCACTGTATTAAAAAATGGAATTAGGATGCATACAGATGGGAAAATAGGCTGTAGACCGTTTGAATGTATTTGGTTTAGAATGCTCGAGGATTTTCCATAAGAAAAAAATGAAGACTCCTTTAATTAAAATTCATTATTTTTTTCATATTTCGTCGTCTTCTTTGACATTATCAGCGTAGAGTTGCGCCAATTTACGAGCTTTTATCATTGAAGAATCTGGTTCCTATTTTTTCAACCAGATGAACCAGATGATCTTGTTGAAAAAATCTTTACAATGTCAAATTTTGATTAAGTTTTTGAAATAAAATGATCATGGGAAACATTAAAGATGTTTACCTGAAATTGTTGCTCGGGGCTCTCACAGTGGTAGTGTTGCATTTGCAGGTTCATCATTTTGCTCTCTTCTTTTGTTTTGTTAAAATTTTAGTTTCAAAGCCAAGAGGATCTCCAATAGCTTTCGCTTCAACCAAAATATCAATTCATGATAAATGGATGCGACCAAGATCACTAATTAGCAGTTGAATAGGAATAACTTTGTCATTGATAGTTAGTGAAGTCTTCAACACAAAGAAAACAATTTTTTATCTACCAGCATTTTTATTGAAATTGAAGTGCAAAGAAAATAAAATATAAAAGTGGTTTGTTCTGTATGTGACACATTCGGGGTCCCATCGGTAATGGCCGTAAAGTATACTGCTTTTCTAACTTTCTTTAAAAGAACACACTGCACCAATGAAGCACATTCATATAACCTCATTCTGTGATTCCCATGAGAAGAAAAGAGTTAATCCAAGTTCTCTCTTTTTGGTAACTGCTAAGTTTTATGAGTTTTTTAATGTATTGTTATGATTTGAAATCCAAGAAAATTGCTTTCCTAGAGCAGAAGTTTAACTTGTTGCAATAATAATACAAGAAATGGTAAAAAAGTTAGTTGTTGATACTATAAAGAATAATTTTCAAATAAAAAGTTTAGTTGATCTCTAAATTCCATGTTTTCAGATGAAAAAAACAATGTTGCATCTAGAATACAGCGCAATATTTCACGCCACTTTGATAAACCATAATGATCTACTAATGATCAATGTCTTCTAGTGAAGATGTACTGCTTTAATGTAAAAAATAACAGTTCGACAAGGACAATTTTGTTTTTATTTCAGTAAATGAAAGTTTATAATTGATGCAGTAACAATCTGCTTGGATTTAGACAAAGTAGCTTGCCTTATTTGAAAATTAGATAGGTACATTTTCTTCATCATTTGGAACTTTTTGTACTACTATTTGTACGCATTTCATTATAAGTATCCTACGCATTTAATTATGAAATCAATCGGGAACTATTAAACAGGAGGCTGAATTTCATAAGTGCAAACTGGCATAATTGCAAAGCGTTGTAAAAACTGGTATAAGTGCGAACTAGCATATGTGCGAATTGGCATAAGTGTGCGAAACAAATTTGCAAACATTGGCATAAGTGCAAACTGGCATAAATGCAAACTGGCATAAGTGCGAAGTAGTTACAAAAACGGACATAATTACGAACTGGCGTAAGTGCAAATTTTCATAAGAATTTGCAAATGCTGGCATAAGTGTGAACTGGCGTAAGTGCAAAGCAGTTGCAAAAACTGGCACAAGTGCGAACTGGTATAAGAGCGAATTGGCATAAGTGCGCAAAAAGAATTGGAACTTTTGAACAATATCTGTTTAAAAAGCTTATACTTTTTAAAACTTTTTAGTTATCCGTATTAGTTATTTCAATATTGAGAGTAATCATTTCTGTTTTCATTAAAAAAAATTTAAAAAATAATTAAACAAAATTTATTAAATCAAATCAAGTTACCATCTCTAGCCTTTATCTCAACCAAGAGCCCCAAAGCAGGGGGTGTTTTAAGTCAGAGTTGGCTTATCCTAGCCTTCGCCTAAAAAAGCATATCCTACAAGGCAGTAGGACATAATGCATGTAGTATTATTGTACAAAAAGAGCACCTTATGGCATAAAACTATGTGAAGTATCCACATCAAATGAAATAACATTATTTTTTGTCATATTATAAAAAACCTATTGTTCAAACATAAAAATGTGGACATGTCTAGCTCTGAGCAAATATCAGCTGCACTGATTACTGCTCTCAGGGCCATCCCAAACAGGTTTTAAAGGAGAGAAGGGGGGGGGGGGATGAAGTATCTGTTTTTTGCCGACTAAAGCCAAAAAAAATTTTATGCCGACGAGCTTATCTGAATAAAAAAGAAAAAGATCCTTGCTAGTTGACATTTGCCGACTACAATTCCAATTTAGCCGGCTCCAGTGTTTCATATGCCGAATTGTAAATTTAGTAGGGAGGCTAGACAATCCTACGCCCCCCTCAGGACGCCTTTGACTGTACTTTATTATACAAAGTATAAAGACAACTACTGTAAAATTTGTATATTTAGCAGTTTATAAGACTATAAAAGCTCTTCATTAGTATTTTCATTTTATTTTAATACTTTTTGTTTTGTATTACAAACTTTATAACTAAAGTTTAATGTTTTTTATAAAATTAAATAAATTGAGTCTTTATTTTAAAACAACAAGTTTCACACTTTTGACGCCACACGCAACGCTATACTAATATATAAATAATATATAAACTTATTGATATAGACTTTCTATAAACTTTTGAATATTTGTATGTCAGTTCATTGTGGTAGTGTTAAGGTATTTTTTCACGTGTCTGATTATCTACGAGAACGAGAAAGGCAAGGAAAAAATAATCACGTGAGCATGCGTAGATTTAGGGCAAGAAAATCAAAATTTTCTTCAAGAATTTTCTTCAAGAAAATTAAGATTTTTCTAAAAACTTCGCTGGCTAACCAATTTTTAGTCGATATGCAAGAAGTTTAATATAATTTTGATGGAGAATAAAATTTTCATGAGAATCTTTCAACAGATAAAGAATTTTGTTTTCTACAAGAAAAAGTTTTTTAGTATTTAGTTTTAAAATTAATTTTACAAGAAGTAATTTTTTTAAAATATTTAGTTCTTAAAATTAATTTTTACTAGAAGCTATTATAAAAGGTCTTACCCCAAAACTTGTCATTAAACCAGAATATAATTTACTTGTTCTAATAGAGAAAGTTCTTCTCTAGGTAGATGTATTTTTACATTACGATATTTTTTTAATTATGATTACCTTTTGTTCAAACGAAGTTGAAGTAAAAGTGTTATTAGATAATTAGTTAGAGATAAATTACAGCAAAAACTACATCAAAACTTTTTTCGTAGAAAAAATGAATACTTATTAGCTCTACTTGATTGAATTATCAAAAGCTGCTACACATTCACTTCAATTTAATAAACTTATTTCGTCAACTACCAAATAGTTGTACCATAACTTTGACTGCCAACTATATATTTGGTAGTCGGCAAATGTCAGCTAACAAGAATCTTTTTCTTTTTTATTCAGATAAGCTAGTCGGCATAAACAATGTGTTGGCTTTAGTCGACAAAAAACAGATACGTCATCCCCCCTTCTCCTCTTCAAAATCTGTTTGGGATGACCCTGAGAGCAGTAATCAGTGCAGCTGATATTTGCTCAGAGCTAGACATGTCCACATTTTCATGTTTGAACAATAGGTTTTTTATAATATGACAAAAAATAATGTTATTTTACTTGATGTGGATACTTCACATAGTTTTATGCCATAAGGTGCTCTTTTTGTACAATAGTACTACATGCATTATGTCCTACTGCCTTGTAAGATATGCTTTTTTAGGCGAAGGCTAGAATAAGCCAACTCTGACTTAAAACAACCCCTGCTTTGAGGCTCTTGGTTGAGATAGAGGTTAGAGATGGTAACTTGATAAAAATACTTATCTTGGGGAGATATTAAACGCATCCTGCTATTGTCTTGTAAAAGGCCTCCTAGGCAAAAACTTAAAGGGTAAACTCTATTTGTTGACCAGCCTTGCACCCCTTTTTCATTTATCAGGTTGACGCAGATGTATTTATAATACATTGTTTCCAGTTTAGGATGTTGAATGCTGGGTCTTCTTGACTCAGTTCATGGGTTTTGCTTGTGTCTCTGTTCTTATGACTAGGCAACTCATTCTATTATCTCCTAATGAGGGTACAGCTCTAAAACTCAGTTTTATGGTTCTGAGGCCGGCTGTTAGTCAGATTTCCTGAACTCTGAGGTAGCTCTCAGAGAGGCTGATTTCATCAAAAGCTGTAAAATATCAGAGTACTTAAAGTGCCATGTTGCGCATAGATGGTATCCTTGTTCGTACTTTTGGTGTGGATTGTCAAGACCATATTTAGAGCCCTTTGTTACGGCTTAAGGTTCAAGGCGTTAAGGCCCACAACTTTTGCCTTTCTTAATCTCTAACACAAATACTCAACTTCCTCTTCATCATTAGAATCCCCCTATCATCGTACCTCTTACAACTACCTTGGCCCATGGGTTGAAACCTTTCATCTTCCTGCTGACAAATGTGCTTCTTACATAGGGCTATTGTTCTTGACATTTCTAAAGTTTTTGATAATGTTTATGAAGAAGCTGGCCTTCTTCATAAACTTTATTTTCACGGTGTATCAGGTAACATCTTTGAGATTATTGAATCCTTCCTTTCCAATTGTAGTATAAAAGTTGTCTTCGATGGACAGCATATAACTCTTCTTCATACCCTGTAACTTCAGGGGCTCCTCAAGGTTCTATCCTCGGCCCTTTACTTTTTTTAATTTACATTAACGATCTTTCAGATATTCTTACAACTAAAGTGGCATTGTTTGCTGATGATAAAATACTTGTCTTGATTAAAAGCCAACGCCTGGAGGGGGAATTTGAGCTTGAAAAAGATCTTACTTCTGCTACAGCATGGGGCTCACAGTGGTTGGTGAACTTTAATTCAGCTAAAACCAAATTTTTTTTAGCCAATCGTTATGGTAATAACTTAGATCTTCCTATATTTATGAACGATAATGTACTCGATGAATCATCTACCCATTATCTTCTAGGATTGATTCTTACTTCCAACCTTTCTTGGGAAATATATATCAAACCGATTTTAAAATTAGCATTTGCTAAGGTTGCATCTCTTTATCGTGTTCGACACTTTTTTACTCCGGATTCTATTCTTTATCTCTATAAATCTCAAATCCGTCCTTGTATGGAAAACTGTTGCCATATCTGGGGCGGATCTTCTAATGATGCTTTTTCTCTTTTAGACAAGGTGCAAAAACGCATTGTAAACATAGTTGGACTTGCAGTCAACCTTCATCCATTATCACATCGTCGTAATGTTGCTTCTATTTCTCTTTTTTATAAATACAATAATGAGCACTGCTTTAAAGAGATACTATAATGGATCTTGCTCTATAAACTTCATCATTTCTCTTCCAATAACTCCATTAGTGGTTGCTTGCAGCCTTGTTGGAAGCGAAAATGTTGAAAATATTTATAAATATATATATTTTTATTTGAAAAGAACGAGATTTTTCTTAATTTTCACGTTTTTCTGCAATTTACAAAATCGATTAATAAAAAAATCAAACCACTCAAAAGTTTATTTTTTCAATATAAGTATGTTCATTATGAATTATTCAAATAAATTAATAACAAATTATAAAAATTTTATTTAATATAATGGTATATAAGCAATATACGCGTTTAAACATTTAATGTATTTTTAGCTAGTTTTTATACCCTAAAGCACATCTATTAATATAAAATACAAGTTGTAAACAGCAAACCTTTAATTACTTATATAACTAAACTGTATATACAAAGTTTAGTTATGTAAGTCATTTTTAGTTTTTTAAAGTACGATTAGTTGAAGACTTAATATATTTATATACTAAAGACTTTATATATTACTTATTACTGAAGACTTTATATATTTATTTACTAAAGGATTTAGATAATTATAGTAATATAGGTCTTGAAAGGTAGAGAATTAATAATTATCAGATATGAATAAAGAATTAACAGATTGCTCAATTTAATTTTAACTAAATATTTTAAACATAATGGGTATATGTACCAATTTGTTTTAAAATATCTAGCCAATTGTGAATTTAGATAAGGCTGAAGATCTGCAACCATTACAATATTTGGAAAAAATCTTCAAAAATTATTTCTATGATGTCTAAAATGCTTAATTTTATATTCGAAAAACAGTAATTATATTCAATAATAGTGAAAAGCAATACAATTGTATTTAAGTTGTTCGATTTAACTTAATAAACGGGTAATAATAATAGTCACGGATAACCATCACCAAAGACCAAACATGTTTTTAAAATGTTTTTTATTGTTTTTAACACTATAAACACTTAAATTCATGAATATAAGTGTTTATCAAGGTTTCAATTGCCAAAGACTTCGGCAAATGGAAAATATTTAAAAAATAGGTATCTTGGAAATGTGAGTCGAACACTTTACCACTACCCTACTACTGCATTGTTCCTAAATTCTAAAGCTTTTATATTTTATATTGCATTTAAGAAAGTAAAAGCAAGTACATTCATATGAAGATGTTTTATTAACATTAAATGCATAACAAAATTATTTATCAGCAAAACACAAGTCGTTTTTAGTTTCAAAATAAAGTCGAATTTCCCTGAATTTTAGTTTAGTCAAAATATATTTATGTCGAGCTTCCCGACCATATACTTGGTGAAAGGCCTCTAACTAATTTGAAAGCGCGTTCTACGCTCTGCGCGTGAGAAGGAAATTCAGGTAAGTTTGGAACTTTTTAAGTTGCAAATTGCATCGATTTTGTTGTTATTCAACAATATTGTTGTTGCTGGTTCACTGCTTTTCTTAAAATCAATTAATTCAGTCCAAGAAGTTGCTTGAAAGTTTATGTCAACATTAGCAATATTTGTAACATGGCATTCTTTATATTTACTTATCCTGAGTTTTTTAATGACTAGTAACGCCTGTTCTCTTATGTTAGAATCTTCATCTTTAAGCATACAATATAAAAAGTTCTCAAGCAATAGACAATAGGTACTTTTTATAGGTTTTAAACAAGTATTGTGTATTTCCTCATCTTGCTTCCTTATCTGTTCTGTCATTTAAAAAATATACTTGGAGAATCCATAAATTTAGAAGACCTTTTGATAAGAAACCAAATATATGCATACACTTGTACAATAAAATTTACTAGCCTTACATGAATCATAGCTTTGTATGCTTACGAGTATACAAAGCCATGATTCAAATTGGTAAAGTCAACCATCTTGCGTTGTTTAGTGGACCAATTCTTCTTTTAAAAAATATAGGATTAACAAATCCTTTAGAAATTCTTAGACAATATTTTCCTCCTAATTTCCTTTATAAACATGCAACAGTTTCCGTTTTGAATCCTGAATTGTTTTGTTTTATCAAGAAGAAGGGCTTGTATTGAATTTAAATCATACATTTTCAGTAGATTATTTTTTAATATAAAATTTAGTAAATCTAGTGGTGATGTACACCATTCAACTCGTCTTGAAATTGATTTCAGTTCACTACATAGATCAACTGCATCGATGTCTTTAGAGTCTCCATGTTGCAAAGCTTTCTCAAGATTCAAGCACTCTGTAAACTGTGAACATCATAGAGAAAACCAAACAACGAACTTATTATTTGTATAAGAGTAAATCTTTCTTCAACCGATTGTATTGCTGTGTTAAAAATAGCAAAGTAAAAGTTTATTTTGAATTTTTCTTTTGGATCTTGAATAGGTTTGTTATCTCCTTCATACGTAAATTGTTTATTCTTTCTTCTGATACCGGTTAGTTCGGGTTCAAAAAGTGCAACCTCTAAACTGACTGCAATTTCAACTGCATCTACTAGTATTTCTTCTCCATTTCATTTCTGCCATTTACAAGAAACTTCTTTATTTTTTTAAGATAGTTTATGGCACTATGCATAAATAAATCTTTTGCCTGAAGTTGCTTACTATTCATATTGATCTCAAACAACACGTCGTACCACACAACCAGAGAAACGACAAACTTAAAACTAAAAATAGCGTTTGCAACAAACCGTGCATCTCCCCGCGTTGAATTACCAGATGCTCCTATTGTATTTGTGTCTCTCTGCCAGAGCATCGTAGATATCACCAAGTTGATAACGGAGAGGTTTTAAAGCATTAATTCGGCTTTCCCACCTTGTTTCACTCAGTGGTTTAACAATGAGATAAGAATCATGTCGTGTTTCTAATCTCACTGTTAACTTCCCCGCGACGATTTGATGCAGAAAAGAATACGTTTACACGTTGCACCAGATCAAAGAAGGCTGTTGCTTCTAAGCAACATTTAACAGCATGATTAATAGCCAAATTTAATGTATGGACACAGAAAGGAATAAACAATGCTCGGGGATTGACATCTAAAATTCTTCGTTGGACACCTTTGTTTTTCCCCATCATATTTCTGCCATTGTCACATCCTTGACTGCGTAAGTTTTCAATAGATAAAGACATCTTGCCTAAATGTTTAATGATAGTTTCAGCCATACCAGCACCAGTTGTCTCCTTTAGAGGCCCAAAATCTAAGAAATGTTCCTTTATAGATGCTGTTGCTGCAATGCCATTTTCTGAATTTGAAATCACATCCAAAAAGCGAATGATCATAGTTATTTGTTCAACATGACCAGCATCAGGTGTGAATCCTATAATTATTGAAAAGTACTTAGCATCACGAGCAGATGTTAGAACTTTTTGTTTGATTGCATTGGATAAAAGTTGAATCAATTCATTTTGTATGTTTTTGCCTTGGTAATGTACATGTGTTTCATTGTCTTTAATCTTTCGAAGATGCTCATCCATAACTGGTTAAACAAAGCTAAAAATTCCAGAAAGTTTCTCATGTGTCCCACGAAAAGCAAGATTTTGCATACCAAGAATTCTAACTAAGCTATCAGCCGTTTCAAGATTGGCTGCCATTACTGTTCTTCTTTTTTAGCAAGACGCAAATGTTCGGCATCAATTGTTTTATTGTTTCGCAGTCGTAGCTCAAACTCTTTTTATGACTGAAAATTCGCTAGATGTTCACTGCTTTTCTCATGCCCTGACAGAATTGCGGACATGTTTTTCGAACCATGTGAACCATTGGAAAAAAGAAATGACGCAGCTGTTGTGCTACTGGTAAACAGTCTGCAGCAGAAGCAACACACAGAGTCATTAGGGAAGACCGGAGCACGTTGGCCCGCTTTTTTTGTCCTTAATGTGTAACTTTTTAGCTTTTTGTTTTTTAACTTATTTTTTTTGGAAAAAGGTTGACTAGTCCCTAGACTATCCGGAAAAAATATTAATAAAAGTTCATAATAGCTTTTCAACACATTTAAAACTGTTTTTGTTAGGTCATATTGGGTGGGCCAACCTACCCCGTTAACGGGTTAGGTTGGCCCAAGGATTGGGGCAGATTGGCCCAAATACAACTTATAGTAGACTTTGAGGTGGGAAAACGTTTATTGAGCAAAAACGACTTTACAATTTGATGAAACAAACAACCTTATAACTCGATAAAACAACTTTAAAACAATAAACTACAAAAAAATGAAGTAAAAACAAAATACAACAATAACATTTTATTTAACAACAGTATAAACATTTATAATCTAACCCCTTACCCAGTGAAAAATAAAACCGCGTCCCACATGGGTTCCGCGTGGGTTCCGTGTGGGATTGATGGGATTTACGTGGGACGGATTTTCCCATGTGGTATCCGTATGGAAATTTGTCACCTTAAACCCATGTGGGTAATCCCACATGGGTTACATGTGGGAACCATATGGTATTTACACACATGGGAAATCCCACGTGGGTTTCATGTGGGATTTGCATGGGAATTAATTTGAAAGCTGGAAACTAAAAAAAAAAACTTTTTAAAAAAAACTAAAAAAAAGAAAATTTTAAATCGACATTGCATTGCGTTACATTTATATTGTGTGAAAATATTTTATATTAATATAGAGAATGGCAAGCAAGTATATAAGTACCACGAATAATGTTTATCTTTCTTTATAGAAATAAGATTAAGATTTGTGCAAATAGACGTATCATTAGGATAATATAATAGTTATTTGAATATAGATCTTGAGTATATTATCTGCTAACAATTAACTGATGAAAGTTCAAATGTTGTCAAAAACCAAGCATGCATGCATGAGACACTACAGTGTCCCACAAAAAAAATTCAGGTTTGAAAGTCAAAGAATTCCCAATTTTCTTTGTTAAAAAAGAAAAAAATAGGGTGGTGGTGGTGGGGGAGATAAGTTTCTGTAACTTTTTTTATGCTCCAAAACTTTTAACTTTAGATATAATAAGGTCCTTATGACTTAAGGGACTTACAAACTACATTGAGGAACAAAAACAGGATATTAACAGAAAATTTTCAATTTTTAATCTGGAGTACCACAGTGTTATTGGGAATAAAGCCTCTGGGTCCAGTTTTTAAAGTAATATAATCTAAAGTAATGTTTAAATAAAATAGTATACTTTAAAATGCATATAGTTATACATATAACTCCTGATATAGTTATACATATAACTCCTAATATAGTTATACATATAATTCCTGATATGGTTATACATATAACTTCTGATAGTTAACTATATGTATAACTAGTTATACATATAATTTGTTATAGAAACTTATTTTTTAAGGTTATGCTTGAACAAATTAGTACCAATTAATTCAAGTTTAAGATTTAGTTAAAGTTCAAGTTGAAGTTCTTATTTATTCATTGTTTTTGTTAATTTTATATTTATTTGTTCAAATTTGTTAATTAGTACTATTTCTTACTACAGTAAGAATGTTTATCATTGATGAACGTGATTTTATTTGTTAATTTTATTTTCAACATATTTTGACAACACCCTTTACATTTTAAATGATGACAGCTTTACTTTTCTATTGATGTTAAATTTATTACATTTCAATAACTCAGATTGTATCAAAACTGAATTATTGAAAGCTTTGTAGGGGTTTGTTGTATATCAAATGTCATTTTAAATAAAGTAAAAATAATATGTATATATATATATATATATATATATATATATATATATATATATATATATATATATATATATATATATATATATATATATATATATACAACATTAAAACAATAAAATTGATACAAAATTTCACTTTAAAATGAATACCATTAACATTGTGATGATAATAGCATTAGGAAACTAGTATTTATGTATTAATATTATACTATAAATAAATAGTTTTTTAATTCATTTTATAAAATAGGCTGACAACTGATAATTAATGGAAATAAATACAAATTATAAAAATCATGTAAACTTCATTTATTATTTCTAAATACTATATTAATGTTAGTCTACAAAGTTAAAATCAATTTAGAGCATTGTTATTAGTTCTTTTGCGATTCGCACTTCCACTTCTGTCTCTCAAATTTAAAAAATAGGTGGTCCAAGCTTGCTCAATAGGTAGGTTCTCATCATAACAATGCTTTTTTCTTACACTTTCTAAAGAGAAATATGGCAAATTGATTACTTATTTTACCTAAATCATAGGATCATCTATGCATAATGATGTCAGATGATGACCAGGTTTATTGAACACCTTCACCCTTTATCAAACTCAGTCAATTTTTTGCCATCTCCCATTAAAAATGATGTCAGTTTTTGTTATCATATTATGATGGTATATCTGAACTGTTAATATAATATAAAAAATGCATATACCATCAATTTTTTTCCGGTTCAATTATACGTTTATTCTCAACAGTACTAAAATAAAAATAAAAACACAAATTGTTCTTTCAGATAAGCAAGCTAATTTCTGAATTTAAATTGTTTTTCCTATGATCCTCAACAGTTTTAAGCAACAAAAGCAAGAAGTTTTTAGACCACATTGTTGGTGTAAACACCTCTAAAACCTGCTCAAAGCTAGCATAAATTGTTTTACTTTTTTTTAAATAAAATAATTTACTTTTTTTTTTTAATTCAATTTTTTAATTGACATTATTTTGGTCTCAACATTCCCTCCCCATTGTTAATTATTGTTAAACTCACACTGCCCCTCTATCTACTGGCATAGCCTAAATACTATATATATATATATATATATATATATATATATATATATATATATATATATATATATATATATATATATATATATATATTTGATATACAGCCATTTGATATACAGCAAATTCTTACAAACCTTACAATATTTCAGTAAAATTCAATCTGAGTTATTGAAACGTAATAAATTTAATATCAATAGAAAAGTAAAGCTATCATCATTTAAAATGTAAAGGGTGTTGTCAAAATATGTTGAAAGTAAAATTAAGTTACTAATAAAATCACGTTCAACAATGATAAATATTCTTACTGAAGTAAGAATTAGTACCAGTTAACAAATTTGAACAATTAAATATAAAATAGTGAAAAAACAATGAACAAATAAGAACTTGAACTTGAACTAAATCTTGAATTTGAATTAATTGGTACTAATTTGTTCAAGCATAACCTTAGAAAATAAGTTTATATAATAAATTTTATGTATAACTAGTTATACATATAGTTAACTGTCAGGAGTTATATGTATAACTGCATGCATTTTAAAGCATTTTATTTAATTTATATATTACTTTAGATCATATTACTTTGAATACTGGACCCAGCGACTTAATTCCCAATTACACTGGTACTCCAGATTAAAAATTGAAAAGTTTCTGTAAATATCCTGTTTTTGTTCCTCAATTTACTTCGTAAGTCCCTTAGTTTTATGATCCTTATTATATATAAAGTTAAAAGTTTTGGAGCCTAAAAAAAATTACGGAAACCTTCCTATCTCCCCCCTATTTTAATATTTTTTTTTAATAAAGAAAATTTGACTTTCAAACCAGCATTTCTTTGTGGGACACTGCAGTGTCCCATGCATGCATGCTTGGTTTTTGACAACATTTGAACTTGCATCAGTCAATTGTTTGCAGATAATATACTCAAGAACTATATTCAAATATCATATGAACATGTTAGAGAATGTTCATATGATATTTGAACATCACAAATTTAATAATATTGTTGTGATATGTTATATAAATAATACCATAATAGATTATGATATGAAAATAAGATAGGATATAAAGGCAATGATCAAAGAATAAATTTACTTATAGAAATTTAGATGTTTGTTTATTAGTTTCAGAATATTATATTATGTGTGACCGCGGCCTTCTATAATAACAGGCCTTGACATCGCGCAACAAATTTGTTAAACTGAAGGCCAATTCCTAATACTGCGTTTACATTTTCATCTTTTAACATTAGACGAAAGTTTGTGCTTTTTTAATAAATCTTTAAAATTTAATTGGTTTATAAATTAGATAGCGCAACTTCAAGACGATAACGTTGTAAGTTTCAAGGCGTTAACATTGTAAGGTAATAATATTGTCAAACTAACGATTAGTTTTTTTAAATACCTTAAAAAATGCCTTTGAAATGCTGTGTATCTCTGTGCAAGTCGGACTATCTCAACTTCAACTACAATATCAATTACAACTACAATGAAGTTTATACGATTGTTTGTGTATTGACTACAAGTTGCCAAGTATAAGGACATGATTGACTTCAAAAATAAGCTCAATGGAGGACCTAATTTCATAAATAGTATTTTTATGAATTTAAATCCATTAAAAAGAATTTCCATACTACTAATTGATGAGGTCTATGTCAAAGCTTCATTGCTTTACCAAAGAGGTGCTTTGTTTGGTCAAGCAGTAAACTACCCTGAAAAGTTAGCTAAAACAATTTTATCATGTATGATTAAATGTCTTTTTGGAGGTCCAGAATTTATATGTAGAGCTCAACCTGTTGCAAATCTTTCCTCTGAATTTCAGTTTGCTCAATGTCAACAAATTGTCTATACAATAAATAATATCGAAAATAGTAAGACACTGGTAATAATTACTGATGGTAACCGTGTAAATCAAAGATTTTTTGGAATGTTTAAAACAGTTGATAGTAAACCATGGTTAACAACATCAGGTATATATTTATTGTATGATTATGTGCATCTACTAGAATCTATACGAAACAATTGGTTGACAAAAAAGACTGGGGAACTTCAGTTTTTGAACAATAAAGAACTGGCTTTGGCTAAGTGGAGTGATTTAGAAACTGTATATAAAACTGAGTGTAATAGTCTTTTTAAACTCTCTAAACTTACAGCTAAATCAGTTTATCCAAAACCAATAGAGAGACAATCTGTAAAGTTTTGTTTGTCTGTTTTTTGCAAAAAAGCAGTAGCTGTATTAAAAACGCATCCAGAGATTGAAAATAAAGCATTTGAAGGTACTGCTGTATTTATTGAAAAAATAATTTTTTTTCGAATGTTGTTAATGTCAAAGCACCTGGTGCTGGCATTCGGTTTAAAAATGAATTATGCAAAGAAATCCACTCAGTTGGTGATCAACAGTTACAACTGCTACGAGATATTGCTGAACTGTCAAATTTTATGAAACCTACAGGTAAGCGTGTAAAACAGCTTACGCTAGATACTAGCAATGCAATAGCGCATTCATGTTATGGCTTTGTTGATCTTGTAGAAACTTTGATGAGTAATGGAGCAAAGTTTGTCTTATTAGGTTGGTTTTCAACAGATCCACTTGAAAAAGCTTTTTCTAAGCTTTGACAGGGATCTGGAGGTACTTACTTTATAAACGCTAAATCTGTATTTGAAAAAATTAATATTCAACTTACTAAATTGATATTACAACTTGACATTCCTGTTGATGGTATCGATGGTCATACTTGTGACATATGTTTTAGAGATATTTCTACTGATGAAAAAGAACTTCTGGATAATATACATGATCTTGAAAGCTCAGTTAATAAATCTACATTAGTGGCTATAGTTTACATAGCTGGCTATGTGCAAAAAAGCGAAATAAAAATTTATAATGATTCTACCAATTATTATTATAAATATGGAAGTTATCTGTATTGCCTAAACAGAGGCGGACTTGAAATTCCTTCTGATGCTCTTTTCTAATGGTCAATATTTTGCTTTTTTTTTTCAAGGTGCTACTGACCCTTTATACAGAATATTTTGTGTTACTCAGTTTTAGTTCATTACTGCTAAATATTAATTTAAAATCACAAAAAAACAATGCAGAGTATATTCTAATATTCTGCTAAAGAATTACTCACTAATTACCACTCCCAAAATACTAAAGCTATCATAAATTATGTGAAAATTAGTTTTGTAATTAATTATGCTATTTACTAGTTATGTTTTTTATTTTCTCATTAGCCTATATGTCTTTCAATATGTTTGGATTTGTATATATTTACCCTGTTGAGATATATTGATAAAACTTTTTTTTTGCTTGAATCAACTTTTGTTGGTGTTTTTTATTGTTGGTGATTTTTATTGTTACCATTTTTAGCAAAAAAAATTAAAAATACAGTTATCTTTTTAATATATAGATATAAACTTTGTTATGGTTCTGCTTGTTATTGATACTATTTAATATTACATAAATATTCTTAATGAAATTTGAAATACGAAAAATATGATTATCTTTTAACAACTTTTTGGTTTTCTTTTTATATTTCCGTCTTTACTAGAGATTATTATTAGAAAACATAGACTGCCATTACACCCTACCTAATATAAAAATATATCAATATAAGTAAAAGTGAAAGTTTAATCGGCCTTCAGTTTTTACGGCATTTTGCGCGATGTCAAGGCCTGTTATTATAGAAGGCCGTGTGTGTGACGAAAAAGTAAAGATACTTTTGCATCCAGTGGCTATTGCACCCAACGTCTACATCATTGAAAAAGTAGGTTTTTACATTTTTGTTTTTGTTTTTTTGTTTAACTACTTATCCTAATTGATCACTTTTTTTCAGGATTCTCCTCATGGGTTCAAGCTCATTACGCATAATATGTGTTCAATTACCCATAATACGTTAGTCATTGTAAGTAATAAATTAGGAAATAATTATTTGTGAAATATTGTAGTCATTAATGACTTCAACCTGGCTAATAATTAAAATTGCTCGACTAATAAGGTTCCTTATTAAAATTGCTCTCTCTCTCTCTCTCTCTCTCTCTCTTTGCCTCTCTGTCTCTCTCTCTCTCTCTCTCTCTCTCTCTATATATATATATATATATATTTATATATATTTTTATTTTTTTTTTTTTTTAGAAAATGTTTGAAGAAAGTTAGAAGATACTAAAAACCTTGGTATTATGCAAGCCGAAGCGATTTAATTAATTCAATCGCCAAAAAACGGCGTGTAAATCGCAAAAGAAAAAATAATATTTTTAATATTCATTTTGGATGTATTGATTAATAGCATTTATTTTAAAATAAATTCATTTTGCAACACGTTTTTTAATTTTATAAAATTTCGTCTTAATAGTTTATGGTAAATCCCACATAGGTTATAGGTGGAAAACATCACATGTAAAAGATCAAAAATGCTACACATTTTGAATACCAAATGGGATAAAGTAGCAAATACCAGATTAAGTTAAGCCTCTCTGAAAGCTTCGATGATTAATTTTAAATTACTATTTAAGTAATTTTTAAATTAAAAGAATTTTAAAAATTATCATAGAAGACTTTCATTTGTCTAGTATTGACTACTTTTATACCATTTGGATTAAAATATGTGGCATTTAAGATCTATAACATGTTGTATTTTCCACCTATATCCCATGTAGGATTTACCACATAAAACCCATGTGGGATTTACCATATGAAACCCACATGGGACAAAATAATAATCCCCATATGGGTTACATATGGTAAAAACCCACGCGTATCCCATATGGGATTTGTCATATGGAATCCATGTGGGATTTACCATATGAAACCCACATGGGACAAAATAATAATCCCCACGTGGGTTACATATGGAAAAAATCCACGCGTATCCCATGTGCGCTTTTTCACTGGGTTTGCGTCTTTTTCTACACAACTCACATGGGCCCAACACTAACAGCTTGAACACTGTATCCACACAGCACCTGAAAGGCTGTTTGAGAACGGTTTGAAGCAACTAAATCCACAGATTTCTGTTAAATAGATAAATTCCACTAGTTACTTGGAAACCACTAATTATGTTCCTTGGAGTTATAGCATTAGCCTAATGCTTAGGAATGCTAATGATTAGGAAGTGCTGTTTTTACTATACCAGGTATGTCATAGATAGTCATAGGTTGTTTGTTTACAGTAACACATGCATCTCATGCTGAGTTCACAAACTATTTAAAAGGACCATAAACACTTCTATCTAATGATTGTAATTTATGACTGCACTGTGCTGGAAAAGATAAAAGTGTGAAAATATTTTCTTTACAAAAATCAAGTATTGCTGCATTAAGATGAGAGCTGTGGTTGTTAATCAATAACAGACAAGGGCGATCATTGAAGCAACGTGCATGGATAGAAAAATGTTTGATATATTTAAGAAAATTTGTCTCTGTCATCCATCCTGAAAAATGTGCTGATCCATCACATCCTATTGGTCCATCAGGAGCCATAGTCACTAATGCTCCTCGTTCAGCTGATGTTACTCGATCTATCTGGCAAAAGCCCCTACGTGCAACAACACGATCAGGCCACTGCACTGTTGTGATTCCAGTCTCATCAATGTTCCAAATGTCTGAAGCACTTAACTTTAACCTAGTTAAAACATTGCTTAAGTTGTCAAAAAATAAATTTACTATAAATTTACTAATTATGTTTATTAAAACTTGTGCACCGAGCTAAACTTGCTGCTTGAGGTGAGCAAATAGAAAGCTTTGGATGCCTTTTTAGGAATCCGGAGAACCAATGACTACCAGCAGATTGAAGTTCTATCCATGAGTGAGGAATATTCCTGCTACAAGCAACAGCATATGTATAAGCAAACCGTCGAACTTCTTTAGGAGAAAGACCAAAGTAAATATCACTTGCTTTCATTAGGTATTCTTCAAGCAAAACTTCCTGCTTAGGTTTAAATACCTAAAGAAATATAAAATCTATATTACAAGGCGTATAACATCTATGTTATCAGGCGTATGTTCTGCATTAAGCTTTTGTACTGTTGCAGTAACATCAAACTCAAGTGTGTTATCACTGTTAGACTTTGAAAGAATCACTTGGCAATGAAGTTCTACTTCAGTTTGAACCGAAGCATTAGATGTAGATGGCAACTTTTTGGATATGCAATACCTTCCTAGAGTAGTACGTGGTATATTAAATTCTCTACTAACTGCTTGCTTTTATATTTTGTAACTTGTACCACTGCCAATAACATTGTTTCTTCGAACACTTTTCCACGTTGTGACTTGCAAATATAATTTCATACCATTTTTAGGTAGGTCTAAAAAAAATGCAAAAACCAAAAGTACCTTACTTTTATTACATGTTTTATATTTAACTATTTTTTTTATATTTAATTATTCATATACCTGCATACTTATATATTTAAAAAATTACATTTTATATTTTTCTTTTTTAAAATACTAAATACTTATTTACTTTTAATCATTAATAATTTACATAACTCATGTCATATTAAATTTATTTATCAAATATAAATTTAAGTGTTAAGCATGAAAAGTTAAGTGTATTAAGTATCAAGTATTAAATTTATATATGTAAATACTTACCTAGTAAATAACTAGTATGTAAAAGTTTAAATACCAATTAAATTTACATATATAAGTTATATTATAAGTTAAATTATATATATAATAATAATATATAAATATATACAATATTTAAGTTTAGACATATATGTAAATCTAAGTTAAATTTACATTTTATAATAAGATTATTTACCCAAATTTAAATATTATGTATTCGAGTGATATTTTCTTATTACCGACGTATAAAACTCATGGCCAACGAGCCCCGGTTGCATCGGGCCAATCTGCCCCATTGTCATGTTTAGAGTATGTATAACTTTCTCCTTAAACCATCAACTTATTTTGTGGGACATTATATACTAAAATAATCCTTACACTATAAGCTTTAAATATGGCATTTGAATAATGCTGTACTGTCAAACGTCAGTGAGTACAAACACGTTAAAAAAGTTTTTCAAAATTTACTTTGATGTATTAAAAATCGTTAAAACACACACTCAAATATGATCCGATAAATATGATTTTTCTTTTGGATTTAATTACTACCAACCCTCACTTAGATTCCCAGCTTGTTAAAGCGTCTAGCCTTTGAACAAACTCGAATGGGCCAACCTAACTCATGGGCCAACCATTTGCAACCCGTCGTTTACGATATTGCGCACTAGACAGGGTTTTTTTTTTTCTGCCATCGTGGATTGAAATAACAAAGGAAACTGCTAAAAATAATAAAAATGATCATCTCGTGCATCTTTAATATCTTTAAATTAAAATATTACTTTAACTTCCTTATAAAAGTTTTAAAGATACATTTTAAAACTTTTAAAGCTTCATACATATAAATAATAACACTCTATTAGTATAAAAACACAATATAAATCAGTTAATTTGTTACTATACTACTTCGTAATTGCTATCATAGAATATTTAATTAAAATTAGTTTCCTTACTATTTCTGAATTAAGACGCCAGCAAAAACAATTTTTTCAATAAACTTAAACGTGCTAAAGTTTTCTAAAAATGAGTAATGAAAACTTTGCATTGCATTAACTGCTACAAAATTTCATTCTGCATAAAAGTATAAAAAGAAAATCGCGTCAAATGAAACAAAAGTATCAAAGAAATTTAAAAGAGTACTTTTTCAAATCTCCTTAATTTAATTCAAAGTGATTTGAAAAAGATTTTAGCAATGTATTTTTTTTTTGAATGTATATATTTATTTTTTATGTAGCTAGTTTTAGTGCCACCCTAGAGGTTAACCAGGCCCTGATAACTATATCTTATATAAAATCCTAGATCCAGCTATTTCTAAAAAATGTTCTTCGTCATATAAGATATAAACTCCGACTAGAATATACACTATAAGTTAAATATTATTAAAAATAGTAAATTATCTATAAAAATGCTGCAAAATAATGTTTACTATGACAACACTAATGCTATTTGTTCGACACACGCATGCTTTTTATTTAATATTAGCCTGGATTGACAAAAACTGCTTAATTAACTCAACTTATTCAACGCGACTCGGTACATATCCGTAACCTAACGCATTCGCAGAATTTATTTTCGTCTTTTAAACAAGACGATGGATCAAGGTTAACTGGTCATAGATTATTCAGGTCATATTTCATATCTTAGAAATCAGGAGTGTATTTTCTCCTTAATTACTTTTAGCTGTTTTCAATTTTTTTAATCATAATTTTTGTTTAAATGTTGACGAAAAAAGCTTGAAAAACAAATAAATACGTAAGCCTAAATAATAAAAAGCAATAGGCATATGTAAGGTAAATGTTTTAGCATCCGAAAAACTTAAGTTTAGAATTCGAGTTAAGAATTCATCAGGAATACCGAAAAAATATCCACGTTAATGACTGGATTAACAGGGTTTGCAAAAGCGCATACTTATTTGCATTGGCTTTTTTTGGTCTTAGCGAACATGATATATTAAAGAAAACATAATATATTAAATCTTTTGCGAACATAAGTATAATAAAGCGAGTAGCAAGGCGCGATTAGAGTAACGATCTTGTGTCAAAATTACCAAGTGTCATCGGATTTATAACCCGTTCTCTGATTTATGCACTAAACGCCTTGTGAAAGAGACTTAATTTGAGACAAAATTAAGAAAAGGAAACCCTTATCAAAAACTGTTAAAATAAATACGAACAAAAAAAAACAATAGCTCCTTCACAGAAACATTTATTTTAGGCCTCAACAACATCAACATGTTTATCTTTTTTCAATAATCCCATAAAACTTTTCTTTTCTTGATCATGTTGGAAACGACCATGACCAAATTTAGAAGACGTGTCGATAAATTTCAAGGTTATTTTCTCATTGGCTTTACGAGAAGTTTGTGCAAGCAGAGACTAAATGAAATTATGAATAAAATTGCAATAAATATAATTTACTTGACTTAAGGGTGGCTTATATGTTAAAAAAAATTAAAAGGAAGAAATTACAACAATTCACATCTAATCTCAAAACTTCATTAGAATAAGAAACTTTAAAATTTCATAGATGTACTAATGTTAAAATTTATGGAAAAACACCAAATAAAGAATTTATAATTGTTTAAATCACAACATGTATAAGTATTGTGTAGAAAAAGCTAACACTTAAATTAAAAAAAAAATTGAAATTTAACTTAATTCGCTGACTTTAGTTTAGAGCCTTTATGAATCATGGATACTTAAATTTCCATTATTAAGAAAATACATATTTAAAATTTCTGTTACAATAAGCTTTTCAAGATGGAGCATAAAATACTTTAAGACAGGAAGTTCTAGCAAAAATTGAGAATATAATTTTAATTAGTATTCAAGCAAAATTTTTTGAAAAAAGAAGCAACCAAATTTGCGTATAATGGTATAATAAAAACATAAACATAAAAATCGATCATTTTAAATAAGCTTTGAAAAGCAATTACCTAGTTAATATAGTTAAAAAGAAACTGTAATTTACATTTTTATGTCATAATGATTTATAATTTTTCTTTAAAAAGAACGCAAAATAAACAATCTTGAAACAATATGTTTTTAACTTACTTTACGTAATGAAATGACTCGCTTTTTGGGACCAGGTATAGCACCTTTAAGCATGAGAAAATCTTCAGTTACCTCACCATAATGAGGAAAACCACCCTATAAAATAACATACAAAATCTTAAAACAGATCGTAACAAATACAAAATAAACTATCAGAAACATACACTAAAAAATAACTATTAAAATCTATTAACTGATATATATTTTTAAAATATAGTACAAAGTTTTTAATACCATTGGTGTTATAGTTTTTTCAGTGAGATCATAATCAGTTGATGCATTATTCTTAACAACTTTGTTATCTTTAGTATGTATACCACGTCCAATTCTGTAAACTTTCTTATTTCTTTCAACACGATGATGATAACCACACTGACCTGCACGAGGAACAGTGAAACCAATACGTGCTGGATGCCATGCACCAACACAGGCAACCTTTCGTAAACCTTTGTGAGTTTTCCGAGGGAGTTTTTTTGTACCCCATCTGTATGTCACTCCTATAAAGTTATTTATAGTTTAGCTTTTTTAAAAAATCTAAATAATCTTAAATTGAACACTTTTATAAACATTGCAATTGTTGAAAAATATGACACTGCACATTGTAAAAAACATAAGCACTAGATATTTGAACATAATCTTTTACAAAAATTCAAGTCAATTTCCATAAAATTTAGTATAACAAAATGATATAAATTTTAGTATAATAATAAAGTTTATAAAATAAGTACGTAGTACACTGATTGTTTATGCTAAGCCAAACTGAATTAATTTAAAACTTTATTAATAAAATTACCTTTAAATCCATGACCCTTAGTAATACCAATAGCATCAATCATTTCATCTTGTCCAAAAACATTACTAACACTTATTGTCTTTTCTAGATGATTTTTAGCCCAATTGACTTTGTCAGCTATTTTACCACCATTTATTTGAATTTCCATGATATGAGCTTTTTTTTGCTTTAATCCAACTAATTTTTGTTGGGTGTGGACTAAAACTCTTATCACTTTACAGTACTTAATCATCTTTTCAAGATCACGTTCAATGCTTTTTTTGCCATTCTCGTCAGTCCATTTTTTACTTGATTTGGTAAAAGCCTTATGCTTTGATTTATACCTATTTAATGGAAACATTGGAGCTCATCAGAATTCTCTGAGAGGAGAACCAATACTGAACAAAAATTTATTATATAATAACTGCATTTATTTAACCATTAGACAATTATTTTAACACTATTAATTTGTATTGAATTTTATTATACATAGCAAAATATTGAATACAACAAATAAATAAGTAACGTTGTATTGTAGGTTACTTTTTATAACATTATAATAACTCTTTATTTATTTATTTATTTATTTATATATATATATATATATATATATATATATATATATATATATATATATATATTTATATATATATATAACACATACCAGTTTTTGTAAAATCGACGTTTGCATTCGTCACTAAGATGTTCTGCCCATACAGTTGTTAATTGGCGCAGACCACGAGGTGTTTCTACATAACCAACAATTCCAACTATAACAATTGGAGGAGTTTCCAAAATTGTAACTGCTTCAACAACCTCTTTTTTGTGAACCTTCGAGCCTACACGATCTACTTCACGAACTATGTGAGTCATACCTGCTTTAAATCCAATAAAACCAGTCAAGTGACATGGTTTTGTTTCGTCATCCTTTGGAAAAGTTTTCATTCTAGCGAGTTGCTTTTTACTTCGTTTCCTTGGAAGAAACCCAAGGTTTCCATGACGAGGTGCCTCAAATTTACGATGAGACTAAAATTAAAAAATACAAAATATTTATAATGAATGCTTGAGAGCTAATAATAATTTAATAAATAACTTCTACGTATTTGTTTAAAATTAATAACTACGCAGTTTCAAAGCTTGACCTTAAATTATTCATAACTTCTGTAAAATCAAATAAATATGAATTGCATTAGAATATTTAGCGGTCTACGTAGACACAGTTATAATGATTACAAAAATAAAACAGGATAACAACATTTGTATATTAAGAATTCGCCTTACCATGTCGACGGATGTTTTAAGAGAATGTATGTAACGTCCGCGATACTGTGTTGTTCGTTGTATAATTTTAAAGACCATATATCATAATTTTAATATTAAGTTAATAATTTTTCTTCTGAAGAACTATATAAAATAAAAAATTTCTTATTTTATATTAGTTAGTTGCTAAAAAATTTATTGTAATTTTTTTTTTTTAAATGTATAATACTATTTTAAATAGTTCAATTTAAGTCTGTAGTATACATAATTAAAGTTCTTTATACACTACATATTAACGAAATCTTGCATTTTTATTTTTATAAAGTACGCAAAATTATTTTTAAAACGTACGTTTTAAAAATAATTTTGCGTACTTTATAAAAATAATTAATTTTCAAAGATAATAGCAAAATATGCTTTTAAGACTAGTTTTCTAAGTTGTTTTTTTTAAGAAAACGTTTTATATTTTCTTGAAATTTAATATATATATATATATATATATATATATATATATATATATATATATATATATATATATATATATATATATATATATATATACATATATATATACATATATATATACATATATATATACATATATATATATATATATATTCTTAATATTTTTATTAAATTGGTATTATATTTTCATAAAAAATGTTATTCATTTTCTTAAAAAATGTTTTATACTTTCATAAAAAATGTTATACTTTCTTAAAAAATGTTTTATATTTCGCAAAAACCATGTAATATAAAGAGATATTTTTATATAGCTCTTATATAAACATTGAATCAAATCACAAATTAGAAAATTTAGAATTTAAAAAAATTTCAGTGCTGCTCATAAATCACATAATCATAAAACGGGAAAATACACCAAGTTTCTTGTTGGGCAAGTAGATGAAAATTTGTCGTAGAGAAATCGTACTGGGCGTTTTGAATCAAAAATGTCATCTGCAAAAGACATTTCATATAAATCTTACTCATTTCTAGGTTCTTGGTTTGAGTTCACGAAAATAACTTTAATATAGACTAATCCATAATCATCTTTTATATGCTAATATAAGGCTAATGCATGGCTAGTACACACAGAACAAAACTATTCAATCAACAAAGCTTGCAAAACCATGCATAAAAAGTAATAGATTATATAAGTAGAAGGGATAATCCTTCCATTGGATGAAAAACACGAAAAACACGAGGGTTTTAAACTTGGAAAAACTAAAACTGTATCAAGTTCTTTTTTTTTTTTATGTTTGAATAACTTCTACAAATCTTTTCTTTAATGATTTTTTGATAACTTCAAATACCTTACTTTCTCCCCATGACTTATTCCTAGATTTATCAATTGAAGAGTTTGAAAGAGCCTTCAAATCTCTAAAAAGAAACAAAGCAATCGGTGCGGATGGAATAAACGGAAGCATAACTATGAAAGCTTGAAAGATATTCTATTTGAAGTTTTCTAAACATCTATACAACAAGAGGTTTTCCCAGATTTATTAGAAACTGCCAAAGTTATCCCGATTTATAAAAACGGAGAAAAATTAAACGTCGATAGTTATTGCTCTATTTCTATCTTTGCTACGTTTTCAAAAATATTAGAAAAAATCATCTTCGAACAGACATACTACTATTTGATTTCAAATAATTTAATAAAAATCGATTTGGCTTTAAAAAAAATATTTCAACTAAACAAGCCATTATTCAGTTTATACGTGAAGTCTCAAATTCTTTTGCTAAATCATAATATACACTTGGTGTTTTTGTCGATTTATCAAAGGCTTTTGGTACAGTCAATCATAATATCTTACTTAAAAAACTTGAGTTCTACAGAATAACTGGTAAATCAAATAGTATAAAAGCTACTTGCCAAATAGAAAGCAATTCGTTTACCACGGAGAAGAATTGCTTCCTATTGATCTTCAAAATAAAGCATTAATTGAAATAAAATGTGGTGTTCCACAGGGTTCCATCCTTGGTCCACTTCTCTTTTAAGTATACATCAACGATCTAAATGAAGCCTCGAACCTTGTAAGCATCATGTTTGTAGACGATACGAATTTATTTTTATCAAACAAAGACATTAACAAACTTTTTTCAAATATGAATAAAGAACTTATACAAATTTCTACTTGGTTTAAATGCAGTAAACTAACCTTAAATACTGACAAAACAAAGTGGATCCTTTTCCACTCCTCAACACAAAAACGTTTTTTGCCTAATAATTTACCTAAACTTTATATTGATAAAATAGAAATAAAAAAAGATTCCGTGTTTTAAAATTTCTAGGTATTTATCTTGTCAAAAATATGACATGGAAAACTCATATTGATTATATATCAACAAAAGTTGCAAAAAGTATTGGAATCGTCTATAAGGCCAGAAATTATTTAAATAAAAAAAATTTAAGAAAACTATACTACTAATTTATTTATAGCTATAAACTATGCAAATATTCCCTGGGAAAGTACAGGTAAAAGTAAGTTGCAACGTCTTTACCGCCATCAGAAACATGCAACGCAAAGAGTATATTTTTAAAATCGTTTTTCAAACACAAAGCCTATATTCAAAGATATGAATGTATTAAACTTAAATGAACTTAATTTGCATAATGCTTTATGTTTTACGTTTTGTTGTATGAACAACCCATTATTAAATGTTTTTAAAGATCTATTTACCTTTAAAGTAAAGAACAAATATAGTTTGTGAAATAAAAACTTTAAAATTTTTTTTTTTTTTAAATTTTTTAAAATTTAAAAGAACTCTTTTGTCAAACAAGGTTTAATCAATTTTGTATAGATCATCGAGCACCTTATCTCTGGAATAAAATTGTCCAGCCTAATTTAGATGCATCTATCTCTTTTTCTGTTTTTAAAAACAAATTAAAGAATATTATTTTTTCAACGGATAATATATTGAACTATTTTTTAGATATTATTTTAACCATTTATTTCAAATGTTTTGGATTGTTATTTTGTTATAAACTACCTGTATCATTTTATATTATATTTATACTGTAATTTTTATATGGTTTTGGCAACAAGATCGATATGATCTTCTTCCAGATTCTAAGTTTATATGCTTAAATTACACAACATGTAAATAATATAAACTAAAAAAAAAAACTAAAAAAAAAAAGTAACATATCCCTAAATTCGTTACTAGATATATTTTTGTGAACATCTTTGCAAAGTTATAACTTGCTTTCAAACAATTTCAATAACAAATATTTTAATAAAACTAAAACACGGTATTTAAAGTTTTTAGTTGTTTCGGAAGGCCCCGAAAAGTTCAAAAAGACTTAAATGGCATTTAAGTGACAAAAAATTGCCTATTCCTGATTCTTTTTTTCCAAAAAAAAATTAAAAAAAAAAAATGCTTAAATTGACTATAAGCTTAAAGTCATATTAGGCTACATGGTTTACGAAAACATGTTTTTAAAAACTTCTTATTTAAAGAGTTTTTTAAATATATATAACTATTATAAACATTATATATTTCAAACTTTAAGTTATATTTTATATATGCTGCTATATATTTCACGAAAAAACATGTTTCTTTTTTTTTTTTTAAAAAGAAACAAAAAATTTTCTTTAAAGAAAGTTCTATGGTAAAGTTTAACAGAGTATATTTCAAAATTTAACAAACAAATTAACATATTAAACCGAAAATATGTTTCATGTTTCATCAAAAAAGTAAAAAAAAAAAAAAAACTACAAAAATATAATTTAAGTATTTTTTGGTATTTAGTCATATATTTTCAATCACTGATCCCATGCGTTGATCCCATACATCGATCCCCAACTTCTTAAAGTTTTCTGAGTCAATGTCCTTAAACCATACTCGAATGATCTCTTTTTTAATTCTGGAAGGGATGTTGCACAGGCTCTCCGAATCTTGCTTTTCATTTGTTTCCAAGTGTTTTTGATAGGATTTAAGTCGGGTGAGTTTCCACTCTGTTCAAAAACGTTATTTGTTTTCTACGCACCTACTCCATCGATCTTGCTGATGTATGGCATCATTCATTATCCTACATGATAATTTCAGACTCATAGATGACATCTTACATAGATGACGTCTTACAGTTTTATCTATGAAACATTAATACAGCGTTCAAAATCCATTTTTCTGTTTTTAGGAAGAAAGTATAAAGTTCCAATATATTTTTTTTTTACAGCAAAAATAGCCTCATTACTCTCAACAATATGGCCAACAACAAATACAGCAAAGAAGATGTTGAAAATGATTTTAAACATCATTGAGAGCAGGGAATATTATTAATTGCCAAGATGGATGGTCAACTAGTGCACTTTAAAAAAATTCAATTATACTCTTTATATAAGATTCAATTACAAAATTGTTTTTTACTGTATTCAATTGTTGACAATTAATTATAATTAAAAAAAAAAAGAAACGCATGGCAGAAGGTCTTTGGCGAGATGAATGTAAATGATTCAACTACACGCTTTAAGTATGAAAACTTTTATAGATAAACTTTTAACCCAAATTGAAGAATGATTTCATGATTTTAGTAACTAAGTTATATAATTCGGTTGTTTTGATCCATTAAATTTATTTGAGGAAAATACAAATTCATTTAGGAGTTTATATGAATAGTACAGTAACTTATAAACATTGAAAAAGCAATTGTAACAGATTACACCATGTCTTCTAATTTTGTCTATACTCTACAAAATATGCTTGATTCTTTCTGTTACATCTGCTAATGATGAGAAAACGTTCTGTATACTGAAGATTATCAAAAATTTAAACGTAAATGTTATACAATATGGTCAAATAAAAACGAAACGTGAAAATGTTGTTCTATATCGTTATATAAATGTTATACTATATATAAATGTTATACAATACAAAACGCGAAAGTGTTGTAGGGTAGAGTGGGGTTAGTTAAGTAATTTTAAATAAATCTTACAGATTTCATAAACAGTGCGTCGGATTTCCTTAATATTTTCACGATTGAAAAGATAATTTAACCTGTTACAGAGTTGTTAACCGGAAGGTTTTATAAAACTAAAGAAAAAAAAATTCTTTCGAAGGGGATATTGATAACGAGAATTAACTTTTTTTGTATCGAAATAAACAAAATATTTAAAATCGCCGATTTTCATTTCGCAAGTAATCGTCAGGGCCGACGACACGGGTTTCGAAGTGGAGGGGCACAATCGTCAACTTCTAAAAAAAGTCCTCTAAATCTAAAAATTTGAAAAAAAAAAAAAGAAAAAAAGGCCCTTAATATTTACTTTGGGAAGTATTGATAAAAGATAAAAATAAAAGTTACTTTTGCAGAAAAACTTATAAAACACGTCATTGATGATGTATTTAATTATGTTTTATGAACAAAAAAATGTTTAATAAACTAAATAGCTAAGTGCTATTTATTTATTGATATTTTTAAGTGTTAAATGCGCATAAAAATTTTTATAAATAAATAACGGTATTCCTTATTTATACTTCTAAAATGTCGTTTAACGAAAAATAATTAAATAATGTAAATAACATGAATAAAACTAAAACAAATTAAAGCAAGTAGGATTAGTCATTCTACTTAGATAATCTGTTACTTTTTATGCATGGTTATGCAAACTTTGTTCATTGCATAGCTTTTTTTTGTGTGTACTAGCCATGTATTAGCTATATATTAGCATTTGAAAGATGACTATGGATTAGTCTATTAAATAATTAATAGATTTGTAATCTGTAGATTCGCCCCTGATTTAATGATCGCTATATATGTTTAATATATATATATATATATATATATATATATATATATATATATATATATATATATATATATATATATATATATATATAATTTATATATATATATATATATATATATATATATATATATATATATATATATATATATATATATATATAAATATATAAATACATATATAAATACACACACTCACACACACACACACACACACACACACACACACACACACACACACACACACACACACACACACACACACACACACACGCACACACATAGGCCTGTAAATCGAGCCAAACGAGCCAAACTTGCCAGGGCAAGTTTGGCTCGTTCAGGGCTTACATATTAAGAGTGTTCAGGCTCGGCTCGAGCTCGTTTCGAACATGAGATTCTTTGTTCGAGCTCGGCTCGTTAAGGATTAGTATTGTTTGGGCTCGGCTCGTTTTACATGTTGCTCGAGCTCGACTGGTTCGAGCTCGGCTCGTTATTAAAAAATACCTTTCTACAAGTTAAAAAATGACTCCTTCAACAAAATCATTGTGAAAAGAGCTTGAAAAAAAAGTTTTATATATTTACATTTCTGTTTTGCATAATTTGTACACTCTTAAATCCATTAAAATGGTCCAAAACGTATTAGGCCTGTTGGCAAATGACAATAGTCAATAGTAGCCTCACGTAATTAAATTGTTTATATTAATCAACTATTTAGTGTAATAAGAGTTATATGGGTCATATCTCATATGGTTACACTAACACCATATTTTTATTATACACTAATATATATAATATCACAATTTTATTTATTACATATATATTATTATAATATAAATAAATATATATATATATTTATACTCGAGCTTTATTCGAGCCTATATGAACGAGCCTATGATGTTCAAGCTCGGCTCGTTTAATAAACGAGCCTAGTTTTTTGTTCAAGCCCGGCTCGTTTACCATTCGAGCCGAACATGAACGAGCTCTTGTCGACCGATCACCGAGCCGTTCACGAACACGAGCCAGGATTTACAGCCCTACACACACACACACACACACACACACACACACACACACACACACACACACACACACACACACACACACACACACACACACACACACACACACACACACACACACACACACACGCACACGCGCGCGCGTATACAAATATATACACAAACGTATGTAAAGACGATTGAAAAAATGTTTCGCAAGTTTCTTTTCGCAAATCGTTATTTAGGAATTTTAATTTTTTTTTTTGTATAGGTGAATTTTTGCATATGTAAATTCCGTAATTTTTGAAATACGGTAGATAAAGATACAAAATTTTCGCAAGTCTTATATTTTGGCGAACAACTCTAACCCGTAACGAATTGGTTAATAGAAAAATCAATTTATTGATTTGTTTCAGAAGATACTGCTTAAGGTTTACCAAGCTGCACAACCTACCCCATCATGATAAGCTGAGCAACTTTGTGGGGCAAGATAAGCAATCAACGAGTAAATAAATATATATTATATAAAACTTGGATTAGTTATCAATAAAACTATCGTTCACAGTAAACGTGTCTAAAATTTATAAACTTTTATTTTACACCCATTAATGACATTATTAAATTAAGAGAAGAGAAAAAAATATATAGTAAGAAAGTGTCATAAGCCAAATTCATTTCAGAAACCTATAAATTAATTCGATGTAGGTCTATAAATTATAATATAGAATGGTCTATAAATTAATTCGATGTAGGGAAAAAAGTAAAGATGGTTACAGTGTTATTAAAAAAAATCAACTAAACAATACTGTCGCTGCTACTATTAGCTCTTAATTCATATATGATTAAAAACCTAAATGGTTAAAAAGATACTTTCGAGGAATTGCAAAAGAAGATGCAAATGTATTTACGTTTTGTAAAGCTAAAAGAAAAAAAGGAAGCCTAATAGGCTATCGAATATTGTTATTAAATAGCAAACATGTATTTTTAATGAAGTATCTCTTAAAGTACCGAATATTACAGCTGAATGGTCATCAAACAAGATATTTTACGATAAGAAAATTAGTGAAGATATCGTTTACAGATATTGTGACCATAAAAAGGAAGGAACTGCGCCTTCCTGAAAAAAAAAAAAATGCTACAAAGTTGCAAAATAAAATAGTTACCTGGTTAAATGTTACATGCATTAAATCTATGAGTATAAAATTATATATTTGAGATGACTATTTGAGATCAGTTGTTTTACTTTTTGATTGATTTATTCCTAAAATAGAACATTGAAGTTGTTCTTTTAGTTCTAGTAGGTTGTGTACTGGGTTTACTTTCACTTTTGTGTTTCTTAAAACACAATAATGATAAAATACTAAATACAATGAAAACTATAAAAGAAAAGATTTAGGCTTTTTCTTGCACAGAACAGTTACAACCCAGTCGGCAAATTTAGTTGTAAATGCGCATTAGAAACTCGTTTAATTACGTATCGATGTGGTATGTATGTTAGCCATTTTATCGTGTCGAATACGCATTAAAAATACGCATTAGATGCGTATAAGAACAGGTATACAATACGACGCCTACTGAGTATCAAACTCGCATTTGAAACTCTTGTAAACACGTATAAAATACGATAACCAGAGAATATTCAATACGATATTTTCCTGGTATTACATGCGCATTTAAAACTTTCCAGAATACGCATTATTTACGAATATTTGTTAGCCATTTTATCGTGTCAAACGCGCATTAAAAATAGACATCAGATGCGTATAAAGACAGGTATACAATACGACGCCTACTGAGTATCAAACTCGCATTTAAACACGTATAAAACACGATAACCAGAGAATATTCAATACAATTTTATTAACTAATATGAATTCATAACATAATGATAATGACTAGCAGTAAGCAACCCGTAATACGGGTTATGAGTTATTAAATCACTAATAACAATAAAAACACATTAATAACTTGATATATTATCTAAAAAATTAAATACAAATTTATCTATAAATATTTTAACTTTGACTCCATATCAGCAACGTCATTGCTTATAGTCACAACACAGGTACCAGAAACGGAAAGTCAAGTAAAGCCTGCAAATACCTAAAAAATGATATTAAAAAAAAAATTACAATTTTTAATTACAAAAGTACTATTTGCATTTTATTGTTAGTAGAATTAGGATAATAATAACAGAAAATATATATTCCGTGACTACAGAATAATTAAAAAAGATTATAAAAAGGCTAGACAACACAATGTAGTAACACTGGCAAATAACACAACAACTTAATACTTGGACTGAAAAGATTTTATTTATTACAATATTTGAACAATCGAGGGACAATTATAGTTGAACAATTTAAACAATTATACCATAAAATAGCAAGCAAATCGTAAAATATTTCTTAGAAATGATCTATTTTTTTCATTTGACTACTATTTTCAAGTTGCCTATAAGCATTTACATTAATAACTTCGTTGAGCCTAATACTATCTATTTCAATTTAACTATTATCATTAAACATATTACCAGTAATCTTACTATTGCTGCAACTGAATAAATGAACGTAAAAGAATCTTACAAATTGTGATCTTTTCTAATCAAAGATTTTATTTAAACTTAAGATTTATTGAAATCCATATCTTTTTATATGTTTACATACATTAGTCGCTTATCAAAAATATTAAACAACATTTACTTACATCAATTATTTTTAATTAAAAAAGAATCTAGACTACAATGCACAATATTATTTTTACCTTAATGCATAAAAATAATAAATTCACAATCTTGTATAAAAAAATGAAGCAATGTCAATCAGTATATTTTACTCTAAATTAATTATTTAAATATATATATATATATATATATATATATATATATATATATATATATATATATATATATATATATATATATATATATATATATATATATGGGAACATGGGGTAAAATGACGAATGGGGCAAGATGACGACCTACAGTTATCTCTTTAGCAAAACTAAATATAACAGTTGATTTTTGCTGAAAGGGAAGTAGATTAATTTTACTAGATTTATCAATGGTTTCTTTTTAAATATTATTTTTGTGACGAAAGCTAAGCATTAAAAAGGTTTTTCTGACATTGAGAAAAAAACTTTTTATCCTCGTTTGACTTGATTTATTACATTGCTACATCACCAGCTAAAGGTAAGTTTTATTTTTTGGGACAGACTAAGATACAGGCGTTTTTCGAAACAGTCATCATCTTGCCCCATGTTCCCCTATATATCTATTCACATACCTTTAAATAGTGGTATTACACTTTACACAATGAAATATGTAAATACATCATCATTTTTTCAACTACTTTCAAAAAATTTTTTTTTTTTTTTAGTCTGTTATTTTTTCTAAGAAAGAATATTTATAAAGATACAGAGAAATATAAAATATACTGAAATATAGGCAGATTTATGTTTATAAACTTTTGTGTCAACAAATTACAGTCAGTTTTCCATGTTAAATACATAAAATATATATCTAATATAACATATATCAAATATCATATAAATACAATATAAAATAAAACAAAATAGTAAACTTACTCAAATCAGTATCAGTTATACTGTGTGAAGTAACTAAAAAACACTTCAGCTCTTTTCAATTGCTCTAAAAAATAACTTTCAGCTCTTTCCAATTGCACTAAAAAGAAAAAAAAAACTTACTTAGATAAGTTGCCAAGTTCTAAAGAATCTGAAAACAAATAAGTAAAAAAACAAAGAACAAACAAACATTTATTTGTTAAAACTACTATATTTAAACAATTTTTTAAATTTGTTAAAATTACTATATTTAAACAAATTAAATTTAAAAAAGTGTAACGCCAATTCTCCTTAAATGCTAAAAAAAGATTTTCAACTTAAATTTGCTTGCATATCTTGCTTGTAAAACCATGTGAATAAGAAACACTTTTAGAAAAGCCTAGAAATTACTTAAAGATGACATATGCAAAATTTAAGTTTGAACGTTGACTGGACTAATTATTAGCAGATGTTTTTAAAAAATTCATAAAAATTTACATATATTCGTTCTTTTATATTGCATAAATCCATCATATGATAAATCTGAAATGAAAAAATGTAATGGATAAGTAAATACAAAGAAAAACATCATATATGAATCACAAATCAATATATCAGATAGAGATAAGATGTCATGATAAGAGAGTAGTAGTTGTTAAGTATTGTTATTTCATGTTAGCTCGTAGAAAATAATTCATGTTGGTACGCCAATGGTTCTAAAAATTTAAATTAAGATATAAACAAAATGTATATGTGGCAAAATGATTTTTCTTGAGTGGCTTTTACTGAACGATTAAAAGCAGTGAGTTTCAATAATAAAACCACTTATAATTTTTAACAATAGACACCAACATAAAGGTAAGCCAAATGTAAAAACATTAGTAACATAAATAGCAACTTTATGCAAAATCTTGCTCAACACGATTGCCAAGTCACACACTTTGAAAACATGGTCCATAAATATTATAAGAAGTGTTTATATATGTTATATAAATTTAAATAAATATATTGTGTTTTATAGTTAGTATATATATTTATATTATGCTGTTTCTATGTCATGCAAAACAACATAATATAAACATATATACTAACTATAAAACACAATATATTTATTTAAATTTATATAACATATATAAAAACTTCTTATAATATTTATATACACAATAGATACATTTTATACTATTTTAAAAATACATTTATAAAACAATTATATAACACATATTACCACATACATATATTTATCAAAAACTTTTTAATTTTGAACATAATATAAACACATATGCAAACTATAAACATATATAACTTGAATTGCGTGAACAAAAAATTTAAAAATAACATGAAAAAATCTAAAAAGGTTCATATATATTTATATATAAAGACATATATCTCATAATAAAATATCAAATTATAATCATATTTAATTTAAATCAAATACTTATTGAATGAAGAACAAAAAACAGATAAGAGAACTGCAATCCTAATAACAAAATTTTACGTTTAGCAACAATTAAAATGTCAGTTTTGGCTCAAAATTTTAACTTATTTTTCTAAATTTTCTAAAACAGAACAAAAAAAGGTGATAGCATAACAGAAATGTCAATAAAATAGTAATCAACGGAATAAAATAAGCAATGTATGAAATGATAGGATTTAACATATATTTGAATTATATAAGTTTAGGACTTCATAAAACTAAATTAATAAATTTAAAAGTAGTAATAAATATTTTTATGATAACTCTTTTAGTGCAAAAAAGTACTGTAACTGTACTGGAGATAATTTACTAAATTGCTCAAGAGAAACCTTTTTAATTTAAATTTTATTTTGGCTATATCAGTTTAAGCATGCGTTTTAAAAGCAAAGATTTTCGTTATTCCCTTATTTGTTAATATTTGATCAAAATCGGGTTCGATATCATATCCGATTTTGATCAAATATTATAAATACGTATTTTTGATAAATAAGTGGTATTGAACTCGAATTCGAAACTTAAAACTAAATGCGCATTTTTCTGGTATCAATGGCGGTATGTTATACGTGATCAATACTCCGAGTATTTTCAATACTAGATATGCCGACTGGGATGTTACCAGTAAACAAAATTATTTTTACCTTGATTAAAAGCTAACTTCCAGCATTTCTTAATTAAGCTCCAGCTTCTCTCTAACTGTTGACTAATGATTAATAGAATAAATTTCATATCATACTAAATTTACAAAAATTAAAACCATGTTTCAACAGTTAGCTAACTAATCAAAAGATGACAAAGGATAGACAAACTAAAAAAAAAATGAAAAAAAGAACACAATTATGATAGAAATTATAAAATTAAAAAAAAATTATTTAGATTAAAAAGTGTTAATTGTTACTATAAATAGTTAAACTCATACTTTGCTTTGTTCTGAAGTGTCAAAAGTAAAATCAAATTAACAGACATTAACACTGCTTGACACTGAATTCTGTCAAGTAAGTTTTCTGCACTTCGAGTTACATTTCTTACATTTCAACAACAATTAATTTCATCCTGCCTAGATCTTTTTTTTTCATTTGACAACTATTTTAAAGTTGCCTATTAGCATTTTACATTAATAACTTTGTTGAGCCTAATCTATCTATTTCAATTTCACTGTTATTATATTACCAGTAATCTTACTATTGTTACAATTGAATAAATGAACGTAAAAGAATCTTACAAATTGTGATCTTTTCTAATCAAAGACTTAATTTAAACTTAAGATTTATTGAAATCCAAATCTTTTTATATGCTTACATACATAAGTCGTTTATCAAAAATATTAAACAATATTTATTTACATCAATTATTTTTAATTAACAAAGAATCTACAATGCATAAAATTATTTTTACCTTAATGAACAAAAATAATAAATGCACAATCTTGTATAAAATATTGAAGCAATGTCAGTCAGTATATTTTGCTCTTAAGTAATTATATATATATATATATATATATATATATATATATATATATATATATTATATATATATATATATATATATATATATATATATATATATATATTTATATACATATATATATAAATAAAATAAAACAAAACTTGCTTAGCTGAGTTGCCTAGTTTATAAGAATCTGAAAACAGATAAGTAAAAAACCAAGAACAGACAAACATTTATTTTTTAGAACTACTATATTTAAACAAATTAAATAAAACAAAGAATAACGCCAATTCTCCTTAAAAGCTAAAAAAAATTTTCAGCTCAAATTTGCTTGCAGACCTTGCTTGTAAAATAAAATGTGAATAAGAAACACATTTAGAAAAGCCTAGAAAAAATTCATAAAAATTTACATACATTTGTTCTTTTATATTGCATAAATCCATGATATGATAAATCTGAAATGAAAAAATGTAATTGATAAGTAAATACAAAGAAAAAAATCAAATATGAATCGAAAATCAATATATCTGATAGAGATAAGATGTCATGATAAGAGAGTAGTAGTTGTTAAATATTGTTATTTTCATATTTTCATGCTTTAGAAAACAAATCATGTTTGTACTTCATGGTTCTAAAAATTCAAATTGAGATAAACAAAATGTATATACGGCAAAATGATTTTTCTTGAGTGGCTTTTAGTGAATGATTAAAAGCAGTGAGTTTCAATAATAAAACCACTTATAACTTTTAACAATTGACACCAACATTAAGGTAAGCCAAATGTAACAACATTAGTAACATAAATAACAACTTTACGCAAAATCTTGCTCAACACTTTGAAAACATGGAAACAACATAATATAAACATACATAATAACTATAAAACACAATACATTTATTCAACTTTATATAACATATACAAACACCTCATATAATATTTATATATACAATAGATACATTTTATACTATTTTAATGACACATTCATAAAACAATTACATAACACATATTTCCACATACATATATTTATCAAAAACTTTTAAACTTTGAACATAATATAAACATATATGCAAACTACAAACATATGTAACTTGAATTGCGCGAACAAAAAATTTAAAAATAACATGAAAAAATCTAAAAAGATTCATATATATATTCATATATATGAATATATATATATATATATAAACATATATCTCGTAATAAAATATTAAATTAGAATTATATTTAATTTGAATCAAATACTTATTGAATAAAGAGCAAAAAACAGATAGAAGAACTGAAATCCTTATAACAAAATTTAACGTTTAGCAACAATAAAATATCAGCGTTGGCTCGAAATTTTAATTTATTTTTCTAAATTTTTTAAAACAGTACGAAAAAAAGGTAATAGCATAACAGAAATGTTAATAAAATAATAATCAAAATAATAAAGTAAGCAAGGTATGAAATGATAGGATTTATAATATATTTGAATTATATTAATTTAGGACTTAATAAATAAAATAAAGATAATAAGAAAATAAGAATATAATAAAAAATAAGAATAAAACAAAATAAATTTAAAAGTAGTAATAAATATTTTTATGATAAAGTTTTAATAACTTTGTTAGCACAAAAAAGTACTGTAACTGTATTGAAGATATGCGATACTGCTTTAGCAGAACGATATCTCTTCATACAACTTTTCATGCATTCCTGACTATTTCTTTTCATTCCAGACAAACTTTTTACTAAATTTCTCAAATAAAAACTTTTTTATTTAAATTTTGCTTTCACTATTTCAGTTTAAGCATGCGCTTTAAAGCAAAGATTTTCGTTTTTCCGTTATATGTTGATATTTGATCAAGATCGGGTACGATATCGTATCCGATTTTGATCAAATATTAAATAATACGTACTTTTGATAAATAAGTGGTATTGAACTCGAATTCGAAACTTAAATCTAAATGCGTATTTTTCTGGTATCAACGGCGGTATGTTATACGTGATCAATACTCCGAGTATTTACAATACTAGATATGCCGACTGGGAAAGTGTAATCATTTTTTAAAATTAATTGAGTCCTAAATAAAAAAGATGACAATATATCAGCATATATCAGCAGATTGCTATATCAGCATATCCAGAACTAAATTATTTTTAAACAAATGTATTATTGTTTAAAAATTGAAATAACACTTTTAAGAAATGACTGTTTAGTTGTAACGTGTTTATTTTGTACAAATGAAATTGAAATTTGAAAGCGAATCATTTGTCTGTCAACATTTATGTTATAAATGCTCACAAAGAACTGCCTTTGTTTTATGAGATTATATTTGTTTTAATACAATTTTAAACAAATTAATACCTTACCCAGTCGGCAAATTTAGTTGTAAATGCGCATTAGAAACTCGTTTAAATACGTATCGATATGGTATGTATGTTAGCCATTTTATCGTGTCGAATACGCATTAAAAATACGCATTAGATGCGTATAAAGGCACGTATACAATACGACGTCTACTGAGTATTAAACTCGCATTTGAAACTCTTGTAAACACGTATAAAACACGAAAACCAGAGAATATTCAATACGATATTTTCCTGGTATTACATGCGCATTTAAAACTTTCCAGAATACGCATTATTTACGAATATTTGTTAGCCATTTTATCGTGTCAAAAGCGCATTAAAAATAGACGTATAATGCGTATAAAGACAGGTATACTATACGACGCCAACTGAGTATCAAACTCGCATTTAAACACGTATAAAACACGATAACCAGAGAATTTTCAATACAATTTTATTAACTAATATGAATTCATAGCATAATGATAATGACTAGCAGTAAGCACCCCGTAATACGGGTTATGAGTTATTAAATCATTAATACCAATAAAAACACATTAATAACTTGATATATTATCTAAAAAATTAAATACAAATTTATCTATAAATATTTTAACTTTGACTCCGTATCAGCAATGTCATTGCTTATAGGTAACGACATAAAGACCGCATTAACATCAGTTGAGTTCTTTTTAAAATCTGTCACAACACAGGTACCAGAAAAGGAAAGTCAAGTAAAGCCTGCAAATACCTAAAAAAAGACATGAAAAAAAAAAATTACAATTTTTAATTACAAAAGTACTATTTGCATTTTATTGTTAGTAGAATTAGGATAATAATAACAGAAAATATATGAACCTGTCATTTCGAAAAGGACACAAGTCCATTTACTAAAACTTTTCAAAATCAACAAAAATATGATTTTTATTAAAATAATGTCTAGGTTGCTAAAGAAATTGAACATAGAAGTAGATAAATAAAGAACGTATATAACTTATGTATTTTTTATTTTTTATAAAAAAAACATAAATCATACAGAAATTTTTAATTCAAACTTATAAACTAACTGCTAGAAGTTTTGGACTTATGTCCTTTTCGAAATGACAGGTTCATATATTGTCTACAGAATAATTAAAAAAGATTATAAAAAGGCTAGACAACACAATGTATACATTGTTACTATAGTAACACTGGCAAATAACACCACAACTTAATGAGATATTTTATTAACTTGAATACTTGGACAAAAAAGATTTTATTTATTACAATATTTGAACAATCAAGGGACAATTATAGTTAAACAATTTGAGCAACTATATCATAAAATAGTAAGCAACTCGTAAAATATTTCTTATAAATGGTCATTATCATTTGTGGTATTAAGAAATACGTAAGAGCTCAGTAATTACATAAGTTTTATTAAATCTCCCACTCATCTAAGAGAGAGAGAGAGAGAGAGAGAGAGAGAGAGAGAGAGAGAGAGAGAGAGAGAGAGAGAGAGAGAGAGAGAGAGAGAGAGAGAGAGAGAGAAAGAGAGAAAGAAAGTGTTTCCAAAGCAGCATGTTAACAAATGTAAAAAGCACAAAATAAATAGTAGTTACTGGTTTTATTATGTTACCAGTAAACAAAATTATTTTTACCTTGATTAAAAGCTAATTTCCAGCATTTCTTAATTAAGCTCCAGCTTCTCTCTAACTGTTGACTAATGATTAATAGAGTAAATTTCACATCATACTAAATTTGCAAAATTAAAACCATGTTTCAACAGTTAGCTAACTAATCAAAAGATGACAAAGGGAAAACTAACTAAAAAAAATGAAAAAAAGAACATAATTATGATAGAAATTATAAAAAAAAAAATTATTTAGATTTAAAAGTGTTAATTGTTACTATAAATAGTTAAACTCTGATTTTTCTTTGTTCTGAAGCATCTAAAGTAAAATCAAATTAACAGACATTAACACTGCTTGACACTGAATTCTGTCAAGTAAGCCTTCTGCATGCCGAGTTACATTTCTTACATTTCAACAACGATTAATTTCATCCTGCCTAGATCTATTTTTTTCATTTGACAGCTATTTTCAAGTTGCCTTATAGCATTTTACATTAATAACTTTGTTAAGCCTAATACTATCTATTTCAATTTCACTGTTATCATTAAACATATTACTAGTAATCTTACTATTGTTACATTTGAATAAATGAACATAAAAGAATCTTACAAATTGTGATCTTTTCTAATCAAAGACTTTATTCAAACTTAAGATTTATTGAAATCCATATCTTTTTATATGTTTATATACATAAGTCGTTTATCAAAAATATTAAACAATATTTATTTACATCAATTATTTTTAATTTAACAAAGAATCTACAATGCACAAAATTATTTTTACCTTAATGAACAAAAATAATAATAATGCACAAACTTGTATAAAATATTGAAGCAATGTCAGTCAGTATATTTTACTCTAAAGTAATTATATATATATATATATATATATATATATATATATATATATATATATATATATATTATATATATATATATATATATAAATATACTGAAATATAGGCAGATTTAAGTTTATAAACTTTCGTGTCAACAAATTACAGTCAGTTTTCCATGTTAAATACACAAAATATATATCTAATATAATATATATCAAATATAAAATAAATCCAATATAAAATAAAATAGTAAACTTACTCAAACCAGTATCACTTACACCGTGTGAAGTAACTAAAAAACACTTCAGTTCTTTTCATTCACTCTAAAAAATAACTTTCAGCTCTTTCCAATAGCACTAAAAAATAAAACAAAACTTGCTTAGCTGAGTTGCCTAGTTTATAAGAATCTGAAAACAAATAAGTAAAAAACCAAGAACAAACAAACATTTATTTTTTAGAACTACTATATTTAAACAAATTAAATAAAACAAAGAAGAACGCCAATTCTCCTTAAAAGCTAAAAAAAATTTTCAGCTCAAATTTGCTTGCAGACTTTGCTTGTAAAATAAAATGTGAATAAGAAACACATTTAGGAAAGCCTAGAAAAAATTCATAAAAATTTACATACATTTGTTCTTTTATATCGCATAAATCCATCATATGATAAATCTGAAATGAAAAAATGTAACTGATAAGTAAATACAAAGAAAAACATCAAATATGAATTGAAAATCAATATATCTGATAGAGATAAGATATCATGATAAGAGAGTAGTAGTTTTTAAATATTGTTATTTCAAGTTAGCTTTTAGAAAACAAATCATGTTGGTACTTCATGGTTCTAAAAATTCAAATTGAGATATAAACAAAATGTATATATGGCAAAATGATTTTTCTTGAGTGGCTTTTAGTGAATGATTAAAAGCAGTGAGTTTCAATAATAAAACCACTTATAATTTTTAACAAAAGACACCAACAATGTAACAACATTAGGAACATGAATAACAACTTTACGCAAAATCTTGCTCAACACGTTTGCCAAGTCGCACACCTTGAAAACATGGAAACAATATAATATAAACATATATAATAACTATAAAACAAAATACATTTATTTAACTTTATATAACATATATAAACACCTCATATAATATTTATATACACAATAGATACATTTTATACTATTTTAATGACACATTTATAAAACAGTTACACAACACATATTACCACATACATATATTTATCAAAAACTTTTTAACTTTGAACATAATATAAACATATATGCAAACTATAAACATATACAACTTGAATTGCGCGAACAAAAAATTTTAAAATAACATGAAAATATCTAAAAATATTCATATATATATTCATATATAAAAACTTATATCTTGTAATAAAATATCAAACTATAATCATATTTAATTTAAATCAAATACTTATTGAATAAAGAGCAAAAAACAGATAGAAAAACTGCAATCCTTATAACAAAATTTAACGTTTAGCAACAATGAAATGTCAGTGTTGGCTCGAAATATTAATTTATTTTTCAAAATTTTTTAAAACAGTACAAAAAAAAGGTAATAGCATAACAGAAATGTTAATAAAATAATAATCAACATAATAAAATAAGCAAGGTACGAAATTATAGGATTTATAATATATTTGAATTATATTAATTTAGGACTTCATAAAACTAAATAAATTTAAAAGTAGTGATAAATATTTTTATGATATTTTTATGAAAGTTTTATGATTTTTTATGATATTTTTATGATATTTTTATGAAAGTTTTAGTAACTTTTTTAGTACAAAAAAGTACTGTAACTATATTGGAGATATGCGATACTGCTTAAGCAGAACGATATCTCTTCATACAACTTTTCATGTATTCCTGACTATTCCTTTTCATTCCAGACTAACTTTTTACTAAATTTCTCAAGAGAAAACTTTTTAATTTAAATTTTGCTTTCACAATATCAGTTTAAGCATGCGCTTTAAAGCAAAGATTTTCGTTTTTCCGTTATATTTTGATATTTGATCAAAATCACGTACGATATCGTATCCGATTTTAATCAAATATTAAATAATACGTATTTTTTATAAATAAGTGGTATTGAACTCGAATTCGGAACTTAAAACTAAATGCGTATTTTTCTGGTATCAATGGCGGTATGTTATACGTGATCAATACTCTGAGTATTTACAATACTAGATATGCCGACTGGGTAATCTAATTTTGTTATGTTCCCAGTCGGCATATCTAGTATTGTAAATACTCGGAGTATTGATCACGTCTAACATACTGCCGTTGATACCAGAAAAATACGCATTTAGTTTTAAGTTTCGAATTCGAGTTCAATACCACTTATTTATCAAAAATACGTATTATTTAATATTTGATCAAAATCGGATACGATATCGTACCCGATTTTGATCAATTATCAACATAAAACGGAAAAACGAAAACTTTTGCTTTAAAGCGCATGCTTAAACTGAAATTGTGAAAGCAAAATTTAAATTAAAAAGTTTTCTCTTGAGAAATTCAGTAAAAAGTTGGTCTGGAATGAAAAAGAATAGTCAGGAATACATGAAAAGTTGTATGAAGAGATATCGTTCTGCTAAAGCAGTATCGCATATCTCCAATATAGTTACAGTACTTTTTTGTACTAAAAAAGTTACTAAAACTTTATCATAAAAATATTTATTACTACTTTTAAATTTATTTAGTTTTATGAAGTCCTAAATTAATATAATTCAAATATATTATAAATCCTATAATTTCGTACTTTGCTTATTTTATTATGTTGATTATTATTTTATTAACATTTCTGTTATGCTATTACCTTTTTTTTGTACTGTTTTAAAAAATTTTGAAAAATAAATTAATATTTCGAGCCAACACTGACATTTCATTGTTGCTAAACGTTAAATTTTGTTATAAGGATTGCAGTTCTTCTATCTGTTTTTTGCTCTTTATTCAATAAGTATTTGATTTAAATTAAATATAATTATAATTTGATATTTTATTACGAGATATATGTTTTTATATATGAATATATATATGAATCTTTTTAGATTTTTTCATGTTATTTTTAAATTTTTTGTTCGCGCAATTCAAGTTATATATGTTTATAGTTTGCATATATGTTTATATTATGTTCAAAGTTAAAAAGTTTTTGATAAATATATGTATGTGGTAATATGTGTTAATAACACATATGTAATAATCACAATTACATAACACTGTTATGTAATTGTTTTATAAATGTGTCATTAAAATACTATAAAATGTATCTATTGTGTATATAAATATTATATGAGGTGTTCATATATGTTATATAAAGTTAAATAAATGTATTGTGTTTTATAGTTTATATTATGTTTATATTATGTTGTTTCCATGTTTTCAAAGTGTGTGATTTGGCAAACGTGTTGAGCAAGATTTTGCGTAAAGTTCTTATTTATGTTACTAATGTTATTACATTTGGCTTACCTTTATGTTGGTGTCTATTGTTAAAAATTATAAGTGGTTTTATTATTGAAACTCACTGCTTTTAATCATTCACTAAAAGCCACTCAAGAAAAATCATTTAGCCGTATATACATTTTGTTTATATCTTAATTTGAATTTTTAGAACCATGAAGTACCAACATGATCTGCTTTCTAAAGGCTAACATGAAATAACAATATTTAATAACTACTACTCTCTTATCATGACATCTTATCTCTATCAGATATATTGATTTTCGATTCATATTTGATGTTTTTCTTTGTATTTACTTATCCATTACATTTTTTCATTTCAGATTTATCATATGATGGATTTATGCAATATAAAAGAACAAATGTATGTAAATTTCTATGAATTTTTTCTAGGCTTTTATAAATGTGTTTCTTATTCACATTTTATTTTACAAGCAAGGTCTGCAAGCAAATTTGAGCTGAAAATTTTTTTTAGCTTATAAGGAGAATTGGTGTTATTCTTTGGTTAATTTAATTTGTTTAAATATAGTAGTTCTAACATATAAATGTTTGTTTGTTCTTGGTTTTTTACTTATCTGTTTTCAGATTCTTATAAACTAGGCAACTCAGCTAAGCGAGTTTTGTTTTATTTTTTATTGCTATTGGAAAAAGCTGAAAGTTATTTTTTAGAGTGATTGAAAAGAACTGAAGTTTTTTTTATTTACTTCACACGGTGTAACTGATACTGGTTTGAGTAAGTTTACTATTTTGTTTTATTTTATATTTGATATATATTATATTAGATATATATTTTGTGTATTTAACATGGAAAACTGACTGTAATTTGTTGACACGAATGTTTATAAACTTAAATGCCTATATTTCAGTATATATATATATATATATATATATATATATATATATATATATATATATATATATATATATATATATATATATATATATATAATATATATATATATATATATATATATATATATATATATATATATATATATACACTTTAGAGTAAAATATACTGACTGACATTGCATCAATTTTTTATACAAGATTGTGCATTTATTATTTTTGTTCATTAAGGTAAAAATAATTTTGTGCATTGTAGATTCTTTGTTAAATTAAAAATAATTGATGTAAATAAATATTGTTTAATATTTTTGATAAACGACTTATGTATATAAACATATAAAAAGATATGGATTTCAATAAATCTTAAGTTTAAATAAAGTCTTTGATTAGAAAAGATCACAATTTGTAAGATTCTTTTACGTTCATTTATTCAATTGTAACAACAGTAAGATTATTGGTAATATGTTTAATGATAACAGTGAAATTGAAATAGATAGTATTAGGCTCAACAAAGTTTTTAATGTAAAATGCTAATATGCAACTTGAAAATAGTTGTCAAATGAAAAAAATAGATCTAGGCAGGATGAAACTAATCGTTGTTGAAATGTAAGAAATGCAACTCGGCGTGCAGAAAACTTACTTGACAGAATTCAGTGTCAAGCAGTGTTAATGTCTGTTAATTTGATTTTACTTTAGACAATTCAGAACAAAGCAAAGCATGAGTTTAACTATTTATAGTAACAATTAACACTTTTAAATCCAAATAATTTTATTTTTTCTTTATAATTTCTATCATAAATATGTTCTTTTTTCTTTTTTTTTTAGTTTGTCTTCCCTTTGTCATTTGATTAGTTAGCTAACTGTTGAAACATGGTTTTAATTTTGTAAATTTAGTATGATGTGAAATTTACTCTATTAATCATTAGTCAATAGTTAAAGAGAAGCTGGAGCTTAATTAAGAAATGCTGGAAATTAGCTTTCAATCAAGGTAAAAATAATTTTGTTTACTGGTAACATAATAAAACCAGTTACTACTATTTATTCTGTGCTTTTTTACATTTGTTAACATGCTGCTTTGGAAGCACTTACTTTCTCTCTCTCTCTCTCTCTCTCTCTCTCTCTCTCTCTCTCTTAGATAAGAGGGAGATTTAATAAAACTTATGTAATTACTGAGCTCTTACGTATTTCTTAAAACCACAAATGATAATGACCATTTATAAGAAATATTTTACGAGTTTCTTGCTATTTTATGATATAGTTGCTCAAATTGTTTAACTATAATTGTCCCTTGATTGTTCAAATATTGAAATAAATAAAATCTTTTTAGTCCAAGTATTTAAGTTAATAAAATATCTTATTAAGTTGTGGTGTTATTTGCCAGCGTTACTATAGTAACAATGTATACATTGTGTTGTCTAGCCTTTTTATAATCTTTTTTAATTATTCTGTAGACAGAATATATAAACCTGTCATTTCGAAAAGGATAATAAGACATTAGTCGAAAAGGATAATAAGACATATGTCCAAAACTTTTAGCAGTTAGTTTATAAGTTTGAATTAAAAATCTCTGTATGATTTAAGTTTTTTTTATAAAAAATAAAAAATACATAAGTTATATGCGTTCTTTATTTATCTACTTCTTTGTTTAATTTCTTTAGCAACCTAGACATTATTTTAATAAAAATCATATTTTTGTTGATTTTGAAAAGTTTTAGTAAATGGACTTGCAGTGGTGTACACTGGATTTTTAGATGTTTGAGTTTTGACTCTTACAGGCATTGTGTTAACTCCAAACTTTTGTATGTTTATGCTTATATCAAAAAATAATGTTTTGCATAGAATTGGGGTGATTGGAGCTTGGGAACAAAAAAACCCTAATTTTTGGGCCCACCCAGTCCTTAATGTGGGAGCAACAAGTTTATAAAGTATTTTCTTTACTATTTTTGTCTAAATTTATATTCATCAACAAATTTCAAATTTCATGCAATAATCTCTTATTTTTTACAAACTAAGACCATATAAAGTTTTAACCCCCCTCAATTTGAGGGGGCTCTAAACATTGCAGGGTCATAAAAACTGAACACTAAGAGACTATTGCATGAAACTTGAAATTTGTTGATGAATATGAATTTAGATAAAATATAATATGAATTTAGATAAAAATAGTGAAGAAAATATTTTATAAGTTCGTTGCTCCCATGTTAAGGACTGGGATGGCCCAAAAATTAGGGTTTTCTTGTTCCCAAACTCCAATCACCCCAATTCTTTGCAAAACATTCTTTTTTGATATAAGCATAAACATAAAAAAGTTTGAAGTTTGCACAATGCCTGTAAGTGTCAAAACTCAAACATCTAAAACTCCAGTGTACACCACTGACTTGTGCCCTTTTTGAAATGACAGGTTCATATATTTTCTGTTATTATTATCCTAATTCTACTAACAATAAAATGCAAATAGTACTTTTGTAATTAAAAATTGTAATTTTTTTTTCATGTCTTTTTTTAGGTATTTGCAGGCTTTACTTGACTGTCCTTTTCTGGTACCTGTGTTGTGACAGATTTTAAAAAGAACTCAACTGATGTTAATGCGGTCTTTATGTCGTTACCTATAAGCAATGACGTTGCTGATACGGAGTCAAAGTTAAAATATTTATAGATAAATTTGTATTTAATTTTTTAGATAATATATCAAGTTATTAATGTGTTTTTATTGGTATTAATGATTTAATAACTCATAACCCGTATTACGGGGTGCTTACTGCTAGTCATTATCATTATGCTATGAATTCATATTAGTTAATAAAATTGTATTGAATATTCCCAGTCGGCAAATTTAGTTGTAAATGCGCATTAGAAACTCGTTTAAATACGTATCGATATGGTATGTATGTTAGCCATTTTATCGTGTCGAATACGCATTAAAAATACGCATTAGATGCGTATAAAGGCACGTATACAATACGACGTCTACTGAGTATTAAACTCGCATTTGAAACTCTTGTAAACACGTATAAAACACGAAAACCAGAGAATATTCAATACGATATTTTCCTGGTATTACATGCGCATTTAAAACTTTCCAGAATACGCATTATTTACAAATATTTGTTAGCCATTTTATCGTGTCAAAAGCGCATTAAAAATAGACGTATAATGCGTATAAAGACAGGTATACTATACGACGCCAACTGAGTATCAAACTCGCATTTAAACACGTATAAAACACGATAACCAGAGAATATTCAATACAATTTTATTAACTAATATGAATTCATAGCATAATGATAATGACTAGCAGTAAGCACCCCGTAATACGGGTTATGAGTTATTAAATCATTAATACCAATAAAAACACATTAATAACTTGATATATTATCTAAAAAATTAAATACAAATTTATCTATAAATATTTTAACTTTGACTCCGTATCAGCAATGTCATTGCTTATAGGTAACGACATAAAGACCGCATTAACATCAGTTGAGTTCTTTTTAAAATCTGTCACAACACAGGTACCAGAAAAGGACAGTCAAGTAAAGCCTGCAAATACCTAAAAAAAGACATGAAAAAAAAATTACAATTTTTAATTACAAAAGTACTATTTGCATTTTATTGTTAGTAGAATTAGGATAATAATAACAGAAAATATATGAACCTGTCATTTCAAAAAGGGCACAAGTCAGTGGTGTACACTGGAGTTTTAGATGTTTGAGTTTTGACACTTACAGGCATTGTGCAAACTTCAAACTTTTTTATGTTTATGCTTATATCAAAAAAGAATGTTTTGCAAAGAATTGGGGTGATTGGAGTTTGGGAACAAGAAAACCCTAATTTTTGGGCCATCCCAGTCCTTAACATGGGAGCAACGAACTTATAAAATATTTTCTTCACTATTTTTATCTAAATTCATATTATATTTTATCTAAATTCATATTCATCAACAAATTTCAAGTTTCATGCAATAGTCTCTTAGTGTTCAGTTTTTATGACCCTGCAATGTTTAGAGCCCCCTCAAATTGAGGGGGGTTAAAACTTTATATGGTCTTAGTTTGTAAAAAATAAGAGATTATTGCATGAAATTTGAAATTTGTTGATGAATATAAATTTAGACAAAAATAGTAAAGAAAATACTTTATAAACTTGTTGCTCCCACATTAAGGACTGGGTGGGCCCAAAAATTAGGGTTTTTTTGTTCCCAAGCTCCAATCACCCCAATTCTATGCAAAACATTATTTTTTGATATAAGCATAAACATACAAAAGTTTGGAGTTAACACAATGCCTGTAAGAGTCAAAACTCAAACATCTAAAAATCCAGTGTACACCACTGCAAGTCCATTTACTAAAACTTTTCAAAATCAACAAAAATATGATTTTTATTAAAATAATGTCTAGGTTGCTAAAGAAATTAAACAAAGAAGTAGATAAATAAAGAACGCATATAACTTATGTATTTTTTATTTTTTATAAAAAAAACTTAAATCATACAGAGATTTTTAATTCAAACTTATAAACTAACTGCTAAAAGTTTTGGACATATGTCTTATTATCCTTTTCGACTAATGTCTTATTATCCTTTTCGAAATGACAGGTTTATATATTCTGTCTACAGAATAATTAAAAAAGATTATAAAAAGGCTAGACAACACAATGTATACATTGTTACTATAGTAACGCTGGCAAATAACACCACAACTTAATAAGATATTTTATTAACTTAAATACTTGGACTAAAAAGATTTTATTTATTTCAATATTTGAACAATCAAGGGACAATTATAGTTAAACAATTTGAGCAACTATATCATAAAATAGCAAGAAACTCGTAAAATATTTCTTATAAATGGTCATTATCATTTGTGGTTTTAAGAAATACGTAAGAGCTCAGTAATTACATAAGTTTTATTAAATCTCCCTCTTATCTAAGAGAGAGAGAGAGAGAGAGAGAGAGAGAGAGAGAGAAAGTAAGTGCTTCCAAAGCAGCATGTTAACAAATGTAAAAAAGCACAGAATAAATAGTAGTAACTGGTTTTATTATGTTACCAGTAAACAAAATTATTTTTACCTTGATTGAAAGCTAATTTCCAGCATTTCTTAATTAAGCTCCAGCTTCTCTTTAACTATTGACTAATGATTAATAGAGTAAATTTCACATCATACTAAATTTACAAAATTAAAACCATGTTTCAACAGTTAGCTAACTAATCAAATGACAAAGGGAAGACAAACTAAAAAAAAAAGAAAAAAGAACATATTTATGATAGAAATTATAAAGAAAAAATAAAATTATTTGGATTTAAAAGTGTTAATTGTTACTATAAATAGTTAAACTCATGCTTTGCTTTGTTCTGAATTGTCTAAAGTAAAATCAAATTAACAGACATTAACACTGCTTGACACTGAATTCTGTCAAGTAAGTTTTCTGCACGCCGAGTTGCATTTCTTACATTTCAACAACGATTAGTTTCATCCTGCCTAGATCTATTTTTTTCATTTGACAACTATTTTCAAGTTGCATATTAGCATTTTACATTAAAAACTTTGTTGAGCCTAATACTATCTATTTCAATTTCACTGTTATCATTAAACATATTACCAATAATCTTACTGTTGTTACAATTGAATAAATGAACGTAAAAGAATCTTACAAATTGTGATCTTTTCTAATCAAAGACTTTATTTAAACTTAAGATTTATTGAAATCCATATCTTTTTATATGTTTATATACATAAGTCGTTTATCAAAAATATTAAACAATATTTATTTACATCAATTATTTTTAATTTAACAAAGAATCTACAATGCACAAAATTATTTTTACCTTAATGAACAAAAATAATAAATGCACAATCTTGTATAAAAAATTGATGCAATGTCAGTCAGTATATTTTACTCTAAAGTGTATATATATATATATATATATATATATATATATATATATATATATATATATATATATATATATATATATATATATATATATATATATATATATATATATATATATATATATATATATATATATATATATATATATATATATATATATATATATATATATATATACTGAAATATAGGCATTTAAGTTTATAAACATTCGTGTCAACAAATTACAGTCAGTTTTCCATGTTAAATACACAAAATATATATCTAATATAATATATATCAAATATAAAATAAAACAAAATAGTAAACTTACTCAAACCAGTATCAGTTACACCGTGTGAAGTAAATAAAAAAAACTTCAGTTCTTTTCAATCACTCTAAAAAATAACTTTCAGCTTTTTCCAATAGCAATAAAAAATAAAACAAAACTCGCTTAGCTGAGTTGCCTAGTTTATAAGAATCTGAAAACAGATAAGTAAAAAACCAAGAACAAACAAACATTTATATGTTAGAACTACTATATTTAAACAAATTAAATTAACCAAAGAATAACACCAATTCTCCTTATAAGCTAAAAAAAATTTTCAGCTCAAATTTGCTTGCAGACCTTGCTTGTAAAATAAAATGTGAATAAGAAACACATTTATAAAAGCCTAGAAAAAATTCATAGAAATTTACATACATTTGTTCTTTTATATTGCATAAATCCATCATATGATAAATCTGAAATGAAAAAATGTAATGGATAAGTAAATACAAAGAAAAACATCAAATATGAATCGAAAATCAATATATCTGATAGAGATAAGATGTCATGATAAGAGAGTAGTAGTTATTAAATATTGTTATTTCATGTTAGCCTTTAGAAAGCAGATCATGTTGGTACTTCATGGTTCTAAAAATTCAAATTAAGATATAAACAAAATGTATATACGGCTAAATGATTTTTCTTGAGTGGCTTTTAGTGAATGATTAAAAGCAGTGAGTTTCAATAATAAAACCACTTATAATTTTTAACAATAGACACCAACATAAAGGTAAGCCAAATGTAATAACATTAGTAACATAAATAAGAACTTTACGCAAAATCTTGCTCAACACGTTTGCCAAATCACACACTTTGAAAACATGGAAACAACATAATATAAACATAATATAAACTATAAAACACAATACATTTATTTAACTTTATATAACATATATGAACACCTCATATAATATTTATATACACAATAGATACATTTTATAGTATTTTAATGACACATTTATAAAACAATTACATAACAGTGTTATGTAATTGTGATTATTACATATGTGTTATTAACACATATTACCACATACATATATTTATCAAAAACTTTTTAACTTTGAACATAATATAAACATATATGCAAACTATAAACATATATAACTTGAATTGCGCGAACAAAAAATTTAAAAATAACATGAAAAAATCTAAAAAGATTCATATATATATTCATATATAAAAACATATATCTCGTAATAAAATATCAAATTATAATTATATTTAATTTAAATCAAATACTTATTGAATAAAGAGCAAAAAACAGATAGAAGAACTGCAATCCTTATAACAAAATTTAACGTTTAGCAACAATGAAATGTCAGTGTTGGCTCGAAATATTAATTTATTTTTCAAAATTTTTTAAAACAGTACAAAAAAAAGGTAATAGCATAACAGAAATGTTAATAAAATAATAATCAACATAATAAAATAAGCAAAGTACGAAATTATAGGATTTATAATATATTTGAATTATATTAATTTAGGACTTCATAAAACTAAATAAATTTAAAAGTAGTAATAAATATTTTTATGATAAAGTTTTAGTAACTTTTTTAGTACAAAAAAGTACTGTAACTATATTGGAGATATGCGATACTGCTTTAGCAGAACGATATCTCTTCATACAACTTTTCATGTATTCCTGACTATTCTTTTTCATTCCAGACCAACTTTTTACTGAATTTCTCAAGAGAAAACTTTTTAATTTAAATTTTGCTTTCACAATTTCAGTTTAAGCATGCGCTTTAAAGCAAAAGTTTTCGTTTTTCCGTTTTATGTTGATAATTGATCAAAATCGGGTACGATATCGTATCCGATTTTGATCAAATATTAAATAATACGTATTTTTGATAAATAAGTGGTATTGAACTCGAATTCGAAACTTAAAACTAAATGCGTATTTTTCTGGTATCAACGGCAGTATGTTAGACGTGATCAATACTCCGAGTATTTACAATACTAGATATGCCGACTGGGTTCTCTGGTTATCGTGTTTTATACGTGTTTAAATGCGAGTTTGATACTCAGTTGGCGTCGTATAGTATACCTGTCTTTATACGCATTATACGTCTATTTTTAATGCGCTTTTGACACGATAAAATGGCTAACAAATATTCGTAAATAATGCGTATTCTGGAAAGTTTTAAATGCGCATGTAATACCAGGAAAATATCGTATTGAATATTCTCTGGTTTTCGTGTTTTATACGTGTTTACAAGAGTTTCAAATGCGAGTTTAATACTCAGTAGACGTCGTATTGTATACGTGCCTTTATACGCATCTAATGCGTATTTTTAATGCGTATTCGACACGATAAAATGGCTAACATACATACCATATCGATACGTATTTAAACGAGTTTCTAATGCGCATTTACAACTAAATTTGCCGACTGGGTTTTCTCTCTGCTGAATTTTATTTTTGTTTTTTCATATTACTTTGTTTTCATGTTTGATTCAAGTTTTATTTTAGCTAGTCAGTTTTTTTTTGCATCTTCTTTCTAATTGTTAACTGAAATAATAATGTCTGGCAAATTCTTTGTATTTCTGGCAAATTGTTTGTATTTCTGGCAAATTGTTTGTAAATCTCTCTTTTTATAAACTTGTTTTAAATAACTTCATATAGGTTTTTTGTACACTTTCTGATTTTGGTAAACGATAGTATTTGAGCGGACTATTCGAATCTTTTGATTTAAAATTTTTATAAAGCATAAAACAGAAGCACAATACAATTAAAGCATTTTAAAAATTTAACCAGAAAAAGTATAAATATTAAGATGTGGACCACTTGTTGATACTTTATCAAACTGAAAAGCTACCATTTTTATTTTTTTGCCTACATCGTAAACATAAGTGTGCGGACCGCGTCTAATGAATTTGGCTAAAGAGATTCAAAATTATCTATTATACAATTATCTAAAACTTTGAAACCCGATTTAAAAATTATTTATTTAAAAGTATATATACAATGTACCGCAAACTTCTTTCATAACAAAGTTGTTTCTTTGAGTTCAATAGTTTTTTTTATTTATTTTCAAAGATGCTCAACTTACTCCTTCAACACAAAGTAACGCATTAGTTAGGTTTTAAAGAACAGTAAGAAGGAAGGAACGGTTCATTATAATTAAGAGTCTGAAAAATTGGTAAAACATCAACTCTTAATGACGGGTAGAAAAATTTATAAACATCTAAGAGAAAAATAGCAATATTTTTATTTTTATTTTTTAGGCCCAAAATGAAAAAAAATTGCCCGCACATCTTACTTCTCTACCATTTAACAATCTTTTGTTGTGTATTGTGCTACCTACCTACCAAGTTCCCTAGCGTAATTTTTGAGATATTTTGATTGCCAAACTTGCTCCAACTCACAGTGGGGCAGAATTGCTTCAAAAATGGACATTTGACAAAAATGAAAACAGGCGTTATGAAACATTTTTGGTGGTAATGTATAAAAGAGTCTCTTGTATGTCTTATCCACATGTTTTTTTTAGGTATGGACTGACCTTTAACCCTGTAAAACCCATAATCTAGCTCAATTCTTTTGTTTGAAAAATAACACGTTTGCGCGAGTTATTAATGCTACTTTTTTTTATAGTGTTAAAGCTGAAGTTTGTTAAAAGTTCCAAATTTTTTTCAAGATCCTTCAATTGTAGGTTTGCCGCTATATTTTGCAACCGAAAAAGTAATTTTTAAGTGCTTAAAATAAATATCATTAATATTAACAAATAAGGGAAAAACGAAAATCGCATTAAAGCGCATGCTTAAACTGATATAGCCAAAATAAAATCTTAATTAAAAAGGTTTCTCTTGAGCAATTGAGGAGGCTGAATAAGTGCAAATTTCATAAGTGCGAACTGGCATAAGTGCGAAGCAGTTGCAAAGACTGGCATAAGTGCGAACTGGCACAAGCGCGAACTGGCATAAGTGCGCCGAAAGAATTTGCAAACATTGGCATAAGTGCGATCTGGCACAAGCGCGAACTGGCATAAGTGCGAATCAATTGCAAAAACTGGCATAAGTGCGAACTGGCACAAGCGCGAACTGGCATAAGTGCGCCGAAAGAATTTGCAAACATTGGCATAAGTGCGAACTGGCATAAGTGCGAACTGGCATATGTGCGAATCAATTGCAAAAACTGGCATAAGTGCGAAATGGCACAAGCGCGAACTGGCATAAGTGCGCCGAAAGAATTTGCAAACATTGGCATAAGTGCGAATTGGCATAAGTGCGAACTGGCATAAGTGCGAATTGGCATAAGTGCGAACTTGCCAATTCGCCACTTATGCCAATTTGCACTTATGCCAATGTTTGCAAATTCTTTCGGCGCACTTATGCTAATTCGCGCTTGTGCCAGTTCGCACTTATGCCAGTTTTTGCAATTGGTTCACACTTATGGCAGTTCGCACTTATGGCAGTTCGCACTTATGCCAGTTCGCACTTATGCCAATGTTTGCAAATTCTTTCGGCGCACTTATGCCAGTTCGCGCTTGTGCCAGTTCGCACTTATGCCAGTTTTTGCAATTGTTTCGCACTTATGCCAGTTCGCACTTATGCCAATGTTTGCAAATTCTTTCGGCGCACTTATGCCAGTTCGCGCTTGTGCCAGTTCGCACTTATGCCAGTTCGCACTTATGCCAGTCGCACTTATGCAGATTCGCAGTTATGAAATTCGCACTTATTCAGTCGCCCCGAGCAATTTAGTAAATTATCTCCAGTACAGTTACAGTACTTTTTTGCACTAAAAGGGTTATCATAAAAATATTTATTACTACTTTTAAATTTATTAATTTAGTTTTATGAAGTCCTAAATTAATATAATTCAAATATACGTTAAATCCTATCATTTCATACCTTGCTTATTTTATTCCGTTGATTACTATTTTATTGACATTTCTGTTATGCTATTACCTTTTTTTGTTCTGTTTTAGAAAATTTAGAAAAATAAGTTAAAATTTTGAGCCAACACTGACATTTTAATTGTTGCTAAACGTAAAATTTTGTTATTAGGATTGCAGTTCTCTTATCTGTTTTTTGTTCTTCATTCAATATTATTGAATGAAAAACAAAATTGAATGAAGAAAAAATTTAAATCAAATACTGACAAATATTGACAATAAGTATTTGATTTAAATTAAATATGATTATAATTTGATATTTTATTACAAGATATATGTCTTTATATATAAATATATATGAACCTTTTTAGATTTTTTCATGTTATTTTTAAATTTTTTGTTCACGCAATTCAAGTTATATATGTTTATAGTTTGCATATGTGTTTATATTATGTTCAAAATTAAAAAGTTTTTGATAAATATATGTATGTGGTAATATGTGTTATATAATTGTTTTATAAATGTATTTTTAAAATAGTATAAAATGTAGGGATGTGAGAAAATTTTGAAATTTCAAAACAAAACAAAAATATCATAAACATAAATATATGGCTCTAATTTTGAATTTTTTAAAAATATAAAAATTATCTCTGTAGGTCAAGTACTTCAAAATTTATGAGATTTTTAAGTTGCGATTTTTTATATATGGAGAGGCTATGAGAACTTGGACCCAATTTTTTAATTTTTTTTGCAAAAAAATGTATATTCGTCTAAATTTTTGTCTTCCAACTAAAAAATCATATATCAAAATAAAGCTTAGAGTATATTAAACAAATATTTAGTTATAAATATAAAACTGAATATATAATTAAAAAAATTAAAACTAAATATAAAGTTTTATATGTACAAACAAAATAATATATGTACAAAAAAAATCATTAAACTTTATTATTTTAAAATTTTATGGATAAAAGTGTTCCGTTTAAAGATGTTCATGCCATCATGAGGTCCCCAAAAAATCTAATAAAAAATACACTAAAATCAAAATAATAGACTGAACAGACCAAACAAATTGTATATTTAATAAAACAAAATTTAATAATCTGTTCAAAGTTTAGAAGCTAAATAAAAAAATAAGTGTTGGCGCCAATAACTACCATGTGATCCGGAAATTTTATATATGCGAACTCAGGGTAACAATGCTTCAAATTTTCAAATTCACAAAAAAACCTTGGGTGCTTGAGGAAACCTAAACTTAATATGAGCACATCAGATTTACTTCAAATTTTGAGGATAGGTGGTTTAATAAATATTTTAAAAGAACCTTTGAATTAAAGAAGGACCCTTGCTTATTTTAGGAGCAGTGATTCATAGAAAAACATCAAAGATTTAAAAAGTAAAATTACACTATTTTTTATTTACAAAAATAGCCATGAAATAAATCAAATTTTAGTTTTACCTTTTTTTTAAATAAATACAAAATTTCATTTCATTTAGCTCCAAAATAGAGGTGCAGCCTGGTTTGGCCTAATTTAACTTTTTGCTAAATCAAAAAAAATGCGGACCAATTTTTAAAACACTTTTTTTACGGCAAAAAACGCATATTCTCACATCCCTATAAAATGTATCTATTGTGTATATAAATATTATAAGAAGTGTTTATATATGTTATATAAATTTAAATAAATATATTGTGTTTTATAGTTAGTATATATGTTTATATTATGTTGTTTCCATGACATAGAAACAACATAATATAAACATATATACTAACTATAAAACACAATATATTTATTTAAATTTATATAACATATATAAACACTTCTTATAATATTTATGGACCATGTTTTCAAAGTGTGTGACTTGGCAAACGTGTTGAGCAAGATTTTGCATAAAGTTGTTATTTATATTACTAATGTTGTTACATTTGGCTTACCTTTATGTTGGTGTCTATTGTTAAAAATTATAAGTGGTTTTATTATTGAAAGTCACTGCTTTTAATCATTCACTAAAAGCCACTCAAGAAAAATCATTTTGCCACATATACATTTTGTTTATATCTTAATTTGAATTTTTAGAACCATGACGTACCAACATGAATTGTTTTCTAAAAGCTAACATGAAATAACAATACTTAACAACTACTACTCTCTTATCATGACATCTTATCTCTATCTGGTATATTGATTTGTGATTCACATATGATGTTTTTCTTTGTATTTACTTATCCATTACATTTTTTTATATCAGATTTATCATATGATGGATTTATGCAATATAAAAGAACGAATATATGTAAATTTTTATGAATTTTTTAAAAACATCTGCTAATAATTAGTCCAGTCAAACTTTAATTTTGCATATGTCATCTTTAAGTAGTTTCTAGGCTTTTCTAAATGTGTTTCTTATTCACATGGTTTTACAAGCAAGGTATGCAAGCAAATTTGAGCTGAAAATTTTTTTTCAGCCTTTGAGGAGAATTGGCGTTACACTTTTTTAAATTTAATATGTTTAAATATAGTAGTTTTAACAAATAAATGTTTGTTTGTTCTTTGTTTTTTTACTTATTTGTTTTCAGATTCTTAAGAATTTGGCAACTTATCTAAGTTTTTTTTTCTTTTTAGTGCAATTGGAAAGAGCTGAAAGTTATTTTTTAGAGCAATTGAAAAGAACTGAAGTGTTTTTTAGTTACTTCACACAGTATAACTGATACTGATTTGAGTAAGTTTACTATTTTGTTTGTTTTATATTGGATTTATTTGATATTTTATATATGTTATATTAGATATATATTTTATGTATTTAACATGGAAAACTGACTGTAATTTGTTGACACAAAAGTTTATAAACGTAAATCTGCCTATATTTCAGTATATTTTATATTTCTGTGTATCTTTATAAATATTCTTTCTTAGAAAAAATAACAGACTAGAAAAAATGTAATAAATCAAGTCAAACGAGGATAAAAAGTTTTTTTCTCAATGTCAGAAAAACCTTTTTAATACTTAGCTTTTGTCACAAAAGTAATATTTAAAAAAAAACCATTGATAAATCTATTTAAATTAATCTACTTCCCTTTCAGCTAAAGTCAACTGTTATATTTAGTTTTGTTTAAGAGATAACTGTAGGTCGTCATCTTGCCCCATTCGTCATTTTACCCCATGTTCCCATATATATATATATATATATATATATATATATATATATATATATATATATATATATATATATATATATATATATATATATATATATATATATATTTAAATAATTAATTTAGAGTAAAATATACTGATTGACATTGCTTCATTTTTTTATACAAGATTGTGAATTTATTATTTTTATGCATTAAGGTAAAAATAATTTTGTGCATTGTAGTCTAAATTTTTTTTAATTAAAAATAATTGATGTAAATAAATGTTGTTTAATATTTTTGAAAAACGACTAAAGTATGTAAACATATAAAAAGATATGGATTTCAATAAATCTTAAGTTTAAATAAAGTCTTTGATTAGAAAAGATCACAATTTGTAAGATTCTTTTACGTTCATTTATTCAGTTGCAGCAATAGTAAGATTACTGGTAATATGTTTAATGATAATAGTTAAATTGAAATAGATAGTATTAGGCTCAACGAAGTTATTAATGTAAATGCTTATAGGCAACTTGAAAATAGTAGTCAAATGAAAAAAATAGATCATTTCTAAGAAATATTTTACGATTTGCTTGCTATTTTATGGTATAATTGTTTAAATTGTTTAACTATAATTGTCCTTCGATTGTTCAAATATTGTAATAAATAAAATCTTTTCAGTCCAAGTATTAAGTTGTGTTATTTGCAAGTGTTACTACATTGTGTTGTCTAGTCTTTTTATAATCTTTTTTAATTATTCTGTAGTCACGGAATATATATTTTCTGTTATTTATATCCTAGTTCTACTAACAATAAAATGCAAATAGTACTTTTGTAATTAAAAATTGTAATTTTTTTTTTAATTTTATTTTTTAGGTATTTACAGGCTTTACTTGACTTTCCGTTTCTGGTACCTGTGTTGTGGCAGATTTTAAAAAGAACTCAACTGATGTTAATGCGGTCTTTATGTCGTTACCTATAAGCAATGACGTTGCTGATACGGAGTCAAAGTTAAAATATTTATAGATAAATTTGTATTTAATATTTTAAATAATATATCAAGTTATTAATGTGTTTTTATTGTTATCAATGATTTAATAACTCATAACCCGTTTTACGGATTGCTTACTGCTAGTCATTATCATTATGTTATGAACTCATATTAGTTAATAAAATTGTATTGAATATTCTCTGGTTATCGTGTTTTATACGTGTTTAAATGCGAGTTTGATACTCAGTAGGCGTCGTATTGAATACCTGTCTTTATACGCATCTAATGTCTATTTTTAATGCGCGTTTGACACGATAAAATGGCTAACATATATTCGTAAATAATGCGTATTCTGGAAAGTTTTAAATGCGCATGTAATACCAGGAAAATATCGTATTGAATATTCTCTGGTTATCGTATTTTATACGTGTTTACAAGAGTTTCAAATGCGAGTCTGATACCCTGTAGGCGTTGTATTGTATACCTGTCTTTATACGCATCTAATGCGTGTTCGATACGATAAAATGGCTTATATTCATACCACATCGATACGTATTTAAACGAGTTTCTAATGCGCATTTACAACTAAATTTGCCGACTGGGGACCCAGTCGGCAAATTTAGTTGTAAATGCGCATTAGAAACTCGTTTAAATACGTATCGATGTGGTATGTATGTTAGCCATTTTATCGTGTCGAATACGCATTAGAAATACGCATTAGATGCGTATAAAGACAGGTATACAATACGACGCCTACTGAGTATCAAACTCGCATTTGAAACTCTTGTAAACACGTATAAAATACGATAACCAGAGAATATTTAATACGATATTTTCCTGGTATTACATGCGCATTTAAAACTTTCCAGAATACGCATTATTTACGAATATTTGTAAGCCATTTTATCGTGTCAAACGCGCATTAAAAATAGACATCAGATGCGTATAAAGACAGGTATACAATACGACGCCTACTGAGTATCAAACTCGCATTTAAACACGTATAAAACACGATAATCAGAGAATATTCAATACAATTTTATTAACTAATATGAATTCATAACATAATGAAAATGACTAGCAATAAGAAACCCGTAATACGGGTTATGAGTTATTAAATCATTAATAACAATAAAAACACATTAATAACTTGATATATTATCTAAAAAATTAAATACAAATTTATCTATAAATATTTTAACTTTGACTCCCTATCAGCAACGTCATTGCTTATAGTTAACGACGAAGACCGCATCAACATCAGTTGAGTTCTTTTTAAAATCTGTCACAACACAGGTACCAGAAACGGAAAGTCAAGTAAAGCCTGCAAATACCTAAAAAATTAAATTAAAAAAAAATTACAATTTTTAATTACAAAAGTACTATTTGCATTTTATTGTTAGTAGAATTACGATAATAATAACAGAAAATATATATTCCGTGACTACAGAATAATTAAAAAAGATTATAAAAAGGCTAGACAACACACTGGCAAATAACACCACAACTTAATAAAATATTTTATTAACTTAAATACTTGGACTGAAAAGATTTTATTTATTACAATATTTGAACAATCGAGGGACAATTATAGTTAAACAATTTAAACAATTATACCATAAAATAGCAAGCAAATCGTAAAATATTTCTTAGAAATGATCTATTTTTTTCATTTGACTACTATTTTCAAGTTGCCTATAAGCATTTACATTAACAACTTCATTGAGCCTAATACTATCTATTTCAATTTAACTATTATCATTAAACATATCCAGTAATCTTACTATCGCTGCAACTGAATAAATGAACGTAAAAGAATCTTACAAATTGTGATCTTTTCTAATCAAAGACTTTATTTAAACTTAAGATTTATTGAAATCCATATCTTTTTATATGTTTACATACATTAGTCGTTTATCAAAAATATTAAACAACATTTATTTACATCAATTATTTTTAATTAAAAAAGAATCTAGACTACAATGCACAAAATTATTTTTACCTTAATGCATAAAAATAATAAATGCACAATCTTGTATGAAAAAATGAAGCAATGTCAATCAGTATATTTTACTCTAAATTAATTATATATATATATATATATATATATATTTATATATATATATATATATATTATATATATATATATATATATATAAATATATGTATATATATATATATATATATATATATATATATATATATATATATATATATATATATATATATATATATATATATATATATATATATATATAGGGGAACATGGGGTAAAATGACGAGTGGGGCAAGATGACGACCAACAGTTATCTCTTAAGCAAAACTAAATATAACAGTTGACTTTAGCTGAAAGGGAAGTAGATTAATTTTACTAGATTTATCAATGGTTTCTTTTTTAAATATTATTTTTGTGAAGAAAGCTAAGTATTAAAAAAGTTTTTCCGACATTGAAAAAAAAACTTTTTATCCTCGTTTGACTTGATTTATTACATCGCTACATCACCAGCTAAAGGTAAGTTTTATTTTTTGGGACAGACTAAGATAAAGGCATTTTTCGAAACAGTCGTCATCTTGCCCCATGTTCCCCTATATATCTATTCACATACCTTTAAAAAGTGGTATTACACTTTACACAATGAAATATGGAAATACATCATCATTTTTTTCAACTACTTTCAAAAAGAATTTATTTTTTTCTAGTCTGTTATTTTTTCTAAGAAAGAATATTTATAAAGATACAGAGAAATATAAAATAAACTGAAATATAGGCAGATTTATGTTTATAAACTTTTGTGTCAACAAATTACAGTCAGTTTTCCATGTTAAATACATAAAATATATATCTAATATAACATATATCAAATATCAAATAAATCCAATATCAAATAAAACAAAATAGTAAACTTACTCAACTCAGTATCAGTTATACTGTGTGAAGTAACAAAAAAACACTGTAGTTCTTTTCAATTGCTCTAAAAAATAACTTTCAGCTCTTTCCAATTGCACTAAAAAAAAAAAAAAACTTTTTTACATAAGTTGCCAAGTTCTTAAGAATCTGAAAACAAATAAGTAAAAAAACAAAGAACAAACAAACATTTATTTGTTGAAACTACTATATTTAAACAAATTAAATTTAAAAAAGTGTAATGCCAATTCTCCTTAAAGGCTAAAAAAAAATTTTCAGCTCAAATTTGCTTGCATACCTTGCTTGTAAAACCATGTGAATAAGAAACACATTTAGAAAAGCCTAGAAACTACTTAAAGATGACATATGCAAAATTGAAGTTTGAACGTTGACTGGACTAATTATTAGCAGATGTTTTTAAAAAATTCATAAAAATTTACATATATTCGTTCTTTTATATTGCATAAATACATCATATGATAAATCTGAAATAAAAAAATGTAATGGATAAGTAAATACAAAGAAAAACATCATATATGAATCGCAAATCAATATATCAGATAGAGATAAGATGTCATGATAAGAGAGTAGTAGTTGTTAAATATTGTTATTTCATGTTAGCTTTTAGAAAACAATTCATGTTGGTACGTCATGGTTCTAAAAATTCAAATTAAGATATAAACAAAATGTATATGTGGCAAAATGATTTTTCTTGAGTGGCTTTTAGTGAATGATTAAAAGCAGTGACTTTCAATAATAAAACCACTTATAATTTTTAACAATAGACACCAACATAAAGGTAAGCCAAATGTAACAACATTAGTAACATAAATAACAACTTTATGCAAAATCTTGCTCAACACGTTTGCCAAGTCACACACTTTGAAAACATGATCCATAAATATTATAAGAAGTGTTTATATATGTTATATAAATTTTAATAAATATATTGTGTTTTATAGTTAGTTTATATGTTTATATTATGATGTTTCTATGTCATGGAAACAACATAATACAAACATATATACTAACTATAAAACACAATATATTTATTTAAATTTATATAACATATATAAACACTTCTTATAATATTTATATACACAATAGATACATTTTATACTATTTTAAAAATACATTTATAAAACAATTATATAACACATATTACCACATACATATATTTATCAAAAACTTTTTAATTCTGAACATAATATAAACATATATGCAAACTATAGACATATATAACTTGAATTGCGTGAACAAAAAATTTTAAAATAACATGAAAAAATCTAAAAAGGTTCATATATATTTATATATAAAGACATATATCTCGTAATAAAATATCAAATTATAATCATATTTAATTTAAATCAAATACTTATTGAATAAAGAACAAAAAACAGATAAAAGAACTGCAATCCTAATAACAAAATTTAACGTTTAGCAACAAATAAAATGTCAGCGTTGGCTCAAAATTTTAACATATTTTTCTAAATTTTCTAAAACAGAACAAAAAAAGGTAATAGTATAACAGAAATGTCAATAAAATAGTAATCAACGGAATAAAATAAGTAAGGTATGAAATGATAGGATTTAACGTATATTTGAATTATATTAATTTAGGACTTCATAAAACTAAATTAATAAATTTAAAAGTAGTAATAAATATTTTTATGATAAAGTTTTAGTAACTCTTTTAGTGCAAAAAAGTACTGTAACTGTACTGGAGATAATTTACTAAATTTCTCAAAGGAAACCTTTTTAATTTAAATTTTATTTTCGCTATATCAGTTTAAGCATGCGCTTTAAAAGCAAAGATTTTCGTTTTTCCTTTATTTGGCAATATTTGATCAAAATCGGGTTCGATATCATATCCGATTTTGATCAAATATTATAAATACGTATTTTTGATAAATAAGTGGTATTGAACTCGAATTCGAAACTTAAAACTAAATGCGTATTTTTCTGGTATCAATGGCGGTATGTTATACGTGATCAATACTACGAGTATTTACAATACTAGATATGCCGACTGGGGAGATATACGATATTTTAAAAGTATATCCAAAAAAAATGATATGAGCGATTAAAAATATGAATATTTATAATATGTTGCGAAATGAAAGTTTTTTCGTGGCACAGTAACCAATTTAAACGAATCTTTTGTACATTAAAAATAAGATAAAGCATTATAAATACAAAATGAAAATGATAAATAAACATTTATAATGTTATAAAGTAAAAGAGTGTCGCAAATTATAACCAATAAATTGTAACGTAACGTAATATGCTATAGGGATTATTATTTAAAATAATAATAAAAATAATATTTTAACTATTATTTTTGTTATTATTATTGTTGTTGTTGTTATCATGAAAAGCTTTTCTACAAAATTGTTTGCAACGAGTAGTAATTAGAGAAAATATATCTGGCTTTATTTCTAAGTGGTGTTCCTCAGTGATCAGTAATTGGACCATTATTATTTAGTTATCAATGCTAACGAATCTTACGAAAAATGGCTTAAAATATAAGATAGGGTGTGAAAAATGTATTCCAACTCTAAATTTAGATAAAATTTGTTTTCAACACAAAAATAACTTACTATGGATGACAAGTGAGCCTAAAAGTATGTGTAAAGAAAAAAAACCCGTTGATTTCGAAACAGAAATTCAGGTTTTAAAAGTCTTTTAGAAGTCAATTAGTATAAAAAAAAAAAAGAAAATAAAGATATAAAAAAATTGTCAAGAAAAGTATTAGAAATTTTGAAAAAACATTGGCACTTAATTTAAAAAATGATCTTAAAAGTGTCCATGCACATATAAATAACAAAACAAGAATTGAAGACTTGACCAAAGCCATAAAGCTACATAATAGTATTATAATTACTGATAATCAGGTGGTTGTAAACACTCTTAATGAATTCTTTGCTTCTGTTTTTATATAAGATTATTCATCAGAAGAAGTTTCAGGCGACAATCTTTTAACAAAATGCTCTGATCCATATTTTAGTATTTCAATTATTCAGAAACATTTGAGTAATTAAAAAATATGTAAAAATCAGTAGGTCCAGATAATGTGAAGTACTGCAAGGTTCAGTACTCAGACCTCTTTTATGTGTAATTTTCATTAATAACTTGTATTGAGGGATTATTAAAGACGCTAAATTATATGCAGGTGATACCAAATTTATTTTAATCAATCATTGTCATGATGATAATACATTGTTACAAAACGATATTAACATGTTAGTAAAATAGTCTAAAGATTGGTTAATCAAATTTAACAAATTAAAATGTAAAGTCATATATTGGTAAAAAGAATCCAAGATATAAATGTAAATTGAACAAGTCTTTTTTAACAGAAACAACAATGGAAAAAGTTCTTGGTATTTTTATTTCTAATAATCTGGAGTGGAAATATCATATTAATTTGGCTATAGGCAAATCAAACTGAAAATTAGGCATGATCAAAAATGAGTATTTAGATGAATTTTCATTAAAATTACTATTGTTAGTACATCCCCATTTGGAATATGGAGCAGCTGTTTGTAGTTCATCTTGGAAGATGGACATTGATAATCTTGAGTTTGTGCAACACAGGGTTGCAAAAATCAAATCTTTATGGGGGAAGTTGTATGAAAAAAAATTATTTTGAATATTTTTTTAAAGTATTCAAAGAACTTTTCAAAAATTTTGCTTTAGAGTCGGAGTTGGAGTCGGAGTTGCACTCTAAAAATTTCAACAATTGGAGTCGGGTTTGGTACTTTTTTTTTATGACTCAACACCCCTGGGAAAAGATATTGTTAATTTTCACCATCCTCTATTACATTTTGAACTAGAATGATCTAGTAGAAGTAACAATTGTGGAATACGCAGACAATTTTTCAATTCAAAAATTCTTTTTTTAACAAACAGAGTTACAAATGATTGGAATTCTCTTCCTCAATGAATAATAGATAAAGATAACATAAACCTTTTTAAAAACAGTATTGATAAATATTTTGATTTATGAACACTATTTATTGTTATCGGCTGTCATAGTCTTAATTCTACGTGATTAAGACTCAACACACCTTAAGTGTGTACAGCATTTTTCTATTCTATTCTATTATAATAAATATATATATTTAACACTAAAAATAAATCCTGTTATATATTTGCAGATGGGTACAGAATTAACGGCTTTACTAGATCATAACAATAGTATAAAAGATTTACAAAAGTTAATTGACATAAACTGTTACCACATTAGCTATGCTAAAAATTAGGCCTAATTAAGCACTCTAAATATTTAGATAAAAGAAATATAAAATTACATAAAATTACAATTTACATAATTAGTTAGACCTCTTCTTGAATATGGAACCCGATTATGAAACCCGCATTTACAAAAACATATTAATATGATTAAACAAGTCCAGCATAAAGCAACTTGTATCCACAATATATTATATAAAATAATTCTCTCAACAATGAAAATAGAAGATTAAGAGGTGATATAATGGAAGTTAATCAATAAAAGAATATGTAGACAACAAAGTATAAAAACTTATGGTTGACATTTTTTATGAATAAGATATTTGACAAATGGATTTACAACAACTATTTACCAAAACTAGTTGTGAATGATGAACACATACAAACTATGATGAACATATACAAAACTGTAAATAAATTAACAACTGCAAAATTAATGAAAATGTGTATTACATTCTAAATAATATATGAAACTTTTTCATTTAATTCTTGTCTTCCTGTAAAATCATCACTTTCTCTATTCCTTTGGTTCTTCAAAAAGATTTAGTCTTCTTTATCCTTTTCATGATTTTTATCCTAGCTTATCCTCTGCTAGAAATCTCATCCATCAAACAAATTCATGATTTGATTCTGTTTTTTTTAATTCAACTTTTGGCACTATAAGCAGATTAATGTTTTTCTTCCTTTTTAAAAAAAAACTTGTAACAAAAGTGGATTACAACTTATAATATCTCAAGATGTCAGAACATTGGCTGATTACCTTAAATCCTATCTGGCCTATTCCATTTACAGTTTCTGAAAAAATAAGTTTATACCAAAGTAAATTACAATATTTTTAATGTTCCTATATATCATACTTTGATATATAAGAATATTACAAATATTGTAATTAACCCTGGTACAAAGTGAAGCACCTGATGCAGAAAGACACACTTGTACTGTTAATGACATTCTAATAATTTGGAAAAACATTCAGAAGGAATTAACACCAAAGTTTAGGTGCTAAGAAGTAGTTAAGCAAAATAAATCATCATATATTGACCCCATAATGACAATGACCTTAACTAAGCTAATATGTTAATTTTAAATACAGAAGTAGAGATTAAACTAACAAAGAAGTAGAGATTGAAATGAATTTTGCAGCTTCAAAGAATCCTATTAACTTAGAAGCTGCACCATAATTTCATATTTTATGATTTAATTGATTTGTGATTTTATAATATTGTTTTATTTAAATCTTCTTTTTAAGTTAATCATGATTGAAACTAAATCAAAAAATGTAAAAAAAAAACAAAAAAAATTAAAACATAAAATAAAAATTTTTTTGAAGAAAATTTTCAATCTTTTATAATATGGAATAAAAAACAAAGCAACAATTCTTTAAGTTAAAAATAATATTTTAATTTAATTTTATATATAGTAAAATTATATATTGCAAATAAAAACTAATAGCATAAATAAAACACAAATATTTTCATTATTGTCAATGGTCTAGGTGCATTTATCATCATTGTAAGCTTGTATAATTAGTAGTCTATTAAAAGCACTAAATTATATAACTATTTTAATTATGTTTATATATTTGATGATTTATATATATATATATATATATATATATATATATATATATATATATATATATATATATATATATATATATATATATATATATATACACTTATTTATGTTACACACACATATATATACAACTAAAAAAGCACTTTTAAATCTACAATCTGATGTCATACTGATTTAAGAAGTTTAAATATATTCTACAAAATATAGTGTTCAATGTTCTTAAAATGTATTCTACAAAATATAGTGTTCAATGTTCTTAAAATGTATTCTACAGAATATAGTGTTCAATGTTCTTAAAATGTATTCTACAAAATGTTCAATATTCTTAAAAGAACAGAGTAATAATTAGTAAAATAATTAGTAGAAAACATTTAAATTTTTTTTGATTTTACACAATGTTTTTTGAATAAAGACTATCCAGAAATCTAATTTTCTTTATATAATTTAGAAAAAATTTATAATATTTTGTTGTGTTTTATGCAAAACCTTTTTGTACCATGCTCTCAACTGAAAGTTATCAATGGTATGTACATTTTGTAATTTAGAGTTATTTTTTGTTTGTTTTTGATTACAAGCGTTATTATTGTTACATATTATCACTTTGGTTTGTGAGAAATGTTTAATCTCATACATCTTCTCGTATGTATCATATAAAAAATCATATAACAAAATCTAAAAAATAAAAAAATCTTCTAAAATATAAAAAATAGCAAAATCAGTATGTTAGACAAAGAAAAAGAATGAGCAAAGAGAAAGGCAATTGAGTAAAGTTGTTTACCAAAAATAGGCCAAACTTATAATTTTTTTCTCTGGGGTAATTTAAGTAGATTGCTAAATACTATCTTTTTTATTCTATATAAAATACAGTACAAATGACTTGCTCACATATAGAATACTTTTTATTACAATTTAATCACTATTATATAATACTTTTTGATAATTTAATTGAAGTTTTTTGTATTAAATGATTATTAGATCTAAGTTTTTTTCTTTTTCAAAGAGTTTGCCTAATATTATAAAAACATAAAAAAAGACAGCTCCGTCTTTACACATATTCAGCCTAGGCAGCCACTGCGGAGCCAATGCATTTGGAGAGGCCAGCCAGTGAGAAATCAATTTATTTTATAAATAATAATTAATATATCGAAAATTTTATTCTATTGAAAAAAACAAACAAAAAAACAAGTATTTCTTTTGTATACATATTGGAGAAACAAAAATTTATCTGCTATATTGTTTACACTAGGAATGACAAAACAAATTAAAAAAAAAATATTTTCTTCTGAATTCTTTTTTTAAAAGTAAAATTATTCAAATAGTTTTTATAAGTGAAAATAATAGTGAAAAATCATCAGAACTTTCAGAACAAAAAAATCAGTCAGAAGTGATCAACAAATAACATTAACATGGATAAGTCTAGCAAGAGAAAAAGTGGAGGCAAAATAATAGACTGATTAAGTTTACCACAACAAATCAGCTAAAAGAGACTATTAATTTTTTAAAATCTGATACCCGTGACAATGCTGAAACGTAAGAGTTATTTTTTTAAAAACTAGTAAATGGAAAAAAGAAAGAACGCAATCGATTTGTATATACTGGCAAGAGATATTTTTTATTTATCTATTTTTTTAAACTATTGGTCTATTATATATATATATATATATATATATATATATATATATATATATATATATATATATATATATATATATATATATATTAAGGCCTAATAACTAAAGTCTAGTAAGTTTTAATTTAAAAATTTAAAGATTTAAAAAATGTTATGGGCATTTTGTGGACCAGACCAGAAAATTTAATTATTCTATGATGGAATTTTTTTCAAATCATTAGAGTTACAAGCTAAATATGACTCATTTTTAGCTAAACATATAAACACTCAAGTAAACCAAGGTAAAGGTAGCACTTCCTATCTCTCAGCTCACATTTGTGAAGAATTCATCCAGCAACTTGGCGATTCTTTTTTTTCAAATAATTGATAGTTATTATATGATATGTTTAATCTTGTCAAAAAGACATTAAAGATGCAGGACATCAACATTAGTGATTGCTGTGGGTAGTCGTATGATAATGTCTCCAATATCTGTGGAGTTAACACTGGGTTGCAAGCCCATTTTAAGTAGTTGAATCCACTAGCTAAATATGTGTTATGCACCAGCCATTCTTTGAATCTGGTTAATGTTGCAGCAGCTGAGTTTTGTTTGGCAATCTTCAACAGCTAGATAACTTTCTTTCTGTTTTCTGTTTTTATGAGTTACAAGGTATAATTATTAGAATCAGTTTTTTTAAGTTCTTATTTGTCAATAGTACTTATATATTTGTATATTTAAAATATGCGTATAAACTTCAAAAGAGTATTAAAAGAACTGAACAATGGCAAAATGCATCGGCCGAACAAGTTAGTATAAGCTAGTAAGCTAGTTGTAGTTCATCTTCCAGAAATGGATTCTGTCGCATTTACTTTGCACATCCTAGAGCTTTTAAAGATATACACAAACAAAGTGGACATTTAATTTCCAAATGTGTGTCTGCATTTCTAGAGCTTCGTTTCTACTTTAATTGATATTTGTTCTGGTGACCAAATAAACTTGTATCATATTTCCTAATGTTAATGTTATTTTAAGGATGTTTCTTTTTGCTGCTACAAGTTGTATAAATAGAAAACAAAGATCTGCTTTCCAAATTTTGGATTACCTTGTTATAATTACCATATTTACTTGTTGGTCTCTAATCTTGTACAGTAATTTATTATGTAAAACATATAAAAAAAATAGTGTTTATGTACTGTTTTTAGTGTGTGAGTGAAAGAAAGGGAAGGAGAGGCTGCAGAGCCACAACCGTTGCCACAATCAAAGACAGGTCTGAGAAAAGATCAAAGTTGATAAACTTTGATCTTTTTCCAGACCAAAATAAACATGATTAAAAGTAGTTTTCTATTAGAGCTTTTATTTTTCCATTTTTTATTAGTTAATTTTTTTTTTAAGAGCTATAAGTTTTAATTTTTTTTTATATTTCTCCTTTGTTAAGATTTTTTTCCTTTTTTATAGTTTAGGTTTTTTTTATTAGTTTTTTATGTTAATGATTTTTTGGGTGATAGAAATAATGTTGAAAAATGAATTTCGGAGTAGTGTCGAATATATTAAAAAGACCCAATGTCGCATATAAAAGGAATAGTGTCACAAAAGAATTTATTGAATAGTGTCGAAAACAAAAAAAAGGAATAGTGTCACAAATAGTAAAATCGGAATAGTGACTAAAACATAAAAAAGGAATAATATCGCAAATTAATTTAATGAATAGTGTCGAAAACAAAAAAAAGGAATAGTGTTGCAAATAATAAAAGGAATAGTGTTGCAAATAGTAAAATCGGATTAGTGTCGAAAACATAAAAATAGAATAATGTTGCAAATAGTAAAAATGGAATAGTGTCGCAAATAGTAAAAGCGGAATAATGTCACAAATAGTACAATTGGAATAATGTTGCAAATAGTAAAAACAGAATAGTGTCACAAATAGTAAAATCAGAAAAGTGTCAAAAATAGTAAGAACGGAATTGTAGTCGGAGAGAGTTAGAGAGAAATAGGGTCAAACCCAGACAAAAATAGTATAAAGCTGAAATTCGACAAAGAGAAAGTGCCTTTGGGTGAGGTCCATTTTGATACCTAAAAACTTTATATTTTTGGATAGAAAATTTTATGTTGTTTCTAGCGATGAAGAGATAGTGAACTATTTATACTTTCCGATTTGCACAGTAAAAGCTTAGTAATGTTTATCCACTATATACTCTACTAAATCTTTTTAAACAAAATTTTTTTTAAAGAATAATCTGGTAAGTATAATTTAGTGTATTTTACAGATTTTTATTATATCAAAAAAGGTCTTACTACAAATGTACTTTATAACAACTGTTGTAGGGATAATTACAAGCAAAATCAAGATTTCAGTAAACTTTTATATGCATCACTAGAAGATATATATGTGATATTGAATATGGTCTGAAGAAAAAAAAAGTTTGAAGTTATTTCTTATTCTTTATTTTTTCAAAGCTTTTAGAAATGGACGACTTAGCGTCGAACCGACCTATACAACACTTATATTGAAATGAGATAACAGAACACAAAGTTTAAAACTATTTAATTGTAAAACACTTGTTGTTTTTTAAACAGTTTTTTAATTTTTATTTTTTTACGGAATAGATAAATATTATAATGTTTTTACAATTAATTTAAAAAGTATTTATTTATTCATTGAGAAGATAACAGGTAATTAAAATTATAGGGGTTTCTGGCTTTTTAGAAAATACAAGTTCTTATTGTATATGAGGCATAGGCACAAATGATGACATTTTCTAAGTTGTTTTAACTTTTAGAATTTCGAAGACCAACTTATGAACCATAAATTTTGCCAAATAATGATATTTTTCTTAAGCCTTTTTTTTCTAAAAGACTTGAGCAATAGGGCCATGGCAACTTATGACCAAGACCCCCCCTCTTAATTTTTTGATGACTTTTTTTGTTTGTTTAAATAGAGTAGTTTTAAGCATTACTTCTTTTTGGTAATCTTTGGTATGTTTTGTTGGTCCTTTGCCTCCCCTTCCCTACTAAAATGTCACGCACATGTATTACCAAAGGAAAAATACGTGGTAATACTTTGTTCATGGAAGTGTGAAACTTTATTTCACCTTCAAGAAAATACAAACCAAAAGTACTAAAAACCATTTTCTTTTGAATTGAATGGGCTTCAAGGGCGGATCCAGACCATGTAGAAAGGGAGGGTGATTTTTAGATTTTTTAGATTTCGTGGATCCAGACTTGATGCAATTAGAATCTAGGTAATTCACTTTTTGCAGTTTTTACATTGTTTACTCAAGACTCTTCACCATAGCCACTGGGTAAAAAGTGGCGCTAGTCTTTGCATCCTGATATTTTTGCTTTAATAAATCTATTGTTGTTAGTAAAACTATTGTTATGATTATACTCATACAAATCTGAAGTAAAAGTTTATAATATTAAACATTATTTTTGTTAGCACAAAAATGTGTCTGTATTTTACTTTCTTTGTATCGTAAAGTTTTACAAAATCCAAAATAGAAAAACTGTAAATTCAAATTTTGGAAAAAGGATAGCAGCTAAATGAAAATGCAAAATTGCAAAAGTCATCAATAAGTCATCAAAAATGCAAAATTGTGTGATAGGCAACTTTTTCACAATTCAAAATTAATTTTTCTGTTAAAGTAAATATGATTATAGGTAGCAGCAGTGCCAGCTTTAGTGGGTGGACTGGGTAGCAGCACTGTATGGATGGGTTTTTAGGTTTGGTACTTTTTCCACAACAAACTACATACTTAATGTGTTGTTGGCAGTGATTATCTGGAAAATTTTAAAATGTGGGTTCAACCACTTTTCCACTGAACCCCTCAAATAATAATACCGATTCAATACTACAGGAAAAACAGGTTGCTATCAAACGCTCTATATAAATGATACAAACGATACAAATGTTTCATCATTTAAGGAACATTTATTTGAAGTTTATGATAAAAACTTTGTCAAATGGACAGTAAAATGTAACAATTATAAAACAAACAAAAGTCTAGAATAACTATGGATAACAAAAGATTTTAAAAAATCCTCAAAAGTTATTTAATACCTTAAAACAAAAAAAATGTAAAACTATTTGAAAATCAAAGATAATACCTTAAATTCATTTGCGACACTATTCCGCTTTTTTGTTTTAAGTTCATTTGCAACTCTATTCCGTTTTTTTGTTTTGGACACTATTCATTAAACTTCTTTTCAACATTATTCCTTTTTCTATTTTCCGCACTATTCATTAAATTCATTTGCGACATTATTTCTTATTCTGTTGTTTGACACTATTCCTTTAATTTATTTGCAACACTATTCTGTTTTTTTGTTTTCGACACTGTTCATTAAATTCATTTTCGACATGATTTCTTTTTCTATTCTCCTCACTATTCATTAAATTTATTTGCAACATTATTCCTTATTCTGTTATTTGACAATCAATCATGCAACAACTTGCAACGTTATTCCTTTTTTACATTTTTAACAATCAAATTTGCAACAATAAAAATTTTGTGACACTATTCCTCCACTCCGATTTTCTTTCTTTTATTGGTTTTTTTCAGTGCGCTTTTGAAGCGTTTCCAAACATCTAAAAAGCTGTGGTCAAACTTTCAAATAAAATAATTATATGCATGGTCAGGAGTTGAGTGTGGTAGCATTCCTTTCCTGTCCACGACTGCAAGCTTCTCAATACAAGCTTAAATTACACAAAGCAACACACTTAAAGCAACACACTGCGCTGTACCAATCATCTTTTGAATTTTTAATAATTTTTTAAACTCTGGACCTTTTGTACAGAGTTCAAAAATTGATTTAGATATTTCAAGTAGTTTTTGGCATCAGACTGGAAGCACTAGGTCCAATGGATTAATAAATATTGTATATTATTACTACTAGTAGTAGGAATACTTGGGTGTAACAGGAATACCGAATATAATAATATCAATAGTGAAATAGAAATGTAGAGTTCTATGAAGAGTTGCAAAAAAAAAAACAAGTTTTTTTCCTCTTCCGTTTTTTTGGTGTTTTTTTTTGTTTTTAGGAATTTTTTTCTTTTTTTAAATATTTTTTAGTTTTTTTTTGGCAAAAATTTTGGAATTTATTCCAAAAAAAAACAAAGCTTGTTTTTTTTATTCAAGCATATTTTTAGTATATGATCATTATAAACACAACAACATGTATAAACACCATTTTTAATTTATATTTTTAATAAAAATTTAATTAGCTATAAGTTAATTACAAATATAGATATACTGTATTGGAATGTCTATTTGTCAAGTTGTACTTCCTAACTACTCATTATATACAGGAACATTATATACAATATGTATGCATGTATGTATGTATGTATGTATGTATGTATGTATGTATGTATGTATGTATGTATGTATGTATGTATGTATGTATGTATGTATGTATGTATGTATGTATGTATGTATGTATGTATGTATGTATGTATATATGTATGTATGTATGTATGTTTGTATATATGTATATATGTATGTATGTATGTATGTATGTATGTATGTATGTATGTATGTATGTATGTATGTATGTATGTATGTATGTATGTATGTATGTATGTATGTATGTATGTATGTATGTATGTATGTATGTATGTATGTATGTATATATGTATGTATGTATGTATGTATGTATATATGTATGTATGTATGTATGTTTGTATATATGTATATATGTATGTATATATATATGTATACATATACATATATATATATATATATATATATATATATATATATATATATATATATATATATATATATATATATATATATATATATATATGTATATATATATATATATAAATATATATATATATATATATATACATATACATATATATATATATATATATATATATATATATATATATATATATATATATATATATATATGTATATATATATATATATGTATATATATATATATATATATATATATATATATATATATATATATATATATATATATATATATATATATATATATATATATATATATATAAAGGGGTTGTGATGAAGCGGGTGTGCACGTGAAACACGCCTATAAATGGCCTTCCGGGAGCGACAAAGAGCGCTTGGTAGTTTTGTTACAAAAGCAAAAAGTCCCAGTCATCTGAAAAACTTGCAATGGAGAAAATACAAGTTGATTTTAAAGAAAAGATATTTAGTAAAAAGTCAAAATATGTTTAAACAGTAGAGTTTGCATATTGTTCAATATAGAAGTTATATTCCTAATAAGTGGGTCACATATAATTTATGTGTGATGTACTTTAATTTTAATTTATGCGGCATAATTTAAAATAAAAATGATCTATTTCTTCTATTTGAAAGCTATATTCAGCATGTTGTTTTTTTTTTAATTCCAGTTGAACGTTATCATATTATCTGCTTAATTGTACCCTGGTTAAGTCGAACCATTCGCCAACTCGTGCAGTTTTTTACTGTCCATTTGACAAAAAACTTTGCTTAACTAGAACTTTTACTTTGATTTGCTTTAAAGTTCATGTAATAAAATTTTGAAAAACTTGTAAAAGAAAGACAAAGTATTCATTCCAATAAAAGATTTATATTCATTATACAAGTTTACAAGTTACTTTTGAACAGATAATAATCCATAGCGATAAGCTTTGTCAACAAGAGCATGGACTCGAGATGAAAAGTTAGTACACATTTTTAAAGCATGCCTTACAAGTTCATTCATGATTTAACATACTCTTAATTTTAATTGATCAATATTCTCTGGTTGAAAGGAATCAGCAAACACTTGTCTTTTAATTTCAACATGAAGGAGCTTGATAGGCCGACATTGAGGGACATTGGTGGGGTTATTTTGCTTCATAACAAAATGGAATTTGTTTGTTGTTTAAATACTTAACTACTTTTGAAGAATAATGTGATGAAGCTTTGTCTGGCCAAAAGATGCAAGCTTTATCAGAGCAGTGCTTCTCAATGTAGGGGATTAGTCTTCGTTGAAGGCATTCAAATTTGTACATCTGGGCATCAATGGCCATTCCCTGGTTCCAGATAAAGTAATCAGAAACACCATGATCACACAATGCATACCAAACACCTACCTTAAAGGGAAACTTGGTGCGACCTGAGAAGCGAATCTCTTCTGGAGTTGTTGAGGCATCTTTGGCATAAAAAGTTTTACTTGAAAACTCGGCCCCATTATTCTTATATATGTTTCATCATCCATTATGATGATCGCAAATCCACCTTTCCCCTTTGTTAAATGCTGTCGATAAAGTCTTCCAAGGGCTTTTTGTATTTCACCTTTCTCAGCTGGATGGTAAAATGGTGCTAGTTTTCGTTTGTGACAATAAATACCATGTCTGTTCAAAGTATTTAAGACTTGTGGCAAACATTGTATTTTGAGGCAGCTCTTCTTAAACTTTTGTTTGTTGTGTTGTTTAATTCATGTATAAGATCTCCAAGTGCAGCACCAGTTATCTTTCTAGCAGCTCCATTGTTTCTACGACCATCAGTGACACCCACTATCTTCTCTGCTTGTCCGAGGACCTTGTATGCACCAGATTTGCAATAACCTGCATTTTGCAAAGCCTGTAAGCGATCTTTCTTACTCAGTACTTTTCAAGATATTGTTTGCGATTTCATGAGATGCCATATCAAAACTGTGTTATAAAACAATGTACCCAAATGATACTAAAACAGAAAAACGACAATTACAAGCATGAGTCACCTGTATATCATATAACACAGTTTCTATTTTTAGACATGATTTATTCTAAACATATTTGCATGTTAACATTATTCTATGAATCAATTAAACGCACATTATTAATTATATAATCAAGCATATAAAAAATTATTCACTTAATAATAATAATTAAATTGCGCATTCAGTTTAAATTAGAATGCAGTTTTCTGTGTCGTACAAACAATGAATGGAAAGTTATGAAGTAATTACTAATAGATAGAATGGAATGTTTACTATTTTCAAAACGTTTCGTCCCAATGAGTATAGAAAGTTTAAATTAAAAAATTAAAACTTGATTGAAATTTGAAAAAAATTGTCCATCTTTTTCCTTGTACGTACTGGTATGCTTTTGAGTGACCTTGTCTCCATACAGAATATTGCTCTCAAAGACATAATGCCGAGCGCCCATAATCGCGCTTGTTGATAACATGTTTCAGTATTAAGAGTGCAAAATATCGCGCTTGCGAATTTTATTCATCACATGCACTATAAATATATATATATATATATATATATATATATAATATATATATATATATATATATATATATATATATATATATACACACATAGATATATATATATACATACATACATTTAATATACATTATATATAAAAATATAATGTATACAGGGCTTGTGATGAAGAAAATCGTCAAGCGTGTTATATCGCGCTTGTAAAATTAGAATATGTTTTCATAGAGCGTGATTATGTGCGCTCGAGATAACGTTGGCGAGCGCAACCATGAAAATTGAAAGGCGATGCTCATAAAAAGCTTTTTATTTTTTATTTCTTTTTTTATTTGTTACATAATTCTTTCGTCAAAAAATGTTTTAATTAGTATCACACTCATAAAACTACTTCAACGAAGTAGATTTTTATACTTCTTGTATATTGTCAAATCGCGATTTTATTTTTAACTATTTATGTTATAAAAAAATAATATCAAACAAAAACGCAACTTCTTATTGATTTAAGTATTGAAGTATAATTTAGTGACTTAGTTTTGCTTCGTTGTTTTGATATATGTATTTTAAAATGTTACGCAGTAAACTTAATTAACGGTTTTTATATTTCTTGATATTTTTTATTCAAATTAATTATTTAATTTTTTTCTAAAATTTCTTTTTTAAATTACGTTTTTTTATCTTAAAAAAATAACACAAGAATAATTTGAAATAATAATAAATAAGAACTTTCTATTTAATAAATATTGGCGTCATTACTTTGTTTCCTTTTCGAATGTCCTTGATTGCGAACATTCTAAACAACAGAATCGTTTTAAATTTGAGTTGCAATAAATAATAGTTAATAAAAAACCTATACTATGAACAAAAACTAATTTTAAAAATTACTCTATTATTAATATTTATTTTTATTATAAACGGTGTGTGGAATATTACAAACAATAAATCAAATAAATCTTACTTGATATTTTCACAAGATTAAAAATACTCTGCAGTTTTAATTTTCTTATAATGGTTTTCTAATTTTCTATTCTTATTTTATTTGCGCATTTTTGTATTCACATTGTGTTTCCACGTGCACATTCCATTATTGAAATAAGCGATTATAACGACTTTAAACGGCTCATTCATTACGTTAGTGCAAAAGAGAACGACGTTGTGCTTTTTATATTTTATATCAGTGCTTTGATAACAGAATATCTTTAATAAAAAATCTTTTTTAAATATTTTATGAAAATAAAAAAATAATCCCGAACTATTGGATGACCGTTATTTTATTTGCTCGTTATAAGCTGAACGCGCGTTATTTATCGCGCCTAGAATGTTTGAAAATACCGTTTACGGGCGCATTTTACGAGTAGTGCGCGATCGCGCTCGCTTCATCACAAGCCCTGTGTATATATATATATTATATGTGTATATATATAAAAATATATTATATATTGTATTTATATAAAAATATATTATATATTGTATTTATATATATATATATATATATATATATATATATATATATATATATATATATATATATATATATGTTAAGTGATTTTCTACTAATATATATATATATGTATATATATATATATATATATATATATATATACATATATATATACATATATATATAAATATATATATATATATATATATATATATATATATATATATATATATATATACATATATATATATGTTAAGTGATTTTCTACTAATATATATATATATATATATATATATATATATATATATTATATATATATATATATATATATATATATATATATATATATATATATATATATATATTAGGGTGGTGGTAAAAACAACTTATTTTAAAAATGTCAGCTGACAACCCCTAAATGTGTTTTATATAATAAAATAATACTGGATTTAAAAAATTTTTGAATAAAAAATATTTTTACGGGTGCCACAAGGCCCTTATACATCAAACAGGTTCCTAATATTATAAAAAAAAAAGTTTTTCAAAAGTATATCATGTTGGGGCTCAAATGAAGCAAAATTATGTAAAAATTTCAAAAATAATAATTGTTTTATAAAAAGCCGAAATAAAAAAATTATAATTAAAAAAATCTTGTTAAATTCCCCTTTTTTGGTTTTAAATTAAAAAATGTCATTTTCTATTCACTAAAATCTAAAATAATAATATATTTATAAAATGATTCATATTTTTGAAATTTTTATATATTTTTGCATCATTTGAGACCCAACATGACATACTTTTGAAAAACTTTTTTTTTTATAATATTAGGAACCTGTTTGATGTATAAGGGCCTTGTGGCACCCGTAAAAATATTTTTTATTCAAAAATTTTTTAAATCCAGTATTATTTTATTATATAAAACACATTTAGGGGTTGTCAGCTGACATTTTTAAAATAAGTTGTTTTTACCACCACCCTAATATATATATATATATATATATATATATATATATATATATATATGTATATATATATATATATATATATATATATATATATATATATATATATATATATAAATTATGTCAGTGTATTCTACAAATAGATTGCTCAATGTTCTTAAAGAACAGAGCAATAATAAATTAGTAAAAACCCTTATCTTTTATCTTCAACATCATATTTCTCCATCAGTAGGTTCATCAGGAAGAATGTCTAAACATCAAAAAGTTCAAATTATAGAAAAATTACTTCACAGGAAGTTGGGAATTGTTATAATTAATTATGAAATAACTGTAGTGTTTTGCAACCAGGAAGTTGCATCTACATTAGATAATTAAAAAATCATGAAAAGAATTCTTTAGAATTGGGATAATTTTAGACTGGTCATTTGTTTTTATAATTTTTTAAAAGAAACTTATTTTCATGTCTGCATTTAAAAATTAATTCAGATTTTTTATTCAGTAAATTTTCTTGATCTAAATGAGTAACAATTTCAAATTTTTCTTGTAAACATAGTATACATTTTTTGGAAATTTTATTATAGGCAGGCGCTTTTGAGTATTTTTTATGTTTAAAAGATTGTTTGTGGTTAACATAATGTTTTTTCCATTTGCCCTCGGTTAAGCTAATATATTGTTTATCAGGGTTGTTTTATTAATCAATGCAAAATTATGGCCTTTTATAATTCTTTCAATATTTTTTGTGCAGCTATAGCTTACCTTAATAGTGTTTCTGTTAAAAATGTTGTACAATTTATTAGAGGGAGGGAAATGTATATCAACTAATTTTAAAAACGCTTTTCCAATACTTGTTGAAACATTTTTGCTGTACGGAGGGTTGAACCAAATTATATTTATATTTCTATTTTGCTCTTTTGCAATTTTTTGTTTCAAATTTTAGCTTGAAATTTTTAAATCCGCTTTTTTTAAGAGCATCTTCATACACGTGTTTGGAAGAGTTAAAAATATTTTCATTAGAATAGTTTTGATTTAGCCTATTGTTTATTGAAATAGGAGTTTGTTTTAAGATTTGAGGAGGATGATTTGAATTTATATTAATATACCATAATTCATCATTAGGTTTTTTATAAGGCCTATAAGAATTTTCCAAGAGGTTAAATGTGACATCAAGAAAATTCACAATTTTTAAATTAATGTTAATTTCAATTTGGAGGCCAATGTTTTTGAAAATTTGTATAATATTTTTTCTGATTTTGTCAAGTTGAGGCCCTGATTTTTTTTTGCATTATAATTACACCATTATTGCGATACAAGCCTAATTGATTAAAATGAACTATATTAGCTAGGGAATTTAAAATATATAATCTGACAAATTCGTAAATTTTTCCTCTGTCGTAACTTCCCATTGTTACATCAAAGCACTCGTGCATGGTTTTTTTCTTCCACGTCTCGTTATTAAAATAGAGTAAGGTTTTTCTGCAATGTTTAATTAGACAAATAGTGTCGTCTGTAATTTCAGTGTGGATTTTTCCAAATTCTATTGTTTTATCTAAAATTTCAGCTGTAATTGAGGGGTAAAAATTATTAATATTGAATTATATAAATGTGCATTAATTTTTATTACCAATATTATAAAACCAATTTATAACGCCAGTGGTATTTTTTCACTGTTGCAAATTTAATTTTTTTTGAATAATATTTATTTCATCTGATTTAATTTTACTAATGTGCCCTAGTTCACTTTTTGAAGGTACTAGTAACCTACAAGGGAGTTTATTTTTAAAATTCGGTTTATGATCTTTACGCTTGCGCTCGTGCAACTGATTCAATTCTAGCTTCTAAATTAATAGTTTTAACAATGTTTTGGCCTTCTAAATTAATTGAATTTTCTAAGTTTTTCGGGGGTTTTACGTAATTATTAGAAATATTTTTGCGCAATATATATATATATATATATATATATATATATATATATATATATATATATATATATACAACCTTTAATTTTAATTTAAGGAATTAGGGTCGGCATTCGTCAAATAATCATTACCCCTTATATTATAAGCATGTATATATACATGCTTATAATATAAGGGGTAATGAATATTTGATTATAAAAGCATTACTTTATAGGAGCATAGCTTTAGACAATAATAGTGATATAATAATAAATGTTGCAATTAAACTTTATTTAAGTTTTTAGTAAATTTATGAATTAGTGATTTTTTTAGTTTCGAAGTTGTTGTTTTTTTTAAAAAAAAAGCATCGTTTATTTATTAGATTTTTGTTGATTTTTAAGATCGATCATAGAAAGAATGCCATTTAGAAATACAAATTTAGTTTATATGCTGTAGGCAAAGATTTTGTTAACCACAAATTATTAAAAAAAAAATGAGTAGACAGTTTACACCTGTTTACAGTTTATATACGGTTGTTCTAAACTCTACAGGGAGGGAACGTGGAGGGGAAAAAAGAGAATCTAAAAAAAAATAATACTAAAAATAGTTATTTTTTCTTATTTATAAGCAATGTTTCTGTGCAATTTTTTTAGTTTGCTTTGGATAAGACTGTCGCGTTTCTTATTTTGAATGGATTTAATCAAAACCTTAATGAAAAACTTGAATCAAATTAAAAATTTTTTTTATTAATATGTGTTTAACATAGCTATACCAAAACTAAACTTAATAGACTTTCTGATCCTAAATAATATTAAAAAGATCGTAAACATGTAAATGAATGGTTTTAACAAATAAAATAAATTAATACTAGATTTTTAAACTTAATAAAATAATAATCATGCTAAAATTTCAAGTAAAAAAGTGTGAGAACAACAGACATTTGAAAAGTAAATATATATACTTTTAAATGAATTTGATTTTGAAATTATTTATTCATAAATCAAAATTTAACAAGCAAAACCATCATAAAAATAAAGTTATAGTTGTAAACTCTGATGTGTAGCTTCAAGCACCACTATAATGATGTATTTCGGGACACATAATATATCCTATTTATGTTCACTGGTAGCCCATTCCAGTTGTTAACAACTTGATTAGTAAAAAAGTTGCCCCGTTCTTGGCAGATTTTCACAATTTGCCATGTTAGTCGTTGATTATGTCCATGCAGATTATTCTCTGATTGTGATTGCCCACATACTAGCAGAACTACAAAGACTTTTTCTATTTCATTTGCAATTTTATACTACTGAATCAGGTCGCCCCTTTTTTATCACTCATCTAGAGTGGTAAGATTGAGTACCGCCAGTCTATCCTCATTTTTTGTGCTTTATCACGCTTATTGTTTTGGTTGCTTGCTGGTAAATGAGCAGGTTTGGATTGCATACTCGGGATGAGGTTTAATTTATGTTTTGTAGAGTACCCTCTATAACACTATCCCTTTAGTGCAAAATGATTTTTTTAGTCTGCCGAATACTTGGTTTGATCTAGCTGCTGCAGCTTCTACTTCATGCTTAACCTAGGTTTCCTAACGTCAATCTGACTTGAGGTTGTTTGATGTTAGGACACAATTAGGAACAACAAATATTGAACATGACTTAATGTTCAATAATTGTTGTTCCTAGTTCTATTCAATTGTTGTCTATGTTAAGCATTGAATAAAGGCACACTAACTTATTTGAGTGACCAGCATGCATGACTTTACATTTGTCAAGGTTAAAAACATAAGCCACTTCTTAGGCCATTTGACTGCATGATCTATGTCTAGTTGTAGTTTATTGTCTTCTGTTTTGATGTTTTTTGTTTTAATAAGCGTATAAAACATAAAAATTTTTTACAGTTAAAAAATCATTTAAATATGATATATTATATAATATTGCTTTTTTAGCATAAAAGTAAACATTTTTTATTATTTTTAAAACTAGAGAAAATTTCTCTGATAACAGTTTTAACTGTATGGTATAGCAAGGTTAGATTTTGGCATTAACAGCCTTCTGATAACTAAATTTGCTATTCTGGTTAACCGAACAGGCATTAGAAAATGAGTTTATTTTATCGCTGGAGTTAAAAAACGCTGACATTAAAAACTGCAGTTTTACTTTTAACCAGCCAATGGCTTATGACAGCCGATAGCTTATGACAGCCAATAGCTTGTGACTGGACTTAACAGTGAGAAGTGAATAAGGCTGAGGATTGATAATGTTTCTGTTTTAAAGTTAAAAAAATGAGTGTGGATTGTAATGCTATTTAATATATTATATTTACTTGACTTTATTGCACTCTTGGTTTTGGGGTAGTGAATATATTGGGAAAGTGTTTTCTCAGAGCGTTGAATAACCTGTATATAAAAAAAAAATTTAATTTACATATTAATTAAATACTGTGTTATAATAGATTATTTATTCAGTTTTTTTATTTTAGATTTGGTTAACTTCTTTTTTTTTTTTACCTTAGGTCTTTTCGAAAAAGAGATTACAAAGAAGAACAAAAAAGTTTTGCTGTTTCACTTAAAGCAACTTCTGATCACCCATTGCAAAGAACAATTGTTAATGTAGGTTTTAATAATTAAAAAAAAAATTCAGTAGTTTTTATTAAAAAATAATTTAGATTAAACTTTTATATTTTAAAAAAAAACCTGTGCTGTTTCCATATGTTTATTTACTATTATTTAATTCACTAATTTTTTTTTAAATTTCAAAAGCTAAAGTTACATTAGTAAAAATATGTTAGTAAAAACTAGTAAAAATACGTTAGTAAAAACAATTTAGAATTATTTAAGAATTTTTTTCAAAATTTTTAAAAGTAATTTTTATATGCATCTTTTATTTTTTTCATGGCAATATCCTAATGTCTATTATTAGTAATCAAAAAAAGAAGGGGGTTTTTATCTCCTTTCCTTTTTTTCAAATTTATTTGGGCAATATCTTAATGTTTGTCACTTACTATAAACAGCAAAAAAATATTAAAGGTTTACAAATAAATTTTTTTTTTGTATATTATTATTTTTTCAATAAGTTATTTTTAAGTCTCATATCCAATTCAAAATTCAAAAATAGGTTTTTACTACTCTAACATATCTAGTCTACAAAAGAGGTTATTGTAATTTTTATTTAACACTAATAAAAAAAAAAACTATTAATTTTATCTGGATTTAGTAAGTTTTTGTTTTTTACAAGAAATTAGCGATTTTCAAAACTTCACTGACAAAAAAACTACCAGGTTTTTAAGACATTAAATCTATTGTTTTTGAGCCACCAGTTAATGAAAATACAATGAAATGCTGCAGGCTTAAAAAAGGTCTGGAGGATGTTTTTTTTCTTTAAAAAAAAAAGATAGGCATAAAACTCAAGTCAAGTCTTAACTTACCAATGAATCAAATTGTAGTTATCAAATTATATCAAATTATACTTGGACTAAACTTTTATATTAAACATTCTGATCTTATTAAATTTTAAAACTTTTAAATTAATAAAGAATAAATAAATTTGGTCACATTAATGACATTTTTTTAATCTTCAGAACTATTGTTTGCATCAGGTTGCAGTTTGTGCCAAAATAGTAGAAAAAAAGAAGCTAAAGCTGTTTTATAGTTATCAAAATATAATGAGTCAAACTATTCTATTGTTCTTTATATACCAGAAAAAACTCTGGTATATAAGGAACAATAACTAATGGTAGACTGTTTAAGGATTCATATCAGCGAACTCATTTGAGTGCAGTTGAAGCAGGCTGTAAACTGTATCCTCATTACAATGCTGTTCAAGATGCAAAAGAAAAAAATGTCAAATAATAAAGGCAATATAAGTGTAGCTGATTGGTTAGCTTCTGTTGATCTAGTTCTGTTAAACCATACTGGTGCTTTTCTAGTTTTGCTGAAAAAAATGGTAATTTTATAGGCCAAAAAATTATTTACTTCATAGGTCTAACATAAAAAAGTTTACACTACTCCATAAAGTTGATTTTTATCAGTTTACAAGCAATATAATATATGCTTCCTCCTCATGAAAAAACAGAAAATTCGACTTGTAGCACTGGATTGAAATCAAAATTGGTGATTTTTTTTTTGTATGAAATTAAAAAATGTGTAAAGTATTTTAGTTTTGAGTTTTTTGAAATGAAGGTAAAACTAAAACTGAAAGTGAAAGTTAATTTGAAAGTAATAAGATAGATGGTACTAGTTAGTGGAAGATTTTCTTTTTGAAAACCTAAAAAATCGTTTTGTAAATTGTCCAAGTCTAAGAATATTTAAACTAGAATTTTTTTCTTACTTATATTGTTCCTTTGGAATTGATCAAATTGATGGGTCACAAAAAATATTGTTTGGCTTATGGCCAAAACCATCTTAAACTATGTACTGTTGGCCTGTACTGTTTAGTTTTAAGAAAGAAACAGTAGAAGTTTTAAGTAGGAGGATAAAGATTCTAGATCAGTGTAATTTTGATTATAATTCATTTATTATACTTAATTTGTTTATTCAACTGCTTATTCATTTTGTTCAGATGATGATGATTTGAACCAACTAATTAAAAAAATATAGTCTTTTTCCTGTAAAAAAAAGTTTCAAATGACCCTGTTTTATTCTGATTTTTTTCTTCTTTTATTATTTTAGTATTTACAGTTATTTGCAATTACAGTTATTTTTTTAAAAGTGGAAACAAAACACTTTGTTCCTGTTGGGGAATTAAAACCTATATTTGCAATCAAAATATTCTTGATTCTTATTTTAATAACAAATTTTAAATTCATTTTTTATTAAAAAAAAAACTTTAAAAAATCATTTGTCATTTTGTTTTCAATGATATTCAACAGATTTTTGCTAACTTATTTAAGTTTTAGAAGGTTTTTAAATATCTTGTAAATTAAAATTTTTTAATACTAAAAAAAATAAATTGCAATTAAACAGAAGGCTACTAAGCTTTTGCATTCTTTTAAATAAATTTAATGTAAAATATTAAAGAGTTGTCATTATTTACAAAAGCTTTAATACAAATATTTAGTTTTGAAACTTGATTAGTTTGAAATGTACAAGGTCCATTCAGTAAATTTAGAGTGAATGTTAACTAAAAGTTAAAAAACTTTTTTTACACTGAAGACTTGATGCTTTCTTTAATTTTTAAGATTTGATTTGATTTATTCATATAATTCCTTCCTTCTATGGAATAGTGTTGCCATATCTGTGGCAGATCTTTCGATGATGCCCTTTCTCATTTAGACAAGGTGCAAAAATGCATTGTAAACATTATTGGACCTGCTTTTGCAACCAACCTCCAAATTATCACATTTTTGTAGTGTTGCTTCTCTTTCTCTTTTCTACAAATACTATAATGGGCACTGTTCCAAAGAGCTAGCGTCTCTTGTGCTATCTACTAAAATTCATCCTCGTGTTACTTGTCATTCAATTAATTCAATTAAGTTTTTTTCCTCAAACGTCAGCAGCCGTATTCACATCTCTCCGTTAAACTAACAAAGAATTTGAGCGTCCGTTAACAAAAAAACTTTAAACGGCTGGTTATAAAACGGAGGAAAGTAAATGGTATTCTAATCCTTTTGTTTAGGCTCCGTTTATTAACTGCTCTGATAATTTTTTCAGTTAAAGTTACTCCGTCAGCCAGCTTCATAAACTATTTTTTGTGCTGTTTTTGTCATCGCATCTAAGCGTTGCGATGCCAAAAGATGGTGATTTTGTTTATTTGGTAAATTGCAACAGTTGATTGTTTAAATAATGATTGCTGAGTAATTTTTTAAATTTAAATATAACATGCAACAATAAGAAAAATTCAAAGAGTTTGTATCTATTTAACACTTTTTTGTTTGATTTTTTTAAATTTTATGCTTATGGATCCAACTCTTATGGATTACGCATTTTCTCATAACTCTTTTTTTCAAATTTTGCAAACGGATTCAAATATTAAAACTGAGTAAATTTATTGTGACACATTTTAATAAATCGTGATCTTCTTTTTCGCACCAAAATGGAGGTTTTATTCTCCTAGTGTTTAAACTATATATTAACTCCAAAATGAGTTATGTCTTTTACTGTCTTTCTATTTTAGAAATTGACAACTAATTATTCAGAAAATATTTTAAAATGTACTTTTAAATTGAACTTTTCTTAGGTTAAAGAAGAAGAATAAAGGGTTAGGTTGAAAAAGAAGGTTAAAGAACTTTTCTTAGGCTAAAAAGATTTTTTCTTTTTTAAAATCAGCTTTTCTTAGACTAAAACAAAAAAAACTTTTAAAATGAATTTTTCTTATGCTAAAATGAATCTATAGTAGAAAACATACAAAAAATGTTATTAATTATAACATTTAATTATATTTTTTTAATTATAGTTTTTAATTATAACATTTAAATATTCTTAAAAAACCCAAAAAAAAATTTATTTCAAAAACATCTAAAAATAACTCTTAAATAATATTTAATACAAAGTGCTACACAAAAAAAAAACAAGGATATTTTTGTTAAAAATTGTGCCCAAATTCTTCTAATTATGCTTGGTATGGTTTCAACAGAGAAAGTTTCATGTAACCTATACAGGGATTTGCATTAGAGCATATAGAAACCTTTATTGCCCACCTAATCCATATTTTGTTGCTACAGGACTGTGTACATACACTGTATGGTATGTACACAGTGCTGTAATACAGGACTGTGTACATACAATACAGTGATACGATACAATCATACAGTGTAATATTTATGTAATTAAAAAAAGAAAGGCAAAAACAAGTTCGAAATATCAAAATGGTTTTTTTTAAGTAGCACTTGATATATTTAACTAAAAAATTATATTTTTAAGATCATTTTGTAAAATAATTATTAAAGGGTGGAAGGCAAAAATCCATGATGCCACTTTGGCTGCAGCATAGAGATTTTACAATGCGTTTGTTATAAAATACCCTTTAGCACGTGTCTGTTATAAAGTTGATACTGTTAATTATTTAATTTAATTTAATTGAATTCACATACAAGCTAAAAAAAGTTATATATATTCAGCTTATATCATTTATTATAAAACTAAATGGGAACTTATAAAGCCAAAAAATCTTGCAAAAGGAAAAATTTAACTTATTAGTCATTACTATTCAAGAGTTTCTATATATAATATATATTATATATATATATATATATATATATATATATATATACACACATATATATATATATATATATATATATATATATATATATATATATATATATATATATACATATATATATATATATATATATATATATATATATATATATATATATATATATATATATATATATATATATATATATATATATATATATATATATATATATATATATATATACACATATATATACATATATATATATATATATATATATAGTCCCAAAAAGGACTCTGGATTTGAAAGTCACAAAAAGATTACTTCATAATAGTTTTTGGTATCCAGGAGCTCTAAAAATATAAATAAGTTTATGAACTACTGATTGGAAAAAAATTAAGACTTTTAGGTTAAAGGAACAATCATTTTTTGAACCCGAAGTCTGTAGGTATAATGGCGGCAAGGACTCTGGGACTCCAGGACTCCGGGACTCTAGGATTCCGGGCTTAAAAACAATAAGTTTCAAGTCATTAAATCTCATGAATTTTTTTGTTATACCAGATCATAAGTCAACAAACATGTTTAGAGCTTCTGGACACTACAGACTTGGAAAAAGTAGAGATATAAAGCCGGAGTACTTTTGGGACTCCGCATCCCTGATATATATATATATATATATATATATATATATATATATATATATATATATATATATATATATATATATATATGTATATATATATATATATATATATATATATATATATATATATATATATATATATATATATATATATATATATATATATATGATGCTGATGCTATTGTCATGTGCACCATAACCAAAGATTTTCAAAATTTACTTGACTTATGCTTAAGTCATGCATTGAAAAGTAATATATTTTCAATCAATAACATTCTTAAAAAGTTTAGCTTAATTAGAGTAATATCTTATTAATCAATTTGGCTAATAAAATAATTGTTATTACATGGTTATCAGTTACTGTAATTTTTTCAAAAAGACTCGCTTCAGGATCTATATTTTTATTTAATCTACATAAGAATGCATTTATCTAAATTTAAAGTATTCATAATGGACCAGTGCTTGTAAGCTATTAGTGAAACATGGCACCTATTAACTTCTGTGATAATTTGTAAGTAACAATACTTCCCATTGTTATTGTTGCAAAGCAGTGAGAACCTTATAATACAATTTTTGAAATCTGACATATTCATCTGAAAACATTTTATTGACAATAAAATGCATCTGTGTGTGTGTATATATTAGGAATATGACTAAAAGTACATTTCATTTTTTTTGGAAATGGCATAATGGCAAGAGATGAGCTTTTACTTGAATTAACTTAAAATAGTAATTCTTCATTCCAAATTGAAAAAAAACTCCTCCACCAGTGCAGATGAAAATTTGGTCCCAGCTGTCTAAAAATGCAAAAAATTCAAGTTTTTGCATATATAGTAGGGGCAGGGTCACTTAACAAAATTTCAAAAATACCATGAGAGTTATTTTTATAGCTTGATCTATCTACTTTTAAATTATGTTTTGTTTTTTGGTAAAAATAATATGAAGAGTTGATCTCAACCATCATGTGTATATTTGAGAGGTTGGAGGGCGGGGGCTTAATTTTTTTTCCATGTACTTTAAATATATAACATTTTTGTAATTGAACATTTTTTACTTAAAGAAAGACTATTTTCTGGTTTTTATCCAATATTTTTTATTATTTGTTTTAAATTTTAAACAATCATAAACTATTAAGTTTACTTCTCTGTCTACTTTTGTTTCTAAAAGTTTCAATGAGGTCTTGACTAAAATTAGAAGCACGTTCTGCACTGTAGAACAAAAAAGCCAGTAACAAATTTTTTTAAAATCTTTTATAATCTGGAAATAAGTATATAATATATAGTGATATATACACATAGCACATAGCCACAATAAGTTCCAGTTTGATGAACTGGTTTTCAGCCATTCTGTCTAAAGTAATGTAATTTTTAACAAATCAAAGAAAAATTAGTTTTCAGGTCCAAAAAATCTTTAATTATTGTATAACGTGCAAACTTTTCTGTTTGAGTTAATTCAAGAGCTAATTTATGTAATTACTTTACAGATATTGAATAAAAATAGGAACAGTATACTTTTTAAATTTTCTAAAAGGCTGGAGATACTGTCTATCTTATTATCTCCATTATCGCAAGTATCTAAACGTTTTATTGTCTCCTCAAATTTTTTAGGTATCAACCATTGTTTGTTTCCTAATGGACTCTTACAACCTTTAAATTGTTTTCTTACTTCACTTTTTATCTACTTTTTCTTTCCATGAGTACAATTAGATTTGAAGGACTTATTTACTTTAAATTCAAGTTTATCATAACATATGAAAATTTTATACAATTGAATTATGTCACCTCATTGTCTTATTTTAACTAGTAGTTATTTTAACTACTTTAAATATTATGCTTATATATATATATATATATATATATATATATATATATATATATATATATATATATATATATATATATATATATATATATATATATATATATATTATATATATATATATAATATATATATAAAGTATATGTACATTTATTAATAGATGTATATATATATGCATATAATACATGCATATCTGTATGCAATTAAATGCATGTGTATCTGTATCAGGTTTATGTTTATAATCTGTTTTCAGTTTTTCCAGTTGCTGATCATGTGAATGTGATCTTAAGTTTGATCATGTGAATGTGATCTTAAGTTTGCCTCCATGGCTTCTAGAACCTCTTCCTTTGTCTGAAAATCCAAATCCTTGCAATAAAATTCAAATGAAGAGAAAGCATGTCTGTCCAACAAGTTAAAGTCGGGACTATATGGAGGTTGAATGACATGGGTGACTTTTTTCTCAGCAAGAAAGTCTCTGACTGCAGCAGACACATATGGCCTGGCATTATCGTGCTGAAGGAGCATTGTGTTCCATGTTACTCTTTTCAAGCCATTGTTGACAAAATTAAAATGCATATTTGATAGGAAAAGCATGTACACTTCTGAATTGACCGATTGTCCATTTGGAAGTACCTCAACATAGGCCTTGCCATCGAATGAGATACTTTTTGTATCAAATTGTGATCTTCTGATACGTTTGGAAGCTTCTTCACCCTTTGAAATCCAAGCACGATTACTGTGTTTGCACCCGATCGATCTGTGGTAAATCCACTTCTCATCCACAACAACTAGACGTCGTTCAAGATTCAATTCATTTCGTAGGATGGTCAGAAATTTATGTGCAAGTTCAACCCGATTTTGTGATTTGCTGGGGTGAGTCCATATGGGATCCATTGTGAACAAATTGATCTTTTCATAAATTTTTCGGTGATTATTGAATAAACTGAACCAAAAGAAATGTTTACGACATCACAAATTTGCTCTATTGTTAAAAATTTGTCTTCATCAAGCAGTTGTTGAATGATCTCAATGTTGTCTATAGTTGTTGAGGTGCTGGGTCTACCTGACCTTGATTCATCTGAAAACTGACTATAATCACTTATGTTTGATGTAGATTACTTTTGATAGTACTTGTATACTGTTTGAATGGAAGTTGCATCCTCACCTCAGGCAGTAGTTATAAATTTGCGAGCATCATGATTACGACAACAAGTCTCAATTAACAATCTAATACCAACTCTGTCAATTTGCACTTTGATTCATAAATAGATAAATATATGAGTATATCCATACATATATATATATATATATATATATATATATATATATATATATATATATATATATATATATATATATATATATATTATATAAATATATATGTATGTATGTATATGCTATCACATAAAATTTTATTATCTAAATCTCCTGCATATTTATTTGAACTCCTAGAAGTCCGAACTTCAAATCAAAATACTAGATCATTAGACAGTTGTTAACTTACACGTTGTCAACAAAAAACTTTTCTGAGCTCAAATTTTTTTTGTATGACTGCACCTCGAATTTGGAATGGTTTATCTATGAACATGCGAAACTCAACCTCTTTAGAAACATTTAAAAAAAGACTAAAATATGAACTTTTTATTGGCTTTTTCAAACTCATAGCTAACTTGTTTTAGTGCTTCTGAATTACTTTATCACTATTGTGATTGTTGTAAATAATGGCACTTTAATCTCTAATTATTGTTATTATTATTATTATTATTATATATATATATATATATATATATATATATATATATATATATATATATATATATATATATATATATATATATATATACACTACTAATTACACACAAAAACCAACACCCAGATCAAGGGTGTCACAAGTCAAAAATTATGGATATTGAATTATGAATGTCATTTGATAGTATGTTATGCGTTGTGCATAGTGACAAAATACCACAAGTCTAAAACGAATGTTTACAAAATGACAGATACAAACCCTGATTTTCTCAGTTTGACACTTTTTGATATGTGGCACTCTTGATCTGGGTGTACGATATATATATATAAAATCAAGTACATGTATATTTGCTTTTATACATAAATAAATATATGTCATACAGATGCGCATGTATTTAGCATACATAACTTACATTGTTTGTAGCAGTGGATGCATTATAATCAAATGCAAAATACATTTCATTTTATAATAACATTTATTTGGAGATAAATCATATAAGTTTTGTAATATAAATAGTATAGCCTATTTGTTATAAAAGTAAACTTATTTGTTTACTCTTGTTTTGATTGGATACCATTTTTTATTTTTCATAATTTAATAGAAAATTCCTCTAACAGCAGTTTTTACAGAAGGGTAGAGCAGGGTTAGATTTTGGCATTAACAGCCTTCCGATAACTAATTTTTTTCCTGTCGTTAACTAAACGGAGACATAAGAATATGAGTTTGTTTTATCGCTGGAGTTCAAAACTGCCGTTTTACTTTTAACCAGCCGATAGCTTATTGCAGGGTTTAATGGAGGAATGTGAATACGGCTGCAGTTCTTTGGAATTTTAGAAATTTTCATTGCATGGACATTTCTAAAACAAGCTGGGCCTAGAAAAAAATTGAAAGAAAGAAGACTTTTCACAATCATTGATATTGACAGCAGTGCATATTATCAATGCCGCTTCCAAAAAGGTACTGTATCAACTGGCTGGAAGTTTTAGGAAATCCTAAAATAATTATTTGACTTATTGCACAATAGTTGAGCCACAGTCAACAAAAAATAGTAATGTTTTCTATACTACTTACTTTAGTTGGAGATGAACCAAGTTGGTTGGTTGGAGATGAACCAAGTAATAATAAGTAGTTGAAATAAAATAAGAGTAGAAAGATTGATTTGGAAAAGCGTTGTGTTATTTTTTCAATATGAGACTTTGTAAAAGTAAATCATTTTCAATTATTTTAATATGTTAAATGAAAATGAAATTTGTTTAATGAAAATTTATTGTTTGAAAAATATTAAATGTTCTTTTAAAAGTTATTAAGTATAAAAAAGGTCAGTTACTTAAGGTAATAGTTACTTAAGGTTTACTTAAAAAATATTTTTCGTAAATACCCTTGATTTCTTAGCTTTCATTTTCTCATAAAAAATTGATCTCTGTTAAAAATTTCAATTGTGGAATGTTAAGATTGCTTGTGGTGTTAATTTGAATAATTGACACTAACAGTGACATGCCATTGACATTTTAAACAGTGAATCTATGACAATAAATCAAGTGTTCAAACAGATTCTCTTTTCATGTTGTTTAACAATTATACACAACATTTCATTTCTCTAACAGTTAATAGTTAGAGAAAAGTTAAAATTTTTAAGAAAAATTAAGTTTACAAGTCAGGGGAAAATTTTTTTGAAGTATTCTTAAGAACCATACGTATCATTCAAAACATTTCATTTAAAGATTTTCATAAAATAAATTTTAAATACGTTAAAGATACTATTTTTCTTTTAGAATGTAACCTTAGGCAATATGCGAGAAAAAAATATGAAGTCGAGTGCAACTGGTAAATCTAAAAATGTTGAAACAGATCCACTCTCTGATCTACTTTTTGATCCGCTCTCTGCATTATTACAAAAAGACGCTTCTCTATTAAATAACCAAAAATTTAAGGTAACAACTTTGTTTAGTTTATTTTTTACATTATTATTTCTTTTTAGATAAGTTTTTAGATTATTTTTTAGATAAGTTACACTAAAGATACTCTGTTATTTTACGTTAGTAAAATATAAAATTGCTAACTTATGTAAAAAATGCGAAACAGATATAGAAAGTTATTATAGATTATGCTAGGGTTTGAATTTTACAAAAAAATCTTTAAGATTTAAGTATAGTTATAGTTATCCTAGCAAATGTTATACAAGTGTAGAACCTTTTTTGATTGGTTAAGCAAGTTTCATTGGCTATGCAAGTTAAAAACTTTTTTTGATTGGTGAAGAATGTTATTCAAGTTTAAACTTTTTTTGATTGGTGAAGAATGTTATGCAAGTGTAAAACCTTTTTTGATTGGTTAAGAGTGTTATGCAAGTTTAAAACCTTTTTGATTGGTTAAGAATGTTAAATTGTAATCAGACAAAAAAAATTGTTTTGTTGGCTAAATTGTAATCAAATTTAAAAAAAATTGTTTTGTTGATTGAATTGTAATCAAATAGGATGAGGACAAAAAGAAGTTTGGGAATGAAGATGGATACATTGATGGTTCTTTTGAGCCCTGGCAAGCTAAAAGAACTAGCATTCTTTCCAAGTACACAACATCAGAAAAAATTTCAATAACCTCAGTAAGTTTTTTTTTTTTTTTAATTATGTTTAATAATTAATACTTATAAGGGATGTAAATTCCTTTTAATTTTTGGGACTCTAAGACTCTTGATTTAGGTTTCAAAAATGATTAGACATCAAACTCCTAATTTTTTTTAAATATATCAGGCTTTTACAAGAGACACATGCATTTGCACACCTTGCCTGACCAGGTTTATTTGTTTTGTTTTGAGAACTTATTTACAGAAATACTTTTATCTTCTCAAAACTCTCTTTCAATTACATCAAGTTGGTTTCTTATTCTGTTAAAAAATTATCTTTTATTTAATTTTTGACACAGTAATTATATCTCAGGTCTCTTTTTGGTTATAGCAAGCTATTTGCTTCATTTTCAGAATCTAAATCAAACAAATAAACAACAAAAGTGTTGGTTAATATTTCTTTGCTCGTGTTTTAAAGTTTGAAAATTCAAATTTTAAAACACGAAACGAGAGAAACAAACTGAGCATGATATTAAATAAGTGTTGCATAGTCTTGCTACAAAAATTACAATTTTATTAAAAAACGTATCCAGAGTTTATTCAAGTTCATTGTGTGATTCATTGAGAACATTGAGCAGCAAAACATTTTTTCATTTTTTTTTACCTGTGCTGGAAAATTATGTTGGATCAAATGCAAAAAATCACATGTTTAAAATTTTCATTATTGAATTGAATCTTGCTGACAAACCAAGTGACTTGTCATTTTACTGTGCATTAAAGTGATTTTCAAGATGTTTTTTTATAGATTTATAGAACTTTTAAATTAGGCCTTTTTAAATTAAATAGCAAAAGACATTCCACAATGAATTTTTTGCAAGATCTTTTGTTTTTAACTGATGCAACTCTTATAAAATCTAAATTTTGATCATAAAGTCGAATACTTCTAATAAACTATAGAGCTTATTAGAGGACTTTTAACACAAGTTTTAATGTACTCTTAAATCTTCTTTAGCATTTTTAGTAAATTTTTAATTGATATTATTAGTGATAGTTGTTCAATTCCAGAAAACATGATTGAGAAAATGTCACACTTTTCTCAACCATGTTTCCTGATTGAGAAAAGCGTGACATTTTGATAAAAAGATTTATTATTTATTTACTTATTTACACTGCATAGAGAAAAACCTCCTGGAGCGGAACATGAGTACAAGTTCTGCTATTAGCAGCCAAGGCTTATAATATTGGCTACTGTTAATTGCAATAATAATGTCTATTTTTCTTTCTGTCAAAGTTGTTTTTGAAACTACCTATACTTTTTTGAAGTACTGTTGAATCATCTAAATTATTCCATTGATTGACAACTCTGTTAGGGAAAATTTACTGTCTCTGAGCGCAGTTTTTGACAATTTCACAATGTAAAAGTTTATGATGTCCTTGTTTTGGAACAATAACTTCTGGTTGAGCAGTTAACATGATCTAAATTATTCTCAAGTTTGTACTGTTGTATGCAGTCTACGTCTTCTGTCTTTCAAAGTAGTGAGCTTAAGAATTTGTTATCTTTTTTCATAGTTGTAATAAATTCATAATGCTTAAGTGAGTCAAAAATTTTCCTAGCATCATGTTAAACACGTTCAATAATCACGTTGCAAACTCTAGATGTGGCTGAACCTAGATTGTGTAAATCTTCAAAATCTGCAAAAAACACTAACTTTCTTCAGGATTTTCTTCAGAAAAAGGTTAAAACTGAAAAGGATTGATATAAAACTTATTTTAAATTTTGGTTGGAATTTTAATTCTCCACTATGAAATTGATCAAATCAAAGTATCATGCCAATGATACTTTGACTTGACCATAATTAGGAACTATGAACATAGGTAAATAATTCCTAACTATGAATATTTGTTAGAGAAACTTACCAGTAAAGTTCAGAATCTTAATGTCTAATGAATTTTTAGTAAATGCTCAGGTAATTATGCAAGAAAAAAAAGGTTTTCCACTAAACAATTGATGTTATAAAAATAATTCTTTCTGTTATGCTGAATGATGAAAAACTTTTGGGTTGTAAAATTAAATTACTTCAAACTTTATTTTATTTTTACTTTGAACATAATTGACATTCATTGAAACTAATTTAACTTAATTGATACTCATCAAAAAAATTTGTTTTTTATTTTGTAGTGGTTTTTTCATTTATTTAGTATTTCATATTTATTCAGGGTCATTCTGTATTAAATTATCCAAAAAAAGAAAGTTTTTTCAACCATACTCAGAATGTCTAAGTATTGTTTTATTTTTTCATTATTTGCAGTCCATACTAAATAGGATGATAACTGTGGAAATATTAGCTAAAAATATATATGGGTTGTTGAGATATCCCCAGTTAAAATAATGCAGATTCAGCATTTTTGTGGATATCTGAAGAGTCAATAAAGCAACTTTGATATAAATCGATAATGGTTTAGGAGAAAAATTTTGAATCCAAGTAGATTTTTGCTAAAGAAAATTAAAAATACTACTCACAAGACTTGATAGTTTCAAGAACTGCCTCATTTGTCCAATTTAATTCAAAATTGCTGACTTTTGGAATTATTGATTTTTGGAATTAAAATGGGAGCTGTCACCCCAAATTCCTGGAAAAAATATTGATTGTATATCATTAATTAATCTTTACTGATAATACTTTACTGAAAAAAATTCATTGTCTCTGTAATGCTTGATCAAAGTACTCAAAAAATCTTTTTAGATTTATTTTTTACCGGATTTGGAAAAGACAAAATAAAAAAGCAAATATTAAATCACAAAAAATATGTAAATAAAAATACAACAACATTACTTTAAATGTTTATTTATTATTATTATTTCTTAACCAACTGCTTACATTCTTTAAATCGAAATCAGATATGTTTTACATATGTCCTGATATTGTTGTGGGTGTAAAAGTTATGCATAAAACTTTATCTTTTCTCATTGGCCCAAAATATTTTAACTGGTCCATGTGGATGCATGAATCTGACTTTAATATTAACTTCACTTACTCTTCAGCAATCCACCAAAATTAATCATAACAGCATGCAATTATTTTAATGTTTAATGAAATCTTTTTATTATTTTTGTTTTTTAGAATTATATCAAATACTTGAGTATGTGTATCTGCATTTTTTTTTTATAACTTATTGTATTCCACCTAGGAGGAATAAAATGGTGATACATTGTACTGGTATTTACTTTGTACTTGTGTCCATGTAAATTTTTTTTTTTAAGTGTGCTAAAGTTTGATAAATTTCCTCCTTTGAAAATAGTTTAAAACAATTGCCTGTTATTTTGGGTTTACAAAAAGAGTATATTAAATTAACATCCAAAATCTCCCCATTAGTTATTTATTTTTGACTTTCTTGACAAACTACTTTTCTAATGATACATCTGGTAGATTTTTTGGTGGCCTATAGCCCAACCTAATTTTGAAATTTTGTAAATCATAGAATATGAAGTTTTTATTTTGTTTTTTGATTTTTATATTTACACCTAATCAAAACATGTACTAATAATTTTTCATTTTTTCCATTTTAATCTACCAAATCGTTCCCTACTGTATTTTAAGCCTACTGAATTTTTAACCTACTAAATATTCAACCTGCTGTATTTTCAATTTTACAACTTCATCTTTCCAGTATGTATTTTGTATGTTTTGTTGCTGATTTGAATACGAGTCAAATTTGATCAGCCTTGGTGCAGTAGTTGAAGGGCTGTCTTCAGAATTGGGAGGTATAAAGTTCAATGAATGCTTGGAAAACTTATTGATTGGTAATAAAAAATTTCTAGTTTAAAAAAACAAACATTAAAAACACAGACCAGATAATGGGTTGAAAATTAATTTATCTCAAATCGGTTGAAAATGAAAATCTATAAAATAGGTCGAAAAATAAATTGGTTGAAAATGAAACTGCCATAAATCGGTTGAAAATAAAAAAGACTATAATTGATTGAAAACAATTTAGGCTTCAGTAGGTTATCTGAAAATTAGTTCCACTTTTTAGTAGATGTTCTTTTTGTAGAGTAAATTAGTAGGTTGAGATTTTTGTAGGTCTAACTATCTGGCACGGATTTTCTCTAATATATCTTCTTGAATCTTATAAAAAAATCTGGGGTCATTATTAACATCTTGTGAAAGGTAAAAAAAAAATTTTTGTTTGAGAAAAAATATAGGCAAAAATATAGGCAAAAACTGGCAATGATAGAATCCCTTGCTCATTTTTACCATGTCTTGAAATTTGAACAAGATAATCAGACACTTTAATGTAACTTGATATTTTTTTGTCCATGATTCTAGTGCAAATGTAAATAGTTGAACTTTATGGTGAAATTTTTTTTTTGATGTCATACAATAAAATGTCTAGCTGATAATCTTTCTTTAACATGTTGTTATAAATGGTACTGTTTGCTTGTTAAAGAAGTTTGGCAATAACAGTCAATTACAGAAGTTTTCTTTTTGATTTTGTACATTGAAATGTCTAGATCATGATATTTCTTTAAGTTATTGTTAGAAATGCAGTGTTTTGGAACACTTTTCAATTTGACTGGCAAAATCCCCCTATAGCAGTATCAAACTTAACCTTTTTCTTACTTTTTGATTCCCATTCCTCCTGTGAACTAAAATCTTGCTGATGATCACAGCTTTTTGTTGTGCTCAGGATTACAGCACAACAAAAAGCTGTGACCATAAGCAAAAAAAAATTCTCAGCTGCAACAGAATAAGACTAGACAAGAAGTGTAATCTGATAAAGTTAAATTATATTATATGCAAAATGTATGATGACAATAAATATTAAAAAAAAGAAAAAAGAAAATTGCAGCAAGTTCTATATTCTGGAATGTTGGGAAGTTATTTGGCAAATTCTATGCAGTGTAATTAAGTACATATGTTAGTATAATGTTTGTGCTTTCACTAGTGAAAAGTTACTGTTGACAAAACTAAAATTGAAATTTGTTAAGAAACGTTTTTATGGTGCATTGTCTTTTTTTCTTCAGAAGTTTAAAAAACCTTGGAGTTCTGAAAATTTTGAAAGACAGGTGAGATTCCGCATTCTTGAAAGAAATAAGGACTTTGAGACACCAGACCCCAGGCTCAAAACTTTGACTTTGTATTCATGAAATTAAAATATAATAATATATGATATGATATAATAAAGTTTGTGAAAGCATCAAATTATGTTGCATAACCTCTTTATCTTATGTATACAATTTACATTTGATATTATTGCTAGTATATATTAAAGTAGATTTCTTTTTATTCCTTTATATTGCTATTTGATTTTGTAAAATGATAACTTGAAATCATTTAGAGCTTTTTGTCAGATGGAGAAGTTGAAAAATGTAAGTTGTTAACTATTTATACAGCTAAGATGTTTTTAATAACTTTTATTATTTTAATTTTTTTTTTCTTTTTTTTTTTTTCTTATTTTTTTCTTATTTTTTTTAAGTTGATTCACTTCCCAAGGCCAAAAAGGCCACTGCAGCTGAGGAGGCTACTTTAGTTGTTGTTACAACCCTCTCTTAACTCTATGACTCTGAAACACCAACCTTGACAAACAAGGCAACTGCACAGAGAAACAAGTTAAGTGTTGTACTGCCACGGGGTGAAGATCAAACTCTGAACTTCTTGCTTATGAGGCGAGCACTCTACCACTACACTACTACTGTTATATTAATGATAAAGTGTAATAAGTTATCTGTGATCTGGGTACTAACTACTTAAATTTTAATTTTATGATGCTAAAAGTTATAATTTAATTTTTTAAATAAATTGTGTTGAATTTGTTAAATTTTTCTAAATGTAAAGCATCTGATACAATTTTCTCTGATAATTTCTCTGACAAATTTTTAAACTTTACAAACTTTGAACTACAGCAACTATATTGGCTGTAAAATAGTTCACTAAGAAGTAGGAACCTTTTAGTTAGTCTGGACTTGATTTCATAAGAATTGAGTTTTGGGCTAAATGAATTTTATGTTACTTTAGTATAATTCTATATTTTTCAAATACCTTTGATTTTTATCCAATTTTCATTTTCCATTTTTAAGTTTTTACAAATATTTTTTTAGCATTAATCTAGTAAATATTTTTTTAAAGTGATTTAAATATATTATTTTGACACCATATTAATCATGCAATACTTTTGAGACTATAGAGTTGAGCATGGAATACTTTTGTATTTGTAATGTAACTTTAACTTATTTTTTATTAATATATACTTACCATGTATACTGTTAGTTTATCATTACATACTTACCATGTATACTGTTAGTTTATCATTACATACTTACCATGTATACTGTTATGATTATATTAATTATTATGTAATAACAAATGGTTTTTGTTTTTTTCTTAACCTTTATGCTGGGTAATACTTAAACTTCCATGTAGGGTAATACCTCAACCTTTATATAGGGTAATAATTAAACCTTTATGCAGGGTAATACTTAAACCTTTATGCAGGGTAATACTTAAAAAAAAGTTTTAACAACTGCAGTTGAACTGCTCATTGCTGGAGTAAAACATACGTTTTAAGTAACAAATAGTATAATATTATATATAATATAATAATATAATATATAATTTAATATGTTTAGTGATAAAGATATAATTAAAAATAAGATGTTTTAGTCTACAACTATACTCAACTGATGCTATATATTCATTATTATGACTTTTATAGTAGCCGTAAAACAGAGTTTATTACCTACGGAAAAAGTTAAATCACGCTTAGAACAACTGAATGATTTAGACGAGGTAACTTTATTTTTGCTTTATATTTTGTTTTAATAAAAATGTTTGATAATTAATAAATATTTATAATATCTGCAGCACACGATTATTTTTTTTTTTAATTTTAATATTAAAATATCTTTTAAATATTAGGGCTCAATAAAAGAGACACTCAATTTGAGTCAGACAGAATATGTAACGAGAATTGATGAGCTAAATAAGGTAATTAACTTTAATTATTTTTTGCGTAAAAGGAGTTTGTTTTTGTTTTTTAAATGTGAAGTAATGAGATTTTAATAACTTTTTATTAAATCTTCATATCTTACTTACTCTAAGATCTTACTTCATACAAAAATTAGTAGATATATAGGTAGGTAGGTGATAGGGTATTTTATGGCAGAAAGCTGCAATAGCATAACCCTCTAAATATTAGAAGGAGATAGAATGTTCTGATGTCATATCCCTCTGGATATCAGGAATATGATCAGGCCTTATATGCTTGTCTAAAAAACATAGTTTCTTTGATCTATCTAAAAACCACAAGTTATGAATGAAAAAGTTATTATAATAAAAAAAAGAAAAAATTTTAAATAATAAATAATAATTCTATCAGGTTTTAAACTAAACTTTTTGAAGTAATTGCTCAGTAAATGCAATTTTTAGTTCATATATATATATATATATATATATATATATATATATATATATATATATATATATATATATATTTCTATAGTTTGACATATAAATTTACTGTTTGTGGTAAAAAGCGGCTTTTTACAACTCTGTGTGTAAGATAAAGCAAGTATACTTTATGTAAAAATCATTAAATCAATATATATATATATATATATATATATATATATATATATATATATATATATATATATATATATATATATTTATATATATATATATGTATATTTATATATTTATATATATATTTATATATATATATATATATATATATAATATATATATATATATATATAAATATAAATATTAAAAATTAATGAAAAATAGTAATATTAGTAAAAGTTTAAGGTTAATCAAGTTTTCTGAAATCAGTAAAAAACTTTCTGCGGTTTTTAACTACTTGCAACAGAACAGAACAGGTTTCGAACAGAAGCCAAGAGTTTTGTCCAATCATTGATGGAATAATTGTATTTTTTGTTACTACAAGAAAGGTGGATGTACCTTTTTTTAACTTACCACATTGGTAGGATTAGAGTTTCTTAACAAACATTAAGGGATAGATTCAAGCAATTATTTGACAAATTTTAATTTTTAAAGGATTAGTGGTTTTATGAACAGGAAAAAAATCTTCATCTGAATAATTGAATCAGTGTTTTTTAAAAGGGCGAATTTCCTTAAGAAGTTTTGAGCAAGTTCGCCTTTTTAAAAAAAACTGATTTAATTGAGATCTTCTCTGGAATTTTCTAAAATCACTTGTGTTGATTGCTCTGTGACACTTTTTTTTCGCTTACTTTTCACTTGTTTCCTTTTTTTATAACTTTGCAATTTTCTTGTATAATCTTTGTCAGCAGAACCTAAATTTTTCCCTATCCTTTAAAACATCTAAAAACTTGTATTTTCTTTTTGTTTTGTGTTCATTAATTTGTCACACTGAGCAATAGCTGGAATCATTTCTACTTTTATGTTTAAGGTTCTGTATGATTCAAACAAATTTATAAGTTTCTGTTTCAAATTTATAAGTTTTTCTTTATCTTGTTCTCTTTGTTTTTATTCCTGTATAGCCTGTATTCCATATAGCATACAGCTTGTCAGTTATTTTACTACATATATTGTATTAATAATAGAGTACTTATCATGTTTCATAAGCCTTTCTTTCAAAAAGAGAAAGGTTTTGCAATACCTTGCGTTTAATTTATACTTGGTTTAAAGGTAGTTGTTCCTGACAATTCCCCAACAATAAAATTTGGCATTTGAACATAAACTCGATTGACTCATACTCACAAAAGCTAACTTTCACAAAATGCACTGCACAATCTCATAGCATAACATAAACATAACCTCAATCTTTACAAAATAAAAACATGACCATATGAGCATCAAAACAAAAGGCAAGTAATTACAATTTTGATGTTCTGCAGCGCTGCCAATTTGGTACTCATGACTATTCTGAATGGATGAGAAATTTATTCTGTAAATAGTGTTACTAACAATATTATATAAAATTGATATTAAAGTTGCACCTAGTTATTTATGTTTTCATTTCAATAGTTAGGCTCTTTGTATATTTAAAAATACCAATAAAAAAGAAAAATAAGTAATATTTATGATATTTTAATTCCCATATTAAACTTGTTATCATGGCCTATGATTTTTTTTTATGATTTTTTTTCAAATGTCAAATAAAAGTTAAAACCGAGTTTGTAAGTTCTGATCATATTGACCAAGCCCTCTCTCTATCCATCAGCTAATATTGTTGTTGCCGGTGATTTTAATGCTCATCACACTGAATGGCTTGGCTCTAGTGTCAGTGTGATGAGCATTAAATTCACCGACAACAACAATATTAGCTGATGGATAGAGAGAGAGATGTCGTCATCATCGTATCTCTTACAACTACCTTAAAGCTGACTGGGACTCTTTCCGTGATTTTCTTCGTGATGGCCCTTGGCTAGAAATCTTTCATCTTCCTGTTGACAAATGTGCTTCTCACATAACTTTGTGGATTCAGGCTGGCATGGAATCTTTTATTCCCTCTCAATGATTCCAGGTCAAGCCTCACCCTTTTCCATGGTATTTCGTTGTGTTACTGCAATTGCCAATCCAAACCATTACTTCCATATCATATCAGCAAAACAATTCTTCAGAAAACAGACGTCTGTTTATCACTGCTAGAAACCATTGTAAAAAGGTTTTGTCTAATGCCAAAGCCCGCTATTCTCAGGTCATGAAAGTTTGTATTACAAAAATTAGGCTCTTGTGACATCTGGAGAATCTTTAATAGTATCAATAATAAGGGCAATTCTGTAATTCCACCACTCTTGTATGGTTCAGACTTTGTCACTTCACCTAAAGACAAAGCTGAATTGTTTGTTAAGAACTTTTCATCAATATCATCTCTAATTCTACTAGTTGCGTTCTGCCTGATATAGCCGTCAAACAGGATGGTCCATTACTTGACATTTGTATCACTCCAGCTTCTGTACCTAAAGTGATTTCCTGCTTAGACACTTCTACAGCTTGTGGCTCTGACAACATACCTGTTATTTATACCTGTTAGAAGTGTTCTCTGAAGCTATCGTCTATACTTTCAAAACTATTCAGCAAGTGCTTATCAGAGTCTTGTTTTCCAGCATTCTGGAAAACAGCATCTGTTATCCCTATTTTCAAAAATTCTGGAGAATAATCTGGTTTGTCTAACTACCAACCCATTAGTCTTCTTCCTATCATAAGATAGGTTTTTGAATCTTTAATTAACAAACACTTAATCCCTTATCTTGAATCTAATAACTTACTTTCTGATCATCAATATGGATTTCGATCTTCTCGTTCTACAGCTGATTTGCTAAAAATAGTAACCGATAGGTTTTATCGAGCATTAGATAAAGGTGGAGAGGTTAAGGCCATCGCTCTTGACATTTCTAAAACTTTTGATAAAGTTTGGCATGCTGGTCTTTACCATAAGCCTTCTTCTAATAGTGTATCTGGTAACATCTTTGAGATTGATTTGAGATCCTTTCTTTCTATCGTAGTGTAAAAGTTGACGGACAGTTGACATCTACGGACAAGTTGTCTACGGACAAGTTGTCTACGGACACTCTTTTTCATATACTTTAACTTCAGGGTTTCCTAACGTTCTATCCTTGGCCCTACACTCTTTTTAATTTACATTAAACATCTTCCAGATATTCTGACATCTAAAGTGGCATTGTTCGCTGATGATACAACCGTATATTCTTGTCATAATAAGAAGCCAACACTCTCTGATTGCTTGGAGGGGGCATTTGAGCTTGAAAAGGATCTCACTTCTACTACAGCATGGGGGTCACAGTGGCTGGTGAACTTTAGTTCAGATAAAACCCAATTTTTTTTAGCCAATTGTTATTGCAATAATTTAGATCTTTCTACATTTATGAACGCTAATGTACTCAATTAGTCATCTAACCTTCATCTTCTAGGATTAACTCTTACTTCCAATCTTTCTTGGAAACCATATATCAAATCCGTTGCAAAACTAGCATCTGCTAAGGTTGCATCTCTTTATGGAGCTTTTTTTTTTTTTACTCCAGATTCTATTCTCTACCTCTATAAATCTCAAATCCATCCTTGTATGGAATACTGTTGCCATATCTAAGGTGGATCTTCTAATGATGCCCTTTCTCTTTTAGAAAAGTTGCAAAAACGCATTGAAAACATACTTGGACCTGCTCTAACAGTGAACCTCCAACCATTATCACATCGTTGTAACGTTGCTTCTCTTTCTCTTTTCTACAAATACTATGATGGGCACTGCTCTAAAGAGCTAGCGTCTCTTGTGCCATCTACTAAAATTTATTCTTGTGTTGCTCGTCATTCAATTAAGTCTCATCTTTTTTCTGTTCCTAAATGCTCTAAAAACTCTTATTCATCTAGTTTTTTTCTTCAAACATCAGTTCTTTGGAATTCGCTTCCATCATCTTGCTTTCTTGATTCATATAATTTGCAATCCTTTAAATCATCTGTCAATCGTTATCTTGCTCTACAATTTTCATTCTTACTCTTCCAGTAACTTCCAACTCTAATTAGTGGTTGCATGCAGCCTTGTTGGAAGTAATGATGTTTAAAAAAAAAAATGAATTATGTATTAAGGTATTAAATATTCAACAAAATATATTAGTAAATGTTATTAGAAATTATAAAACTAGTGACATCAGTGATGTCTAGGTTCACTTCACTTTAAATTGTTTACACAGTATTTTTTAGGGTAAAAGTGAGGTAATACTTTGTATACTTTCACATTTTGAATCTTATACAAAAATATTTAGAAATTAATCTTCACTATATCAGCGTGATACATTAATTCTTTTTTTTTTTTGAAAAAAGAAAATTTTAATAAAGATTAATTAAGTTTAAAAAATAAAAATGATTTTAATAATGGCATTTTTATGATAAAGTTTTTTTTTTACTTCATATTTTTGGTTTTTAAACTTTTTACAAAGGGTTTACTTTCGGCATGGAGTTCTGAGCAACGAGTTAAAGCATTAAAGATAGCTATACAAGTATTTTTTTCAATTGTTTTTTGTTTCAGTTATTTTTGTTTTTTATTTCAACTAATATCTTTTAGTTTCAATTATTTTTTGTTCAATTGACAGTAAATATAATTAGTCACATTATAAAATGATCAAACTAATTTTTAATTGGTTACAATTTAAAATAATCAAACTAATTTTTCAGTGTGCTAAAATGTTGGGTGATACAGATGTTATTTTATTTTATCCAAGCAAGTTTGTACTTATAACAGATATATTGGACAACTTTGGTAAGAATACTTTTCATATATCTCATCATATATCAACCAAGAATTTTAAATTATTATTTAACTATTTCATTAGTAGTTTAATTTGTTTATTTATATTATTTATTTGAATTTTTGTAATTATTATAAATTATTAATCAAGTAATTTATAAATAAACTTATAAATGAATGAAAGCTAATATAGTTTAGTTACATATACATTGACAAAGTTGTAAATGTGATGCAATCATTAAAGGTCTTACTTTGTCTCACATCCATACTTTTTTTTTTTCTTTTTCTCATCAAATAATTTAATCTCAGTTATTTTTATCCGCTATATATGTTTCATAATTTATTTTTTATTCCTTTAAACAATATATCTTCTACTTTCACCACTGCTAACACAGCAACTTATAATATTAAGTACTTACTTAATGATGATAGTTGTGATATAGGACCATTTAAAGGGAATTTTAGATAAGAACTAAAGCTATTTAATGTTGTGGAACCATAAATTTTCTATTTATAGCAAGAAGTCTTGCGAATGAGGAGCATTTCCGCAGCATCAATATTGAAAAAGTTTTTTACAAAAAAAAAATTTTCCAAAACATTTATCTAAAGCTTCTAGTTTAAAAAATTGCTTGTTGAAGTTTTTCTGTGACTATGGCTGAAAAAACAATTATAAGAAGTTATTTATAGAACTAAATGATAGAGAAATATCAGGTGTTTACTTCATCATTAGTATCAGGTGTTTACTACATCATTAGTTTCAGGTGTTTATTTCATCATTAGTATCAGGAGTTTACTTCAACATTAGTTTATTATTACGTATTAGTATTTATAAAATAAACTTGAGTTGCAAAACTCTTTTAGAAAATAATTTTTTAACATAATATATAAATATCATTCAAATGGCAAATTAAGCAATTGCGAATCGCAAATTGCAATGGGCTAAATCTATTTAGCAATCTGGAAAGGATATTATTTGAAGCAATCTTAATTGTTAATTTTTAAAATTCTTGGTAAAAGTTTTTATGGTCTGATCAGGCTATTTTATGTTGATATAAAATAGCCTGATCAGACCAATATTAACTTTGGTTACTTGCCTGTCAGGTCAGGCAAAGTAAATTTTAAAATTAAAGTGTTTAAAATAAAAATATTTTGGACCATGAGTATCTCATTTCTACTTTTTTTAAGTTTTGCCATATAACAATAAGTATTTTTATCCTGTATTTGTATTACTTGGATTAACATCTGTTTTATAAAAGTAATATTTGAAACATATTTAAAGCTATTTTTGTTGCAGTAAATTTGTTGTTGTTTTTTTTTGTTACAAAAATTTTCGCAATCTTGTAAATTTTAATTAATTTTACCCCTTGACATATACATTTTAAAACAAATTAAAAACAAACTTTTCCTTAACTTTGAAAAAAAAATTGAAGAAATAATTTTGGTTATAATAAAAAAAATGAATTCCTTACATACAAACTTACTCGTTAAATTTGTTGTTTTTTTCGCAAATATTTTTGCGAACTGGTAAATTTTAATTAATTTGCCCCTTGATATTATACATTTTAAATCAAATTAAAAACAAAGTTTTTCTTAATTTTAAAAAAGAAGTTTGAAGGAATAACTTTGATAATAAAAATAATGAAGACCACACATACACAATTACTCACATGTATATGCTCAGATATTTAATTATTTTTACATGTACATGCACGCAGTGGTGGGTAAAATACTTTATAAAAGTATTTATAATGCAAATACAAATACTGGAACAAAAAAGTATTTTAAATAAAAATACAAATACTTCAAAACATTTAATTTAAAAATATTTTTAAAAAGTATTTTAAATAATAAATACAAAATACTTTACAACTTTTAAAACTTACAACTAAAAAATATGCCATTTTCAAAGTTTATTTTTATGCACTCTCATTGGTCAAAAGTATTTATTAGTCATTTATACTACATTTATATTTAAATATCATTCATTCAGTCATTCACATTTTTTTTTAGCAGCAGCAGTCATTCGAACATTATATCACTTAGACAATTATGCCTAGGTGTTTGTATTTGTCCCGCTGTGCTAAATAGTCGTTCAACTGGAGCCGACGATCGTACAGTGGTATTGAATTTGACAAACAGTGACCAAACAGTCCTATACTTATTCAGAGCATTTAAACTTATATCTTTATAATTCAGATACAGCATGCATTCTTACTGAGGACCATTTGCTGCACCAGCATTTGGAGTGTCAGTGTTCACATTGAGATCAGTTGGTGTCTCAGGCAGCTGTTGCGGTTCTCAGGCAGCTAGTAAGGCATTTTCAAATATCTCTCTACAGATAGCTTGTTTATTTGTTGGCATCCACTGTAACTTGAAGAATGGGTGCGAAACTGTTGCAACAATCCTGTATGAATTACTCACATTGAATCTCAGTTCCTTTTCAAAATGAATTTTCATGCTTGCTAACAATGCTGCAGCAAATTTTAACTGATAACTTTAGCATATTTTAGCATGTTTTAACTGGCAACTTCGAAATGCTTTTAAATTTTACCTGTAAGCTATGCAAATATGGAAACAGATGGCCATAATACATATTATCCCCTTGCAAAGTATCCAATGTTGTAGCAACAGGTTTCATGACCATATTTTTGCTTTTTAAACTTTGGCACATTCAAAAGCATTACATGTATCATTAAGTTTGTCACATAGTTTAAATAATCGCTTGATAGCATCGTACTGAGAATTCCAACATGTTGCCATGGGGCAGAGTATTGCTTTGTCTGTAATATTTGACACAGCATCTGATGCTTTATTACTTCGTCGAGTTGCATTCCATATTGAAGTGTATTTTGCCAGACCTGCACAGTAGGTACGCTTAAACATACTGTCTGTATCACATGCCTTCTTAGAATCATTAGTTGCTAATAAATTCAGCAAATGGCTGATACATGTTTCATGAGATGGCAAAGAAATACTCTTGGCTATGGACTCATCATCATCATTATGTTTTGGTGAAACTGAAAGAATGTCTCCAATATTAATTACATCAATTTCATCCTCATTAACTTCATCCTCATTAACTTCATCCTCATTAACTTCATCCTCTTCCATGTCCTCTTGCTCTTCAAAAGTATTAGGTGTGATAGTCACACTTACATTAGTTGCTGCTGCACTTGTAGATGACTCTACAAAAAACTCTCTGAATGCTTTTCCAAAACTTAACGCATTGTTGGTGACAGTTGCTGAGATTTTTTCTACGTTATGGTCATATTGACAATGAATTTTAGAAATCATTACAGTAATTGTCTCATATGTGTGATTACCATAAAATCAATGGCAAGCAAGGGTACAGATGCTCGAGAAACCAAGCTAGAATCATCTAGTAGCATTTTAATATAATGCGCAGTCATGCCAAGATAACTTTTTCCATTGACTGACCAGATATCAGCAGTAGTGCAAACAAATTATGCTTTTTTCAGTATGCTTTTTATTTTTTCATGCAACCTAGAAAACTTTGAATTTAAATGTTTGTTAAGAGTCTTGTGACACATAATACTTACGTTAGGATTAAACCCACGAAGCAGTCAATGAAAAGCTGGTTTTTCAACTGCAACCAAAGGACGCATCTCTTCAGTAATATAATCTTAATATAAAGTATTTAAAATAGTATTTTAAATACTCTCAGCACTACATGCACAAATATTTCATTATTTTTACATGTACATGTACAGATATTTAAGTATCTTTACATATACATGCAGAGATATTTCATTATTTTTTTCATAAATAGTTTTAGTATCTTAGAAAAAATCTTAAAAGTGACTTTTAGCGTAAAAGTCAACTGCAAGTTTTAAGCATAAAATGTGTTTAACATTTTGAAAGAGCTGAAACAAAAATGTTAATCAAGTTGAAATACCTAACAATTTTAGAGTAGCACCCTATTTTAAATCTCTGTTAATTAAGAGATTTCAGGAGAATTAATGTTGCATAACGTTATTTGATTAGTATAAATAATAAATTAATTCTGTGAGGTTAGGGAGCAAGTTAAAGTTTGATTTATAATGCGTAAGTTTTTGATTGTGAAACATTAATAGATGTTCAAAAACAATTTAATGATACATGATTTTTCTAGCTGATATGGAGTTTCCTCTTATTTTGTTTTATTTTTATTTTGTTTTATTTTTATTTTTTATATTTCAGATGAATTGAAATTTATCATGTTGTCATACTACTTGAGCTTTGGTCTAGCATTGTAAAAATCATAAATAATAAGGAAAAATTGTCTAATAGACCATTTCCTTATAGGGATCCCAAACCTCCCAGACATGTTGGGTTCATGTTAAAGAGAATGATAAAAAAAATGTTTGGGCTAAATTTTTTTGATTAAAACAAAAGAATAAATGCATAGCAAGAAAAACTAACTTTTTTATTTTAGTCGAAGTTTGTCTTCTCTGTTTAGTTGTAGGCTAAATGATCAGCATAATATACGCCGCAATCTACAGACTTGATAATTTATTCAAGCGCGTTTTATTTCTAAGAGTTTCAGTACATGACAACATTGATTTTTTTTTTGTATGTGTAAAAGATCGATTATGTAAACAAACAAAAAAGTCAATGAAGTCATTTTCTAAAACTCATAGAATTAAAACGTGCTTGAATAATTATCAAGTCTGTAGATTGTAGCATATATTATGCTGACTTTTTGGCCTACAACTTTTGGCCAACAAAATGGAGAAAGCGAGCTTCAACTAAAAAAAAAAGTTAGTTTTTTTTTAAAGTATGCATTTATTATTTTGTTTTAATCAAAAAAATTTAGCCCAAACATTTTTTTTATCATTTATTATGAACACAACATGTCTCAGAGGTTTGGGATCCCTTTAAAGTTATATCAATATAGCATCTTTCAATGTTACCTTCTATGCTAACCTCTGCTAAGCTGCATTTATTTAATTTTATTTTTATTGTAGATAAAAACAGTTATAGGCAGTATTAAACTTTTATAATTTTAAAATTTAGCCAAGATTGAGTTTAGAAAAATGGATAAATTATAACCTGGGTCCCCATCCCAATATGGTATTACCACCAACAAATAAATAGATAAAAGTTAGATTTAACCAGTTAAGAGGGTAACAGGTTATTTTAAAAAAATTGCACTTAAATTAATGTGATATTTTATAGGTTGTTTGGTATTTGATAGAATTCGTGAGAAGTCTGTTGTATATACTGCTGGAAGCAATACTCCAAAGACTCTCTCAAATAATTTCACTCCTGAAGAGGTTCCTGTTTCAGCTAAAGAAACTTGCCAAAATTGGTTTTACAAAGTTGCTTCCATACGAGAGTTGATTCCAAGATTGTATCTTTTTCTGTATAACTAGTCTGTCTGAGCAAGACCTTTTTTTCGCTTGATATCCTAAATGTTTACAATTCATGCTTTTTTAGATGCTTTTTTTTTGATACACTCATACAAACATACATACATACATGCATGCATACAAACATACATACATGCATACATGCATACAAACATACATACATACATACATGCATGTTTTTCTATTATTTACATCAAAAATGTTTTTGTAGAGCATGCCTTAGAAATAAAAAGCTTATATTTCTGACATGTTTTTCAGTTTTTTTTTTTGATTACACAGTTATGTATTTGTTACACAAAGTTAGTTCTTTGTTAAACAAAGTTACAAATTACCTTCAGTAAAAGTTACTTTGTAACTTTATGTAACTAAACTAGATTACATGATTGAAGGTTCATAAAAAAAATAGTAGTAAAAACATTGCTAAAGTAGTTTCTTTTTCATGACCTAAAAAGCTAGATTATAGGTTATAACAAGTTTAACTTCTTTTAGCTATGCGGTAGTGGTAAAGCACTCGCTTCATAAACAAGAAGTTCAAAGTTTGATCCCCAACACATCCCTGGTAGTAATGCTCTCAACATGTTTCCCCGCACAGCGGCCTTGTATGTCAAGGTTCAATTTTTTGAGTTAAAGAGTTAAGAGAGGGTTGCAACTACAATAAAGTAGCCTTCTCAACTGTAGTGGCATTTTTGGCCTTGGGGAGGTAAATAAAATTAAAAAAAAAAAAAGCTAAAGGCTATAACAAATAGTATAGGTTTTATTACACAATATTGTAAGAAAATATGTCAAAAGTAAAGCACAGTTTTCAATGAAAATTAACTTTCAGTGAGACCAAGGTACAAAAAAGTATGTGTGTGTTATTTAAGCATTGTGTGTGATTAAGTTTAAAAGAACTTTTTTTCCAAAAAAAACAGTTTTAATATAAACTTTAACTGGTTACACAAGGTATGTGGAGATGGCAATACTGAAATGCTATAGTTTTTTAACAGCAAGGTATGGTAATTTTGTAGTGGCATAAGGTTAAAAATTATAACACAAATTCATTAAGTTATCATTTTTAAAATACTAGTGAGTATGCTCAAGCATTATCACGATTAGCTCATCAAATTCGTGGCATTGCTGATCCATTGGTAGCTGTTTATGCACGAGCTTATCTTTGTCGAGTAATCAAATTTTTGAATTAAATAATTGATTTTCATAATATTTTACTTTTTTTTTTTTTTAATAAATTTAATTTACTTTAATTTCTTTTTATGCTTAAGGTTGGAGTTCTTGTAGCTCCTACTGTCAAAAATCATTTGAAACCATGTTGGAGTGATTTTCTTAATACCTATAAACAGGTTATAAAAAATTTTCTTTTTCTATTTGGAAACATTTTTGAAATATTAAAATATTAACATATAATATTGAATTTTCTTTAGTTAACTCTACCTCATATGAAAGATAAAGTTCAGAATATTGGTGAGACCATATTTATAATACTTAAAACGTTTTTATATAGAAAGTGTTGCTTTTTGAACAACATTTCGTAAAATATTTTAAATTTTATTTAGTACAACATTTTAAATTTTTATCACATCTGGTTTAAAATCAACTTGATTAATAGTTATTAAACTTTCAACTTGATTAATAGTTTTCATGATTAATAGTTTTCATGATTAATAGTTTTCATGATTAATAGTTTTCATGATTAATAGCTTCATGATTAATAGCTTGATTAATAGCTTTCAACTTGATTAATAGTTATTAGGCAACTGCATTATCCTAAAAATAAAAATTTAAAAAAAATACTTGATTTAAATATTTGAATGACTGTAATATATTGTCTGCAATTGATTACTTATTTAAGTGCTAATGTGCATAAGAAAATGTAGTTTTTGTTATAAAAAATCTTTTAAATTAATGAATATGAAAAGTATTTGTGTTTGTAAATAATGGCAAGCCAGAGTTTAAGCAAATAAGTTTGGTTGCATCTGTTGGTATACTTGTGCACCCAACTGACTTTAATACGTCATGTAATGATTGTTTTAGTGTCCTTATTTTTGCTCTGATGTTATCATTGTTTTAGTGTCCTTATTTTTGCACTTACACAGGTAGGATGTATCTCATAATATTATTGTCCATGTTTCACTACTATATATCATGCCACTCTGAACACATGTTGTTCATAACCTTTTTTAAGTTTTTAATGGTATCTTTCTTGCAGTTGATCCAACTAATCTCCAAATTACTAACACACTATCATTTCTTTCCACTATTATTACAGTTATGGTCAAAAAATTTTTGAATTATTAATTGCTGCATGTTTAAAGATGTCTAAGACAAGTGTTTATAATAAATAAGTTCAAGATGTCTATACAAAGTGTCATAAAACAATGCCTGAATATTGTGAGTCTCTTGTTGCAAAAAAAAAAAAAGTTCAAGATGTCTATACAAAGTGCAATACATGTTTTATACTTTGACTTCTTGTATGTTTTTTCTTAAAATAAAATGTTTTGTAATAATAAATGTGTACTCTATACAGTACAAAATTGTTTTTTCACTATAAATATGGGTATTCTATCAGTTGACTTCACTATCCAGTACTACTATGTTGGTAGTGGTTATATATATATATATATATATATATATATATATATATATATATATATATATATATATATAGAACTCTTATATGTTGTCCGAAAGTTTTTTCCATATTTTGTTGACAAAAAGTAAAAATTAAAATGCAAGACCGGAATTTTTTTATTTTAATAATTGATAGACTGCCTGCCCCAACCAAACCCTCATTCAATGTAGCAGCACTCCCTTGCGGGTCAGGCTAAAAGATAGTAGATGTGAGTCAGGCTATTTGTCAGTTGATATAGCAGCACTTCCTTGCGAGTCAGGCTATAAGATATTCAATGTAACAACACTCCGCGCATGATTTACAGTAAAAAAAATAAAAATAAAAACATTTTATTAGAAAAATTAAAAATAAAAACATTTTATTAAAAAAAATAAAAATAAAAACATTGTTTATATTTTTAAAAACATTCAGAATGTTTTTAAAAACATTCTGGTCAATTAAATTTGCATTTTTGTGGTTTTTTTAAAAAACGAATAATTTGTAATTAAATTAATGGTTTTGTCCAACACGAAAGTCAAAAGTAATTAAAAGTGGCGTATGTGTTGGCGTAAGAATCATTTTTTTCCTTCTGTGCTTCTCAAATGCAACAAACTATTGAACTATATATATATATATATATATATATATATATTAGGGTGTCCCACTTTTAAACTGACCAAAATATTTTTGTTAGCACTCATTCTTAATCATCATCATTAGGTCCCAGGACCCACCAAAAAAATTTTAGACTTCTAAATACATTGGTTCAGGTAGAAGCAGGTTTCATATGAGAGTTTGCGTGATTATTCATAAATTTTACAGAATTCTTTCAATTTTTAGACATTTTTGGTCTAAAAAAATATTTCAAAACATCAAATGGAGAAAACAATATTATGTTCTAAACTATAATGTAATTTTAATGCATTAAAATGACCTTAAACATGTTTTTTTTAATAAAATTTTAATTTTTAGGCCTGCTGAAAACAAAAAAATACCAATACTTATTATAAAATTGTATCCTATCATATTAAATATTAAAACATCTGCAATTTTACTAATTAATATGTTTTTTTTTATATTCTTTTTTATTTGATGTGACTTGATTGATTTCTATTACATTTGATTTTTCAGAAATATCTAAATTAAAAAATATATATAATGGATAGTGATGGTGATGGAACCCTCCGCAGAACCTCTAGGACCAGAAAAGGTCAGACTCTGACCTTTTCTGGTTTTCAGGCTTGGACAGGAAAGCGTGCGATTGGGAGTGCGAATATGACCACGCAAATATTTGTTGTTTTTAAATTATTTTGAAAAATTGACCGCGGCTGTTAAGACTTTGTTTACATTTACATTAGTTTGTTTTCATTTTAAAAATGCGCCAAAAAACTTTTATCTTAACTTAAGAAATTTTTATCTTAAATAAATAAACTTAAACAAAATTTATTTTGAAAAAAGAAAAGAAATCTTCGTAGAAGAAAATAATGAAAAATAAAAAAAACTTAACTGAAACTAAAATAAAAAAAACCGAAAAAATACTTGACTAAAATACTAACTGTATATAAACTGTAACGCTAAAATAAGTTTATAATTACGTTTGGAACTTTTAAACTTTTATCGTTGCTAATGTTTTTATAATATTATACGAAACTCTTTTAAAAAAAGTAACAACTTACTTCTAATGATTGTTTAATAAATACGCGCATTTAACAAAAAAAGATTCTTAACAATTCTTCGTAGTAAAAACAAAAACAAAAATAACTAAATTGTTTCTTTTGTGAGAAATACGTCACCTTTGTAAAGTTAGAAAAAAAAAAAAACTGAAACTAAGTAGCCACAATTTTTCTGAATGATAATTTATTTTAAAAATTTAAATTTGTTCTTATATTTATATATAATATATATTATAAATATATTATATATTAATATATTATAAATAAATATAAGCAGATTTTATTCAAATTAAATTACTTTTTTTTGTTTAAAAGGGTCGACGCATTTCTTTTGTCAAAAATACATTGCCATCGCCTAGAAAAAATTATGCGACAGCTACAATTTCTTTGCAATCGTCACAATTTAAAATGAATGCCAAACTCATAATATAATATTTAGAATATTGCGATTTGTTGTTTTATATATTATAAGTAAATATAAGCAGATTATATTCGGAATAATTTTTTTTTTCTTTCAAAAAGTTTTAAATGCACAAATAATATTTATACAAAACTTCTACTAACTATAAAACTTAAATTTTAAATCTAAAATAAAATAATAACCTAATAAAAAGAGGAGGAAGCGGAACTACTTCACAATACCCCTTATAATGTTTAGTGCGTGGGTTTCTTAAAAGTTTATAAATGAGGAAAGCTTTTATATGGAATAAAATATAATAGTTAGTATCACGAGTTTTTAAAAATGGCATCTAATGCAAAAACAGTTAATAAACCTATATCTAAGTAATTAAAAACGTTTCTTTCATGGGGGAACGATAACATTATTGGATATGAGGAAGAAAACGGTTTAGTTATAAAAATATGGTGCAAGATTTGTTCAAGAAGCAAAACAGCTGTTTTAAGTGAATCCTCAGTTAGCGGAGCTGCGATTGATTCTTTGAAGGGGTTTACAGAGGGAACTCATGTAGTAACAAAACATCAGGTAAAAATTATATAATATAATTCGTTTTTATTCGTAGTATTTTTTTTATTTTAGATTTTTTTGTTACCTCTTCACCCCCTACACACACACTAACTCCGTGGGCACGCTCCTTAATTTATTTTCAAGCCCTACTTTGGCTGAAAATACCCACCTTCTAATGCCAAATTGACTCAATTTGCCTTTTTTGCTCCCTCTTTTTCCTTACGGGGCCTTAAACATAGCTGGGGCCCAGGACAATATACCCCCTCTCTACGGCCATGCCTATAGATTAGAATCATAAATTTTAATTATATATTTTTAAACTTTAATAAAGGTCGATCGTCATCTTAAAGGACGAATTCACAAATTAGCGGTAGTAATCAATAATCGAAAATCTTCTGAAGAAACTGCAAATGACTGTCTAGTATCCGAAACTCATTAACTACTGCACAAAACATCCGTGAAGCGTATTTAAAGATGATTCGAACAGCATATAAAATGGCTTTGAAACCAAATATGCCCCATAGCAGCTTTGAGACCCTAGTTAAATGCCAAAAACTTAACGGCGTATGTCTTGTAGAAGGAAAAACCAACAATCAAGCAGGTAATTGATTTTCAGGGTTCAGTTTAAAAATTACTAATAGAATTGTCAAAAATAGTATTAAATTTTCATTTTTTAAATTGTGTTTTGTTTTTAAATTGTGTTTTTAAATTGTGCTTATATATATATATATATATAAATATTTATTTTTTTAGCACGTGTATTTATCTCATGCATAGCCGATGCAGTAAGAGATAAAGTTGCTAAAATTGTCAACGAGAAAAACTTTTTTTCAATTCTATCTGATGGATCTCAAGCCCGGAAAACAAAGGACGAAAAAGAGTTAGTTCTTGTGCGAGTGGAACGAAAGGGGGCCCCGGCTTATTTTGTTGTATCTCTGCTAGAGATGAATAATTTTGGTGGTATGGGCGCTAATGCTATCAAAAAGGCAATTGATAGCATTTTCAATGAAACAGGGAATATTCCTCTAACTGAAGAAGCCTACAAATACAAAGTTGTCAGCGCTACTTCAGACGGAGCTAGCGTGAATTTTGGAATTTATAATGGGGTATTAACTAAGATGAAAAGTGATAGAGTGTGGCTCTCAAAGATTCACTGCGTTAACCACAGATTAGAACTAGCTATAAAAAGTGCTATAGAAGAAATTGTTCAGTATAAAGAATGCGAACGTTTTTATATAACTTTATTCAATTTACTTCGCAATTCAGGCAAAATTAAAGGCAAAATTAAAAAAGCCGCAGAGGCATTGAACATCACGCACTGCACCTTGCCAAAAATATCCGGTACACGCTTCGTTAGTCATAGGAGACGCGGATTTACTAAATTATTGCATAACTGGCCTTCGCTTATTGTAGGTTTTGATAACGCTCTTGCAGATCATGGAATTAAAGCCGAAATGCGTGCTAAACTTTCGGGCATCTCTAAACGTCTTCATGACTACAAACTATTATGTATGGTTTGTAGTTATTTAGACGTTTTAGAGAATTTGAGTCCATTATCGCTGGTTTTTGAAAAGAATGCGTTAATGGTGCATGAACTAAAACCAGCTGTAGATTTAACCAAGGCCAATTTAGTGGAATTTCAAAATGAAGGAATTAATGATATTTTTGATTCCTATTTAATGAAATTTAGAATCATTGAAATAGATAGTTTGGCCACTCTTACTTCTTCTTACTTTAAAAGTGGCCATGAGTTGAAAAAATCTAATCCAGAGTTTGTAGAGATTAAGCTTGATAATATTGCTAACGTTAACTTGGAAAATATCAATTATGCTATTAAAGTAAGAAAATCTGCAATAGACGTCATTTTGCCATTGATAGACGTTAGATTTAGCTCTTTGCTAAACCCAATTATCGAAGCAATGGTATGGTTAGATCCAGAACTTTGGACAGAAGATAGTACGTATGGCGATGTCAGCATATCTTTATTGCTAACCGAATTCAAAATTCCTTTAGAAGTAGCAAAGTTGGACTTTAAACTGGTTAGTTCCGAATGGAAAGCTGCAAAACTAAAAATAAATTCAAATTACAAAGGAGTACCAGCTTCACTACTATGGCCGAAAATGTTTTTATATCATAAAATAGAGTTCCCAAACCTGCTTCTTATAGTTGAGCTTGTAATGTGCATGTCTTGCTCAAATTCTTCAGTGGAACGTGTATTTAGTATTTTAACTGTATTATTAACCAATCTTCGTTTAAAGGTGAACCACGAGACAATGGAGAACTCTATTATGATAGCTGGGAATGACCCCAATTTTACCGGTCTTAAACGAGACGAGATTTTGAACAGTGCCGCCGATATCTATTTAGATAAGAGAAGAATTGTTCGCCTTGATTCGACGGAGGAAGCTAGTAGCGACGAAAGCAGTAATGATGGCAGTTTTACTTCAACTTCGGAATCGGACTACTAAATATTTTATATTTCTTTTTACTTACGTTCTTACAACAAAAATTGTTATCTTTTTAAATATATTAACTTTGTCATTCTTATAACTAATTCATTAAACAGACAATAATGATTAAAGTCGTCCTTTATAAAATTTAAATAATTTTTTAATTATATTTATTTATTTATAAAAATTGAAAACTTGAATTTTTACTTTAAATAAAAGCATTATTAGCAATAAACATGACCGTCAACACTGAGGGTCCATGACCCCCACCTGTTTTTTTCGAGGCCCGTTTTTTGTTATTGAGAAATGTAATATTTTTAAAAATTTAAGTATTGTTACCCCCCCCCCCCCCCAAACACACATACACACTTTGAAGGTCGTGTCGACGGTCCTGATTTCTTAATTTATTTAAAAGCATTTTGCTCTAAAAACATTAGAGAAGATTGAAATCTTTATTTTTGTTAATTTTAAATCTTGATTTATAAATATCTTCAAAAATTAGCTAGAAAAAATACATTTACCGAAGAGAAAGTTAAAAAAAAAATGTATAGAAGAAAACAATTGAACGAAAGAGAAAATAAACTTATTTTAATCGACCTTATTTTAATCGACGTTACAAGCGTTTTTTTTTCTAGAGAATTCTTTTTTTATTTACGCAGGCAAGTTTTTATATATGCTTATTACAATTTTTATCAATATACATGATAATTTATTTAGTTTTTTATTCATTGTCATTTCTGATTTTCTATAAAAACTAATGTTTTTAAATAAATATACTTACGTAACAACTTTTTTTAATTATTCATTGGTCTGTAACATTAGTTAAAAACGTTACAATCTTTTCAACAAAGTTTGTTACATTAAAAAAAACGTTTACATTTTCTATGAACGACGTTTATAGAATAAATTATAGAATTAGTTTATAAGCGTTTATAATCATAAAATATGCATAACTTTATAAATTAAAAAAATAAATATATTATATAGGTATATTAATATATATATATGTATATATATTAAATATAAAATAATAAGTTAAATATAAAATAATCATGTAAGTTTTTTTTTAAGTTTCCTCATAGCTTAGATACTTTTTTTTTTGGCGCATTTTTAAAATGTAAACAAAGCATTTTAACAGCCACGGTCAAGCTTTCAAAATGATTTAAAAATAAAAACTGTTTGTGTGGTCATACTATCGCGTGAAATCGCACGCCTTCCTGTCCAAGCCTGGGTCAGAGTGCAGCAAGAGAGAGAACTGAGGAGAGTTCCAAAGAGCCTTCCTTATGCCAAAGTCATTCTTCTTTGAGAAATACCTCTCCTAGAACTAGCAGGGACCATCAGCCAGGATCCTCATATACATCCCAAAGCAGAAGTCCAGCTCCTCAGCAAACCAACAGGAGTAGAAGAACACTATACTTACTTCAGCATCCCCTTCATATGTTTGCACCAAACAGGTTATATTTTTTATTTACTTTTAAAAAGTATTAGAAAAAGCTGAGTAAAATTGTTTATCAAAAATAGTTGTATGTAGAAAAACAATGTAAACCTACTTATAATTTTTTAAGACTACCCACAATGGGAGAAGTTTGTCGTCGAATATATTGGCTAAGATCAAAGAACAATAAACAAAACTTATCCTGTGCACAAATGTCAAGGTCAAGATTTATGGTTTGCAGTGAAGGGGAGTGTGAAATTCACACTCCCCTTCACTGCAATACATACTGCAATACAATATTTAACAGTTCACTGAGTATACATACATGGGAGTGTGAAATGCACACTCCCCTGTATGTATACTCAGAGAACTGTTAAATCTTTGGGACAGGGGTGGTTTTGATTCAAAATTTCGGTTAACAGAGCAAGTAGTCAAGGAAAAGCTTGTACAATCTTATGATCGCTACCAGAAACTATGCAAAGTTAGAACCCTTTATGAAAATAGAGAGAAACAGGAGCAATTAAAAAAACAGGATTTTGTAAATGAGGCAAACTTTACATTTCAAGTTTATAAAACAGATATCTTAAATCTGATCAAAAATGATGAAAATAGAGACAAAGATGCAAAAAAGAGAGGACATTGAGTTCCTGAAGAAAGCATTTAGAGGTGAAATGGTAAAGTTTGACAACAGTAAAGACAAATCTTATCATGATAGAATTAAAGATGGAGAAAAAAGAATGTTTGATATGATAGAGAGAATGCATAGAGAAGATGAACGGGAAAAAGAGAGACAGGAAAGGTCAAAGAAGAAAACAATAGAGGAAAAGGAAAAAATGAAAAATTTTGAGATGGAAGTATCATTTTCATCAAGTGGAACAAGTGCAACTGATAATGATAGTGATTTTGAGCTTTCACCAAAAAAACAGAAGATTAGTAAAGATAGAGTTTGCCTGCAGCTTTCAATAAATGACATTCTTGACAAATGGGTTCCATTCTTGACCAGGTGTAAGGTAAGCGTTAGAGCAGAAACCTCACTCCTGGCCTCGCTTTTCAGTATCGCTGGTGTTGATCTCAATACAGTTCCTGTATCAAAGAGTGGTCTGCATAGAAACAGAAAGATTGTTATTGAAAATGAAGCAGAAATGGTCAGAGAAGAAAATCTAGACAAAGTACGAGATTTAAAGGTTGTCCTTCACTTTGATACAAAACTTATCAAGCATTATAGAACTGAAAAAAAAATGTCTGAAACTGTAGAAAGGCTAGCTCTCAGTCTTTCATCACCCCAGGTCAATGAACCCCTAGATTTCTTGCTCGGAGTTTTAGAAATTGAGTCATCTAAAGGACAGGATCAAGCTATTGCTATTCAGAACATTTTAGAATACTATGAGCTCACTGACCAAATCATTGGTTGTAGTGCAGATACAACTGCCTCTAACACTGGAAAGTACAATGGGACTATAAAGTTCCTGGTGGATCATGTGCTTCAACGACCAGTGCTTTGGCTCCTCTGTAGGTACTAAAATATTTATAAAAATCATTTATTTTGTCACATACATTTACATTGTACAATGTTCAGTTTTTTATATTTAAATTTTTTCAGGCACCACATATCTGAAAGGCACATATTACATGCAATGGATTATATTCAAGGAACAACAAAATCGCCATCAAGAGCAATATATAAAGATTTCCAAAATAACTGGCGAGTAATACAAGAAGGAGCTAAAAATATGGATCAATTGCTTTTTTTTTAACTATGACAGAGATGAGTTTAAAGTAGGTACTACTTTTCATACAAGAGTAGTAGATACTAAGAGTTTTTGTGAAACAGCCTTGAAAAGAGATTGTTTTCAAAGAGGAGACTATAAAGCTCTATGTGAACTACTGGTCATTTACCTTGGGGGCCATGTACCTGGTTTCCAATTCAAGCAACCAGGTGCACATCATCATGCCAGATTCATGGCTAACTGCCTATACTTGCTGACCATGCAGCTGACTTCGAAGATAAATTCAAAATTGAATAAAAGTGAGAAAGATATGTTGCAAATGTCAACTGACTTTATTGTCATATTTTATGGATCATGCAGCCCAGGCACCATCAAATGATTTGGATGCTTTCAAACTGTCTTTAGAAATGATGTCAAATGAGCTATATAAATCCAAGTATGGTCCTCTGGCAAAAAAGCTCCATTCAAGCCTGGTTCGTCATAGTTGGTACCTGACCCCTCAGTTGGTTATTCTTTCAATAGCAAATGGTGATCTAGATTCAAAGGAAAGAGCTGAAATAGCTCTAAAGCTGATAAGCTTTGATCCTCCATCACTTGATGAGTTCAGTACAGAACAACCAGATTCACCAACGCATATACTTCCCATGTCAGTTTTGTCTGATTTTGTTACAGAGGAGTCCTGGCTGATATTTACTTACTTAGGTATTTCTAGAGAAATGATAAAAACATGGATAGATGATAACTTTAATGTTTCAAATGTTTCATATACAAATTTTCAAAATCAAGTAGCAAACCTTGCAGTGGTCAATGATAGGGCTGAGCGCCACATTTGACTTGTTCAAGATTTTGTCGCTCAAACCCATGATGAAGGATTACTACAAGACACAATGCAAGTTGTAACTAAAAACAGAAAAGAAGTTGGAAAAGATATAAAAAAAACTGATTTTATGTGATTTTTTAAAGATTTCGACCTTTTTATTGTTGCTATTTTGTGATAAATACTCATTTGTGATTTTTTAAAAAGCTAAAAATTAAGGAAATATTTTTTTTAGATCAAAAATGATTGAAAAATGAAGATGTTTGCGATATTTTTTTCAATAATCACGCAACCTCTCATATGAAACCTGCTTCTACCTGAACCCATGTACTTAGAAGTCTAAAAATTTTTTTGGTGGGTCCTGGAACCTAATGATGATTACTTTTCAGCACAAGATAAGTAAAACAATTGAGAGGCTAATTTTTTCCACTTAGTAATAAAAACCATATTTTTAATAAATAAAACAAATGTTTTAACTAGTTTCTAGTCATCTTCAGTTGAGTTTAAAAACTTATTTAATCTTATATACAGGGTGCGGCAGCGATTTGCGAAGTTTTTAGAACATTTTTCAAAATGAATTTTTAAAGCGCTAAAAAATTGTATTCATGGAATATTAATAGAAGAAAAGTTGAAGATAAATACATTTTCCACCTTAACATTTATTAAGTCTCCTTTTTTTTTATCACTGCCTCAAGCCTAGGACGGAGGGACTGGCAGGTGGTTATTATATAGTCCCTTGACATTGATTTCCAAGCACCGGTAATTGATGACTTCAGTGACTTGATACTTGAGTGGGTCTTTTTGCAACCCTTACTCTCAACTATGCTCCACACACTACAGTCAAGGGGATTTAAGTCAGGGCTGGATGGTGGCCATAAGTGTTTGGGCCAGAAATTAGCCATATTGTCCTCAAGATATTGTTGAGTTTTTCTTAACCCATGACAAGGTGCATTGTCCTGTTGAAAAATGTAATTGTTTTCTGGGAATGTCTTCTTCAGCCATGGCACCACATAATGTTTTAGTAAGCTAATATACACATCAGAGGTAACTTTTTCTTTCTCTTTGATGTAGATTGGTGGACAATACTCTCCGTTAGAAGCAATGATTCCTAGCATCATGATGGACTGAGGGTGCTTGGTGTGACACAGAGGTGGTGCTTTTTCACCCTTCTGCACAATGAATCTGTCATTTCGCCTATTTATCACACAGTCAACACTGAAAAGTTTTTCATCTGAGAAAACTTTAACTGTTTACAAAGCATGGCATTTTAGCTGATTTAGAAGCTTCTTTGGTTGTTCCAATCATAAAGTTTTTAGTCTTTCTGTTAAAAGTTGATATGAAGGTCAGGCTGCACTGACTTTTCCAAGTGTTTTTGGAGTTCTTCTGACTGTCCTTTCATCAACATTGAATAATTTTGCTGTCTTTCTCATGGATACAGTAGGGTTCTTTTCAATATGCTCTTTAAGCTTTTCTGTGAACTTTTTATTAACTTTTTTATTCATTGGAGAAGGCATTTTGGCTCTTTCAGCACTGCCACATTTAACCACTTTGTAAAATTTAGTTTTAGATACTCCAGAAACACAAATCACTTCACATGCAGACAAACCCGCCTAAATCAAATTTAAAACTTCGGTTCTTTTGACTTCCATTATAAAACTTTTAACTAAAATGTTTTTTATTCACTATTTTATTAAAATCTAAGATGGTCATTGAACATTAATCAACAAAAGCAAATTGCGGAAGCATTTTATTTAATCACAAAACCTAGCTAAAAATTAGTTTGCAAATCGCTGCCGCGCCCTGTTCAAATATTCTACGGTAATAAAATATAATTAATATTTTTTAAATTATGACAAAATAGACAATAGTGAAAAATAAAGAATAATAAAGATATTAAAGTATTTAAAAAACGGTTAACAACATAAAATGGTAACTATTATGTAAAAAGAGATCTTATAATGATTCAACTGTTTGTTCAGATCTAGGTATGAACAAACATCCATAAATAAACAAAGAGTTGAACCATTATAAGATATCTCTTTTCAGATAATAATTACCATTTTATAAGTTGTTAACCTTTTGTTAAATATTTATTGCTTTTTTTGCTATTGTCTATATTGTTGTAATTAAAAAAAAGTTAAATAATACTTTGTTAAACTTTTTTTTAATTACAACAAAATCTCTATATCTACTCTCTAAATCTGCTATATCTCTCTCAACTATATAACTCCGAAACACAAACCTTGACAACCAAGGCCACTGTGCAGAGAAACAAGTTGAGCATGATACTACCAGGGATGTGGTGGGATCAAACTCAGTAACTCTGAACTCAGTATCTCTTCTACACCACAACTGCATTACATTTACAATGTGCTTTTAGACTTTGTCTGAGAGTAAGAGGGTTGTTATTCATCAATTTAGGAATACCAACATTATTACAATATTTTTTTGCAGTAAATAAATGAGTTTTGTTGTCTAACAAGAATTGTAGATTTTAAGTCCAAAATTTAAATCTATAAGCCTCAGCAAGCCTTAGACTGTTACAGAAGAGAGATCAGATTAAAGATCAGCTGCTTGTGAAGATTTTTTGTCAAGACAAAGAATATAAAGTTAAGTTGTTAACAAATATAGCCGTTTCAGATTTAAAATTTTCATGAAGATCAATATTGTAGATAAGAAGTAATACATGAGCAAAACCTTGTGAATACCCTTAAATACCCAGAATAGAACCTTTTGGTACCCTTAAAGTTACTTGAAATAAAAAAGAGTGTAGGCCTTCAAGAATAACTTTATTACTGCAGTTAGTAAGAAATAATTTAATAATCTCAAAACCTTAATATAAAGAAACTAATAACAGAGTGAAGACTAATTGTAGGATAGTTGGAGAGGTCAAAGTATTTTCTAGAGCTTTGAAAAATTGGAATTACTTATTTAGCACTTTTTAAAAATTAAATATTATTGAATGTTATATAATTAATAAGATTATATGTTAGACTTACTTTAGTTAATGACATTGTTGAAGACTAACCAAAAGTCTCTTGAACCTAACATATAAGACATATAAGATACAAGTTTTAGTAAACTGAGAATAACAGAGCTTAACATCAGGCGGGACCTTTTTACATTGGCTTTTTGGAATAATAAAAGGACATTTGTTCCTAAGAGAGATGTTCTTGTAAAAAAGATGAAATAAATGATTAATAAAGCAACTGCTCAAAATGGTGAAAAAAATATGGAGTAGAATGAGGTTTGACTTGAAGAGTAGGAATAAAAGGTTCCAAACCTTAAGTCCAGAAGGAATAAAAGCTTCTAAGATGTGCTTTATACATACATATTATGGATATAAACATATATGTTTGCTATTTATTTAGATGCTGGCATCAATATCCTTTCATATTTATATAAGCTTTAGTATTTTTATGGTGTAGTATATGCCGAAAGAGAAGATGATGATGATGATGATGATGATATGATGATGATGATGATGATGATATGATGATGATGATGATGATGATGATGATATGATGATGATGATGATGATGATGATGATGATGATGATGATGATGATGATGATGATGATGATGATGATGATGATGATGATGATGATGATGATGATGATGATGATGATGATGATGATGATGATGATGATGATGATGATGGTAATGATGATGGTAATGATGATTATGATGATAATGTTGATCATAATGATGTTTATATATGCATATATATACAAAATATAATATGAATTTTGAACAAAAAAATTATACTTTAGGATGTACAAATGTTTATGCAGCCCCAGTCCCAAACCTGGCCCTGGCCCCAGTCAAATATCTACTATATAAGGATATATATATATATATATATATATATATATATATATATATATATATATATATATATATATATATATATATATATATATATATATATATATATATATATATATATATATATATTTATGTATGTATGTATGTATGTATATACAGTGGGGTCCAAATTATTAGTTACAATTTGTTTTTTTACAAAAACTACAATTAAATATCAATTTTGAATGTATAAATTTGCTTCTACTCTTACATTCTTTAATATTTTAATATTTTAGTTTTCTACATTTTTTTAATGAAGTTGTAAATTTATAAATAAGTTTTTAATGAAGTTGTAGTATTTATAAATAAGTTTTTAATGAAGTTGTAGTATTTATAAATAAGTTTTTAATGAAGTTGTAGTATTTATAAATAAGTTTTTAATGGAGTTGTAGTATTTATAAATAAGTTTTTAATGAAGTTGTAGTATTTATGCAGGGAAACCTAAACTTATCCTTAAAATAAAATTAAAAACAATAAAACGCCTCTCTTAGGCTAAACAACACCTACATATCTCTGTTGAAGATTGGGAAAATCTTTAAGTAACTACTTATTTAATTGTTTATTGCAACATCATCACTGATTAAAACATTTATATGAGTTTTATATTATTATTTTTAAATGTTTTCAGGTGTGTTTCTCAAATAAGTCCCAATTTGAAATATTAAAGGATAAGTCTTCTTTTGTTAGACAAAGGAAAGAAGAAAAATATAACCCAGACTTTGTTATGGATAAGGTAAAACATCTACTAAAGGTAATGGCGTGATCAGTTATAAGTTATAAGGGCAGTGGCCTTTTATTTATAGTTGAAGGGATGATGAACCAAGATAAATATAAAAAAGTATTAGATACCAAATTATTTCCTCAGTTATATGATTGGTTTCCTGATCCATCCAAATGCATCTTCATGATTCTGATTCTTATGTTAGTGACAAGATATTTAAAGTAAAAAAATGTTACTGTTACTTACTGCCTGGAAAATCTTCCAACTTAAACCCAATAGAGAATGTCTGGGAACTTTTAAAGCAAATAATTGGGCATGAAATTATAAGAAACATAAAAAAATTTCATAGCGGCACTAAATAATGCCTGGCATATTTGATCAGGAATTAAAAGCAAATGTAAAGAATTTCATCTAAAATGCACTAAGAAGGATACAAGCAGTAATTGATCCAAAAGGCAGCCTGATCAAATACTAAAAAACATTTTGTATTATGAGTTTTCTTATATGCTTAAAAATAGTAATAATGTTTAAAATAGTGTTTTACTTTTTAAAGAAAAACATTTATTTAAGGTAGTACCACCAATATTTATTTTAAAATTTAACATAAGATTACGTAAAAGAAAATATGATGGTTAATATGATATTTTTTGCAAGTGTAACTAATAATTTGGCCACCCACTATGTATATATAAATATATATATATATATATATATATATGTATATATATATGTATATATATATATATATATATATATATATATATATATATATATATATATATATATATATATATATATATTTAAATAAAAGAAGAAATTGTTATTAAACATACAGTTTTCACAATTTTTATTCATTTTATATCTAGATATATATTTTTTATAATATCTTTAAAAAAAATTGATTTGTAGTCATTTTAATGCATCCTTCCAAATGTTTTTCTTAATATTTCTTCAAATACAAAGCTATGCTCTAGTTTTCTTTAAGTTTAATTTAGTAACTGTATTTAAATACTTTATAATTGGTATCAGAATTTCTTAGAATCTGAAAGAAATGCAATAAGTAAAATATTTTCCTATGCATATATATGTATGTATATTTCCTATGTATATATATGTATGTATATTTTGTATGTATATATATATGTATGTATATTTCCTATTTATATATATGTATGTATATTTCCTATGTATATATATGTATGTATATTTCCTTTTTCTATATATGTATGTATTTTTCCTATGTTTCTATATGTATGTATATTTGGCATGTTTTTATATGTATGTTTTTTTCCTTTGTATATATCTGTATGTATATGTATTATGTTTATATATATATATATATACACATAAATATATATATATGTGTATATATATATTTATATACATAAATATATATATATATATATACATATATATATATACATACATATATATATATATATATATATATATATATATATATACATATATATATATATATATATACATATATATATGTATGTATATATATATATATATGTATGTATATATATATATGTATATATATATGTGTGTATATATATATATATACATATATATATATATATACATATATATATGTATGTATATATATATATATATATATATATATATGTATGTATATATATATATGTATATATATATGTGTGTATATATATATATATACATATATATATATATATATAATATATATATATATATATACATATATATATATATACATATATATATATATATACATATATATATATATTTATATATATATATATATCTATATATATATATATATATATATATATATATATATATATATATATATATATATATATATATATATATATATATATACATATATATATTTGTATTTTATGTAAATGTAGATTTCATTTAAATGTGAAATATTGAAATGATTTCATTCATTTTAAAATTAGAAAATACGCTTTGAAAAATAAATTGTTAGGCCTCAAGAAATCCTCAATTTTTTTCTGAAAAATCACTTATTGAAATCGCTTTGTTGCTTATAAAAAAATTGTTGAAACTCAATTTTTTGTGTCTGTTTTGAGACTGTGGTTGTTGCATATACTAAATAGTTAAATACTTTGTTTATGTAGATATGCCTACTTACATGGACTTGTTTCTACCAGCTTTAAATTGGATATTGCAGTGTGTTGTCTACAAAGCTTCAGAGGTATAAAGCAATGTTATTGTTAAACAAGTAATATAACAAATTTAATATTCTTTGCTTTCAGTGAGCTTTAGCTTGCCTCTGTCCATATCTGTGTAAATCAGCTTAAATATAAGAAAAATGGATAATGTAATAATAAAAAAAGTATTAATGTTCTTTAGGTTGTATTTTATTTATATAAACACAAAAGTATAAAAACTTTGTATATTTAAAGTTAAAAAGCACCTGAGAAAAGTTTAATTATGCAACTGTGAAAAGTTTAATTATGCAACTGTGAAAAGCAAAAAAAAAGAGTTTTTTTAGTTAAAAACTTTTTAATATGCAATAAAATAGTTTTTTTTTATTAGTTAAATTATATAAAAATATGACTAAACTAAAAATGAAATAATAGTTTTTATTAACTTTAATAAAATCTGTTTATTGTAAACAGCTTTAAACTTGTTTGTTTAAGTTACAAAATTCTAAAAATATTTGTTTAAATGTAAAAGTTATTTTATTTGTTGCGCTTTTGTTTGAAGTTATTTCGGTTCGAATTGTATTTTTGACAAATTTTCATATCTAACAATGTTTTTATTTACAAACAACAAGAGAAACACTTTGTAATTAAAAAAGTACAATAAAATTTTTAACATTTTATCTTTATGCAATGATTTTAATAGTTTTCAAAAAATCATCAGGTTGCATAAGGCGTCAGGATGCTTAAATAAGGAAATGTAATATAGTGTGAAAATTGTTTTTCTGTCATTTTTTCACGGAATGAAAAAATGTTTGTTTGTCTATTTCTGGAGGCATTTATAAAAGAAAAAAAAAGAACCAGAAATCTTCATAGATGCAAAGATAATGTTTGTCTAAAAGTTGCAATGATGCTCGAAACTGTTTTAAATTAAATTTTTTAAAGAAACAGATCATAATATGTTTAAGGAAATTTTATATCAAGAGTACTACCACTTTCATTCAGAGTATCATTCACAACAATCAAAAGTAGTTTAATTCATTAAAGTTTCTGATTGTGATGATCAAATCAAAAAAAGAAACCTAGTAAGCATGGATATATACAGCTTCTTTGACCAAATGAAAGTATAATAGTACAAATCCATGAGGAAAAACTCAAATTCTGAAAAGAAAATGACACAAATAAAAAATATCTAAATAAAATTGTTATTTCGTTTACTTATTACAAATTTAACTGAAAATTGATGTTAATTTTCAAATCAATCAATTTTCAAACTAATTATTTTCTATTTTCTCTGTTTTTTCTTTGATATCCATGCCAGAATTGCCTGCAGACAAAATTATATAATTTAGTTATATTATATTTATATTATGTAAAGATGACTTCAAGTAGGCACAAACTATACACAAGCAGGTCATGTCTTCCTGTAGTTTTGGGTCTGGTTGCATTTAATATATTTAATTTTCAATGCGCCACATAATTATTTATCAACTATAAATGTTTGTTCTTTAATGTTTATAAGTAGAAAAAGAAAATTCTTTTTTCCTTACTTGATTAAAGATTTAAAATATTAGTTTAAATTTTGATTTGATTCATACTTTTTTGTTTCAACATGGAAGAAGTCAACTTCTACTTTAGTCTTCCAACATTACCATAAAATGAATGCCCTTATAATTGGTGAGGTGCTTACAATTACACCTGCTCTGATAACGACACTAAAAAGTGGGATTTGGCAACGTTCTCAAAGAAAATATTGTGCATATCTCCTTCATCCGTTAAAAACGTTCAGCATAACGAGAAACATATTTGAAGCCAAAAGAAACATGCTGTTGCTTGAGCATGGATTGCGCTTTTAAATTATAATTTGCCTGATTTCTAACAATAGGTAATTAATTTAAATGCAATAAACTAATAAATATAATAACAATAACTTTCCTCATTTGTAATTAGTAACTACTAAATAGTAATTTTATTATACTTTAAAGTACAAACTAATGTATACTAAACATTGTTTATAATATAATTTTAAAATTTAGACTTGATTATGTTGATAATAAGCCAAACTAGTTTTATAATTCACACCCTGATTCAATTACTATTTTGTAATTAGTAATTACTAATTAGCTAGTCATTTTTTTCAAATAACATTAAACTTGTTCAAACACGGCATAACTGCATCCTAAAATCCTATGACATTGCATTATTAAAAAAAAAAAATTTGATGATTTGAGTGGTAGTGAAATACCTTGCATTATTATATGTATTAAAATACATATAATTGCAGTACATATATTTTGCAATATGCAGCACATATTATAATTGCAGTAAATTGCTAAAAAATGTTTTTCAACTATTATTATTATCCCTAGATAGATTAGATCTGCAAATTTTACCTATGTAAGTGCAAAAGCTTCAGCTTTGGCAAAGTGACTTCAACCGAAGCTTTGGCACATCCCTAATAATTATGTCAAAAAATAAAAGATAGTGGTATCAATAAAAAATAATGTCATTATATATATATATATATATATATATATATATATATATATATATATATATATATATATATATATAAATATATATATATAAATATATATATATACATACATATATATATATATATATATATATATATATATATATATATATATATATATATATATACACATACATACATACATACATACATGTATGTATGTATGTATATATATATATATATATATATATATATATTATATATATACATACATACATACATGTATATACATATGTATATACATACATGACATCGTGGTCATGATTAATAAGGTCATGTGACATGTTTTGTACTAAATAACCAAAAGTTTATGATGCAGGTAATGGATAATATATATATATATATATATATATATATATATATATATATATATATATATATATATATATATATATATATATATATATATATATATATATATATATATATATATATATATGTATATATATATAATGATAACATTCTAGAATATTGATTTGAAAATGGCAGGAAAAGGTTCAACTTTCTGTATATAAAATATAGTAAAATACAAATTTATCTATCAATAATCTTTTTGCTTATGCTTGCTTTTGGTAATGTGTTGGTTTTTAGTGTACAGCATATATAGCAAAAAACTACATCACATTAGTTAATTTCTTTTTAAAATCAATTATAACAGCAGGCAGCAGAGAAAGAAAAACAAGTACTGCCTGCCAATACCTAAAAAAAAGAAATTAAAAAAAAAATTATAATCTTAATTTACAAAAATATTATTTTATCTTATTTTTAAGAATAATGTATTGAATTAGAAAATTATATTATATATTTTAAATAATAATGAAATATTTTTTTTTATGTAAGTTTTTATTGCTATTAACATTCTGTAGTTACTAAAATAAAGCTTATTTAATTTTTTAAATAATAATAAAAAAATGAAATTTTAATGATCAAAATCAATAATTATATATAGGCATATTTATATAAATATGTACCTATATATACATATAATGCGGTAGTGGTGTAGTGGTAAAATGCTTGCCTCATAAGGGAAAAGTTCCAAGTTCATTCCCCACCACGTCCCTGGTAGAACCGCTCTCGACTTGTTTCTCTGCGCAGCGGCCTTGTTTGTCAGGGTTTGCGTTTCAGAATTATAATGTTGAGAGAGAGTTGTAACCACAATTAAAGTAGCCTCCTTGACTGTAGTGGCTTTCATGACCTTGAGGAGGTGAATTGAAATATATATATATATATATATATATATATATATATATATATATATATATATATATATATAATATATATATATATATATATATATTTCAATTCACCTCCTCAAGGTCATGAAAGCCACTACACTTATTTCTGAAAATTAATAAAAGTTAATTTTTTTTTACCTAACTGCATCTCTTTAAATGTTTATGTCAAACCAACATTTATACCAGTAATTTCTGGTACATTATTTTAAATATCATGTTTTTGCCATGTTCCTATTCCTATTAATTTATACTCCTAATAACTACATGGAAAATTGTATATCTACATACCCAATTGAAGAAACCAATATTAACACTGTTAATATTGTAATATTAACACTGTTAATATTCACAGTAAAATTGCAATATTAACAAATGTATGTTTACAACATTATTTTTACAAATAAATGTTTACATTTAATGTTATAAAGTTTTCTAATATTACTGTACCTTATAAAGTCAACAAAACTTCTGAGTTTTTGCAGCAGTAAATTCTTCACTCTTTAAATCGAGAATTAAAAATGGTGGATGAAATTTAACAGCTTAGCGATGTTATTAAACTTCTTTTCTTCTCGGGCCAGTGGTTCAATGAGGCCCTGTGGTGCGCTTTTTCGTCCCATCTAAAAGCACAATAAATTCTGCGCGCGCATCAAAAATTATATTACTACAAACAAATTAAATAGGGACAGTTAAAATCGGCCCAGCCGTTATTGGCAATGAATTAAAACAACGCTACAATACTTTAAATAAATTGCAAATAAACAAGTTACTTATAAAATAAAATGATTTAAAATTAGAACAAACTTAGAACTATTTATTTTGTATGTATGTATGTATATATATATACATATAAATAAATGTATATATATATATATATAAATATGTTAGTTAGTTAGTAGGAAACGCTGTAACTGGCAGAGCCAGTGAGTGTGTTATCAGGCACACTTTGACAGCCGAATTGATCGATTGCTGCTCATCCAGCAATCAATTGCTGCTTTAAAGCTGTTGACTGAAGGCGATTTAACAACTTCTTCTGGCAGAGAGTTCCATACATTCGCTACTCGATTAAAAAAGAAGTTTTCTCTGTGCTTATGTTTTGTCATTTCCTTGAAATATTTAAAGCAGTGACCTCTCGTATGATTATTAACTATTGGAAAACGATTGCATTTTTCTAATATGTCAATATTATTCATAATTTTATACATTTGTATTAGATCTCCTCTTTGTCTCCTTTCCACTAGAGTAGTTAGGTTTAATTTTTCAAGTCTTTTTGTATAGGAAAGATTTCTGATTGATGATACTAGTTTAGTAGCTTTGTGCTGGATTTTTATGATATAGTCACAATCAGATTTATAATATGGAGACCATACCGGAACTGCAAACTCTAGTAATGGGCGAATAAAAGTAACATAAAGCAAACGAAGTAATTTATAATCGAAACAGGCAAATGACTTTTTGATACGACCAAGCATTTGCTTTGTTAGAAGCATTCATCACATGATTTTTCCATTTTAAATTTGCATTAAAAAGCACTCCAAGATCTCTTTCTGTATCTGACTCTTTCAGTTGAATACTGTTTAAATTATATAAATATTTTTTGTTATTATAACCATAATGCATAACTACACATTTTGGTATGTTAAATAAAAGAAGCCAAGTTTGAGACCATCTGTAGACAATATCTAGATCATTTTGAAGATTAGTAGCGCATTGTTCTGAAGATAACTGAGAAAGCACTTTTGTATCATCGGCATATAGTTTGGTTACATTATGCAATTTTTTTGGAAGATCATTAATGTATAAAGCAAATAAAAGTGCTGCAATTACAGACCCTTGCGGTACACCACTAAAAATATTAACCCAGTCAGAAATGATTTCACCTTGAACAACTCTTTGTCTTCTGTTTTCTAAAAAGGCTTTGATCCATTTAAGTATCAGACCATCAAAGCCGTATGCTTTTAGTTTGGCTAACAGTCTTTTGTGTGGAACGGTGTCAAAGGCTTTAGCAAAATCTAACAAAATTACATCAACTGGAATACCAACATCTAAGCTTGATGAAATGTAGTCTATGCTTTCTAAAAGGTTGGTGGTACATGATTTGTTTCTAACGAAACCATGTTGCGCTTTTGCTAGTAGATTATTTTTATACAGGTACTCTTCCATTTTAGCTCTAATTATACTTTCCATAATTTTACATGGAATAGAAGTCAATGAAACTGGGCGATAGTTGCTGGGAAGAGTCTTATCACCTTTTTTGAATAGAGGTGTTACATTCGCTGATTTAAATTGAACTGGAAGCTGACTATTAGTTAAAGATGCCCTAATAATTAATGTTAGAGGAATAGCAAATGCTTCTCCACAGTTTTTTAGAAGAAATGGATGCATATTATCAGGACCACATGCTTTATTTTGATTAAGATTTTTAAGTTTATCTAATATCATTTCGTAGCTGATATCATTTGGTTCTAGACCAACAAACTTTGAATGATTCTCGTTAAATTCAACTGTGAAATGTGGAAGTTCCCCTTCTTCTTCAATTACGAAAACATCTTGGAAACATTTATTGAGTAGATTAGCTATCTCTCTAGGTTCTTGAGTTAGATCACCATTAGTTGTTTTTAATGCTCTGATTGATTCTTTGATTAGTTGTTGGCTGTTCAGGTATTTATACAGAAGCTTCGGGTTTGTTTTGGATCTTTTAACTAAAACATTTTCATATGCAAGACGAGCTATTTTAATTTCTTTTTTCACTAACTTGCAAGTCAGTTTGTACTCTTTAGACAGAGTAAGATCTCTCCATTTACAAGCACAATTCAGGTATCTAAGATTTTGCTTTTTTTTAATTAGAGTTTTAAGATCATTTTTGATCCATGGAGCAATTTGCTTTTTTATTCGAGATACGTCAAGCACTGGAATGAATTGATTACATGATACATTTGAAAAGTGAATTAGATTGTCATACATTTCCTGAACAGATAAAGTTTCAAACATCATTACCCAATCAATATTTGTAATAAAGTCAGAAATTTTATTGGTGTTAGCCTTTTTGTAATTAAATTTTAAGTAACTGTGCGATAAGTTATTAACCATACTTTTAATAATAAAATCAAAAAAGATGACCAAATGACTTTTATTTATGTTACCAAGGACAGATCTTGGGTCAATAGCGCAGATGCTTCCCGACTGAGTTGTGAAGATTAGATCAAGAGTGTTAGTGGCAGAATTATTTGACATTTGAAATGTTGGAACATTTACATGTTGATACAGATAGGTTCTGGTACGAGTTTCACTAAAGTTATGCTCGGTACCATTTTCATTTTTAATGTTTGTAATGTATCCATTTGACCATACAATTGACGGGAAATTAAAGTCTCCTGTAATAAGTAAGTCTTTGTATCCTTTTATATCAATATAGTCTTTAGTCTTTTTAAAAACCAAATCCAAGTCGCTCATGTCAACAAAATCGTTGGGTCTGTAGATACAACCAACTAAATATTTATTGTTTTCAAGGTACACTGTAGCCCAGATTTGTTCAATTTTACTTAAGTTAAAAACAGAATCGTTTAGCTCTAATGATTTAATAGTTTCAGTAATGTATAGACACACACCACCACCTCTGCGCCCATCATTTCTGTCTCTTCTATATAGATTATAGCCATTTAGATTTACAACCGAGATGCTTTTGAACCATGTTTCACTAACAGCTATGATTTGTGGACGGTAAGTGTCTACTATACCTTAAATTCATCAAATTTATTTTCTAAAGAGGTCGCATTTAAATACATACATTTTAAAGCATTTAGTCCGTTTATAGATAATGGCTGAAAAGATTCTGTTGAGTTAGTACTGTTGAGATTTAATTTTGACGATCTGATTTCCACGAATGCCATATCGAAAGGGCGAGTCTTCAGCAAGTGTACTGTTTGCTTCGTTTCTTTTCTTTCTTAAATCGTAATCAAGACTTCTTTGTGCTTCAGTTAAATCTGGACTTATGTAAATTGATTTGTAACCTTCTTTCTCTCTCAAATTTTTTGCTGCTAGAAGAAGTGGATTTCTTAACGAAACATCACTTAGATCACCTATTATTGGACCTGGTTTAGTTGTATCTTTAGATTTTAGTCTTCTTGCATAAACTGGTGAAACACTGCTTTTGCCAATTACATTAAATATCTCTTTGATTATTTTGCTATCATCTGCTTTTTTATCTGTTAAAAATTCCTTTTCGGATTCAGGTATTCCATAGATAATTACGTTCTTTTTTCTTCTTTCTCTTTCATTTAACTCACTTATAGTTGCATTTGCTACAGCAAGCTGGTCAGCTGGTTTTTTAGCATTTTTAGCACCTTGTTTTATTACTTGAACCCAGTTGCTGCTGATGTTTGAAGGTTTTACTACTTTTTTTGCTGTTTCTAAATCTACTTGAAGTTTTGCTATTTCTTTGCACTTCTAATTTTTGTTGTGCTCGAGTAGATTTAATCGATCAGCAAGGGTCATCAGAAACTTTGATATATTCCCACACCACTCATGTAGCTGTTTACTTGATTCACTAGCTCGGCCATCAAGTTTTGGCCAATTTTTCTCTTGTAGAAGTTCTGTAATCATTTTGATAAACCAAAAACAATTCTTTAAACAAGTTTTCAATAGGAGGGCTACCACACTACATCAGTGGATTACCTCCGGGTCGTGAAATATTTAAGTTTAATAGTTAGCTTATTACACAGGGACTAAAAAGTTTCAGTATGTGTTTTTTTCCATATGTATATATATATGTATATATATATATATACATTTATAAACAAATATATATATATATATATATATATATTTATATAAGAATATGTTTTTATGAACTAAATTTTACTATTAATTTAGGTTTCTTTAACAGAAATACTTAATGAATGCAAATCATGTAAAAGTTCTCTTCTTCTTCATTCAGTTTTATCAGCTTTTCAGCCCAAATACATTGCTAACAGGTATGCTAAAAAAATTTTAAATTTAAATTGTAAAAGTCATAAGTAATCTTATATTGTTAAATATTTTTTTTCAAACAAAAAAATACCTTTGGGAGCACATTCTCTTTCCCCCTCCTCTTTACTTGTAGAACTGTTTTGATGAATTAGCCCTTACAAAGTTTGATAAAAAAAGATAACAAGCTTCCATTTCTACCTTTATGTAATTAAGTTAACAAAAACAGAGTTTTTGTCATTCAAATAACATGTATCGTTTTTTATAAATTTATAATTGCAAGATTAATGATTTAGTATATTTAAAATTTAATACGAACAAACCGTTTAATATTTCATTTCTTAATCAATATCACATAGAGATACAAGTTAATCAGTACAATGTGCGCTTAATCTCTGCACTTCTTTGAAATATTGTATATATTTCATGTTAAGAAACTTTAGCATATATACTCTGAAAAAAAATCAACCTTTTTAGTCATTGTCATAACAACAGTGGTTGAGTGATCAATTAACTATTAAGATATTTTTGTTAGTCCAAACAGTTCAAAATTTTCATCATATTTTAAAATGTTGAATAAACTAATTGATAATTAAGAATCTCTAATCCAAAAATAAAAATAACAGAAGATCAAAAAGAACAGTAAACTTAGTATATACTAAGTTTTTATTATTTTTTCAATATAATTTTTGTATTTGGAAATTAATCAAAATATTATAAAGAACATTTGGTAAAAATTTCGATCTATTTTAAGTTTATGAAAAGTTATGCATTAAAAACTGAAAAAATTTGATGTTTCTAAACTTATACACGCTACTGTAAGTTTTTGCTATAATTGTTTTTTTATTCATTTTGTTTTTCCAACAAACATTGTTGCTCTGAAAGTCTGTTGCATATTTTCCTAACTTGCTCTTTTTCTTTTCTGTTAATTATTATTAAATTAAGTTAATTATCTTAAATTAGTAATTATAGAAAAACTCACATTTTTATGAACATCTTAAAATCAAACTCGCATTTTTATCTCTCCACAGTTTAAACTTTAGTTTCTGCAACATTAATCTTTAAATTTCTCTAACATAATTCTTCTTGTTCTCCAACATTATCCTTCTAGTTTCTCCATCATTTTTTTAGTTTCTGTTTTAAGTCTTATTCTTCTTATCTTTACTTTTTATCTCCTCATCTCTCTCTTTTCTTACTTCTTCTTACTTCTTCCTCTTCTCCTTTCTTACTTTTTAATCTTATACATATAATGCGGTAGTAGACTAATGAACATTCAAGAAGTTTGGAGTTCAAATCTACCTACACCTTGAGAAGTACCGCGCTTAACCTGTTTCTCAGTGCAACAACCTTGTTAAGGTTTGTTTTTCAGAACTGAGGGTTAAAAAAAGTGTAAACATTTAAACAAAAAAACAAGTTGCCTCATTTACTGTAGTAGTATTGTAACCTTTAGGAGGTGAATTTATTAAAAAATATATAATTGCTGTAACAAATAGCTTTAAAATGCATTATTTTTTACAGCATCATTTTACTGTAATTTTTTATTTACTTTAATGATGTTTTCAAAAATATTTTTCTAATTTTTACAGAGCATTAGAGTTTATCAAATATATAAAAGAATGTGAAGATAATGGTTATTCCAAGGTAAAGGTTTGGCAAAGTTTATGTTACAAAGTAGGATAAGTTAACTCACTAAATTTGCATTCAAAATAGTAAATATAATTTTTATGTATTATTATTTTCTGTTATTTTAATAGCTTCATATAATTTTATTTATCATTAGCAAATTATTTTTTTATTGTAATGATTTGTAACGATTTGCCATATCTGGAATATTTAACTTCTTAAATTGTTTGTATATAAGCAATAAAGGTTTAACCATTAAAAAAAAGGGAACAAAGATTTTATATGAAATCAGTTTTGTGTGACACTTAATCAGCAGTAGTATCAAATACTTCAGATTTTAGCCTGTTTTTTATGTAACTAATGACTCAATACTGAAAAGTATAAAGTAAGAGGACGTAGATACATTAACTGACATGTTAGGGTATTGTCAGGTTACTACTGACCAAACCTAACATATAAAAAGGTATATTAGATTAAAAAAATAAGAATTTTTACATCTTTTTTTTTTGAATATACAACTATGCAACAGCATCAATTAATTGGATTTATTAATTGTGATTTTTATTTATGAATTATTAATATAATATAAATAAAAAATTAAATAAAAAGTAATAATGCGAAAATATTGAATCAATAATATTGATAAAATGTGGGCAGTTATTTACTGACACTGGAACGTAATATTAAAAAATGCATACTATTATGATTAAGGAATAAATATAACAAAAATAAAAATAAAAAAATATTTTGTTAAATATCGTAATGTTTATAGAATAATTGTCATGCAAATTAAAATAATTCAAATAATTTTTCCAAAATTGAAATTTGAAGAAAAGACCTAACTTAAGGAAAATTTTTTATTTGTTGCATAAAAACTTAAAGATTGGCAATTGAAAAATGCTCTGAATTCTTGTTCATTGACAAATTAATAGTCAATTTTTTTGGAGGAATATTTAAATGTTAGGGAAACATTAGGGAAATATTCTTTGAATTATTTCAACTGACAGTTATTCTATAAACATTACGATATTTAACAAAATATGTTTCAATTACCTTTCTGTATAAAAAAACTACAAATAAAGACAGTAAAAAAAAAATTTCTTATTTATTTAAATAGTTAATATTACATTTACCCAATTATAAAGTAATTAAAAAAAAAAAAAAAAGAGTAAAATATACACTAAGTATTTAATATCGTAATGGTGCTAAATATACATTCTGTGTTCACAAATAGGTGCTTAAATCTCTTTGAAAGTAACTGACATATATTTAAACATTAAGGAAGTCTGAAATATGATTAAAATATTTTTGTTATTTTTTAAGATAATCATAATAGTATGCATTAATATTATGTTCCAGTTTCTAATTGTAAAAACTAAGAAGAAAAAAAGCATCACACACAGATATGGAAATGCCTAAATGTATCCCGTTTGCTCATGGTATAGTTAACAGAAGTCATTTCAAGTAATTAGTATATCATTTGCTTGAAGTTATTTCAGTGTAGTTTTTTAAACATTTTTATTCTTTAACATTTTATTCACAAACAACAAAAGAAAAAAATAGTAACAGTAATGTAGAAAAAGAATAGCAAAATAATTGGAAATAATTACAAGCTGAAAAAAAAAAAACTGTACAAATCTTAACTATCAAAAAACTGTTACAATCGTATTATTTATGAATATCATTTTAATTTCACTTGTATCTTGTTTATTAAAACTTTGATCAAAGCATCTTTTGCGTAAATTTATGGTTGCTAGGATAGGTTTTCTTGTGGCAATATGGGACCCTGATATGAAACCAATATGAGATTAGCTAAATGTTTGAACTTTTTATTGTTGAGTCATGTTTTTATTGAGAATTTGTTCAGCAGTTTTGCCACAGTCACAAAACTTTAACAGTCTTTTGGAACAAAGGGGCTTAACAACTTCACCTGTCAGTTAGCTGTCTAGGTTTTCACTGCTTTTGAGTGGAAAATTTAGAAACATCCACAAGCTTGTCTATTTTAATGCTACAATGGTTTTTTTTATTTGAAAAGCAATTTTAGACTCTCACTGATTTTTGACCTATTTGTTCTTATGTTCTTACTTATGTGAACCGACACTTCACATAAAATTTGAAATACTGTAAGTAAATTTGATATTTTTTAGTAGTTAAAATAATTTGTATATCATTATTATTGTATGTATCAATTATTAACATTAAAATATTTAGTTATTAGGTCTCAAAATGATATAATTAATAAACTCAGTTCAACTTTTATGTCATTCATAAAATAGAGTGTCAAACTTTTTTTTAGTTTTACTGATATTTATTAAACACATCAAGATGTTTCAGAAAGAAAACTTTAATCCTATACATTTTAATGTAACAGTAAATTAAATTTTAACAGTAAAGAAAATTTTAGTAATACATGCATAAATTATTTATTTTAGCATTTGTTATATAAGTTATTGGGAATTATTCTTTGCTCAGAAAAGCCACTTGAAGAAGAAAAAATAGTCTTGCTTAATGAAGTTTGGAAAGTTGTTATGAAAATCAAAGAACCTGCTGTATGCATTAATTATATTTGCTATATTTTTTAGTTTTTAATGTATATTTGATATAAATTTATTCTTTAATTATTATCTAAATGCCTAATTTACATTACTTTCAATTGTATCTAATCAAATGGTTTGTATTGAAAAATTTAAAGCTGTGATGGGTGGTTGTAATGTTGAGCAGTCTGATTATTAAAATTTATTGCAAAGTTATTTTTATAAATTTATTTATAATAGCCATTATTGATTTATTATTGTATTGCATAAATTATGCTATAATATATTCTATAAGTTTTGACTATTTAAGAGTTATTTTAGATTTACTGAAATAAAATTAAAATTTCTAAAAATCTGGAGATATTGTATATGAGTTTTTTATTTTTTTTATTTTTTTATATTCCATAGTATAACATCTAATTAAGCCACTAAGGTATAACCTCTAATTAAGCCACTGAGGTATAACCTCTAATTAAGTGAGATATAGTGAGACATCTTTAAGTACAACTAAAAATAATTTAAACTAACTTTGTTTGTTTAAAATTGGTTTATTATTACTTTGTAAATGGTGACACACACTTGCATTGATATGTATTCAATGTATTGTTTATTGCTGTATTTTTTTAAAAACTAGATTCTTAACTAAAAATACTGAAACAGTTCTAAAAAATTTTTTAGAAATACATATCCTGTGCAGAAGTATGGATTGAATACCCATTAAAGTATTTGAGTGCACAAGAAGTGAACATATTGCTTGGAAATATTATAAAAAATATGATGCCAGATCATAGTTTCGAAAATCACTACACAGAAGTAATTACATAATTGTCACATTGTTACATAATTTTCTCTTTACAATATTATTTTCACTTTTCTATCGGTTTACTCTTATATTATATCATATTTTATCTGTACTCTTATATTATATCATCGGTTTATAGCTTCTCTCTATTTTGTCAAAAGTTGTTTTTACAATCGAAGATTTCAACATGGTAATAACAATGGTGAGGGAAATTTATTTAAATTATCTTTTACTATTATTTAATTTAAAAAAAAGAAAAGTTTAAAATTAAAAGTGAGTGGTGAACCTTTTGTAACAAAGTTTATATTTAGAATAACTTCTTTCCATTTCTTGATATGTTTCAAAAAGATTCGGTAAAAGTTGAAGCCTCTAAAATAGTCATGAATGGTTTTATTAAGTAGGTTGTTTACTAAAAGTTGTGCTAAAAAGTTGTGTTACTAAAAGTATGTTGTGCTATGTGCTGTTTAAATTTTTGTATCATTTCATTGTACTTTTTATTTTTATAAAATTGTTTTTATTTTAAAAAAATTCATTTTATTATACATTACATTTTTAAAAAATTGTTTTTAAAAAACCTTTTATATAGGAGCAATTCTGTACTTTCTGATCCAGCAAAAATAAATTCCCTTATGTTAATTTGTAAAACTATGCACAATTCTGTCAGGTTATTTTTTACATTAAAAACTGTGTGATTTAAAACTATGTTTGATTTTTTTTATTTATTTTTTTATTTATTACTATTAGTTGTTTGATTTTTTTTAAATTTTTTCTTTTTCAGTGAATTATCATTGGATGATGATAAAAGAATAATTGGAAATCTCATATCTTCTTTTGTGCTAACAGTAAAGTTTATATATATATTTTATTTAAATTTAAATAGATAAGCCCATTAAAACACAAGTGGTGTAACTCCAATGCCTTTTAAGTTAGGCATGCTATTGTGTAGGAAAAAATGTTTTTTTTTTTAATGCACTAGTGGTGTAACGGTGTTCTAGTTCCCATAGCAACCACATAAATAGTAGCACTCACTACTACTATGCTACTGATTTTCAAGTAACATAATCTGACTTCACCACTTAAATAATGTGACTTGCACCACTTGTGCTTTATTAGGTTCATATATATTACTAAGTTAGAGCCATGATACATATGTACTAAAAATGATATGATACATATGTACTAAAAATGATATGATACATATGTACTAAAAATGATATGATACATATGTACTAAAAATGATATGATACATATGTACTGAAAATGATATGATACATATGTACTAAAAATGATATGATACATATGTACTAAAAATGATATGATACATATGTACTAAGAATGATATGATACATATGTACTAAAATGATATGATACATATGTACTAAAAATGATATGATGTATCATATAAAAATGATATGATGTATCAAAAATAAAGTTACATGATTTTTATAATTTGTTGATTTGAAATGATTTGTTGTTAGAGGGTCATTTTTTAGGACAGACCTTTTTATCTCAGGTGTTTCTTTAAATTTTTCTTTTGTTTCTTATATAAATATTATTTATATAGGAAACAAAACAAAAATGTTAGGTAACAGCCTAAGGCTTGCAGTGGCTTATGGATTTAAATTCTGTACTTAAAATTCACAATTTTTGTTAAACAACAAAACTCATTTATTTGCTGTAAAATAAAAATGCATTAATGTTAGCAGTTGAGAGAGGGTTATAACCACAATTAAGTAGCCTCCTCGTCTTTAGTGGCCTTCGGGCCTTGGGGAGGTGAATTAACAAAAAAAAAAAAAAAAAAAAATCAAAACTTATTCTTACTTGTTTATTATTCAACAAGTTGGATTTTTTTACTGTATCTGTCCCTTCATGCTATAACAACTTTTATTAACCCAGTTTTTTTCCTTGAACATCAAAAAAACCTTCTTCATGTTACCTTTTTTTATACAACTTACAACCAATTTATTACAACTTTTTAAGTATTCAGTTTCCTAGTATTTAAACATATTCTCTATTTTAAAGTAACTCATAACTTAATAGTGGTTGCTTGCAATATTGTTGGAAGTAAATTAGAGTTTAAAAATATATAAATATATGCCAGTATTTAATAAATAATTTAATGCAACTTTCTCCAAAAAGAAAGGCGTCGACCAAAGAAAGGAGTTGACCATATCCACTTTCTCTTTTTGTTTTTTCTATTCTACTAAACAAAACTGGTTGAAGACACTAACATAGTTTGAACCATTGTATGTAGTTGTTGCATCAACCTGAAGATGAGCATTATTTTACATGAAGAAATTTCAAATGTAAAGGACATAAGAACAAAGAACACATTGCATTGTTTATAATTTGTCGATATAAGATAATAGCAGTTGTTGTGCAAATATTTTTAAAATTTAATTATATTTTTATTATATTAAAATTTTTATTATATTAAAATTTAATTATATTTTTAAAAGTTGTTGTTCAACTTTAGATAAAGATTACTTTAATAAAATGATAGAAAAATTTATATTAAAGCATATGTATGCATAATAAATAAAATAGCACATTGAGTTAGTGCAGACATTTTATATGAAGTACTATTGTCGCTTCAAAGTTTTAAAATCAAATTGCACATATCTGTGTTTATTTTGATAACACAGGAAATTTTGATATTTTAAAAGATACATTTTTCTTTCACTTCACTTTCAGTTAATGAAAAGTCTGTAACTTAAACAACTTCAAATGGTACTTCTAAATTTAAATGGTAGTGGAGTAGACCTTTATATATTTTTTGGTAGTGACCATAGACTGCTACCAAATTATTTTTAGTGCTTTCAAAACTCCACTACCAAATGGAAAGTCTGCATCTAGTGGAGTTGGGGAGTAGCAGACCAAGTTACGGTACCACTTAGCTTCGATATATATATGTATATATATATATACATGTATATATATATATATATATATATATATATATATATATATATATATATATATATATATATATATATATATAAATATACATGTGTATATATATATATATATATATATATATATATATATATATATATATATATATATATATATGTATATGAATATATATATGTATATATATATATACATACATCAATTAATATCTTTGCAGGTAGAAAATTTAGAAATGTTTAACAATTAGATCCTGTGCTGATATTGTCCATCATAATTCTAATGAAATACGTACAAAACTTATAAACTATATATTACATATATAGTTACAAGTTACTATAACAATAGTAAAATCAAATTTATGGTAGGATGAATCTACCATGATTAGCAAAAAATTGCTCTGTCAATCTGCTTGTGAGTGAACACCCTAGAAATAAATATCATTAATAGTACATTTTTTGACCTTATCGAATTAATAAATACAAAAGCCTCTTCTAAAGAAAAATCTTTGATAACGGGTGATGCGGATATAATTAGTTTTTGTGGTTTTATGCGTACGCATAAACGTTCTATAAAATATAAACTTTATTATTTGAAACACAATTATTTAAAATGAGGTTAAATGCAGCTGAACGAGAATCTTTTTGAAAGCGGCTAAAAATGTTTTTTGTAAATAAACCTAATATAAAAAAAAAATAATCGTAAATCATTTTAAAAAAGAAGGATTTGCTCGAAGTACAATATATGATAACCTAAAAAGACTCGAAACTGTTCAATCATTTTCTGATAGAAAGCACCCCGGTCGTCCGACATCCTGGACTAGAGAAAAGAAAGCCAAATTAAAGAGACTTGTCAACAATCGAAAAGGGGTCAGTCAGAGAAAAATAGGTATTAAATTCGGTGTAAATCAATAGACAATTGGTCATCAGTTAAAAAAAATGAATATTAAATATAGAAAACGTGAAAAGACTCCAAAATACACTATAGAACAACAAATAAAGGCAAAGAAAAGAAGCAGGAAACTAGCTAACTAGCTATAACACATAATCGCTTCTAGTCATCGATGACGATGACTAGAAGCGATTGCAAGAAGCAAAACAAAAGTATTCATCGATGACGATGAATACTTTTGTTTTGCTGGGGACAACATGCCTGGAAATTCTGGATATTACACAAACAACAAAAAGACATGCCCAGAAAGTGTTCGTTTTATAGGAAAAGAGAAATTTCCAAAAAAACTATTAATGTGGATAGCCATATCTGATCGTGGTATGTCCGAGCCATTGTTTCGCACTTCCAAGGCTGTAGGGATCAATTCATCAATCTATATTAATGAATGTTTAGAAAAACGACTTCTTCTATTTATTCACAAGTATTATGGAGACTTTAACTATTTATTTTGGCCAGATTTAGCAAGTTCTCATTATTCTTAAGATTCTATAAATTGGATGGACCAATATGTCTATTACGTTGATAAAGAATCCAATCCCCCAAATGTGCCTCAAGCACGACCAATTGAAAATTTTTGGGGACATTTGGCACAGAAGGTTTACAAGGGAGATTGGAAAGCTTCAACAAAGCAAGTTTTGATTGATCGCATTAAACTAAAACTACAAGAAATTGATTTAAACTTTTTACAGTCGTATATGAAAGGCGTCAGAGCAAAATTGAGATCAATTGCAGATGGTGGTATTTTTTCATATAAAAAATAATATATTTTTATTAAAAGATAAATGCTTTATTTAAAAAAAATATAATAGTAGTTTGTTTTTTTATTCATAAATAAGCTATTGACGTTTTTATTTTGTCCGATAACTTCCACATCACCCGTTAAGTGCTTTACATTGTTTAGGTTTTGGCAATAATTGTTTATTATGTAATTGGGTCTCTTTTGATTTTGATGATGCTTTTAGTATGCTTGGCAAAAAGGCAGGTGTGGCTCATTTACTTTTGAATCAGTTTCCCAATTTAATTTTATGACATCATCTAGTGTTAGTACTGAATGATACTGTGAGATTGCGATTTTCACGTGATTTGTCAAATGAAAAAGTTTTTTGATAAGTTGTATTCTGTTTACAGTGCATCTCCTAAAAATAAAAAAGAACTGATTGTTTCGATGTCTTTAAGTGTGAAATTAAATTCTATTGGACCAATTCTGATGGGTGTTGTCTAGCGCACAATCTGTAATGTTTGTAATGTTTGGTTGTTTGAAATAACTATGCAGCATTGTATCAACATTTTAGTGAATCTTTATTCGATCTAAAATGTAATTGAGGAGACATTGCCTAATACGCAGGCCTTAAAAAGAAATTGTGTAACATCAATTTTGTACTAAATATGCTGAATGCTTTAATAGAACTAAAACATCTTACTAAAAAATTACAAGATAGACAAACTTCTTTACTAGAGGTACATTGATTAATTACCTTTAAATACCATGTATTTTAATCTATAAGAAGTGTTGTTCCAGTGTTATTCCAGTGTTATTCTAGTTATTCACAAGCAGAAAAGTTTGAATTTAAAGAACAAATAAAGAGCAGATAAGCAAAGTTTTTAAAACTAATCAAACAGAATTTTTAGTATGAAAATCTTGATTCTAGAATGTTTACTACTAGAGCTGCACATAAGTTGCGACAGGACAAAGAAAATGATCCAAACAAAGAAAAATACAAGTGTTTGATAAAGAATGTGCAAATTTTTGATAAACCACAATAATTTGCAGAACAAGCTCTATGCTTTGGAGTCAGTAACAGACAATTAGTTAAAACTTTCAATATTTGTGAAAGCACAGGAGTTCAAGGATTTCGTGGGTATTTTGCCCCTTGTGACTGTAATAAAATTTCTAATGATTTTCAGCCTCTGAGCAATGCTATTGTTTTTACCTTGATTGTTTCTACAGCTAAATGCAAGCATGCTTTTTCTACTATGAATATAATCTTGTCTTCTTTGCAAAACTCTTTGATAGTAAAAGTTGTATAGAGTTTAATGTTTATTTCATTGGTCCACCAGGTATTATTTTTTATTTAAAGGATTATGTAATAAAGTTGTTTGGAAACGGACACGGACGTGATGCTAATTTTAGGAATTGTGAATCCCAAAATTAAAGTCCTTTAATGAAAGTGAAACATTTTGGAGGATATTTTGACAAAAATTTGATTAACTTTCAATATTGGTACACATAAATGAAATTTACATTAATTGTAATAATATACTTAGTATATTAATAAATTAATGTAAAATCAAGAGTTGCTAAAAAACAATAAACCAAAAAACAATTGTAAGTAATACTTACCATATGGTAATTGTTATTTGATTTTTTTACAATTGTTTTTCGACTTTTTAGCGACTCTTGATTTTAAATTTGACTCTTTATTTAATGGTGACATTCTCTTAAGAATATAAATGCGACCACCAACCACCCCGAATTCTTATTTTTACTATAGGCATTTATAATCCCTTATTTGAGAAAATAAGAGATTATAAATGTTTGCAGTACAAGTTTTTAGGAAAACTTGTACTGCATGAAAGGGAATACAGGTGGGATGAAAACAGAAGACATCCTGCTATTCCACTTTGAGCACTGTATATAATGAAAACCAAACCCTCAGTATGTAAAGTCACGAAAAATGACTGTTTTATATGATGTAATCAGTGATGTTTTATGCACACCTAAAACTAAATTTATATAGATTTTCAAATAGGTGGTGAAAGCACTCGCAAATTTAAATATATTTATTTAGTGGCTATTTTATCCATTTGAAATAAGGAAAAAAAAAAATTATTATTTATTAAAACAATTTCATCATTCAATTTAAACTAAATTTAGAGTAATGATTTGAAAAAAAAAAAAGCAATTGCATGCTAGTCACTAGTCACTTTTTGTACATAATAAACCAATTTAAAAAAGTATTTAAAATAAAAGTACACAAAGCAAATTAGACTTAATAAACACTAATACAAGCTATCTATTTATATATAGTTGAAATGTTAAGTCTATTGACTTAACACTATCAACTATATGACAATTAAGCTTATCAACTCAATAAAAACTTGGAAAATATTTCTTATGCTTTTAGGTAACATATGAAAGAGATTTTGAAAAGCAACTTGAATTTTATGTTGATGCACGAGCTTCATTTTCTAACATGGATACAGTGCTTATTGTTCTTATTCAAGTAAACTTTTATTTACTTTTTTATTTAGTTTTATTCAAGTAAACTTTTATTTACTTTTTTATTTAGTTTTATTCAAGTAAACTTTTATTTACTTTTTTATTTAGTTTTGTTCAAGTAAACTTTTATTTACTTTTTTATTTAGTTTTGTTCAAATAAACTTATTATTTTTTTTTTTTAAATGTTTATAAAATGTTTTTTAAATTTTTTTCACAGTTTTTTTTTCCAAATTTAATAACGTGTCTGTTGTTAGTTGTTGCTTCCTTACCTAGAAATGGGAATAAGCAAAGCAATTTTGATCTTTGTTATTTTGGAAATTTTTCTTTTTTTTCCAACATTTAAACTTTCATAAAAAACTAAAGTTGTATTCTGACTGGTGTTAAGTTCAAACCAAATACATTGTAGGTGCAGGTGTGGATTAAAAAGTAAAAATATTGGAGTAGCTATTTCTAGTGGATAGATGGAGGTAGAAAATTACCTTGTTTTAGATTTTGTGTAGTTTAATCACTTTTTCTTAACTAATTTTTTATGCTGATTTACTTAATACTTTGTTTTTCATTATAAATATTTAGCCTTCTACTTCAATTTCATAAAAGCAATTATTTTGATAAAACGAAAAGTTGTTATATTAAATGAAATCATCATTGTTATTAAAGTAAAATCCATGGTAAATATTTTTCTTTTCATTTTATCAATAAAATATGCAATCAGCATATTTCATAAAATTAGTCCATTTAAGGAACAATTTGTGAGGAATACAAGGATAAATGCGAAATAACTTATATATTATATAGCAGCCGTGGTGCAGAGATTGAAGTTCTTGTTCAGAATCAAGAGGTCTGAGCTTCAATGTTGGCTCTGGCAAGATAAGTGACACAAAGGTCAGAAAGGAGGTGTGAAATTCCTGGTTAAATTCAAGAGGTAAATAGATTCTATCTGTTGACCAGCTTTGCATCCCTTCTTTATCTGGTAGTCAGGTTTCCCAAACTCTATGGTAGCTCTCAGAGAGACTGTTTCCATCAACAGCTATTAGGTATCAGAGTACTAACAGTACCATGCTGTGCATGTATGGTGTTTTTGTTCGTACTTTTGATGTGCATTGTTGAGGCCACATTTGGAGCCCTTTGTTTCAGCTTAGGGTTTATTTATACTAATGAGACAATTGGTTGCAAAGTTCACTAGACCTACTTGCTTTTTGTGAGACTAATTTGAGTTCAGCTGTCTCATCTTGTGATCTTAGTGTTGATGGTTATCTTCCTGTAATTCGTAAAGACTCCAATAGTCACATGGCCTGGGCATCTACATTTATAAGAATTCACTAATTTGTCAGGAAACTGGGTTTGAATCCACAGACTTTCTTTTATGTGCTTTTGTTTAGCATCACTTCCCTCTATTACCTTTCTCTTTGTTCTATATCGCTCTCCTTCATCTCAAGATTACACTCTTTTTGATGTTATTTCTGATCAAATTTACCAAGCCCTTTGTTTTTATCCTTCAGCCAATATCATTGTAGTTGGTGACTATAATGCTCATCACAATGAATGTCTTGGCTCTAGTGTCAGTGACTCTACCCGTGTTAAGGCCCACAACTTTTGTCTTTATTAATCTCTAACACCAATAGTCAACTTCCAGACAAACCTTCCTTACTTGACTTATGTCTTGTTTCTGATCCTAGTAAGTGCTCAATTTCTCCTCATTCACCTTTAGGTGCTTCTGATCACGATTTTATCTCTCTAAAACTATTATCTCATTTCTCTCTATCATCGGAATCCTATCATTGCACCTCTTACAACTACCTTAAAGCTGATTGGGACTCTTTCTGTGATTTTCTTTTTGGTGGTCTTTGGGTAGAAATTTTTCCACTTTCTGCGGACAAATGTGCTTCTTATGTAACTTCTTGAATTCAGGCTGGTATAGAATCTTTTATTCCCTATCAACAACTCCAAGTCAAGCCTCACTCTTCTCCATGGTTTTCCTTTCATTGAGCTGCTACAATTTCCAATCATAACCATTACTTCCATATCTATCACCAAAACAATTCTCCAGAAAACAGAGGTCTATTTACTATTGCTAAAAACCATTGTTAAAAGGTTTTATCTAATGCTTAAGCCCGCTATTCTCAGGTCACAAAATCTAATATTTCATCTCTAAATTTAGGCTCTTGAGACTTCTGGAGAATCTTTAATAATGTCTATAATAAGGGCAAATCTATTATTCCACCTTATCTTATTTCAAATATGTTAACCTTATTCCAAAAATTCAGGAGAGCGATTTGACTTATCTAACTACCGCCTCATTACTCTTACTACTATCATATCAGTTGTCCTCGATGGAAAGCACTCTTCTCCATTTTCTGTAACTTCAGAGGTTCCTCAAGGTTCTATCCTTGTCCCTATAGTTTTAATTTACATTAATGATCTCCCAGAAATTTTCACATCTAAGATTTTTCAGCTAATTGTTATTGTAACAAACTAGATTTTCCTTTATTTGTGAAAGTATTGTACTTGATGAGTAACCTACCTTTTGTCTTCCAGGATTAACTCCTACTTCAATTTTTCTTCAAAACCATATATCAAATCCTTTGCAAAATAAGGATCTGTTAATATTACATCATGCTCACAACTTTCTTGTTCTGGGTTCTATTCTTTATCTCTATAAATCTCAAATCCGTCCTTTTATGGAATGCTGTTGCCATATATTGAGTGCATCTTCAAATGATGCTCTTTCTTTTAGACAATGTGCAAAAATGCATTGTAAACATAGATGGATCTGCTCTTGCTGCCAACCTTCAACCATTGTCACATCGTCGTAATGTTGCTTCTTTTTCTCTTTTCCATAAATACTATAATAGGCGCTGCTCTAAAGAGCTAATATCTCTTGTGCCATATACTAAAATTCATTCTTGTGTTTCTTGTCATTTAATAAAGTCTCATCTTTATAGTAAGATTGAAAAACTCTTATTTGTCTAGTTTTTTTCCTCGAGCATCAGTTCTTTGGAAATAGCTTCCTTTATCTTGTTTTCTTGATTCAAAAAATTTCCAAACTTTTAAGTTTCCTGTTAATTGTTATCTTGCTTTATAAACTTAATCTTTTCTCTTCCAGTTAAAAAAGTTGAAAAAAAAAATTCTGCGGTGCTCTGTGATAAGACGCTTGGTTCTTTTTAGTCGTTAGTCGTTAATAACAACAACAAGTCGTTAATAACAACAACAAGTTGTTAATAACAACAACAAGTCGTTAATAACAACAACAAAAATGCACAATCATCATAGATGATTGTAAGTTGTAAGAACTTTAGAAGTAGGAACTTAAAATTATTTGCTTATTCTTTTGTAGACATAAGGCAGCATTTTTTTGTATTTTTATTAACAGTTATGATTTTAAATAGAGTGGATCTTTGAGGCAATGATCTACTTGTATCCATAAAATAAATAAACTCATTCTCAAATCATTTTTTGCATTTAACCGATCTTTTTCTTTTTCAATATATTCATTGACTTCTGATTCATAATTAAAAGAGTCACCTTGTAGTTTTAAACAATTTTTAAGACAGAATTTGTTTTGCCAGATGTAAAGCTTACTGTTCTTTTTTTGCTAACCTACTCTGTCTGTTGCTGGTTCCAACTTTATTTTATATTTGCTAATTTTTTAACACATTTCCTGAAATATATCTTATTTACCTGAACCTTCATTTCTCAAATAGATTGGATATTTAAGTTTTTGGATGGAAAAACCTCAAGGAATTGTTAAAATTTACATTATCATTCAGTATTTTCAAAGCTGATTGCAATGAGTGCTCAATATTGCAAAACTGTATTTGCAAGAATGATACAATCATCCAAGTTCTTTAATGCGTATTTACGTACTGCTTTTATGACTACAGAGCAGTAATCTTATTTAATGAAAATTTCAAAAAGATAGTTTATTGTTGACTTCATTGAAGACAAGTACAAGAACAACCTTGAGTAACTGCATGATAAAATTTGTCAACTGCTGGGAGATTTCTAAAGAAGTTTATTCATTTTAATTTAACTAGTTTGTTACTTCTTGTTGCAATATTTTTCATTTTAATTGGTATCTAAATTTAGTTTACAATATTAATAGCAAAGTAAAGTATAGGAAATGTTAACCTTATATGAAACTTATTTTTGTTTAAATGCAACCTTTGTTCATTTTAATTTGAATTTATTCAATCAAAATTTAAATTGCACAAATTTCAATATAAAGTTGCATAACTTTACCTGCAAAGAATGCGCTGCAAAGATTTTTAATTTTTAAGTTTTTTAATAACTTTAAAATGTTAAAAATAGAAGTAGAAGGCTAACTGCAAAAATATAGCAAAAACTCCATTGTTTTTTGAACTTTTCATAAAAGAACTAGCTGTCATGACCTATACAATACAGGTCATGGTAAATCTGTTCCACACCCTACTATATCTAAACTTGTTTTTAATTTGATCTTCTTACATCAATCAATGAACTTTAATAAATAGCAGAAAATCAATTTAAAACTCTGATTTTATTTTATAGAAACTCTTCTGTAAAGAATGTATCTATACAAATTAATAATTTCCAAGAGAAAAAAAAAAAAATTTAAGGAGAAACAAAAAACATTTTTTATGAGGTAAAAAAAATACTGATATACTTTTAAAAAAAAAAGATTAAAAACTTATTCTTTACAAAGCACTGTCAAAACCGGTATGATGATAACTACGTTACACAACTGACTATATCAAAAAAAACGTTATAGTTCTATAGATTTCATATTCTACATATAAACATGTTGTATACCCATTTCCCATACACAAACTCAACTTAGTTGTAGAAAAAACTTGAAATGTATAACTAAAATAACATAAGTATCTCAATCATGACAAATACGCAACAAATTTCCTCTCCGTTTTTTGATGTTTTTAGAGTTTTTAGCTTTTTTAAAATCTTTTTGTTTGTTAAAGTGTATAATAACATTACATATGTTTGTATATAATGTCTATAAAACTTCGAAAGTATTTTTTAATTTAAAAAATCTAAAAAACTAAAAAAAGAAATTTGCTAGTGGTAGGACTCGAACCACGGCTTTATTGTTCAGGAGCTCTGCGCACTAACCACTTGGCCACACTGGTTAATGCGTTGACTAATGAAGTTTTAGAACTATAAAAATTTTTTTTTTAATGGAAATAAATGCTATAAATCAAAATAGATCAAAATCAAAGAGAGGTTGACACAATGCAATTTTCAAGTGAAAGTCAAGCTGTAAAAACTGATATATGCTTAACTATGTTTTAACATAGTTTAATAAAGTTTGCATACATTAGATTTTTGCATACACTTTCGTTCACTTTTTCTTATAAAACAAAGTGCTGCAACTCTTTCTTGCTATTACCTCAGTTGCAATGGCTGCCAATAGTTTTGTGTCAAACAAGCACAAATGAGCATTGATACTACTAAATTCAGCAATAATATATAGTGATGATTAAATAAGAATAACTGGTTTAACAAAAAATATAGATTTTGGACCGCCAACCCTCAAACTTCTTTTCCTACTATTTTTTAAAACAATATCATATCTATTATTTTATAACATAATATTTCATAATTATAACATTTAAAGACATTAATTTATCACATTTAACTTACTATGCACCAGGAACTTCTCATCAGCAAACTTCTCATCATCATGAAACTTCAGGAACTTCTCATCAGCACTGAAATTGTTTACTCTACTCATAGCCTGGTGAAAATTATTTACTTGAATCGTAGCCTCAGAAAATTTATAGGAATCAAGTATTTCAGCAATCATAGTATTTTTATAACTAAGTGTTTTTTTTTTAACTGGTCCCTTAAGAATTTAAGGTGTCATATGAGAATTTACGATATCACATAAGAATTTAAAATATCTTATAAGAATTTACGGTGTTAAATAATAATTTATTATTTTAAAAAGTTCATATAAAATCAATGAAACATTTTTATTTAAAAAAAATTCATATAAAATCAACCAAACTTTTTTATTTAAAAAGGTTTATATAAAATCAATGAAATTTTTTATTAAATATAGATTTAAATAATAAAAATTTTTTAGAAATAATAACTGAACAATTTTTAATATATAAAAAGTCATGGCTGTTTTATTGACACTTTTTATTATCACAAAAATACTAAATAGGTAAAATTTTATTTGTCATTACATTTATTATTATCTATATTTTTTAAAAATTATTTTTTAAGTGCGTAAATCGGTTGGCAGTTCAAACACAGCAAGTTGTAAAAGGAAACCACACTCAAAAGACGGCAGCATTTATCAGAGTATTTCTCAGCTTTTTTTTGTTGATATAAATTTTGAGTTTTGCTATTTTAAGTTTTAATAAATTTATTTGGGGTAAAAGTTTTATATTAGGGTAAAAACCAATTATTCTTCTAAACAAAATCTATGTTTTGTTATTGTATAAATCGAAGTCAAATTAAAAAAAAAAATTACATTCTAAAGTAAAGAAATATTTAATAATTGTTGTTTAGGCTTGCATGGCTTATTGTTTTATTACTATTCCATCTTTAATGGACATATTTGCTCGGTTGAAGCTTTATCTTTTGGTAGGGCAAACAGCTCTATCTAATCAAGCTGTTGGGCAAGGTAACTGCAAATATATAACATCGATATCCTTTTTAACATTTAATATTTAATGCTAAATATAATATTTAAAGCTAATTAAACACAACGGAATACCAAATTTCATGTGTGTAGTAACTTCCAAACAACAGTACAAAAATAATTCTTTTGCATTTAAATTGTAAAGAAATGAATGCTTAATTGACTATTTAAATTGTAAAGAACTGAATGCTTAATTATTTAAAATAAAATTTCTTTTAGTTTTTATTCTAACAATAATGATCAAAGATAAGCAAAATATGTACCCAATTCGTATTAAACAGAAGGTTTACTCATTTATTAAAAATGATTGTAAACTGGTTTCCGTCAAACTGATATTTTATTTATGACTCTCACAAAAGTTTTCGAAAAAAAGAAATTTTTAACGGTAGCCTAAGACCCTTAAACATCAGACAGGTTCCTATAATTATCAAAAAAATAGTTCTTCAATAATCATCATTTTATAAATAAAATATTATTTTAGATTTCACTGCCTAGAAAGTTATATTTTTAAACTAAGAACTAAAAATATGCGTTTTTACAAAAAGTTGTTATGATTTTTTTTTCTTAATGTTTTTTTTTAAATGATTATTATTTTTGAAGTTTATATATAATTTCGTTTCTTTTGAGACCTTACATGATATACTTTTGAAGAACTATTTTTTTGATAATTATAGGGACCCGTCTGATGTTTAAGGGTCTTGGGCTACTCCTAAAAATAATTTTTTTTTTTAATTTTTTAATTCTAGTATTTATTATATAGAACATATTTAAAGAGTGAGAGCAGACGTTTAAAAAAAAAGTTGTTTTAAGGACCACCCTAATATATATATATATATATATATATATATATATATATATATATATATATATATATATATATATATATATATATATATATATATATATATAAATGTATGTTACTAAAGTCCTGGTTAACATATGGGGAAAAGGCTTTGATTCCAATATTGTCATAAATAAATTAGATACAAATCAAAAGCAAATCAATTTCAAGTAAAAAAGATAAAACATAAAACAAAGGCTAACAATATTGCCAAATATTTCCAGAAATAGATCCTGATTTTGAAAGGAAAAAAAAAGGATTGGCGTATTTCAGCAGTTTCTTTGCCTCAAGATACAGTCCAACCAATCAAGATATAGCCCAATCACTCAAAATATAGTCCAACCATCATCTATAGTTGCAAAAAATTCTACTACAGGTTACTATAATTACAAAGCTATAGTTACAAAAGAAATTTGAAACCTTACAGAGGTTTGATAACCAAACATACTTGCAATGAAATAAATAACAAGAAGTTTTATTGAAAAAGTTTACAGCATTTTTTAGAAATAAGGTATGATATGAATTTTATTAAGACATCTTAGACACAAACAGGGATGTGAATTCCCAAAAAGGACTCCAGATTTGAAAGTCACAAAAAGACTTTTTCCTAGTTCCTAGTTTTTTTAGTTTTTTGTATCCAGGAAGCTCTAAAAAGTATAAAAAAGCTTATGAACAAAAAAACCAATAAGTTCCAAGTCATTAAATTTAATGAATTTCTTTCTTATAACAGATCATAAATCAAGCAACATGTTTAGAGCTTCTGGACACCACTCCACATACCTGGTCACAAAGAAAATATTAACTAAAGATAAATTAACTGAGGACAAAGGAAGTATTAACTGAAGATAAATTAACTGAAGACAAAGGAAATATTAACTGAAGATAAATTAACTGAAGACAAAGGAAGTATTAACTGAAGATAAATTAACTGAAGACAAAGGAAATATTAACTAAAGATAAATTAACTGAAGACAAAGGAAATATTAACTGAAGGTAAGTTAACTGAAGACAAAGGAAGTATTAACTGAAGATAAATTGTCTGAAGACAAAGGAAATATTAACTGACGATAAATTAACTGAAATATTAACAATTTTCTTCATAACTGATGACAAACTGTTGCCTAAAGTTAGATAAAGTGTTGTTAAAAAGCTGTTCAGTTAATCATTCCAGAGTCATATAAAGAAACATATACCCAGCAGTTATAGTTATGGCTCGAAATCAAGAGGGTCAAAGTTCAATGCCAGATCTGGTCACATAAGCAACATTGCAAAGAGAGATATTCCTGGTTAAATGCTCTTCTATGGTGCTCTGTGATAAAACAGTTAAAACTTGTTGAACTTTTAAAACTTTTACTCAACATGTTGCATATATTATTTATTAGTGATTGAGTGTATTTTAAATACTTTAGGATTTGTAATTTGAATATTAAATATTAAATTTTAAATATGAATTAGTTGCTATTAGTAAAGTATTTGAGTAAACCTTTTTATATTCAATAAACTAAAAAATTGATTTTTATATTAAATAAATTTGACTTTTTATATTCAATAATTAAAAAAAACAATAAAATAATTTTTTTTTTTTGTTTTTCATATAATTAAGACTACTATAATTTATTGATCGAATTGATAAAATCTGAGTGTTCCCTAATAAAATGTGGGCATTCCCTAATAAAATCTGGGTGTTTCCAGTATTTAGTAAAGTATTGATGGAGTTAATAAAATTTGGGTATTCCCTAATAAAATCTGGGTGTTTCCAGTATTTAGTAAAGTATTGATGGAGTTAATAAAATGTGGGCATTCCTTAATAAAATGTGGGCATTCTCTGTCATTGCTTCTTATTTTCAACACAATGCTATGATTTACTGTGCAAATTAAGATGGTGTTATATAAAACATAAAAATTTCCCAGAAAAATCTGCAAATTTAAAAAGATGAAAGGTAAAAGTACTAAAAAACATTTAAAATTTACATACTTTTCTCTGTATACTCATTTCCAGGCACTAAAAATTTAATGGAGACATTCAGAAATCAAAAGTGTTTTTTGATTTATGTATGTATGTATTTATTATATATATATATATATATATATATATATATATATATATATATATATATATATATATATATATATATATATATATATATATATATATATATATATATATATATATATATATATATATATATATTATGTATTTATTATATATATATATATTATGTATTTATTATATATATATATATATATATATATATATATATATATATATATATATATATATATATATAAATATATATAAAAATCACATAGATATCTAAAATATAACACTATTTTTTATTATTATAGCTGATGGTCTGTTAAGAGCAGCTATTCATCTATTGGCAGAAGTCCCAAAAACTATAGGTGTTTGATTATTTTAAATTTTTTTTTTTTTTTTATGTTTATCATCCGTGGTTTCACACTTGTGTAGTTGATTATTTGGGTTAATCAAACAAGTGTGCAATTTACAGCCTTCTTGACTTATTTTGCAGACCAGAACTATGAATTTTTATTACAGTACTACCACTGAAAACATTCTCTTTACCACTGAGACCATTTTAAAAATTCGAGCTCTTTTTGCACTTAACCACAATTAATTAAGTGTTAATTGGGGTTTTATATCAGACTTTTCCTTCTCCTTCTGTGGCAAACTAGCAAACTACATATGCCTTAACAGCTAAAGAGTCGCACATTCTCCAGGATATAATTAATTTAAGAAACAGGATGTAATACTTTACCTATTTAAATTATTTTTGTTATTAATAAAATAAAATGCATATATATTTTTTTTTCTTTAGTTGTTGAAACCAAAAATGTTTCAGCAGAGCTGTATATTGTTGAATATATTAATCATTTGCTTTCTGTTATACTTTTTGTTCCTGTAAGTATTCTGTGTTATATGTTTTACCAGAAGGCCTTTGCCTGCACATTTATTATATAAAACAAAATTTTTACACAACTTTTTAGTTTTTGATGATAAATTAGTAAATATATTTAATTAAAATTTTTTATTTTTATTGTATTGCAAAATGTTGTTATACTTACATTGAAAAAAATTGTTATACATTGTTAAACATTACCAAAGTAATAAAGAAATACTTAAAAATAATAAAAATGATATGTTGCTGTTGTTATTGAACTTTAAAAATGATAAATGTCTTTTATAGATCAAATCGATAGAATAACTAAAATTTATGTAGATTTCTTTTATGTATATTTCTTTTATGTAGGTTTATTTTATACTAATACTTTCGTTTGTTATAGTTAGTACCTTAAGATAAGATAAAATTTATTAGAACAGGAATAAATGTTCTACAGGACACATAATTTGGCTAAATAAGTAAAAAATATATATATACATAATAAACAAATATAGTTTACAATTTAAACAGATAGATTTTATCTAACTTTATATTAGCAGTGTTTATCAAAAATGGAGGGTTTGATTGCATTCTTAAACATACAAATACTATTGGCAGTTACAGATTCTTTTTTATTGGCAGTTTCTGATGTCAGTCTATTCTTGAGATTAGTAACTTGTTAAGAAAAATATTTGCGTTGACTTGGGTTACTTATTAGAAATATTGAGTTGACATTGTTGCTTGCGTTTCTTATAATATTGAGTTGACATTGTTGCTTGCATTTCTTATATATTATTGAGTTGACATTGTTGCTTTATTTTACATAAGGATTAGCACGCATATAATTATTATTGTTAATTTCAAAAAACTTTTATTGGTACAAACCAAAATATGCATAATTTAAAGCATATAAATAAATCATCTTTTATACATTTGAGCTCAAGAAACCTTATAATGCATATCTTTTTTGAATAAATTATTTGTAATTTATTATTCAGCAATATAATAATCAAAAATTTTAAAGAGTTCAAACTTCAACTTTTATACTTATACCAAACATAACTTTTTTCTGTTTTTTTTTGTTTTCCGCTTGAAATAAGTTTTTTTACTTAATTAATTAACATGCATCTTAACATTTTTTATTGATAATAATTATAAAACATACAAAACTTTAAGAAGATTTCATTCAGAGATCTTTATTCATGAAAGAGTATTCAGAGATTTGTGGCAAGTTTGACTGGATGCGATGGTAGAAGTTGCAGAACAGTACCTAAGTAAAAAATGTGTTTCTAAACAATATATTTTATTATTAACATTCCTTTTTTTTTCGCATTCAAAGAGATTTAAAATAACTTTAAATAATCCACCCCCCTGAGTCAATATAAATTCTCAGCAATGTATGAATATATTTTCCCTCAATTTTGAAAAAAGAAAACCTATGTGTGACTTAACAAAAAAAATATCCTGGTTGACCTCAACTTAGTTGTTCTAAATTTTTCCCTCTTAACTTTTACAGATTTAAAATGATGTAAAATCTGCAAATTTTACATTATTCATTCTGTTTTTTTCTTTATCTGATATGAAATAAAATCCAAAAATGAATAGTTAAGAAAAATTTTGAAATTATCTGTAAAAAACTGGTTATAAATAAGTTTGTATGTCACTGTATTTATATCATTTTGTCAGGCTGATAAAAAAAATTTAAAAGATAATTATAATATTGATTTTATTGTTGAACAATAAGCAAGTTATTTCCCCCCACTTTAAACAGACTATTGGCTTTTTTTTCAGTATATGCAATATTTTTTTGCTCCTTTCATGTGTCCCCTTTTTCACTAGTTCATGTGTGCCTTTTATTACAATAACTTACATTATACTAACCAACACTACACTAACCTACACTACACTAACAAAAAACTTCACTAACCTACTCTATACTAACCTACACTACACCAACCTACACTACACTAATCTACACTGCACTAACCTACACTATACTAACCTACACTACACAAATCTACACTACACTGATGTAGACTGCGCTAATTCACACTAATGTAGACTACGCTAATTCAGACTGATGTAGACTACGCTAATTTACACTGATGTAGACTACGCTAATTCACACTACACCATCTGAGCAAAAAACAATTTTCTTTTAAAGTTTGTCAAAACCTTTTTTTTTTTAAACTATTAAATCATTTATCGCGTTCAGCAGATTTTTGCATATTCTAGTCATTTCTTACTTAGCTAATCATAGACTAGAAGCAATTAGATAAAATAAATAAAAAAATAAAGGGTTAAGTGTATGATAGAAATTATTTGCGTAAATAAAATATTGTAAACTATTGATAACATTCACTTTTCTACTTTCAGATAATGCACATGCTGATATATACGTCATTTGTTTTTTAACATGAATTGAGCGATTATTTTATTAAAATAAGCGCTCTTTTTTACAATGACAACGTATTGACAAGTATAAAAAGCAGTTTACAATTGCTTTTAAAATGTTGTAATTGTTAAGATCTTATTTGTTACAGGACCCTGAAAACTATTGATGTTTTAGAAGTACTTTAAAGTACCGCATTATTGTTAAATTTAATTTTAAACCGTGTTAAAAATTATTTAAACTAATATAACAAAAGTTATTGATAGAATCTAAATTCGGTTTTTGAAAAAGTTTATGTTTCCTTACAATTTATTTCTTAAAACAATCTTATACTTAACATAATCTTTTGTTTGTTTATCGCAATTTATATATTTATTTTAATTTTTATGTATTTAATGTAGTACTAATAAGGATTATAAACAATAGATATAGATATAATCTATCAGTTGCCAATAAGATATTTGTAAACATTCATAAATATATTACGTCAAAAGAACTTACAAGATATTGAATTAATAAGAAACAAAAAATATATTTTTTGTTTCTTATTAATTCAATATCAATATTTATAAGATAAGTTATATATAAGGGAGAAGTGTTTTTGTTTAAAAGACTTCTTTTCACAATATAAAATATTTGTGAAAAGAAATCTTTTAAACAAAAACACTTCTCCCTTTTTATAAGTAAAAAAAAGTTTTAATATGCTTTTGCATATTATAATCTATGATGGAGAGATTTATGTTTTACCTTATGAATAGACAGATCCTGAATTCCAACGATGTAATGTTACGGCTACCTGAAACCGAGACGAATCATGACAAAAATTTTAGATGGTAAAAAAGTTATTTGCTATCATAATTTAAAAAAAGATGTCAACCGTTACTTTAAATGATATTTTAAATACTGAAGAAGCAATTCCTCTTGTTTTGTCTCAAGATTTATATGAAAATGGTTGTTTAGATAAAAGGAATGTTTTTATACCATATAAAGTTACAAAGTTATAAATCAAAAGTATCTGTTACAAAACAAATTGGGCAAAAGCTTGAATGAAATGCCTTTATTTACCATAAAGGAAATTTAAAATTATTGTAAATTAAGTGGTAGAAAATTCCAAGAGGAGCGTTTTATTTCATCAGACACAATATCTACATATTCTGCAAAAAAAGTTTTCCAAAAAAATTTCGAAAAGATTGTGTACAGCTAATATGAAAAAAGAAAAACGTTATTGCACACATATCAACGTTATTGCGACATATCAGCGTTATTGCACACATATCAACGTTATTGCACACATATCAACATTATTGCACACATATCAACGTTATTGCACATATCAACGTTATTGCACACATATCAACGTTATTGCACACATATCAAAAATTTCCTCCCAATTTATGATTGCTTACTGTTCTTGCCCAACAGGATTGGGTGGAAACCATGTAATGGCTTTGTTGTTATAGTTCTAACCATGTAATGGCTTTGTTGTTATAGTTAGCTGATTACTCTATGCAATTTCTTATAAAAGACCTAACTGAATTTCTTGTACAAGTAAACAATGACAATGGGGCTTACCTGGTGATAAAATATAAGTAAAGCTCCTATAACGAGTTCAATTGTTAAGAGAGAAATTAAAAAAATGTGATATATACTCTCCATTGTATGACCCTAGACTCCTTTTTAATAAACAATACATGAACTTAAAAGTATTAGAATTGCAAAAACAACTTATTAAAGTTAATTACAAAATTGAGCTTGCCCGTAAATACACTAATCCAATTTTTTAACAATTGAGGGTTGCTTTTACGAAAAGTAAGTAAGCTAGTGTTTGTCTTATTTTTATGTTTAATACCTAAAATTTTTACATATTGGTACACAGCAGTATTGACCTCTACCATCATTTTCCAGCTGCTTAAAAAGAGCTTTAGTCAAACCAATATAAACCTTTTCTGCAACTGCAAGACTTACATCTGTATTTTTTAATTTTGTTTTGTTAAGTAAAGAAAAAAAAACATTACGATTAACAACAACAAGCAAACAAACATAAAAATTTTCATGTTCCAAAGCAAAAAAAAATTTTGTACCAGAAAAAGCAATAGAAGTTATGTTTTATTTTGAAATTTTATATTTTGTCATTGTCAGATAGCTGTAACATAACATCATTGGAACTTGGAATCTGTCTATTAGCAGATGATTTGAAAAAAAGTTCTTTAATAAAAATTGCAAAACTATTTTACATTCCTTTAAAACTTAATTTAAATTTTTTAAATCATACTTAATTTAAAATCTTTTAATTAAAACATATTTTTATAAAATAATTTGTTTCTTTAAAAAGTTCACAGTTATTTATTGTAGGTTAATTGTAGTGTTGGCTAGTATAGTGTAAATTAGTGTAGTGTAAGTTATTGTAATATTATTATTTTTATCAACCTAATGTTTTTTTAATAAACTTTACATAAACAATTTTAAAAGATAATTTAAAATAAGAATAGAATTAAAAAGTTTTTGCTTAACGTAAAACTACTGAACACCTATATAAAATGCGAGCTGTGTAGCACTTCTTAACAAGCCTGTCAAAATGCGAGCTGTGTAGCACTTCTTAACAAACCTGTCAAAATGCGAGCTGTGTAGCACTTCTTAACAAGTCAAAGTTTTTTTTATTTAACAAATTTAGTTTTACTACTTTATATCTATATATAAAATTTGTATAAAAATAAAATAGTATTTTTGTTTAAATGATAAAATCTCTTAGTTTTTAATTAATTTTATTTAATTTTAATTTAAGCGCTCGTACAATTATCTTATGTTCTAATTAATAATAGAAAAATGCAGAAAGAAAACTTTGGCATTGTGACTTTCAAAATATACTTTTATTATTATTTTAGAAAGTTACTTTTTTTGGTTGCTTGGTACCGTCAGGCGACCATGAATTTACACCTCTGATATCATTAGTTTTTTCAAATTAAGTTTTGTTCATCTGCTTTATCTACTTCCCCAGCTTTGATGTTTGATTTTGATTCATCATTATGGCATTTTAATTTTTTTCTGATAGATGCTTATAAACTTTTATTTTTGTTTTGTGAGGTTTCACAGGACTTGTTTTCAGCAACACAGTTTTAATTATATTTAAAGCAAACGCGATTTTAATTGTATTCAAAACAAATACAATTATAATTATATTTAAAGCAAACACGATTTAAATTGTATTTAAAGCAAACAGGGTTTGAGAGTTTTTATGTGCAAGCTTGCACGTGTTTACATATTCTGCAGAGACATTTACATCTCTGTCTTTAATGTGCCACTTAATTGTGGAATACACAGAGTTTATGATCTTTGCTTGTGCCCTTTTTCAAAAAACATTTCCATAATTGCAATATTGTAATCCATTTAAAATAATAATTGAGTAATTAGCCAATTGTTGTATTCCTGTTTTGATATGGGCATCTATAACTGTAAATTGACACATTAAAGAAAAAAATGCACTAGTAATAAATTTAGCAATAAGTGATGCAAACACTTTAGCATTTACTCCTCACTCCCTCTCATTCCATAGATAGCAATGACCATCATTTTTCTCCTAGTTATAAATGAAAAAGTTATGAAGAATCAGTTTTGTTTTGTAGTAAAGAAATATTGGATATTGGGGTTAAAACAGCTTGCAAGTTCATGAAAAAAATCTTTTTGGAGTTTTCTTCATCCAATTTCAACTTGTATCTTGCTAAAATACATATGCAGATAAATTAGTTACCAATTTCATACAGTACATATATTTTTATCAAATAAATCTGCCCTATGAACAGAGATTGCCAAAAAGCAAATGTAATTTATAAATACATTCCCAAACACACTCAACAAAAAATTATAGGTTCAACAGAGTGCATGTAAAAAATTAGATAGGCAAACCACAAGCAATTGTTTAAAAACAAAGAGTTTAAAACACAACCAGGCTTTCAAAATACCTATGGGATACAAAGGATAAGTTAAAAACAACACGGAATTTAATATGGTATAGCATAAAATGCCTACAACATATAGGCGGGGGTGCATTTACATGCTTATACAAAAAACTAATAATTTTATTGCATAAAAATCCCAAAGAATTATTAAACAAAAAAATTAATATCCAAGTGTCGCCAGTACAAATTCAGTATATCTATGTACGCTATAGTAAAAAATCAGTATGTATGTATGTATGTATGTATGTATGTATGTATGTATGTATGTATGTTCTGAACTCCCCTCTTTCTTTTTCCCTAAAGATGGCTGTTTCAGTATATGTTATCAATGGCATTTCATGCAATAAAAGTATGCAAAAATATATATATATATATATATATGTATATATATATATATATATATATAAATATGTGTGTTTATATGTATACTCTTTATGTATGTATGTAATTTTAACATCTTTATACTTAAAAATAGTTTTAAAGTAAAAGTGTTGTAATGCTCCAAAAATATCTGATTACAGGATCATCCTGACCATAGTGTGTTGTATTTGGTCAGAGGTTTAATGAATGTTCTTGAAGAGATAATATGGGATGACTCTAGTGATGCTAAATGCAAACTTTATCTAAATGCAATTTGTATACTCTCTGCTGCTGCCCAGGTAAATTAGTTTTTGCCCAGGTAAAATAGTTGTTGCCTAGGTAAAGTTTAAAGTTTTTTTTTTAGTTTTAGTCTCTAGGTTTTACTAAGTTTTTAAAATATTTTATTAAATATTGAGGAAAAGTTTTTTTATTAATAATGTAACTATTACTAAAGATTAAAGTAATTTCTTTCACAGAAAAAATGACCTCTAAAAATCAAGTCAGATTTAAGATTTTTTTTCAGTTTATATTTATTAATAATAATTTTCTGATTTAAATATAAAAATAATTAAACTTTAATATTTAAGAAAAAATGTAAAAGTCTGATTACATTAAGCTTGCATTAAATAATAAAGAACTTTTATGCAAGAAAAATTTATTAAAGATTAGTCAATGAGATATTGTAAAGATTTGTTAATAAAAAATTTTAATTATGTATGTTAATGAAGTGTTGTAAGAATTTGTCAATAAGAAATTTTAATGGTGTATGTTAATGAAGTGTTAAGGCAAAGTTATTAAAGTGTTTTTGAAAAATAAAGTGAAAAAATAAAATTATTTTAGATAGCTATAAAATATTTATTTGTCTAGGAGATATTAGAGTACATGTCCGCTTTTTGACTTTTAGGAATGGTAGATAGTTATTTTATTTCTTTTAGAGAATCTTAAAGATGTATTTTATGTTTAAAATACATCTTTCTGCTATTAAATGTTTTTTATTTAGTTTACCTACTTATCAATTTTTAAAAAAGCATTTGCATTGATTGATTTGACAATTTTTTAAGACCAACATTTTTTACTTCAGTTAAGTGCATAAAGGCTAAACCTTATAAGTATATGAGTCACCCCTTATAAGCATATTAGTCACCCTTTATAAACATATTAGTCACACCTTAGATGCATATGTGTCACCCCTTATAAGTATATGAGTCACTTCGTATAAGCATGAGTCACCTTTTATAATCATATGAGTCACCCCTTATAATCATATGAGTCACTTAATAAGCATATGAATCAGAGTGAATTTTTTTGTGTTTTTCATTTGTCTTCATCTTTATGGTAAAAAACTTGAAAATTATTTGTATAACTTTTTTCTTTAATTATCTTCACATTTCACTACATCAGTTTACAATTACATTCACATAAAATTATCAAATCAAAAATATGAGTTAATCACTAGATTTGTTCTCTTTATTCATTAATATAAAGTTTCAATTGTTTCTAATGATTTGAACCTATAAACTACCTAAATTAGGTGTGTATTAGTAAGATTTGGTTGAGTTTTGATTTGATTGGTAATTTAAACTGAAATAGCAATTGGTTTAGTTATATTTAATTATTTATCTGTTCTATTACTTTTTAGTTAGGGTTATATTTTAATAAACAAAACAAACTTTTTAATTTTTAAAGCCACTTTACTAATAAAAATATTTCCATTATCACTAGTCATCTTTAGTTAAAACTGAATATCTATATGTTACACACACACACACACACGCACACGCACACACACACACACACACATGCACACACACACACACACACACTCACACACAAACACACGCACACATATATAAAAATTTTATTTAAATGGAAAACAACATTAATTGTTCATAGATTTTGAAAGATAAAATATTGCCTGTATCAACATTCTAACATCTCTCTATTCCTCTTTTTAAACCCAAGGTTCTAATGATTATGTCTTTCTTTCATTACGTCAGAATTTGTTATAATGTAATTTTTGATTCTTTCTAAATGCCTTTTTTTTATGCAGATATCCAGAATTCCTTATATTTCTTTCAACTTTTTATAACTTTCTAGATATTTATTTACAACTTTCCGGATATAATTTTTAACTTTCAGATTTTCTAGATTCCCAAAATATTTTCCGTAAATACAAATTTAAAAATATTTTTTTGCAATATATTTGTTTTTTACCTTTTTCAGTCATTAGCCATACCAAAAATAAGAAATGTTTCAAAAAACTGAGAAATCCATCCGCTTAAAGCTAACTTAAAACAATTTTAAGGAAAATAATTCTGGATTTTTTCTGGATTTTATTTTGCAAAATGTTTTCTGAATTTTTTAAATAAGACCTAGATGATCATTGTTACATCTAAAGTAGCTCTATTTGCTGACAACAAGCAAAACAAGTTATCCTTTTTTGATTGCTTATAACAGGTAGCAAATCTTGAATATGATCTCTTTTCTGTAACAACAGCATATGATCAGTTAATAGACTCTACTTTACATCTTTACAAATTATTATTCATTACAGACCTCTCATGGAAACTATACAATCTATTACAAAGTTATCATCTGCTAAGGTTGCTTCTCTTTATCAAGTTTGCCACTTTCTCACTCCCGATTTCATTTTCTACTTCTGCAAATCTTTTATTTGTGCTTGTATAGAATACTGTTTTCATATCTGGGCTGTTTCTTCTAATGATGCTTACATTTTTATATTTTTTTTTTTCTTTTATCTTTTTTTTCTTTTATCTTTTTTTTCTTTTTTCTTCTTGACCTGTATAGTAAAAGTAGCCAATGCTTTAGAATCTCCATCTTCATGTTTTTTCTTCTCACATCAATGCTTTAGAATCTTTATCTTCATGTTTTTTCTTCTCACATCAATGCTTTAGAATCTCCATCTTCATGTTTTTTTTCTCACATCAATGCTTAAGAATCTCCACCTTCATATTTTTTCTTCTCACATCAATGATTTAGAATCTCCATCTTCATGTTTTTTCTTCTCACATCAATGCTTTAGAATCTCCACCTTCATGTTTTTTCTTGTCACATCAATGCTTTAGAATCTCCATCTTTATGTTTTTTCTTCTCACATCAATGCTTTAGAATCTCCATTTTCATGTTTTTCTTCTCACATCAATGCTTTAGAATCTCCATCTTCATGTTTTTCTTCTCACATCAATGCTTTAGAATCTCCATCTTCATGTTTTTCTTCTCACATCAATGCTTTAGAATCTCCACCTTCATTTTTTTTTTTCTCACATCAATGCTTTAGAATCTCCATCTTTATGTTTTCATACAATTTACAGATAAGTCATTTTTATTGTTTTCTTTCTCTTTAACAATATTCCTTGTTCTCTGATTTCTCTCTTTGAGCCATTATTCCATTGTCACAAGGTTGCATCTTTTTCTCTATTCTACAAATACTATCCTGTTTGCCTTTTAAATCATCATTTAGTCCTTTTTACTTTTTTTTTTCCTTTGTTTTAATCTCCTAATGTTTTAAAAACTTTTATTGCAGTTTTTTTCTTCTCACATCAATGCTTTAGAATCTCCATCTTCATGTTTTACTCTTCTCACATCAATGCTTTAGAATCTCCACCTTCATATTTTTTCTTCTCACATCAATGCTTTAGAATCTCTATCTTTATGTTTTCATGCAATTTACAGATAAGTCATCTTTATTGTTTTCTTTCTCTTTAACAATATTCCTTGTTCTCTGATTTCTCTCTTTGAGCCATTATTCCATTGTCACAAGGTTGCATCTTTTTCTCTATTCTACAAATACTATCCTGTTTGCCTTTTAAATCATCATTTAGTCCTTTTTACTTTTTTTTTTCCTTTGTTTTAATCTCCTAATGTTTTAAAAACTTTTATTGTAGTTTTTTTCTTCTCACATCAATGCTTTAGAATCTCCATCTTCATGTTTTACTCTTCTCACATCAATGCTTTAGAATCTCTACCTTCATATTTTTTCTTCTTACATCAATGCTTTAGAATCTCCATCTTTATGTTTTCATACAATTTACAGATAAGTCATCTTTATTGCTTTCTTTCTCTTTAACAATATTCCTTGTTCTCTGATTTCTCTCTGTTCAACTTCCTTGTTCTCTGATAAATAGTGGTTGCTTACTGTGTTGTTGGTAGTGAATTAGTTTTAAAAAAAATACAAATCAAAAATGTAAAAAAGTTGAATGGGAAAGTTTGTTTTGAAAATAAAACATTCTTAAATTTTTCACAGTCAATTGTCAAAGTTTTCACAGTCAATTCAAAATAATGAATAATACAGTAAAATAATGAATGAATTAGAAAAATATTGAATGGATTAGTAAAAAGTTCACAAAGTGAAAGTGAATAGTTCAGACATAAATGTTTGCTTCAGTTCAGACATGAATGCATGCTTCAGTTCAGACATGAATGCATGCCTAAAGATATGTGAATCAGGGTGACTATAGTTATGCAACATTATTTCAGAAACAAATGTTCTGATTTTTACATCAAAAGAAATTAATACACTGATTTGTTTTTGTTTTTATAGTCATTTTTATATATTATATACTATAACTTTAGATAAAGGGTATCTGCAATCCTTTGAAGAGTCGTTTAAAATTTATACAAAGAGTTTGTACATAAAAAGAAGTTTTATCTTTAATACAATAAATTGCTAGCTCTTTTAAAATGTCAATGTCTTAAGCTCATGTTTAATATTTTAATATATTTTTATGATTTTAGGAATCGTATATCTTTAAAGTGGAAAAAGGTAATCAAAAAATTGTTATTTTGATAATATTTATACAAAACATAATTTCATTTACAATATCACAAATAAATTATAAACATAATTACACAAGCATAATCTCACTTACAAAATCATAAATAAAATATTAACATGATTACACTTGCATAATCTCACTTACAAAATCACAGATAAAATATTAACATGATTACACTTGCACAATCTTACTTACAAAGTCACAAATAAACTATTAACATGATTACACATGCATTATCTCACTTACAAAATCAGAAATAAAATATTAACATGATTACACATGCATAATCTCACTTACAAAATCAGAAATAAAATATTAACATAATTACACATGCATAATCTCACTTACAAAATCACAAATAAAATATTAACATGATTACACATGCATAATCTCACTTACAAAATCACAAATAAAATATTAACATGATTACACATGCATAATCTCACTTACAAAATCACAAATAAAATAATAACATAATTACACATGCATAATCTCACTTACAAAATAACAAATAAAATATTAACATAATTACACATGCATAATCTCACTTACAAAATCACAAATAAAATATTAACATAATTACACATGCATAATCTCACTTACAAAATCACAAATAAAATATTAACATAATTACACATGCATAATCTCACTTACAAAATCACAAATAAATTATTAACATGATTGCACTTGCATAATCTCACTTACAAAATCACAAATAAAATATTAACATAATTACACATGTTTAGTTTCACTTACATAACCACAAAAAGATTGTTTAGCATCATTGTCATAAATGTAATTTTTTCATTTTTTTTTTTGCATTCTTCACAAGACATAAAGTTACCAATAGAGTCATAAAAATGTTCCTCAATTTTTTTATAGGCTTTTAAGTTTTTGTTTAGGTTTTCACAAAAAGTTAAAAAAATTTGTTATATATTCTTTCTCAGACATAAATGTTTTTAACTTAGACTTAGACATCAATGTTTTTAATTCAAGCATTAATAAAAGTGAAGATCGTATCCATATAAAATCAAAAAGTCAGAACAAAAATACTTAAGAGACATTTAAATCTATTGGTAGTTTCATGAATTTCTATTGGTAGAGTCATGAATTTCTATTGGTAGTTTCATGAATTTCTATTGGTAGTTTCATGAATTTCTATTGGTAGTTTAATGAATTTCTATTAGTAGTTTCATGAATTTCTATTGGTAGTTTCATGAATTTATATAGCCATGTGATTCCATGACTATGTGAAGTATATATGACTATATGATTCCTTAGTTAAAAATTGTGTAGTTTTTAACTAGGGAACCATATATTCATTTATAACAATGTAATCATTTATATATAGTCATTTATAAACTATAACATTCTTAAAAACTATGTTGTTTTTAATTTATAAATTAAGTTCATATTAAAATTTAGTTGAATCCAATGATAAGTTATATGGTGCTGGTTCAAAGTTTGTTGAAGAAGTGAACAAGATCATTAATGTTCTTATTATTGAAATATTAAAAAAAATCAATGAGGCTGGTGAAAAGGTTGTCACTTGTGTATTCTGTTTTGAATTTCTATTTTTTGATATTAAAATTATTTATTTATCAGTGTGCGCATTTTTTTTTAAATGTGTATATTTCATGTATGCATTTTTTAAGTCTATATTTATATAATTATCATATGAGTCAAAATTTAAACTTTTAGAATATTGACTAGCATGCTAGGATACCAATTTATTTATATATGGGGAATTCTGTTTGATAATAATTTCTGAAAAATCCTATATATAATTACCCAGGTCACTGATTCCCTGATTTTGTAACATTGTAATTACTATTTAGCAGTTAATTATATTAATAAAAATAAATTATTTTCATGTGCTTTATGTAATTAAGACGTTATCATCCAGTGAAACATTTTAATATTAGTTTAGATGTAATTAAAAAATAATTATTTATTTAATTACAGATAAATAATCAATTATGCATTTTTATGATTTAATGATAAATTTTATATTTGCATGATTTAAAATGAATATAATTTGCATGATTTGAAATGAATATATATATATATATATATATATATATATATATATATATATATATGGCTTTTTACAACCTTGTTTCCTTGTATCATAGTTTGATGAACTTTTACTAAAGATAAGATAAAATCTTACTTTCAAGGTGATTTGATAAAAAAAATGTTACACACAAAATGGTTTAAAAATTTTCATTTATTAGCTTTTTTGCCTAATTTTTGAGGTTGCTTTAAGCAGTTACAAAAACGAACACAAGCTTCAGAGTCGTATATGCAACATTTTATAGGGTCATCAATCTCAAAAGGAAGTCAATAATTTACATTAATGTCATTATTTATATAATGTCATTAAATTCATCATGTACATGATGAATTTAAGTTGGAGGTTGACCTTGTTGCGATAGGAGTCATACAGGTCTTGCAAAACTTTGATTGCATGTTCACAGCACTGGTTGCTTTGATTAATGTTGATTGGAGGTTCGTATGTTTTCCAGTGGTTTTTCAAGCATCTGAGACCTTTTGGATAGTCATTTAGCACTGCAGATAGTTCATCAAAATCTTCAGCATAGAACAATTGACCACTAAACCAATGGACAGCTCATAAGTAGAAAATGATTGAACAGATTTTATGCAGCCTGTTACAGGTTTCAGGCATCAGAATAAACGCAAGAAGGGCTAGAATGGCTCGAGAGTTCCAGCGTGCATTGCTGATGTTTAAAATCTGTTGAAGTTTTACAAAGAGTATCTCATTCATCTCAGTGTGGTGACAGAAAACACAACTGAGATGGTAAAGAAACATCATTCCTTAATCTCATTTTTACTTTTGCTAAAGGCTGGTTTCAATTTATCATAATTGCTCATCAAATCCTTTACAAAGAAGTACTCAATGTTTGGTGATTTAGTCAATCCATTCAGCTCATTGTACATGAGAATGCAAAGAATACAATCCAGCACATGGTGTTAGCAACTGATGAACTTAGGTTTATGGTAACCTTTATCTTCAAACATTCAGAGCAGCCGAAAAACAAAGCCTGTCTTCTTTCCAGTATTCCCACTAGTTATATCAGCAACAATAATAACAATTGATCCCCACAGGTTGAATTCCTCTAACACATCATGAAGTCCTTCTGTGATTGTTTGAGCTTTCCCCACTTTCAATTTCAGCGCAGTCAACTTAATTTTTTTTGCTTCAATTCTTGAGGACCACTGCCTGATATTTAAAGCCATCAATGTGTTTGTCACCAAATTGTATGCTCCATTTCTCCAGCGTGCTTACTAAGTGTTTCTTCACCTGAGCAGCTTTTATGTATATAGCTGTGTATATTGCTGACTAGCATGGGTGTCTTGCAATGCATGTTAGATTATGTTTACTTTTGCTTGTTAATGCTGCAATATTATTATCTCAAGAAGTGTCTTTGCTGTTTTCTTATAAGCTGGATTCTAGACCTACTTTTAGACCAATCAGGTGGCGTTGAGCTGGTAACTGTGGACAATGTTGCTTTGATTACCATCTTTTGCTTGAATGGGTGTATGGTCGTGGTACTAGCAAGTTTGCCAGTGGAATAACCAACCTGGCCTTTGCTCTCAATTTTCTGTTTACACATGCTCTTATCCTCTTTGCACAACTATTTATCTTTAATCTTAGTGATGTCAAACAGTTCAATCAATGCATTAAAGTTTTCTTTCTTTCTACAGCGCTCATAGTCTTTCAAAAGTTTTGCTAATTTTGTACAAATGACTTGATCAGATACATGTGGAAAGTTCAATGTTTTGCTCCATAGAGCTTTAAGGTCAACAACAATTACATCGATTCTCTCTCTCTGTTCTTTGGTGGTAGATTCAAGAAATTTGAAGCATCCAATGACTTGGTTTTTTGGACCATCAACCCACCTTTTTATAAATCTCTATATGTAACAATGATTAGATGGGATGGTAATTTTAATTTACCGAATACTATCCCGTTACTTTTTTTTCTCCATTTTGAGCACTATATATATATATATATATATATATATATATTATATATATATATATATATATATATATATATATATTTATGTATATACATACACACTTGTGTACTTAATACATGGGATGGGGTGTTTATTAATTTTCAGAAAAATTTTCTCACCCACCAAACTTATTAAGACCCTCCCTTACCCTACGGTTTTCTAATTTTTAGTTATTATCAACAAAAAAATGATATATCAGAACTAAAAAAAAGTCAGTGTAAACTGGTCATAAAAATTAGAAAGTATATCAGTCACTGATAAAAATAAAACTTTTAGGCTTTAATAATCATCAACCTATAAAAAATCTTGTAAATCTTTATTGACACTTGAACTAAATTGCTTCATGCGTGTTCTGTAAAAAATTGTTTATTGTGTATTCTATAAAAAATTCCCACCCACCCTTTTCTTACTACTCCCTTTTCCTTGTACTAAGCACGCAAGAAAAAATATATGCATGAATAACAAGTCTTTTTTTAACATATACATCTGGCAATTATACCATATTTCAATGTTATTATACTTTGTGTTATTATATAAATGTTATTATACTTTTATACTTTATCATTGCACTCATTCACAACTCCAGAATACTTCAAAACACACTCTTTGACACAAAAAGAAACATCCTATTACAAATAAGATTGTTTTCATCTTCAACACCTTTTTATGTCTTCATTATATCTTTTAGTAGACCATTAAGCAGTAAGTGGTCAATGACGCATCAAAAGCAGTATCAGTCAATGACGAAATCTGACAAAGGCATTGGCAGCTTTGTTAATAAAATTCGGTCTGGAGGAACTTTCTAGGAACTCCAAGAAACTCAATTTGTTTAGTGTTTATAAATTTGCATAGTGTTTATAAAACAACTAATAATGTTCTTTATTCTTTTTTGAATATATTATAAATCTGAAAGTTAAAATTGCTGGTATTCATTAATAATAACAAATAATATGAAATTAAACCTTTAATAATTATAATCATACTTATAAGGTATAACTTAAGGTATACTTTATACACAAAATATAAGGTATTTATAAGGTATACTTTATACACAAAATAATATGAAAAATAAAAACATGTTATCCTACTGAAGCATAAGGTAAAACAATTTTAAATAGTTATACTAAACATTTATAACCTAAATATTTAAATATTTAGCATTTAGGTGAAAAACACAATATTCTCCAAAGAAGTTATGTTAAATGTTTAGTATAACTATTTAAAATTGTTTTACCTTATGCTTCAGTAGGATAACATGTTTTTATTTTTCATACTATTTTGTGTATAAAGTATACCTTATAAATACCTTATATTTTGTGTATAAAGTATACCTTATAAATACCTTATATTTTGTGTATAAAGTATACCTTATAAATACCTTATATTTTACGACTTAAAAAAAATGACTGAATAAAAAGTAAACTTGTATTAGTATGATATACATGTTTATCTTCCATGTATATATTCGTTTTTTTTTTAAGTGCATTATTTTTCTTAAACAATTTGTTATTCTATATTTCTATATTTTTAAAATTTCAATATTTAAGTTTTTTATTTTATTTAGAACAAAAAGTTACAATATTTTATTTGTGCAGCATCTTTGAATAGGTTTTAACTTTTTTTTTTTTTTTCGCCTGTTTAAATTGTTTAGTTCAAAGAGAATTAAAAAATTTACATTTATTTATTTCTTTTGGTAGAATCGTAGCTCATGGGGATTTATCATCTATATCAATGTGTAAATTTGCTCAAAATCTGTGGTTACTGGCTATTAAAAACACTAATGTTGATCAAAATTTTATGGTATGTTCTATTTGACTTGAATAATTTTCAATGTTATTAGGTGCTATTAACTATACTATGAGGTGTTGATTTTAATGGTATGTTAGTTTGACTGCTATGAAGTTTTATTTTCATTGTTATGTGCTAATACTCTGAATGTTATAAGACTTAACTACTGCATTTGTAGTAATATCTTGCTATGAAGTATTTTTTATGCATAACAATTTTTTATTACCTTTAATAGTTTATTACAATTTTTCGACTGACTGAATACTTGACATCTTTTTTATAAGTCATTCTAGTTTTTACTATTTGTTAATCATTTGGAAGTTAATAGTAGATTAGTAGAAATTGAAAACACATAAATTAAAATAAAGCTTGAAAATAAAAGAAAATATAGCTTAAAAAACAGAGATGAAGTAGAAAAAAGACTTTTAAATAAAATAAATACTGTTAAAAATTTGACTCGTCTAATTATCGTCCCATTAGTCTTCTTTCTATCATAAGCAAGGTTTTTGAATCTTTAATTAGCAAACACCTAATCTCTCATCTTGAATCTAATAACTTATTTTCTGATCATCAATATGGATTTCAATCTTCTCGTTCTACAGCTGATTTGCTAACAGTTATAATCGATAGGTTTTATTGTGCATTAGAGAGAGGTGGAGAGGTTAAGGCTATTCTCTTGATATTTCTAAAGCTTTTGATAAAGTTTGGTATGCTGGTCTTCTCCATAAGCTTTCTTTTTACAGTGAATCAGGTAACATCTTTGAGATTATTGAATCCTTCCTTTCTAATCTTAGTGTAAAAGTTATCCTCTATGGACAGCACTCTTTTTCATATACTGTAACTTCAGGGGTTACCCAAGGTTCTGTCCTTGGCCGTTAATGTAAAATTAAAAAGAGTATACTCTTTTTAATTTTACATTAACGATTTTCCAGATATTCTCACATGTAAGGTGGCATTGTTCGCTGATAATACTACCATTTATTCTTGTCTTGACAAGAAGCCAACACTCTCTGATTGCTTGGAGGGGGCATTTGAGCTTGAAAAAGATCTCACTTCTGCTACAGCATTATGAACGGTAATGTACTCGATTAGTCATCTACCCTTGATCTTCTAGGATTTATTCTTACTTCCGATATTTCTTGGAAACCATATATCAAATCCGTAACAAAACTAGCATCTGCTAAGGTTGCATCTCTTTATCAAGTTCAACACTTTTTTACTCCAGATTCTATTCTTTATCTCTATAAATCTCAAATCCGTCTTTGTATGGAATACTGTTGCCATATCTGGGGCGGATCTTCGAATGTTGTCTTTTTTCTTTTAGACAATGTGCAAAAACGCATGTTGTAAACATAGTTGGACCTGCTCTTGCAGCCAACCTCTATCACCACTATAATGGGCACTGCTCTGAAGAGCTAGTGTCTCTTGTGCCATCTACTAAAATTCATTCTCGTGTTACTCGTCATTCAGTTAAATCTCATCCTTTTTCTGTGGCTGTTTCGAAGTGCTCAAAGAACTCTTATTCGTCTAGTTTTTTTCCTCGAATATCAGTTCTTTGGAATTCGCTTCCTCTATCTGGCTTTCCTGATTCATAAAATTTGTAATCTTTTAAGTTGTCTGTTAATCGTTGTGCTGCTCTATAAACTTAATATTTTCTCGTTAAGTAACTTTCAACTCTAATAATGGTTGCTTCCAGCCTTGTTAAAAGCGAAGATGTTGAAAAAAAAAGTCGATTAAATATATTCGATTAAAGTTCTTTTTGTGAATAATGTGAGTAATGTGAGTCGAATATACAAAAAATTAAAGCCCTAAAATTAGAATTTATATTTTGCAGTAATAAATAAAATGTTCTCTTAATAGATATTTTATATACTTATTTTGTTTTATTTTATAGAAACGATTGCGAAAAACAATAGAATTTCGTGCATTACGAGACTTTTCAGGATTTCCTGAATTACTGCAGTTAATAACGGATATAAGATAATTTTTAGGAATTTTTTATATAATATTTTTTTATAAATAATTATGAAAAATCTTTTCAATTTATTTAATAAAATTGTCAAAATCGGTTCATGTCATGATGTCGTTTAGAGTTTTAGGATACAAATTAATTGTATACAAAGAATGAACAACTTAAGAGGTTTTTTTTTATAATTGTGTTGTCAGTGATAACAATTATAAAAAAGAGCTCGTAATTGGCTTAATTTTTGATAACTTATTACACCATTTTTAAAAAGAGTCAAAAAACATTGTCACATAGTGCTGTTTACATTTTTTTATTTTACTGCTGTTTATGGAATCAGACAAACAAAGGACTAGAAGGCTGATGTTTGACATAATCCATTAATTCTTTTGATTGGCTTTAAATATCAGTTTTATAGATGTTTTAAAGCTGTAAAATTGATTCAGTTTCTCTAATAAATAAATTGTATCAAGCTTTTTTTTTTTTTTTTTTATACAAATATCTCAAGGAAATCACATCGTATTATTAAATCTTATTTGAAGCATTATTGATCAGGTTGATACTAAAATCCCCGACTAAATAAATATGTTTTCTAATCCCCGACCAAATAAATATAAATTTTGGATGAAAGCGCGCTGCATTAAACTCAAGCAAATCAAGTTCCTTAATTTGTTTCACCGCATTAATGCCAAGTTTTGTCAGATATAATTTTAAAATCGTGTTTAAGTTCATCCAATAAATAAAATTATATGAAATAAATAACATTGTATAAAATAAATGTTTTTTATTCAAACATGGCCCATGTGTGTGTAATTGATTACACACGCGCATATATATCTTCAGCTTTGAATACGAGTGTCGTATCGGTAATTTATTGAAAATTTACATAAAAATGTAATTATCTAGTTATGTAAATTTAACATTATGTTAATCAAAAAATTCTTTTTGTATGACGTTATATAAAAATTAATTTTTAAATTTACATAAATTAGATAATTACATATTTATATACAATTTTACTTAATTTTCGATACAAAACCTGTACTCCGATATGTATACAACAAGTTTTACCATTATAGGAAAATGTAAAAGTTTATAATAAGAGAAATTACTGGCAGCAAAAAAAGTACATCTCACCCTTTGCCAAACATGGTTAAACATAATAATGAATTTTTATATGATTTTATCAAATTATGGAAGAGTTTAATAAATGTTTTGTATCTGTAGGACCAAATCTTGCAAAAACATTCCTATAGCAAACAGTTTAATGAATGATCTATGTTTCCCTCTAAACTCTTACTTGAACTCTTTTGAATTATCTTTTGAAAAGTTTAAAATTGTATTTAAAATGTTGAAATCTAACAAAGCAGTAGGCCCTGATGGTATTAACGGCAACATTATTATAAGTTCATTTGATTTTTTAAAAGATATACTCTTTAAGATTTTTTCAATATCAATTAAACAATTGAATTGTGGAAATTTTCCGCAAGCTCTAAAATTAGCAAAAGTCATACCAATATTAAAAGGTGGTGACATTGAGAATATAAGTAACTATCGTCCAATTTCACTACTTTCTGTATTCTCTAAAGTCTTAGAAAGATTTTTGTACAATAAAATTTATAATCATCATTCTACAAACAATTTATTATACAGCAATCAATATGAATTCCAAAAAAACAATTCCACTGAACATGCCATTTTACAATTTACAAGAAATATATTTGACTCATTTGAAAATTCTCAATTTACTTTAGGTGTTTTTATTGACTTGGCAAAAGATTTTGATACTATTGATCACAAAATTCTTTTTAAAAAGTTGGAGTGGTACGGAATTAATGGAAATATATTAATTTGGCTTAAAAGTTACCTAAATAATCGGAAACAATTTGTTTATGCGGATGATAACGTATCATCTAATTTGTTAAATATTTCATGTGGAATTCCTCAAGGATCCATATTAGGAACCCTCCTATTTCTAATATATATTAATGATCTACCAAAAGCTTCTAACCTAATGACAATTATGTTTGCTGATGATTCTAACTTATTTCTTTCTCATAAAAAATTTTTTACACTTTTTAGCAACTCAACGCCGTTAATGCAAGTTCTCAAACTTTTTTGTCTTGTTTGTTCTCGGTGATAACAAACATATTTTTTTTCCGGTCTGCAACATTTGTTTTTTAAACAATATGATATGTTAAGTTTTAAAAGATATGTTAAGTTTAAGCAATATCTATATATATTGTTTAAAACTTAACATATCTTTTGCGATGGAGTATGAAAATATGTATATATATTTTTTACAAAAAAATAAAAAATATGTATATTCAAATAAAAAATATATATTAATCTATGATAATTTAAAGACCGGAATTTTAGTTAAATAGTTTTATGGCATTATAAAATAGGGATGGCTCATATCACAGTAATGTTTGAATTTTGAGCTTAGACTTTTAAATAAACCTTAAGAGGTTTAACTTTAAAAGTCTAACTAGTCGTATGTCAATTTGTGTGTTCTTCACACTCATACTAATAAAAACTTTCATATAAAATGGAAAAAACAGATTTTAAACTTGAAATAACTAATTTTTTTCGACCTTTAATATGTTTGCAGACATATGACTGGTTAGAAATTAAACATATAACTTAAAACTTGTTTGAAAAAGTTGTTTACTCAGTTTAATGATTTATCTTCATTGAGAGCAGCACTATTTTATACCAAGATATGGTCCATCAACTATAAAGCAAAATTTTATATCTGAACTTGAGTAATTAAAAAAAAATTTAACTTTGTTTGATTTTAGACAAACTAAAGCGCTAGGAGAAAAAAAAACTTTTTTTTCTAAAAATTATTCGGGTTAAAAAAATGCAGCGAAACATAACCTTATTATAAAAACGCAAAATTCGTGTATTTTCCAGTACATGCATTAACCGCGTTGAGAACATAAACATTGAACTAGCCAAAATTTCCGAATGGTTTAGATTAAACAAACTATTATTAAATATTGATAAAACTAAATGGATTCTTTTTCATCATTAAGGACTTACGGCTTTTATCTTTTTTTGATTGTTTTTTTATATAAAAACGTTTTATATGTTGTAGTTTTACAACTTCTATTTTTTATTATTTTGTATTACGGTATAGATTAAGAGGCTTCTAATAAATATTATTCCTGAAATTCATTTGTGACAGTATTCTCCATTTTTTTGTTTTCGACACTATTCCTTAAATTCATTTGCGACACTATTCCATTTTTTTGTTTTCGACACTATTCATTAAACTTCTTTGCGACATTATTATTTTTTCTATTTTCGATACTATTCCTTAAATTCATTTGCGACATTATTCCTTATTCTGTTATTCGACAATCAATCATGCGACAACTCACGACACTTTTCCTTTTTCACATTTTCGACAATCAAATTTGCGACAATAAAAATTTGTGACAATCAAAATTTTGCGACACTATTTTGCCACACCGTTTAGTAAAGTCATATTTTTTATAATCAACAATTTCACAACATTCCTGATAATTGTTGTTTTTATTGTTTTAGTGACGCGTTGCGCATAAGTGACCGAAGTTATAGTATATAAAAATTTTACTAATTTTTTAAAAAAAAACCCTACTTAGAATTTTCCATCAAACATTATTTTTGCGGATTTGCAGTGGACCTATATAGGTATTATTTAAACGGTTACTAAATGGTCAGCTAAGTAATCGATGAGCAGTGGTCCGCTCAAAATGCCTATATAGGTAATATATTGAATATATTAGGTAATAGTATAGAATTTCCGTGGACCTATATAGGTCCACTGAAATTTCACTATAGAATGTTTAGTGGGTTGCAAATCAAAAACTTTTTTTTTCAAATAACTTAGTGACTCTTAATAATACTCGTGCTAAATTTAATCATTTTATTCAATACTTTGCATGTTTTACATTTCAATGTTAGGCATAATTTTAAAATTCTCGTTTAGCAGCCAAGACGCAGTGGTAGCGTACTTGCATCAGAAACAAAAGATCCCTGTGGTTCAAACCCCACCTCTGGGCAAGTTTTGCGACATCAGTTAGGAAGGAGGTTGTAAACTTCCAATTGAATGCTCATTCGCGGTGTTCTGTGACAAGACCGTAAGGACTTCTTGGGGCACCTAAATAAAATTAAAAACAAAACAAAAACAAATATCATTTTAATGAGAGTTATTATTTTTTTATGATTCTTATACACGAAATGACAACAAACAGTTGAAACTAAATTCCAATGAGCAAATCCAGGTTAAGAGTTTTTTATAAAATCCTGACCCGAATATAATATTGCTTGAATATCGGATTCGTTTTTAATAGAGAAAAGTTATAACAAATTTTCTACAATATATTAAAAATATAATAAACATATTAAACTTTTATCTATCGCAAATTATTATAAGAAAATGAATATAAGAGTCATTTTCTCATTCCGTCAACTCTGTTACTGAAATTTTGTCCTACAGCTGTAAAAACGCAATTCTTGTACAAGTAACATAAAAAACAGCACCGTGGGTAGTAATACTTATCGTTAATATAAAATAGCGTTTTATCGGATATTTCCAACTAAAATTTAAAATTTTGTGTGCACAATTGTTAATCAAAAATGTCCACTCCGTAGATGTCCTGCATCTAGGACTATATTGTTATACTCAATAATTTTTTTTCTTTTGTATTAAGGCTAGTCGGGGACATAATTTGGTGCTTTAGACATGCTAATATATGGTATTTTAACACATGTATTATTTTACACCTTATCCTGTTGTAGCTCTTGTCAAAAATCTCGTGCCGAAATTCAGAAAGCGTTTCGGGACAGACAATTAAAAAAAAATGCAGACATATTTCGTGAAAAAGAACGCAAACGTTGGCATATGCGGCGTGAGCTGAAGAAGGTTAAAGTGATATCAGAATTATCAGAAAAAAAAATCGAATTGATCGTCGCTGTTGGGGCGTCCAGAAAGCAAAATTTAGAGCTGCAAAAAGAAAGATGGAAACATCGTAATCAGAGTCACCGGAACGCGAGTTAAGTAGGAATAACGAACGCAAACAAAGAGGTAGAGCAAAGGTTGCTTACCGAAAAACAAAGGCGCATAGAAAAATACAAACATTAACGGACGAGTTGGAAATGGCTAATTATTCAACCCAAAAATACAAAAAACGTTGGTTAAGGCTTAAAAGTTTCCTGCCTGGTTTACAAGCAAATTCACCTACAACCACTGATAGATCATGTACTTCTTCTATAGAAAACGGTTTTCTTACAAATGAAACAAGCAGAATGTCAAATTTATTAGCAGGTAATAAAACCCCAAACTTTTCTTTTTCATCAAAAGTACAACTCCAAGTAGCGAATGCCATCATGGTAATGCATCGCTTGATGCTGAAACACAGGATTTGATCAGAGAGTTTCTTACACGTGATGACAATTACAGAATAACAAGTGGAAAGAAACAGACTGTAACAGAAATGAAGATAAAAAACAAAAGCGACTACTACTCGATTCATTAATAAACCATTATGAAAAATTTAGCGCGGAATATACGTGCGGAATTTTACATGTTTACTAAAGAAATGTATTTTATTTATTATTATTAAAGTAAATAATGACGAGTAGCAAAAAAACGCAGCATCTTAATCTAGTTCTAAAAAAAGAAATTAAAAATGCTTGCATACTTCATCAAGGAGAAGTTGGTCGTAATAATAACAAACTGTGTGTTTTACTGAAAATGCGCTTGCGAAAGTAAAGAATGCTTGGTAAGCCACAACCTTCATGTCCAACTCAATTTATTTCTTTATATATGCCTAAAACAATGGTACAGAAAAAACAATAAATAGCATGGATTTGATAATAATATTTTTTTTACTTTTGTCAAACTCGAAATGACTTTAAAATCATAAACATTCTACCTGATACGTGCCCAACAGGTCTCTTGTTTCATTACAGATGTTACGATAAGTATTTGAATATAAAAACATTAAACATTCTACAATATCGGAAAAATAGAGCAGAAAAAGAGAGTGTAAGCGTGGATGATGCATCCTCATCTGAGCGCAGAATCTCAGCTCGGAAAAGAGATAGATCAAGTAAATTAAAATCCCTTGGGTGGGAAATGCAAACCAAAGAAAATTACCCTCAGTTTTCACGTTTTTTTAATTGGTTTTCACGTTTTTTTATTGTTTTATGAGCAACTTCAAACTTAAAATAACTCCAGTGTTTCAGGAAAAATTAATGCGGATAAAGAATGTTGCGTTTGCTATCGCAAAAAGACTAATAAAGATAGGAACGGATGTGAAACGCTTGCAAAATGCGCTACGGAAAGTGCATCAAACATGTTGAAAGGAAACACTGTAAGTAAAGCTGACATCCCTTGACTCATGGCTAGTATATCGGGCACAGAATGGCAAACCATAATTTCCTTAATCATATATTATCATTGGTTTTGTTACCAAAAAAGGATACCAGAATATTTCCAGAATATTTTCAAAAGATGTCCGCACTATTAGCTATCTTCCTGCTATTAACTCATCGCCTACAAACTTGATCACACTGCTTGAAGTTCTGCTCCAGTCAAAAGCCTAAGCCGAGAATCTTGGTCTCTCAGAAACTGACGTTGCAATGGATCAAGCTATATATGCAAAAGCGATTGAAATCCTGATGAACCTAAACATATTGATCTTAAAAGATTTGTTGTCCTCCGAATGGATGCATTTCACCCATGATGCCAGATTACAAGACTGGATAACTGAAGCTGATATAGCCAGTGGGTGGTTTCTTTGCCGTTTAAATCATATTCCTCACCTGATTTCGTTAACCGTTTAACGGAAGTAAATAAGTTTGCCTTAATATGCCTCAAGTCTGTGAACTGTTTTTTTTTTTTGTTCACCTCCTCAAGGCCGAGATGACCACTACAGTCGGGAAGGCTACTTTTTGTAGTTATAACCCTCTCTCAACTCTATAACTCCGAAACACGAACCTCGACGAACAAGGCCACTGCGCGGAGAAACAAATTGAGCGCGGTACTACTAGGAACGTGGTGGGGATCGAACTCGAAACTTCTCGCTTATGAGGCGAGTGCTCTACCACTACACCACTACCGCATTCAGTTTATATAGTTCATTCAATTTAATGATGATATTAAAATTACACTTTGATTATTTCAAGACGTATTATGACAATTTAAAATCCTTGTTTGATAATGATTTCTTCAAAACTTTAGATGATTACTCAAATATGTTAAATGATATTGATATTTCCGGACCAACATCCGCCTTTTGGTTTTTCTTTATTGAAATATTAAATTTTTTTTTTGCTTTGTTCCGTTCAACGAAGGTTAGTAACTGGACACTTCATTTGGAGACAACACACCAAATGCTACCGTAGTTTTTTGCATATGGTTGTCCGAATTATTCTCGCTTTTTAACTTTCTATTGGACCGAAATGATGCAAACTCCTAAAACTCATCCAAGTATTTATCAATAGGTTATGTAAGCTTGTACTCCAAAATATTTTATGTGGATTTCAACAAGTTTTAGTTTTAAAATTAGCTTCAAATTAAATCTTTATAATTTATTATCTTTTTGAAGGGATGGAAACTTCTCCGTAAGAAGAACAAGCGGTACGTTAAACAAAGTTCCATATGACCAATGCATTGAACAAACTATAAATCGAGATCAGAAATGCCAAGAAGGAATAAAAGGTTATAGTACATCTGAAGGAGCTTATCAACTTGAGGTTGAATGGATGCTCATTCCATTCAACCTCAAGTTGATAATGCTTTACAGTTAATTTCCTGTGCATGTAAAAAGTCAAAATGTGAAACACGGGTTTGTCTTTGTCGATAGCACTGATTGAATTGTACGGTTTTGTGCAACTGTTGAAACTGTGAAAACACAAATGATTGGGACGGCACTTTAATAGAATATTATTTGACTGATTCCGATGCAGTTTCAGGATTTACTGAAACTGATTGAATATCTATTTATGATATATATATATAAATATATATATATATATATATATATATATATATATATATATATATATATATATATATATATATATATATATATATATATATATATATGTATGTATATGTATATGTACAGGGGCTCATAAGACTTCATGATGCCCGGGGTAGGTCATTATTAATTTACTGAATGCCTCTACCTTAGCATCACTAAATTAAAAATAATAAAACACTTCTAGTATTTTTTGTCCACTAATGATGCCCCATAAACGTGCTGCCTAAGGGAAACTGACCCACACACTGTGCGCCCCTGTATATGTATATATTCAGATACTTTTTCTCCCTCTCTATGTATATAATATATATATATATATATATATATATATATATATATATATATATATATATATATACGCACACAAAGACATATATATATATGTGTGTTTGTGTGCATATACTGTATATGCCTCTGTATATATATATATATATATATATATATATATATATATATATATATATATATATATATATGATGACATGTTGGTACACATTTGATAATAATAAAAAAAAAAATAAGTAAGAGAAAAAGGCAGTTATATAAGCCCCCCTCACGAATAAAGAGTATGAGGCCCCCCTCCCCTTCATTATAACGATGACATGACGTCAACGGCATCACGGCAACGGCAACGGTGCGATGGCATCGGTGCGATGGCATCAGTGCGATGGCATCAGAGCGATGGCATGAGAGCAGTGCGGTGACAGCACAGCGGTTACGTCATAGCGGTTACGTCATAGCGGCGGTGCCATGTCAGTGGCACCATATGGGAGGGCACTTTAACGGCGATAAAAGGGACACCCCCAGGAGCGGCGATAAATGACCGCAACCAATAAATATGCTGCAGCGATAAAAAAAAATAAAAAGGCGGATATATATATATAACGTCACTGGTGTCATATATGGACGTGGCGTTACGTTGAGGTCATATTATGGCAGTTCTATTGCGGTTCTAAATAAATAATATATTGCACTATTACAATTATTATATAACAACATATATAGAGTTTATATTACCTTAGTATATATTACCTTTTTATTAATACCCATCTATGCACGACATTGCCTACTATTCTTTTTTTAATATTTTTTGGTATATTTTTATATTTTTGACGGGTTGCCTTTTTCTCGTATGTAACCCGCACACATGGCATTTTATTAACTACTACTTTAGGCTGAGGACCTAGATCATTTAATAACTTCATTGTATAAGCGTTATATTTAGCCTTGCCGTTATTCTTTTTTATATTAGTTCTCGTTATTTTTTTACTTCTGACCATTTTTTTTTTTTTCTTTTTTATTACATAATATGAATATCACTATAATATATCTATTTATATTACTTACCGCATTTTTGATCCTTTTGTTAGAACCCATTTTATAATATGTTTTCCGACTCGCTTTTTTCTTATATTCACTTTGTTTCGTTTATAACGTTGTTTGGTTTTTCTTTTGCACATATATCCGTACTTTCTATCTACAGAGGACCGTTCGATTTGAAAATCAATATCGGAATCTAGGCGTCTTTTTGTTTGTTTTGTTATGGCCATTCTATATAATATCACTTTATATTATTATATGTTTCGTTTCTTAATATTTTTTCATATATGATTTAAATATATATGTGAACGATACGCCTCAATCCTATTATACGCATATCTTCCTATATTATATAGCGCCCAACAGTAAACGTTTAGGCACTACAATATAAAGCACTAAAAACGGTCTAATTAATTACCCATTACCGTTATTGTCCATTTATCGCCGTTAAAGTGCCCTCCCATATGGTGCCACTGACATGGCACCGCCGCTATGACGTAACCGCTATGACGTAACCGCTGTGCTGTCACCGCACTGCTCTCATGCCATCGCTCTGATGCCATCGCACTGATGCCATCGCACCGATGCCATCGCACCGTTGCCGTTGCCGTGATGCCGTTGACGTCATGTCATCGTTATAATGAAGGGGAGGGGGGCCTCATACTCTTTATTCGTGAGGGGGGCTTATATAACTGCCTTTTTCTCTCTCTCATTTTTTTTTTTATTTTTCTGATATTTGTACAAAAATTTCTTCATATATATATATATATATATATATATATATATATATATATATATATATATATATGTGTGTGTGTGTGTTACACAAACATATATATGTATATATATATATACATATATATACATATACATATATATATATATATATATATATATATATATATATATATATATATATATATATATATATATATATATATATATATATATATATATATATATATATATATATATATATATATATATATATATATATATATATATATAGCCATTGCCCTGATCTTTTTGCTGGAGAACGCGATAAAAGTTTTAATTTTAATTAGTATAGCGCTGGGCGTTCCTCCGTTAAAATCAGAACTGTGGTAGCCCTATATATATATATATATACGCACACAAACACACACGCATGCAAAAAAATCGAAAATGTATTTATCCTTGATGTAAATGAAGTCATCAATCAAGAACTTCGCCTCTTGTAATATTTTCTCTCTTAAAAACCTGTTCACGAAATGTTTTTTTAGGAAGAAATTACCTTTCGTTTAACGTAAATATATATATATATATATATATATATATTTGAAAAAACGATTAGTGTGGCGTCATCAGTACCAAAAGAGGGCCCAAATTTGACCCTTTAAGCACTTTTAGAATTGCTCGTAAGTTTTTCTTAAGATGTTGTTATTTATTATAAGGTTTTCTCAAGAGGTTATCTAACTTTTAACGTAAATCTGTATTTTTTACTTTGATAAAAAAATATACGTATGAGCGTGACGTCATCAGTCTTAAATAAGGGCCCAAATTTGACCCTTTAAGCACTTTCAGAAAGGCACGTAAAGTTTTTCTTACTCAAGACATCAATCTTAAACTATTTAATTAGTTTTTGTAATGTCCACTTCATTTCCAAGAAAAAATTACACGTAGCGTCCAGACTATAGGTAATTAAAGTTTTTAAAATTGACGAGTATTAACGTTTTTTAATGTAATTTTTTAAACTTCAACATCAAATTAGAGCACTTCCTCTTGATTTTTAGACCTTTGTTTTTGTAACGATTCTTAATCAGAATAAAACTTTCTACCATAATAATAATTTAAAGAGGGATTGGGTGGAGAAGGGGGCAGTAGAGCACTTAACATATATTACCGTGTTATGCATACCATGTTTAGAGTATATTTATTTATAAATTATAAATAAATATACTCTAAACATAGTATGCATAACACGGTAATATATGTTAAGTGCTCTACTAAATAATTAAATAATAATCCAAAATATTCTTGTACATAATATAAAAACAAGATATGTATTACATATGTACTAAATAATTAAATAAATTAAATAATAATATTCTTGTACATAAGCAATATAAAAATAAGATATGTAATACATATCTTGTTTTTATATTGTTTATGTACAAGAATATTTTGGCTGTATTAAATACGCTTAAATACAATAAAATGCGACTAAAAAACGCAATCTCTCTCTTTTTTTTTCTATGGTTGATGTGATATCTCCAAGTAATTGTGATATTCTATCACAATTACTTGGAGATATCACATCAACAGATCAGAATTTTCTATGAGTGACACCTCCTTTAACATTATTGAGTTATTATATTCATTAATAATAAATTATTAAAGTTAATTATATTGATACAACTATAATTGTTATTATTACTCTTGATTTCTTCTCTTTCTTCTTTACCTTTTTCATTTTCTTCTCTTTTTTTTTTTCTCTCTTCTTTTTCTTATCTTCCTCTTATTCTTATTCTTATTACTGTTGTTGTTGTTGTTGTTGTTGTTGTTGTTATATTGTTAATAAAAATAAATCTTATTGTTTGTTTTTGATACAAATATAAATATAAATATATGTAAATAATTTTCAGATGGCTACACAATGCAATGACTTAGCAGCAGAAAATCGATTGAATCCTATTATATGTGTTGTTTTACAAGGTGTATACGATGTTGAAAGCCCATTATCATTACTACATGGCATGCCACATATTCTTATTTTTATATGGAACAATATTAAAGCATTCTGGAAAGAACATATAAAAGTTGGAATAAATAAGAATTCTTTTATTAATGGAAATAATGAGATTGAAATTGATTCACTACCATATTCACTTATACAAGATAGTTTGAAATTTCCTTCACCAAATAACTTAAATATTAATATGATGCCATTTGTGATGAGTTCCAGTTTCCGCAATTGTAAATTACCTAAAAATACAAAGCGCTATTGGGATATTATTAAATTATGTATTGATGAGCAATCTAGAAATTCTAAAGATGAAATAGGAAAAATATGGTTTTTGACAATTCAAGAGAGTATTGTTGATCAAGGTACTTCCCAACGGAGACCGGGGCTTCACACTGAAAGCCCTGGATTTGTTTATATTAAAAATGACAGTCTGTCAAGTAGTAAAGACATTTTGGAAAATGAAAAAGCATGTAATAAAAAAGTTCAAATTGGAGGAGGTCATTCTGAAATTTCTCCTTACTTTATTGAATGGGGTGGTGGAGTAAATTTTGAGGATGTTTTTTCAGGTGGTATATATATGGCTTCAAACATTGCTGGTTCTTGCAAAGTTTGGAACTGTCAAATACTTCCAGGTGAAGATGGAAAATGTGTAATTAGTGAATTAGGAGATATAGAACATTTAAGAGAGTTTTTGCCTGAATCTGAAGTTATGAAAGAAAATGCATTGTACTGGATAACAGATTGCACTCCTCATGAATCGTTGCCGTTGTCTAATAAAACTTATAGGCAATATATTCGTATAGTCACAAGTAAGGTGTCTATATGGTATGAAGACCATTCTACAAAAAATCCGCTTGGAGTTGTTCCAGACAGTCATATTACTCAAATTGTGCGAGGTTCAAAGTTTGACAAAATACCTTTATGTTTAGCTACATAATTTTTGTTAAATACCCATTTTAAAGGTTTTTTAAAAGCCATTTTTACTCAGAATTTCTACAATACTTTTGATTTAGAATTTTTTACACTTTTTAAATGTATAAATACTCTGTGTATTTGTATATACATACATATATACATTCATACATACATACATACATACATACATACATACATACATACATACATACATACATACATACATACATACATACATACATACATACATACATACATACATACATACATACATACATACATGCATACATACATATATACATACATACATACAGACTCTGTGATTTTTTATTTTTTTTATTTTTTTAACATGTAAATGGTTGTTTTTATTGACTTTTATATGTTTGACTTTGTTTATATGAACTATTTTTAAATAATCATTCATTGGATTATTATTATTTATTGGTTGTGTTTGTATTAAATGCAAAAAGATAATTTAGTTTTAATTAAGATCCCACTACTTCATATTTTTAGAGATATTATAGGGTTATGTGGAAATATATATTAAATTATGCAAAAGTATAAATTAGTTTATGCATCAATATAAATTAAGTTATGAGAAATATAAATAAAATATGCGGAAATATAAATTAAAATGAGAAAATCAAAAAGTATTTATATATATATATATTTTTTTTTTAACATGTAAATGTCATGCGGTAGTGGTGTAGTGGTAGAGCGCTCGCTTTATAAGCGAGAGGTTCCGAGTTCGATCCCCACCACGTCCCTGGTAGCACCGCGCTCAACTTGTTTCTCCGCGCAGCGGCCTTGTTCGTCAAGGTTCGTGTTTCGGAGTTATAGAGTTGAGAGAGGGTTATAACCACAATTAAGTAGCCTCCTTATCTGTAGTGGCCTTCTGGGCCTTGGGGAGGTGAAATAACAAAAAAAAAAATGGTTTTTTTATTGACTTTTTGGTATATGTTTGACTTTGTTTATAATGAACTATTTTTAAATAATCATTCATTGGATTATTATTATTTATTGGTTGTGTTTGTATTAATTGCAAAAAGATAATTTAGTTTTAATTAAGATCCCACTTCTTCATATTTTTAGAGATATTACAGGGTTAAGTGGAAATATATATTAAATTATGCAAAAGTATAAATTAGTTTATGCATCAATATAAATTAAGTTATGCGGAAATATAAATTAAAATATGCGGAAATACAAATTAAAATGAGAAAATCAAAAAGTATATATAAATGAGGCGCCTCACAGGAAAAGGTCTTAGTTTCTAGTTACAGAGATATTTGACATAATAGTTAGTCAGGTCGAAAAATTCAAAAACGAGATTATTGTTTTTTTTTATAGTTTTATCATAATACAATACATATTAGGTGTTTTTTTGTGAAAAAAATTTTTTGGTAGTTGCAAAAAAGGATTTTTTTTAAATGTGGAAAAGGTACCAACTCTTCATCAGAACTGTTTAGATAATGTTCTCTCCTCTAGAAGTAAAGAACTCTTTGTTAATTATTTTTTTATGCTGTATTATTAACGTTTTAGCGTGCCAGTATACAATACTTTTTATTTTTGATCAATAATCGTTAAAAATCCTAAGAGGTTATTGAAAATATAACTTATTTGTATGTTATTTATTAACCCTTTAAACCGAGTATGTTGACCAAATACTTTATTAAATTTTTTGTTATGTTTTTAATCGTAGTACCAACAATTACTGATTGATTGAAAAAGTTCAGATAAAATTAAACTTTAAGTTTAATTTTAATGACTCGTTTAATATTGATGGTTTTTAGTTTTTATGAAGCGGAATCCAGTAATTCTAAAAATGCTGATATAGCAAAGCTTTAGAATAGTTGTGGAACTGATGGTTTAGATCCATTAGAAGTCAACGATGCCCTGCACGATTTCTTTGAATATAGAGATCGTGAAAATGATTTCGATGATGATTTTTTAATGTCTGATTCATCTGATAACCAAGCATCTAGCGGCGATAGATAAAAATCAACCTTTAACCTCGACTCTGCACGATGAACCAATGAGTGAGAATGCACCTTTGGCTTCAACTTCACAGGATAAACTGACGATCCAAAATGACATTATTGTTCTTGATAACATCAATAACAACAATTCCTCTCAGTTCACTTTACTCACAGTTATTTGAAAATAAAGATGAGGAAAAAATACAAAAACTTATAAAATCTGGTTGTGGATGTAATCAAGGAGTAAAAAATAAAAACTGTATGGCGTGCTTCTCACATTCAGAAATACGCGAACACAGACTACAATGTTTTGAGATTTATGGGATGTTTGATCATGAAAATAAACTGAATGACAATATTGTTGCCCAGTTAAGTGCTCTGCTTCACACGAGTGAAAGGCTAATGTGTTGTAATCGCTATTAAGATCAAAATGAAGTTCGATCAAAGACAATGATGGATTATCGGTTTCACGGATACAAGATATGTTTGAAAACATTTCTGTTTTTGCATGGGATTGGCCGTAAACGTCTCCGTCTACTACGCAGGCGAGTAATTAAGTTTGGAATTGCTCCTCGTAGACATGGCAATACTGGAAGACAACCCAAAAATACTTGTACAAAAGTAGATGCCACAGCAGTTGTTCAATTTATAATGAATTATGCTGAAAACAATGCACTAGTTCTACCCGGAAAAACTCGAGGAATATGAGATCATCGGATGATGCTTCTTCCGTCGTGGGAGACAAAGAAAAGCGTACATGAAAAATATAAATCCGCATGTGAATTGTCTGGAATACATTCGCTGCAAATTATAGCTTTCTCAAAGATTTGGAGAATGACCTTTCCTTTTATTGTTATCTAACGTCCGCGCTCAGACATATGCAGTGTGCGTCAGAATAACACTATAAAAATGTCTAAAATGGTTTATCTAGTAGTCAAAAAAGAGCGTATAACTGAGATGTTAAAACATCTAAAGTCAGTTGAGAAAGAGCGTTCCGTTTATCATGATTGTATCAAACTGGCAAAAAAAATGAAATTTCACACATTTCTTTTGACTATGCACTGCAAATCTTTCTACCAAACTTACCAGATCAACCTGGACCTATCTATTTTTTAACTCCGTTTAAAGTTGGGATTTTTGGTATTACAAATGAATTGGCCTGTGTTCAGCACAATTATGTGATACCTGAAAACATGTTAATCGGAAAAGGTGCAAACTGTATTTTGAGTATGATTCATCACTACCTTGCTGAACATAAATGTTGTATCAAAGATGCCCTGTATTGCCACGCTGACAACTGCGTCGGGAAAAATAAAAACAACATTGTAATGCAGTATTTTTCTTAGAGAGTAGCTATTAGGTTAAACCAAAAAATAACTATTATGTTTTTGCCTTTCGGTCACACGAAATTTTCTCCAGATGCAGGATTTGGGATTCTGAAATCCAAGTTTCCAAGTGCAAATACTCTAATTTCAAAATTGAATAAATCAGTCATTGTCGGTGACGAGAATGGTTCAACTTTTTTTCCAACATATGATTGGCAAGAACAGCTTTCACCTAATTTTAAAACGATTCCTAACATCAAGCAATGGTACTCTTTCACATTTCAATTTGATAAACCTGGAGTGATTACTTGTAAGATTGATTCGGACAGTGCGGAGGTAGAATTCAAAATATGGCAACACCAAATCATCTCAAAAATTACCATCCCACAAATATTACAGTTAAAACACAAATAAAAAGTTAACAGGATAACGTTTGCTCAGGTTTTTTATTTTTTAACCTACCATCATTACGAGAATTAAAATACGGATAAATTTGACTTAATATTTAGACTTTGAACAATGAAAACATCACTAACTATCTTAAATTATTTTTTATTTCAAGGTCAAAGCAGCAAATGTTCGCAAAACAGTTCAAGAAACGGTTGGCAATCTAGATTTGGTTTGCCTCCGGTTAAAAGAAAGCCGTCCACATGTTGTTACTACAAACAAGTTGGACATATAAATAAAATGCTAAAAATAGTTTCAGTTTGCTCCAAACAAAAAGAAAATACAAAATTTTGTATTTAAATAAGAGTTGGTACCTTTTTGATTTTACAGATATGTTTCTATTTTTTTATTTTCAAAAAGTTACTGAAGTTTATTTGATGTGAAAATTTGTAACCGTAATCTAAACTGTATTATGCATTTAAAAACAGAAAATTGATAAATTGCAGGGTTTTTTTTTAATTTCATATTTTCTTATTTTGATTTTCTTGTTTTAATTTACATATTACCGCATAACTTAATGTTTCCGCATAATTTAGTTTATATTTCAGCGTAAAGGGTTACGAATTAATTAAACAGGGCCCTGTATAATTAATTCATTAACACTTAACAATTAACCATTTAATAGACATTTCTTCAATTCAATTGCGCAATTGGTTTCTCAGCTTCAAAATGCGCAATTAATTTCTCAAAAATTGCACAATGTATGTGCAATTGGTTTCTCAAAAATTCAAAAAAGTTTCTCAAAAACTCAAAAATGTATGTGCAATTGGTTTCTCAAAAATTGGTTTCTCAAAAATATTGTGCAATTGGTTTCTCAAAAATTGCGCAATTAATTTCTCAGCTTAAAAAAGAGGCCAGTATGGAACAAACTAAGTTAGTAGTTTTGCTCCTAAATAAAAATGTCTCATTATAACTCTAGCATTATCAGACCGAAAACGATGAAAAAAGGTGGAAGAGAAAAATATTGATATCATGGTGTTGAAATTTATTTTATAAGTTTCACTTTAGGCTTGAGGAGATAAAAATTAGTTCAGATTGCGGTAAAAAAATTTTAAAAAAAGGAAATGAAATTCCAAACTTGTATTCATTCAAAACAACATAAAAAAAGTTACATAGAAAATCATGTAAAAAGTCAAAATATTCAGAGTTCACAACTAAGTGAATCGATAAAGAACTTAGATACATTACTGGATTTCACAAATAGTGAAAACTGTAAGCTGTAAGTTACCATATTTTTTCGGATGGTAAGCTGTTACCATCCGAAAAAATAATCATGTAAAAGATTAGTTTTTGAAAGCTTTTTTTTAAAGTTTTATTTTCTTCAAGCTTGCTTGAAGAAAATAAAACTTCAAAAAAAATCAACAACCAATTGAAAAGTAATATTTTTAGCTACGAAAAAGATAATAAATGTTTTAACTCGTTCATTGGCACAAGAAAAAAAAATTGACATTTCATTTGAATATTTAAATCCTAGAAAAGAACGCGAAAATATGAAGTATTATTACTGATCTGAGGAAAAGTTATTCAAAGAATTGTTTACATATCCTTCATACTTTACACAAGAATCTGGTTATAGGTCAAAGATAAAATCAACTGACTATTCATGTTTTTAAGATGACTTAGACTTTTATTTAAATTTTACTTCCTTTTTATTTAAGACACCAAAATCTACTGTGTCAAGATCTCATTATTTGGTCAAATTTGATATACCTTAAACTTGGTGCAATACTATTTTGACCTAATTTAAATCACCTAAAACTTAATATGCCGTAATGTTTCAGAGAGGCTTATCCTAAAACAAAAGTTATTATTGACTGTATTGATTTTCTTTTTTTCTTTTTTTTTTTTTTTGCCATATAAATTTATTAAAGTCGTAAAGCATAATATAAATACAAATAGCAGGGGCAAGAAGAAGACATAATTGGTCTTATCACTAAGCCCCTTAGTCTAAACCGTAAATATAAGACAACAAAAATTAAAAAACGTAACACTATAAAACACTATATAGTATAAAACGTTTTTCTATAGACTTAATAAAATAAAAATCATCGGTCCTAAAGTTCTACTTTAACTTTTTGTTTTTGTATTGGTATTGTATTTTGTATTTAGAAAAATTTAAAAAAAAGAAAAAAATGAGTTAGCATTAAGAAACTACTAGCATCTGCTTCCATTTTGACAGCTTCACTATCAGTATTAATATTATTTTGTCTGTTTTAGTTTAATTTAATGATCTGATATCAGTATTTTTCGTTGTAGAAAAAATGGTAAAATATTGTCGCTTGTCCCAGGAAGAGCGCCTCCGTGCTGTTTTCAAGGCAGAAAATGATGAAAATTATAGTAAAATTGCAACAATTCTAGGTTCTACTGCAAGCGGCATCAGGAAAATTGTTAAGAAGTATCAGAATTCAGGTTCTACAGCAGACAAGGCACGTTCCGGAAGGCAAAAGAAGACGACGGCTCATACCGATCTGGTGCTGGTCCGCATGTCACTTCAGGATCATCGCCTGACTGCACCACAACTAAGCCAGAGACTGTCGGAGGAACATGGAGTTAATTTGGCCTCCAGAACTGTGCGGAAGAGACTACAAAAAGCCGGATTAAGAGTGTGTGTGGCAGCAAAGAAACCTTTGCTATCTGCTGCCAATGTCGAGGACTGGAAAAACGTTATTTTTTCCGATGAAAGTTTATTTCAACTATTCTGTGGGGCAAAGAGACTGATTGTTAGAAAAAGAGTTGGTGAAAAGTTTAAAAAAGACTGTATTGCACCAACTGTGAAGCATGGCGGTGGTAGTGTTATGATTTGGGGGTGCATGTCTGGACATGGGGTAGGGCAGTTGTATCAGTGCATTGGGTCCATGAACCAAGGCCAATACATTGGGGTGCTTCAGGACTCAATGCTACCATCTGCTGATACTCTGTTTGGACAAGGAAATCGGTTTATCTTCCAGCATGACAATGCGCCATGTCATAAAGCAAAGAAGATAACCAATTTCCTTCGTCAAAATGGAGTGGACGTGCTCGACTGGCCTGCTCAGAGTCTAGACATGAACCCCATCGAGAATTTATGGAGTGTCATGTCTAAGAGTATTTAGGAAAAGAAACCATCCAATTTGGATGACCTGTGGGTATTGTTACAAAGCGCGTGGAACAATATCCCACAGACAACAATCGATGGTCTTTTTGCCTCAATGCCTAGCCGTATGAGGTGTGTGATTAAAGCTCGTGGATACCATACCAAATATTAATAAAACAATGTTTATTTTACATATGTGTTCACTCTGTATGTAGTGTTCAATAATTTAGATAAGAAAACATACATCTCTTAAAATCTCTTTCGTTAGAACCTCTTAAATGTAAAAAATGCTAGATTCTGTTGGATTCGTCCTTACTTTGTGCCGCCACTGTATATTACTAAAAAGCAAGCAAGCAAATACGCATTATCCTGAACCTTTCCTTTAACACATTAAGCATATTCCTTGAAATATGTGAATAATTCTTATAAACCATAATTTTTTATATATATATATATTTTTTTTTTTTTTTAAAAAAAGAAGAATTTAAGCAATAACAAGTGGCACAATCCTTTTCTAAGATCGTCAAGCCCATAATGACAAACCTCTAATTGTTGGGTAAGTTTAACAACAGCAATCATTAAAACTTCAGAAAAAGCTGAGCGTTACGTCGTTCATCAGTAGTTTTTGCTTCAATTTGTTCTTAAACTCATTAAGCGTAGCAATTGTTTTAAGTTCATTAGTTGATATTTTATTCCATAATTTCGGCTCTCTAGTAGAAATTGAAAATTTGGTCGCCGCAAAACAACTTTTGGGTTTAATATAACTGTTATTTGAAAATCTGGTGAGATATCTATTCTGATTTATTTTGAATAATCGGTAAAATATTTTAGGAGATATATTTTTATTAATTTTGAAGATAAATATAAGAATTTGATAGACATTTAATTGATAAACATCCATTATATTTGAATTAACAAATAATGTTTGGAAGTGTGTATAACGGCCCACATTGGAAATGATTCTGATTGCATGCTTTTGTTTATCAAATAGTTTTTTTATTTTATTTTTATTTGTACTGCACCAAGCAATATTTGCATAATTAAGATGGCAATGAATGAACGAGAAATATAAAAGCTTTAAGCAAGTTGGATTTAAAAAAAGGCTTAGCTCTGCATAACAGGCCTATGTTCCTTGAGATTGTATTTTCGAGATATTGTATGTGATCTCTCCACGTCACATTTTCATCAAGAAGCACGCCGAGAAATTTTAAAGTGGTTTCTCTTTTTATGTTCTGATTGGCAATACAAAATTTTGGAAGTTTCAAAGGAATTTTATCTCGGTCATGAAAACGATGGAAAAAAGTATATTTTGTTTTGGTTACATTTAGAGATAATTTGTTTGCATTAAACCATTCAGTAAGATTTAATAGGTCTTTGTTTACTGACTTAAACAGAATAATTGTATCATTATGTGCATAAAATAGATTTGTGTCATTTGCAAATAAAATTGTATCTAGTTCAGTACAAGCTTTGCTTAAATCATTAATAAAAATGAGAAATAGGAGTGGCGCTAATATAGATCCCTGAGGAACCCCACATGTTATGTTCATATTTACCTTCATTATAAGAAATGTATTGTTTTCTATTTAACAAATAGCTTTTAAACCACGCAATATCTATATGTTTAATACCATAGTTTTCTAATTTTGTTAATAAAATGTAATGATCGACAGTGTCAAAAGCCTTACTGAGATCAATAAATACATCAAATGTATATTTATTTTCATCAAATGATTTAAGATATCATAAACAAGATGAACAATAGCCTGATAAGTAGAGTGGCTCTTTTTAAACTCAAATTGCTTACTACAGAGAATTTTGTTTACATCTAAAAAGTAATACAATCTTTTATACATAATGCGTTCTAATAACTTTGAAAAGTATGATAGTATTGAGGCCTTTAATTGGAGACACTGGTCTCCTCTCCTGAATTTAGTATAGGTATTAACCTTTCAATTTTAAGTTTATCGGGAAAGATTCCTTAGTTTAAAGAGAATGTAAATATATGCAAAAGCGGAATTTTTAAATAAGGCATTGATTTAATTACTACAATACTGCTTACATCATCAACTCCATTACCTTTATTTGGTTTAAGTAAGCACATGGCATCAAGCAATTCTGTTTCTGTTAGTATATTATTGTCCATTGTTTTATTATTCGAGTTTAGGTATTTAGGCCAATTCTATAAACATAATGTATCATCTGAATCAGCTAATAACTTTTCCAACCTATCGCAGCACTCGTGAGGAACCTCCAAAAAATACACTAGACTTGATCCTGACCAAACAAACCAGACCGATCAATCGAAATAAAAGAAGCTAGTCCTCTCGACTTTACAGCCAAAGGTCAATCACACTGTTTTATCGAGGGAAGTATAGCTCTCTCTGGCCTAAAAATTAGAGAACCCGAAACAAACGACTCCTCTAACCTCTATAAGAAACGTCTCATCTGGTGCAAAGCCGACTACAACCTTATTTCTACGCATATTGAAACATTCGACTGGCATTCGGCTTTTGAAGGTTTAACAATTTCCGAAAAATATCAAATATTTATCAACAAATACAACAAAGCAACCTCGTTAAACGTCCCGCCAACGACTACTCCTTACACTAATAAGCACAAAACATGGATGACCAAGATGTTGCAAACGCTGTCAAACTGAAAAGTGAACTCTGGGGCAAATTTATCGCTGCTAGCCGAACAAACAAGCCAACTCTACACGAACAGCATAAAAATGCAAGCAAAGTAGTGAAAAAACTAGTCAAATCAGTTGTTCTTGCTTACGAAGAAGAACTGGTAAATAACAGCAGACGTGACCCAAAAATCATCCACTTATACGTCAAAAGCAAACAAGATACACACGACCGCATCCGTCAACTTAAAACAACTAATAATCAAACTACAACAGATCCTAAAGTAATATGCAACACACTTAACAATTATTTTCAATCAGTTTTCGAAATCGAGCCGCTAGGACCTCTTCCAGCATTCAACCTTCGTTCCACAAGGCTACACCAACCGACCACACCCGCATCATACGAATCCGTTAAGAAAAACTTTCAGACCTGAACAAAACCAAATCAATCGGCTTTGACGGAATTCACCCTCGCGTTCTGTAAGTACTGTGCTTCAGGTTTTGCTACCCCACTAACAATTATATTCTCTGAATCGCTTGAAGCTGGCGAAGTACCGTTTCAGTGGAAGAAAGCTGAAATAACTCCCATCTTCAAAAAAGGCTGCAAGTTGAACCCCTCAAACTATCGACCTATCTCACGTACTTCTGTTCCTTGCAAGGTCATGGAAAGCCTTGTACACAAAAACAAAACTGAACACTTGAACAAAAATAAATTCATCAGCTCTGCTCAACACGGGTTCCAAAATGGAAAAGGTTGCGTCACAAACCTACTCGAAACTTACGACATCCTGACCGAAGCTGCCCACAAAAGTTACCCAACCGACATCATATTTACAGATTTTGCAAAAACATTCGACAAAGTTCCGCATCGACGCCTGCTACACAAGCTGAAATCTTACGGAGTGTCCGACAACTTTACAAATGGATCGAGAGCTGGCTGACTGAACGCCAACAACGCGTAACCATTGGAAACAATAAATCCGATTGGGAATCAGTCTCTAGCGGTGTGCCACAAGGATCTGTTTTTATATAGTTATATAATTATTATATATATTTTATGTAATTTATGTATAATTATAAATAAACAAATGATAGAGTTGCAGTGGCGGATCCAGCATTTTTTAATCTTTGAAATAAGGATGCTTTGCAAAAAATTGTGATGATTGGAGGCTGGGAACAAATAGGCCCCCAAATTTTTGCAACACCTGCCCCAAACGTGAGAGCAACAAGTTGATGAAATATTTTTTGTACTATTCTCAACTAGACTTATATTCATCGATAATTTTTAAGTTTCATAGCATTATCTCTCAGCGTTCAAAAGTTATGATCATATAAAAATTACAACCCCCTAAAATTGAGGAGGTTTAAACTTTATATGGTCATCATTTTTGAACGCTTAGAGATAATACTATGAAACTTAAAAATTATCAATGAATATAAGTCTAGTTGAGAATAGTAAAAAAAATATTTCATCAACTTGTTGCTCTCACTTTTGGGGCAGGTGTTGCAAAAATTTTGGGGCTTATTTATTCCTAGCCTCCAATCATCGCAATTTTTTGCAAACCCTCATTATTTGACATAAGTATAAACATATAAATGTTTGGAGTTAGCTTCATGTCTGGAAGTTAGCTATCTCAAAGATCAAAAAGTACTGGATCCGCCACTGAGTTTTTACTTAGATAATCTCTAGATTTATATTAAATTCCAATTATTTTAGAAATCTCGGTACATACGTAATCAATATGCTGTTTCCATGTAATGTGCTCATCAAGGTAAACTCATAAAAACTTTATGAAAGAGTCCCTCTTAATCTCAATTTGGTTAATAAATATTTTAGACAGATTTATGGGTAGATAAAGTTTTTTTTGAAGCGGCTGGAAAATGATTCATTTTGTTTTATTAACATTTAGAGTTAATTTTCTATACTTGAACTAGCTATATTTATTTTTTTACGTTCGTCATTCATATTACAAAACAATTTGCAGATGTCAGTATTAGAAAGGAATAGGTTAGTATCATCAGCGAACATAATACCAAGTAGGTTTGAAGCTTTATATAAGTTATTAATGTAAATCAAGAATAAGAGGGGCCCCAATATAGAGCCTTGAGGATCACCGCAAGATATATCTAATAAATCTTATTGATAATCATCATTACAAGAAACAAATTGTTTACGGTTTGACATGTAACTTTCAAATCACTTTTGAGTTTTTCCGTTTATACTATAATATTTAAGCTTATGGAGTAAGATAGTGTAATCTACTGTATCAAAAGCCTTAGATAGGTCAATAAAGATACCTAGTGTGTATTGGGAATTTTCAAAGGAAACTGAAATTTTGCGTACAAATTGAATAATTGCATGTTCAGTGAAGTTGTGTTTTTAAATGCCAAATTGGTTGTTATATGGTAGATTATTGCATTGAAAATAATCATAGACTCTATTATTCATAATTCTTGCTATTATTTTTGAAAATATAGGTAAGATAGAAATGGGTTGGTAGTTGCTAATACTAGCCCTATCGTCTTCTTTAAAAAATGGGGTAATTTTTGCAATTTTTAGTTGTTCAGGAAAAATTCCTTGATCAATTGACGCTCTAAAAACTTTAAACATAATATCTTTTAACTGTTTAAAACAGTTTAGAATTGTATTACCATTAATGTCATCTGCTCCATTAATGTCATCTGCTCCATTAATGTCATCTGCTCCAGTAGCTTTTTTTTTCTTCAGAGTTTTAAACGCTATTTCAAACTCTTCAAATGATAAAAAGTTTTCAATGCTTTGTTTTCATTCATCGATACTAGAAAATCACTAAATATAGCTTGCGTCATTGGAATCTTATTGGTCAGTTCGACCATTGTCAAAAAAGTGAATTTTTCTAATATTTCTTATAAAGACATACACACAATGTCATAAAATGAGCCTAGTTCAGTATTTTGTGGATGCTCCTCTAGCTGCAATAAGTTTTTCAACCCTCTTAGACATCTCATCAATTGGTCTTGGACACATGTCTTGTATTTCTGGATCATGTGTCCAAACCTCTATGAGCGCCTCAATCAATGCGACTTTTGTTGCTGGCTTTCTGTCGGCAATTCTCTTTTTGACTATCATCCACAAGTTTTCAATCGGGTTCATATCAGTTGAATTACCAGTCCATGGTAGGATAGGAACATTATTACGGGTCAAAAAGTTTGTAACAGAGCGTGCCATATGACACGGTGCGCCGTCTTGTTGGAAGATGAAACCACATCAGGAAAATGAATTGGAAGTTGACGTAGAAGTTTTTTCTCCAATATGTTGATGTATTGATGTTAATTCATTCTGCCTTCAACAGTTCTAAGGGGTTCTGCACCATGAGAACTTATCATCAACCATACCATTACTAAGGTAGGAAGCTTGTCATTCTTCATCAGATATTGCGGTTGAAATTCCCCAGAACGATGGCGCACGTACACTGACATTTATCGTCGAGTATTTCAAACATACACTCGTCACTGAAGCAAACCAAAAAATACAGACACCCTGTAAAAGACTTGAGCATACATTAGATTAACATTCTGTAATCACTGGTTACATATTCACTTCATTTTTCATTCATGCAATAAACATAAGCATTGCTACAATGCTCGATACCTATGGACATAAAACAATTGCACCAATCTTTGTGATTCATGGCCCACTGCAACCGTCGCGTTTGTTGAGCATTGGTCAAGAGCGGTTTTTTGCGTGGTCAACGTGCTACAAAATCCATCTTGTATCAGACATCTCCGAACACAAGTTGTTTAGACATTGATATAGTGCTCCTGCAGCACACCCTGGAGCTGCTTGCTGGTCATTCTTCTGTTTTTTCGACAGTTTGCAAGTAAAACCAAAGTCTTGCGCGTGGCGTCATGACTGGTTTTCATCCTGAAGTGGAACGTCTTGGAGAGGACGTAAAACTAAAGTCCAATCGTTTCTTGATGGTAAAAACTGCTGTTTTACTTAGTCCATATTTCTTGGCGATTTCCCGTTTTGAAAATGTTTCTAACTTTAATAATGCTTCAACTTTGCCTCGCTTTCCGGGACAAGAGTCAGCAACATTACCCTTACTTTGAAAATATAATCTGACAACAAAAAATTCTTAAATAATCAAAATCACATATTTAAAATCAGAAAAATATTAAACTGTATCACTATCAACAGCAATAATCTAACAAATATTCACTTAAAGGTTGTTTGAACCATACATATTCACTTGTCCGCAACTTACATTTCACAAGGCAAAATATGCCAAATGTTCTCTAAAACACATAATTCTACAATAAAAGTTAACAGATTCAAATTCAAATCAATAATTTCAATACTCAGCCACACCCACAGGATGTTGATGATAAAATAAAGCAGTGCTGCCACTTTTTTAGAATCTAAAAAGTGGTATCAACTAATAAAAAAGCCTTTTTTCTCGGTGGTCTTAATATTTTTCACACTACTGTATATCTTGTTCATAAAGTTCATTGCTTTTATAACTATATCTTATTTATAAATTTTAAGACCTATATAGCTCATATTGCTTACACAAATTTAAAAAGTTTTAAAGTAGTTTTAATTTATATAAGTTTTTAAACTTATATAAATTAAAATTACGTCAACTAAATTAAAGAAACTATTAGACAAGATTTAAAAGTTTAATACAAGTTTACTTAGACTAAAGCTAAACACTTTATATACGTTAATTAAACTAGATTTAAACATAAATTAGATCAAATCTAAATGCTCTACGTATTACAATCCTATAATAGATGTCTAAAATACGTTTTTAAACCCTTTTTATTAAATCCTGCTAATTAAGTTAAATTTAGTATAAAATTGTAACAAAACTATATCATTAACTCATTGCCCTCACTTTTGGGGTTAGGGGGATAACTTTTTGGGGTATTTTGTTCTCAGGCTCCAATCACTGGAATTTTTGCGAAACGTTATCATTTTACATAACTATACTTATACATACTTATACTATACTATAAACATACTTAATATACTATAAACATAATATATACTACATAAACTAAATATACTAAATATACTATAAACATACTTAAATTTGGTGTTTTTGCGACGTCTTAAAATGTCAACTCTGTAAAACTAAAAAATCAAAACTGCCCCATTAATTAGCCCGTCGTTCAGAGTGGTCAAAACCTAATTTTGATGTTAGAAATGGATTCCCAGACCCCAAAAGCATATAATTAGATGTATAAAATAATTATATTTAGACGTTTTCCATTTTTTATTATAATCTGACCCACTGTTCTATCCTTGTGATTTTCAAAAATACTATCATTTTTTTTTTAAATTTTCACTTTAGGTGCCTCAAGAAGTCCTTACGGTCTTATCACAGAGTACTGTGGAAGAGCATTTGAAAAGAAGTTCACTTCTCCTTCCTTGCCAATATTATAAAACTTGCCCAGAGGTGGCGTTGAACCACGGATCTCTTCAGATCTCTTGAGCTTCTGAGGCGCGTTAACCACTGCGCAACGGCTGCTCATACATGGTCGTTCCAAGCATGGAATCATTAAAATTTTTGCCGACAAAAAAAAGAAGTCCTCGTTTTAATTGAAATTTTCTGACTGACTTGTCTTAAATGTCTACATTTGCCGACTAACTGGTCAGAGATTTCTCTAACCCAATGCGTGTTGTTACGACTTTTAAATAATTTAACTGTCGATTAAATCAACTAATATGCTTTCTAAAATCGACTAATGCAATTTTGCCGTCATCGGCATAAATATCAAAAAGGAGTATTTGTGGGAACTTTTTTTGTTGTTGCAAAATTTTAAAAGTAAATACCCTACAATAAAAAAATCAGTCGTTTAAATATTTATATTTTTGTTTTAAATTCGTCCATTTAAAAAAAAACTTTAAAAAAAGAGAAAATACTCATAAAATTAAATTTCACCTAGTAAAGGCTGTTTTCCACAAAACGAAATATTCGCGCCAAGCGAATTTTTTCGCTATGATGAAACGTCGTTTTGATTTCCCCTTTCTTTTGCGCTACTTTTTTTTCAAAAGCATTCGCTTTTTTTACAGTTGACACGTGATATAATATTCAAAAAAAAATTTTCGCCTAGGGGTCGTCCATAAAGTGCGTACGCTTTTATTTCGCCAACTTTCTCCTCTACCTCCTCCCCCACCCCTCCGCCGCATTTGCCATACGCTTTTTTGAGTACCCTCTGCCTCCCTTAAAGTACCTACGCTTTTAACCTATCAACCCAACATTTTATGATATTTTTTTTAATTTAGTGTCTCCCATACTTTTATAATTGATCTACTGCCCCCCCCCCCACCTTATATACGCCAATTGTAGACCCCCTCTTCCTCTCCGAGTGTACGTACTTTATGGACGATCCCTTATGGCAATTCGTTAAGTCGAAATGAATCCGATTTTTTTTTCAATGCAACGAAACGCTGTATCAGCAAAATTGCCATAAATGTTTATTCTGCGCATACTTATCGACGAAAAAATTCGTTTCGCGAGAATATTTCGTCTTGTGGAAAATGGCCTAAAGGGATCGTCCATGAATTACGTAACGCTAAATTTAACTAAAAAACAAAACAAAAAAGAGCAAGAATTTTACCTCGCAGATATTTAAACCTTCTATAATTAAACCAAAAATAAAGATAGGCTTTAAAAAGTCCAGTGAAAATGGCGGCTGAATACGAATACTATTTGAAAGCTATAATTATATTTTTATATTGAAATTTTCTTCGACCAATTATTATGAAAAATACAAAAATTACTCTAATACTCCGGTCGCTACATATAAAAAAAATAAGGAAATCTAAACATTTTGAGTGGACATTCTAACTTTTTTGCTTGGAAACTGCTTATAACTTTAGTTAGAGACAAAAATAGATGCAACTTTCTGAAAAGATTTCAAGTATATAATATACGCCATTTTATAATAAATCGAATACCGAAAACCATTAATTTAGTTTTTACAAATAATTGACAGGGGGTTAACAATTTGTAAAAATAGATGTTTTAATAATAATTACAAAAATTTATATAATTAAATTTTCATAAACATTATTTAAAAACAATTTGTTTATAATTGCTGCCTAACGTTGTATTAAAATTATTGAATAATTTTAACTTAATAAATCTAAAAAATAAAATTTGTTCCCGTTCTATGTTTACGCTAAAAAATGTTTACCTTTCAAAAACCGTTTACTAAAGAAATGTGTTTTATTTATTTTATTTATTATTATTAAAGTAAATAATGACGAAAAGCAAAAAAACGCAACATCTTAATCTAGTTCTAAAAAAAGAAATTAAAAATGCTTGCATACTTCATCACGGAGAAGTTGGTCGTAATAATAACAAACTGCATGGTTTTACTGAAAATGCGCTTGCGAAAGGGAAGAATGCTTGGTAAGTCACAACCTTCATGTTCAACTCAATTTATTTCTTTATATATGCCTAAAACAATGGTACAGAAAAAACAATAAATAGCATGGATTTGATAATAATATTTTTTTTACTTTTGTCAAACTCGAAATGACTTTAAAATCATAAACATTCTACCTGATACGTGCCCAACAGGTCTCTTGTTTCATTACAGATGTTACGATAAGTATTTGAATATAAACATATTAAATTTTCTACAATATCAGAAAAATAGAGCAGAAAAAGAGAGTGTAGGCGTGGACGATGCATCCTCATCTGAGCGCAGAATCTCAGCTCGGAAAAGAGATAGATCAGGTAAATTAAAATCCCTTGGGTGGGAAATGCAAACCAAAGAAAATTAACCTCAGTTTTCACGTTTTTTTAATTGGTTTTTACGTTTTTTTATTGTTTTATGAACTACTTCAAACTTAAAATAACTCCCGTGTTTCAGGAAAAATTAATGCGGATAAAGAATGTTGCATTTGCTATCGCAAAAAGACTAATAAAGATAGGAACGGATGTGAAACGCTTGCAAAATGCGCTACGGAAAGTGCATCAAACATGTTGAAAGGAAACACTGTAAGTAAAGCTGACATCCCTTGACTCATGGCTAGTATATCGGGTACAGAATGGCAAACCATAATTTCCTTAAATATATATTATCATTGGTTTTGTTACCAAAAAAGGATACCAGAATATTTCCAGAATATTTTGAAAAGATGTCCGCACTATTAGCTATCTTCCTGCTATTAACTCATCGCCTACAAACTTGATCACAGTGCTTGAAGTTCTGCTCCAGTCAAAAGCCTAAGCCGAGAATCTTGGTCTCTCAGAAACTGACGTTGCAATGGATCAAGCTATATATGCAAAAGCGATTGAAATCCTGATGAACCTAAACATATTGATCTTAAAAGATTTATTGTCCTCCGAATGGATGCATTTCACCCATGATGCCAGATTACAAGACTGGATAACTGAAGCTGATATAGCCAGTGGGTGGTTTCTTTGCCGTTTAAATCATATTCCTCACCTGATTTCGTTAACCGTTTAACGGAAGTAAATAAGTTTGCCTTAATATGCCTCAAGTCTGTGAACTGTTTTTTTTTTTTTGTTCACCTCCTCAAGGCCGAGATGACCACTACAGTCGGGAAGGCTACTTTTTGTAGTTATAACCCTCTCTCAACTCTATAACTCCGAAACACGAACCTCGGCGAACAAGGCCGCTGCGCGGAGAAACAATTTGAGCGCGGTACTACCAGGGACGTGGTGGGGATCGAACTCGAAACTTCTCGCTTATGAGGCGAGTGCTCTACCACTGCACCACTACCGCATTCAGTTTATATAGTTCATTCAATTTAATGATGATATTAAAATTGCACTTTGATTATTTCAAGACGAATTATGACAATTTGAAATCCTTGTTTGATAACGATTTCTTCAAAACTTTAGATGATTACTCAAATATGTTAAATGATATTGATATTTCCGGACCAACTTACGCCTTTTGGTTTTTCTTTATTGAAATATTAAATTTTTTTTTGCTTTGTTCTGTTCAACGAAGGTTAGTAACTGGACACTTCATTTGGAGACAACACACCAAATGCTACCGTAGTTTTTTGCATATGGTTGTCCAAATTATTCTCGCTTTTTAACTTTCTATTGGACCGAAATGATGCAAACTCCTAAAACTCATCCAAGTATTTATCAATAGGTTATGTAAGCTTGTACTCCAAAATATTTTATGTGGATTTCAACAAGTTTTAGTTTTAAAATTAGCTTCAAATTAAATCTTTATAATTTATTATCTTTTTGAAGGGATGGAAACTTCTCCGTAAGAAGAACAAGCGGTACGTTAAACAAAGTTCCATATGACCAATGCATTGAACAAACTATAAATCGAGATCAGAAATGCCAAGAAGGAATAAAAGGTTATAGTACATCTGAAGGAGCTTATCAACTTAAGGTTGAATGGATGCTCATTCCACCTGCTCCAGAAAATGTTTTACAGTTAATTTCCTGTGCATGTAAAAAGTCAAAATGTGAAACACGGGTTTGTCTTTGTCAATCGCACCGATTGAATTGTACGGTTTTGTGCAACTGTTGAAACTGTGAAAACACAAATGATTGGGACGACACTTTAATAGAATATTTGACTGATTCCGATGCAGTTTCAGGATTTACTGGAACTGATTGAATATCTATTTATGATATATATATATATATATATATATATATATATATATATATATATATATATATATATATATATATATATATATATATATGAAAAAATTGACTGGATCCTTTTATATTTACTTTTGTAATGTTTTTTTCAAACATACTACAGTATCGGACAATATATGAGTTATTATATATATATATATATATATATATATATATATATATATATATATATACATATATATATATATATATATATATATATATATATATATATATATATATATATATATATATATATATATATATATATATATATATATATATATATATATATATATATATATACATATACAGTATCGGACAAAACGAGTGCAACCAAATAATGCTAATTTAGTTTCTTTATATAATTATTAATAAATGCTGCATTTTTTCAATTTAGAGAAATAACTATGTAACTGTTTAGAGACAAAGTTCTTCAAGTTTTATTCATCACAAAGTTCATTATTTGTACACGAAAATTAATAAATTAATCAAAAGTATTAAAAAAAGTTGATTTCCTTCAGGACAAAACAAGTGCAACTCGACAAAATGTTGACCAAGCTGTATTTTGCAATCAATATTTCGTGGCGAATTCTTTGTTGGCGATCACAGCCTCGCATCTTCAAGGTATGGATTCGATCAGGTGATCAATTAAACTTTATGGAATCGCTGCCCAGGCCTTTTGGATTTGTTCAAACAGTTGATCCTTATTACGAACACCTTCACGATTAATTCTGCAATTGACGATCTCCCACATGATCTCGATAGGGTTGAGATCCGGAGATTGAGACGGCCAACCCATCACCGATAGGTGGTTGTCTTGAAACCACTGCTTGACTATTTTTGCAGTGTGTTTCGGATCGTTGTCTTGCTGAAAAACACATTTTATTGGCATATTCCATTCAGCATGAGGTAACATAACATCTTTCAGGATGTTTTTATACATGAAACGGTCCATTATTTCACCATTTCGATGTATTGGACCTAGACCGTTAGCAGAAAAACACCCCCAGACCATTACACTGCCTCCACCATGCTTCACAGTCTAACGGCAGTAACGTAAATCGAGGCATTTTCCGGCCGGTCAACGTACACGGCAAATACCATCGCTCCCAATGATGTTGAACTTCGATTCATCACTGAACAGGACAGTTCGCCATTTCTGCACATTCCAGTCAATATGAGATGTAGCAAACAGGAGTCTTTTCTTCTGTTTTTTTAGTGAAATTAGCGGTTTCTTTGCAGTGCGTCGAGAAAACAATCCGGCTTCAACAGCACATCATCTGATTGTTCGGTCCAATACAGGCAGCTCTAATTGCTTTTGTATCTCGACTGATGATATCCAGAGATCCTTCTTGACGGATCTGATGATCATAGAATCCTTTTTAGAAGTGGTGGAACGCGGTCTTCTACCTTTGTTATCTGCTGCCAACTTCCCCGTAGAACGATATTTGGAACATAGTCTTGATACGGTCCATTTTTTCACGCGATATTTGTCACAAACACTTTTTTGTGACATTCCATCTCCGTAAACGCCAATAATTTTCTTTTTTAGTTCCAATCCAAGACTGTTGGGAGCCATTTTTGCAATTGAAGTCATAAAAATAATAAAAATAAATAATCACGCTTCTCAAGGCTTACCGTGTTACATTTACCTTGTGATGATACAATAATGCTCTGTGGAACACAACGTCTTGGTTGGATGTGGACTGTATTGATGTAATGAAACACTTGTTGTATTTCACTTCTTGTATTGATGTTCTTCGATAAAACACTTTGATAAAACTCACTTCGATAAACTGTCTTGATAATACTGACTGATTGACTTCCATATATTGACTGAATTTCATGTCAATTTACATGTCTCTTTTATAGTAAAATGATCTTGTGTGAACCTGTTCTGGAAGATTCTAGATGCTTCTTTTCGATGCTTCTGGATGCGTCTGGATGCGTCTGGATGCTTCTGAATGTTTGTGGATATATCTGGATGCTACTGGATTCTTCCAGATTCTTTCTCTGGAAACTTCTGGAAGCTTCTGCATGCTTCTGGAAACTTGCTGTGGTAGTATAGTTCGTTCCGTTTTTAAGACATGTAAAATTAGGAACACTTTTTAGCATTGTTCGATGTTGGTTGCTAATGTTTTGTCCAAGACTGTATATATATATATATATATATATATATATATATATATATATATATATATATATATATATATATATATATATATATATATATATATATATATGTATGTATATATATATATATATATGTATATATATATATGTACAGGAGCTCATAAAGACTTCATGATGCCCGGGGTAAATCGTTAAAAATTTACTGAATGCCCCTGCCTTAGCATCACTAAAATAAAAATAATAAACTACTTCTAGTATTTTTTTGTCCACTAATGATGACCCATAAACGTGTTGCCTAAGGGAGACTGACCCACACACTGTGCGCCCCTGTATATGTATACATACATATACTGTATATACCTCTGTATGTATATATATATATATATGTATATATATATATATATATATATATATATACATATATATATATATATATATATATATATATATATATATATATATATATATATATATATATACGCACACAAACACACGCGCATGCAAAAAAATCGAAAATGTATTTATCCTTGATGTAAATGAAGTCATCAATCAAGAACTTCGCCTCTTGTACTATTTTCTCTCTTAAAAACCTGTTCACGAAATGTTATTTTAGGATGAATTTATATTTCGTTTAACGTAAATATATATATATATATATATATATATATATATATATATATATATATATTTGAAAAAACGATTAGCGTGACGTCATCAGTACCTAGTAAGGGCTAAAGTTGACCTTATAAGCACTTTTAGAATTGCTCGTAAGTTTTTCTCAAGATGTTGTTATTTATTATAAGGTTTTCTTAAGAGGTTATCTAACTTTTAACCTAAATCTGTATTTTTTACTTTGATAAAAAAGTATATATGCATTAGCGTGACGTCATCAGTACTAAAAAAGGGCCTAAATTTGACCCTTTAGGCACTTTCCGAAAGGCACGTAAAGTTTTTCTTACTCAAGACATCAATCTTAAACTATTTAATTAGTTTTTGTAATGTCCACTTCATTTCCAAGAAAAAATTACACGTAGCGTCTAGACTATAAAATTGTTTCATGCTTTGGAAAACAACTTAATCTAATCAGTTACCGATCCTGATGCTTATAAAGTTACAAGAATCTCTGACATAGACATTAAAGTATTTTTTAAGCAATTTTAAAAAAAGGAATAAATTAAAAAAATACAAGGATAGATTTGAGTTGCATTACAAAATTTGGTTACAAAAAAAACTACATAGGCAAATACAAGCCTCTATTTCATGGATGACCAAATAGCGGCTCGCGAGCCGCATGCGGCTCTTAAAACGTCATTGCGGCTCTTTTCAAAAGTTTTGTTGATCTACAGATAACAAAAACTTGAACTATTCATAGCCGGAAGACATTGTTTGAAAAATGGATACAGCAAAAGCTATAAAGCACTTCACAATGAAAGTAAGAAAAGAAAAATTGAAGATAAGAACAGATCATTTCATGGTAATTGGTCAGAGAAATACGCATTTATTGAAAAAGAAAATAAACCTATGTAATTTGTAATACTGAACTTGCTCATAATAAGACATGTAATGTTAAACGTCACTATGAAACAAAGCATATGTGTTTTTGCGAAGAATACCCAATAAATTCATGTCATTAAAAAAAAAAAATCGAGTTGCTTAAAACAGTATTTAAAAATCAACAAATGAATATTTGATCTTCCAGCAAAGAGTTAAATATTACAACAGAAACAAGTTTTATTATAGCTTGGAACATTTCAAAAAGTAAACATCCTTAAACCGATGGAGAGTTTGTAAAACAAAATCTTTTTGATGTGATCTCAGTTTTAGATCCTATTAATAGCAAAATTCAAAGATTAATTTCAGATATTTCTGTTTCTCGACATACTGAAAGTAGAATTACTTTGATTAGTGTTGAAGTTAAACAGCATTTGTTAAATGACTTCAAAATTCTGAAGCATTCAGTTTAGCATTGGATGAATCAACAGATATTCAAGATAAATCTCAAATGGAAGTATTTGTTAGATATGTAACATCAGATGTACTTGTGAAAGAAGAGTTGCTAGGTTTAGTAAAGCTAAAAGACACTTGCTGGAGATTGTAAATTATATTCGATCTAATGCAAAAAATCACAGACAGTTAAAAAATTTCATTAGTGAATTGGATCTTGCTGACAAACCAATTTTTTGCAAGATCTTTTATTTTTAACTGATGTAATGCAACATTAACAAAATCTGAATTTGTCGCTTCAGGGGAAAAAAAAATATATCTGATCTTGCTCAGACAACAAACAGTATTCAAGAAAAATTGCTCAATTTCAGAAAGATCTAACCTTAAAAACTTTTAATCATTTTCCTCAAATGAAAAAGATAATTTATAATCCTAATCCTACAATTCAGTATGATGATCATAAGATTGAATTATACCAGATATGGTATAATTCAATCTTATGATCATCATACTGATCTGGTATTGGACAACCATCACTAATAATGATATTATTAGTGATGGTTGTCCAATACCAGAAAATATACTTGCAGAAACATCTCAATTTGAAATAGAATTACTAAATCTCCAAGAAGATCAAAATCTTCAAATGCTGCATAAAACACTAGCTTTATTAGATTTTTGGAAAATGTTTCCTGAAGTTAAGTATCCTTATCTAAAAAGGATTAGTATAAAACTTATTTCAATTGTTGGTTTAACATATACATGTGAATCTTTATTTTCGACTATGAAATTTGTTAAATCAAAGTATCGTGCCAATCTAACTAGTGAACATTTGTTACAGTTGCTTAGAATATCAACTACAAGCTTGAAACCAGATTTTAAAAAACTTACCAGTTGTGTTGAAAATCTTAGTGCCTAATAAATTTATAGTAAATTATGCAAGTTGTTATACAAGAAGAATTTTCTAATGGTCTTTTACAATAAATAATTGATGTTATAAAAAGAATTCTCTCTGTTATGTCTAATTTTTTGCTGAATGATGAAAAGATATTTTTTAATTGTAAAAATAAAAGTAATTTGAACTTAATTAAAGTTCATTGAAATTTTTTTTTGAAGTTTTTAGTAACTTATGCTATTAAGTGGTTATAAGCAAGTTCAATTCGAATAAAACAAGTTTAATTCAAATACATTAAAAATAACTTTTTCTCAAAGAAACCTTTTTATCTTTAGATTTTTATATTTTGCTTACAATTATTTTTATAAGGAAATTTATGGTTGTTGTAATTGTGTTAATTCAAAAAAAAATTATGATTTAGAGATGCTTTCTCAACTTTTTCTCCAAATGGTTTTCTAGTGTGAATAAAACGGAATCAGATTTTATGTAGCCAAGTTTACATTTAAAGAATAGCTTTTGCTTTCTTTCTTGTAAAAAAAACTAAATACTAATTATAAATTGTGTACATAACTAAGTTTATCTATAAAAGTACAAGTTCCATCTAAAAAATCAAAATATTGATGTATAAAAAAAATCTAAATTTACATTCGCCAATTATTTTTTTTAAAGATGAAGTTGGCGTAGCAACATATTTATTGAGGCTCTTCGGCCACGTCATTATTTATATGCAGCTCTCGCGTCTAAAATTCTGGCCAGCGCTGTTCTATATAAACAAAGGAGAGGAGAGCAGAAAAAACAAACATTGCTGTCAAAAGAGAGGAATTGTTTTACCCAATTATAATTCAAAAGAGGAAAAAAAAGCGATGCAAAGGTTTATTAACATCCATATTATACGTCATCTTTAATTTTTACATTTAAGTTTGTGAATCAAATATTAAAATCAGAGAAAGATGGTGCAGTTTATTCAACAACAATGTATACTGGAATGGAAGCATTAGCTTTGACTTTGAACTGCCGACTTAGTAAAGCCGACTATCAAGCAATTCGCATTAGAGCAGATTTTAAAGGAAACAAATTATATCTAACGTATAATGAAGTAAGGGAAGAAAAAGATTTATGCATACCTTGTTGTGGAATACAAACTACTAATTGTTTAGCCTCAGTTGATTTACAGAGCTTTATTGACGATACAGGTTGTTAAAAATACTCAATGAATTTGTAACAGCTCCTAAAAAATCTATTCTTGTCTTTATACACAAAGTAGGATTTGATGATTCAAACTTAGTACAGAAGACGAGATAGATATCAGTTATGTAGAGGAACAACCTTCATTTGTATCTTGCATCGTTCCAAATAGACTTTTTATTGAAGAATCTGACGAATCACTAGACTAATGAAAAACCATCCTCTACATTTTTCTCCGTCCTGTATGACTTCAAAATGTAAAAGAAAGTGCTGAGCTTATTACACAAAAATATATTTCCTTCAAGCATTGCAATTATTTATATTACCAAAGAATTATAGTTTAAAAGAATTTGTTTTTTTTTTTTTGTTATCAAAGAAAAAAAATACTAAAATAAAAACTTGAATTATTTTTTGACGACATTGAAGTAAAAAAAAAACTTTATTTGCTAAGGTTTAACGGTTCCCTATGGATTGTTAAAGTCTCAACGCAAGTTAAATGTCATGCCTACCCTCAAAAAAGGAAACAAAGTCAAGACTTATAACTATAAGCTTGTGTCTCTCACAAGGTTAAGAAGAGAATTATTATATATAGGATTATAAAAAGCTGTGCACAATCTAATATCAAAGTCTCAATATGGATTTGTACATAACAAAAGCTGCCAAAAAAATTTGATTGAATCCCGTAACATTTAATGAAAGCAGTTTACCGTGAACACCTAGCTAAAATATTTTTATCAATTTTACCAAAACATTCAACACCTTGTCACACAACAACTTCTTCATAAAATTCGTTTAAGGCCAGCTAATTAAACTAAATCACAGGTTGGCTAGCTAATAGACATCCGAGTGGATTAGGGTGACAAGTACCTACAGTAATCTTTTTTAAAAGTTTTTTTGTAATACTAGTTCGGACGCAGCAATCTCATTTGTCAGCATATGAAAGCCTGGTGTTGGTTTCCTTTATCAATACTAAACTTTTCTTGTGCAAGTTTGATTATTGTAATAAGTTAATAAAAATCCAATTATTCATTTTTTATGGCATTTTCAATATTTATATACATTAGTACAAACTTTGATACAAATATTCTTTCAATTAGAATATTTGAATATTATGGAATAAATATTTACCACATAATCTTTAATAATGGCATGGGAACAGGGGGCAGAGGGGCGATCTCCTCCCCATAACTTTTTCAAAACCTGTTTTATCCATTCAAATTTTTATTCTGCCTGCTTTAGCCCTTATTTATATCTGAAATTACCGCGTTCAACATGTTTTCTCTGCGCACGGGTGATTTCGGAGTTAAGGGACTTATCATTAAAAAAAAAATTCTTGACAGTAGTCAAGTCAAGGGTGCCCTCGGACTTAGGTATGTGAACCAAATTCAAATTGAAAAAAAAAACACTTTCGCAAGAAAAAGGTTTAAAATAATTAGTTTTAGATGAACTGCACTTATTTTCTGCTCTGCTTTGGTTTTAATTAGAATAAAGTTTTGTTTCTTTACTTGACCATAAACTATCTTTGATGCCTCCGATACAAGCTTCACAGACCTTTCCACTGATTACAAACTATTGGGTAAATCCGTAAGAAAACTTTTTTAGAAGTTTGCAAAGCATTCTCTAACTCAAATGATGAAATTAGGATAGAAGTTCGACATTAATTAACGAAACATCGGCTAAACCACTCCATATATCAGCGTGAAAGTTGATACGCATAATTAATTTTGCTTTAATTTTTGGTTTGACTTTAGGATTTACTTCTCTTGATTGCCTTGTGTGCAAAACTTTCTTAATAGCTTGAGCCCTTATATCTTTTTCATCATCTTGCAACATAGAATATAAAAAGTTTTTTTGAAAAAAGCAATAAGAGTTTCCTTGAAGATTTTGAAAAAAATGTTTGTTGTATATTGTCTGTCTAATTTTTAACAAGCTCTATTGTAAAAAAGTCTAGGAGCATCTTTGTAAAGGCCAAACTTTGTAATTGTGCACAACTCAAACATTCTAATACAGTATTTGTAAAGTTTACGTTGATCTGTACTAAGATCAGATAAAATATTAGAGTTTGCGTAGGAGTTAATCTCTGAATAAATAGGAACAAAATCAACTATTGGTAAATCATGCAAATCACCTGCATAAGCTGTTTGACCAATTTTTTCGCTTATCATGGTTGAAACACGCTTTTTGTGTCAAATTTATTTTTTCAGTGAAATTTGTGATCTGCAATTTTGAGTTATAATTTGAAAGTCTATCAAGGTAGCTATCAAGGTCGGAAAGTCTATCAAGGTAGCATAACTTGAAGGTCTATCAAGAAATTGCTATGGCAGATGTTGCAGCGTCACTTCGAACCTTATAGCAGCTTTGGCGATGTTAGTTAAATCTGTTTAATTTTTTTCGCATAGTGGTTTTGCAAAAAAACTCATAATTCTGATTTTTATAATCATCATTGATAACATCATTTCCACATCAGAAGTTTTACTGATACAATTATTATCTGAAAGGAGTATCATGTCACTTGTTATATTAATTTTCTCCTTAATTTTTTTTTTATTGCAATCTTGGCCGTCTCTTTCTTGTCAATTTGGCCTATCTGCTACATACCATAGGGCCCTCGCCTGTCTTTCTGATCATTTAAGTTCTCTCATTCTAGAACTGGAACCTTAAAGAAAGTATTTTAAAAAATTTTAAGCATAAAAAAAAATAATACAAAAAAACTAAATGTCTTCTGTTTGTTTTCTTCACAGAGACATACATAGTACTCGTTAGAGCAACTCTTGCATCAAACATTTCTAAAGGGTAATATGCATAATAAAATATAATGTCATATTTTGGGGAAGAAATAAAAAACTGTACAAGTGTAAAATTTGTTGGCAGTTTAGTTACAAATTTGTTTGAACAAACATATTGTTTAATATTGTGGCTTTTTAAAAATGTATCATTAACTTTAAACCTGTAATCAAAATTTAAAAGAGGAAGTTCACTTCTGCAAGCTGGTATATCAAATAACTTTTAAAGGTAATTTTTCCAACCAACACTGTTTTTATGCTTTGAAGCTTTAGATCGTTCAGCTGCAATTACTTTTTGAAATGTTTTTTTTACCTTATTTCTTAAAGGTTTCTCCTTTATTAGAAAAATATTTGGATTCGAGTTTTTCCAAATTTTTCAAATTTCTTCACTCACTTTTAAAACTATGGTTAGAAGAATCGATATTTTCAGTTGTAATCATTTCTTTTTCAACTTTATACGTATATTGAATAATCTGTTTATATGTTGGGAGACCACTAACAGGTCGTTCATTTGGTAACCCAGCATATTTTTCACTTTGATGTCTAGTTATAATATTATGTGTTCTTTTTCTTGCTGGTCGCCCAGATCCGCATTTTGCATTCATTTTTAATATTTAAATTCATTCTGAAAAAGATTTTTTATAAACTTATTATATAAGATAATATCCTGTGAAACTACCGTAAAATACAGAAGCTAAATATATGGCTAATATAAATACTTTATCAGTATTAGATTTTATATACTATTTTATATCTTAAAAAATTGCAAAAAGTAATCTTTTCTAATTTTTCGAACTTGTTGTTATTGTATCAATTTATGTGACGTTCTGTTTCTATTTCGCAATACTTAAATGGAGCCATAAAAATGTAATTTGTTTTTTTTTTCCCCCAAAAAAAAAACAAAATTTTGAAATTTTTAAAATTGAAAATAATTTTATTGAATATATTGATTATGAATTGATAATATATTGATAATGAAATTTTCGAAATTTGATTTGCCTGAGCAGCAAATCAATATCTTTTGGTGAAAAAAGAACCTTACTCTTTTTTTTTTTAGTTTAGATTTTTTTTTTTTTTTTTTTTTTCGTAAGTTTTTGTTTACATTTGACGTAATATATATAAATTACATATTTTTTTCAAATACAAACAAGGCTTCTAAAAGAAGATCAAATGATCTTATCGTCAGAAGCCTTTTACAAAACAGAGTACGTAAAGTATTATAAAAACGCCTTTTTACAATAAGAGAACGTAAAAAATTAACATAAAAATATTAAAATAGTACTTAGATAAATAGAAACAAATTGCCAACAAGTATAAAACAAAGATTGAACATACATTTCAAAATTATTATATATCATAAGACAAATTAAAAATATTCTAAGATATTTTCAATAGAGAGAATGAGATCTTTTAATTTAATTTTAAAAACAGAATAAGTTAGGGGTAAGCCGAAGTTAGGCAAAATAATTTTGTTCCAGAGATGAGCTGCACGATAAGTGATACAGAATTGATTGAACTTTGTTCGACAGAGTGGTTTATTTAAATAGTTATTATTCCTCATGTTAAACTTGCTTAAAGGTTTCAAAATAAAAAGGTCTTTAAAAATTAAAGGAGATAAATCATACTTCCATATATAAACAAAAGATAAATTTTTATATAGATTTAGTTTATAAACATTGAGGATTTTCATTTGATTGAAAAATATTGAGGAATTTGAGAACCGATCCGCAAAATTAATTACACGGATCGCATGTTTCTGACGGCGATGGAGACATTGTAACTTGCATTGATCAGTACTACCCCAGGCAATAATTCCATAACTTATATAACTATGAATAAAAAAATAATAAAGTTTAGTTAAATTATTTTTATCTAAAGGAGTACGCGCCTTATATAGAATTCCAATACTTTTTTAAACTTTCGAGCAGACATAGTTAATATGATGTTTCCATGTGATGTTCTCGTCAATGAAAACCCCCAGGTATTTAGTTACAGAATCTCTTTTTATTTCATTATGGTCAATAAAAATTTTTGGTAAATTTTGGGGTAGAGAGCGTTTTTTGGAGAGCGGGTGGAAAAAAATCCATTTTGTTTTGTTTACATTTAATGTTAATTTGTTACTTTTAAACCATTTAGATATGTTTTGAAGTTCTTTGTTCATAACGGAGAATAGTAGGTAGATGTCACTGTTAGATAGAAATAAGTTTATGTCATCAGCAAACATAATACTTAGAAGATTTGATGCTTTATGCAAGTCGTTGATATATATTAAGGACAAAAGAGGGCCTAGGATGGAACCTTGCGGAACACCACAGGAAACATTTAAAAACTGTGTATGATTAAGATCATTACAAGAAACAAATTGATTTCTGTTGGATAAATAACTTTGAAACCATTTACTAACTCTTTCATTTATTCCGTAATAATTAAGTTTATAAAGTAAAATATCATGATCCACAGTATCATATGCTTTTGAAAGATCGATAAAAATTCCTAATGTAAATTGAGATTTTTCAAAAGAATTGGAAATCTCACGTACCAACGAATAATTGCATGCTCGGTTGAGTTATTCTTGATGATGAGTTCTTGAGGTTCCTCTTTTTTCTAAAGTATATCAACTTGATACTTAAAAGAAGAAAAATAATATGCTGATTTTGAAAATAATATTTGTTTTTATTAAAAAATTAAAATTAAAAAAATAGAGTTGTTTTTTTCATTAAAAACCCCCGTCCTCAACAAAACAGGGGTTTTAAGGTATATTTTTGCAAGTATTTTTTTCACTAAAAATTTTTTTTAATAAAATTATTATTTATGAAACAAGCATTTTTTTCTGCTTTTTTTGAGTCCAAGGTTGATATGGTTTAGAAAAAAAAAAATTCAAAAATATTAGGACCTGTCAAGAATTTAAATTCCAAAGAGGACCCTCAAGATCTCATCAAAATCAAAAAATATTTTTTTATTTTTATCTTATAATTATTAGACATTGATTCGTGTCTCAGTAATATTGGTTTTTAAACTCCTTTTTTTTTTGCTATGAAAATCGCTCCACCCTACTATGCATATCTTCAAAACGACTACAAAGCACCATTACAAAACTACCGTTAACCGAACACTAAATCCTAGAGTTTAGTCCGTTAATTCGTGCAAACGTTGTAAACAAGTTTGTTACTTAAATATGCACAACATTTTGTAGAAGCATTTGTTTTTATGAAAAGTTTTGCCATTGTAATACAAATTTAAAGCTCTTTTCAATGATATATTATAATTAAATATATAAATAGTTTGATTTTTTACGCACGTACCTGGTAAGTATTATCGACAAAAATGTCTTTAACCAAGTTATCAACTTAGAGGTGTTATTGTCGCTCAGCATAGTTGAGCGTTCATGAATTTTTTTTCCAGCATTAACAAAAAAGAGAAGTTCTTTTTTGCTTGAATGCCTCTTAAATTCTATGTTGTTAAGACCCTTATCAAAATTCAAAGATTTACTTAGTTTAAGGACTTCAATCTGAAATATGTTTTGATGCTATTTTTCTTATATTTTGAGTTAGTGTATGCTATACTAATAAATCTAAAGTTTCTGCATTGCAACTTATTCTAAAAGTTTTCGTATGGAGTAAATTTTTGAGTTTTGCACACACAGTTATCCATTATGTCCCACCAAAGTTTCTATTTGTTTTATGGTAATAATATTATTACCATTATAATGCATTATAATGCCATATAATACCATTTTAAAAATTTGTTGCATTATAATGCACCAAAATTCGATTTTTGTATTACATTTTTTGATAAATTTTGTTATTTTATATTTGATAAATTTTCACAGATTTTATATATAGCATTTTTATTTCCAGTATTAATGAAATCTAATTTCGACCATAAATGGATTTCAATTTCTACAATAAATGGATTCAAAATTAGCATATTTTTTGATTCATCAGACAAAACTGCTACTAATACTGCAATTCATAATTTCTTATTTTATTGCAAAAGCCTTTAAATATTGTTTGAATAATTGCATCACATTTTTAAAATTTGATATTATTATTCAAAACTATAATAAACTTGTTACTGTAATCTATTGTTTGATGAGGAGTTGAAGTTCTTTTTTCAAATCCTCTTTTTTGAACTTTTTATATCTAAAGCCAAATTTTAAACTATTAACTTTATTTTAATTATTAAGTTATTTATTTAAATGTTTTTGCTTTTGTATGATCATAAATTTGTTTTGGTAAAAAAGAAAACATCGAGCTTTGCCACATTTTTATTGAAGTTAGTCTTGTATAATATAAATATTTCCCGTTTTCACATAATATGAGCTCTAAATACAAATCTAGATTTACGAGACCTATGTTAAAAAGGGTTTAAGTAGTTGTGTTAAATAATTACAAATTTAGAGTAAAAGAAAAATAACTTTGAAAAAGTTTTAAAAGTAAATTTTAAAATCTTATCATAATTGAGACCAAAATTTATATATATTTTTGTAGAAAAAAATATCAGTGATATACCTGCAAGTAATCAAGTAATTTACCTACAAGAACCCAGCAAGTAATCAAGAGTCATTAAGGGTTATTCATAAAGTACATACACAGAAAATTTAGAAATTTGCCCTAATCTCTCCCTGTTGCTATGTGTACTTTAAAGTCCCCCTTCCCCCTTCCTTCATTTATATATATATATATATATATATATATATATATATATATATATATATATATATATATATATATATATATATTTAATCTTAACATCAAATATATATACATATAAAGGTTGAAAAGAAGGGTTGAATTAAGCGATCACAATTTGTGATATCTGCAAAAAAAAAATCTGGTCTTCAAAATTTTAGTTCATGTAAAACCATGAACTTTAGTTTTGTTTTTATTACTTTAAATAAGTTATAAAAACAAAACGATAAACTTCTGACTACAAAAGTAATAACACTCTAGTCGCTTACTGCATTATAAAAGTGATAACACTTAATAATTATTTTATAATGCACTTGCAACTGTTATAATTCATTCTTTGTTTAAACAACATTTGTAATCCCAAATTTTAATTGAAGTAGAAAAACATCTAAAAAAATATAGTGGATAGTCAAATAATACTAAAAATTTCAAGAACCTAAACAAATATGTGCTTTATAAGAAATGTTTAGCATTTCTAAAATGTGACTAATGGTCCAAAAAAATGCGCATTAATTTTAAAATCAACCAATAAAAATTGGTTTTAAAATTATGCGCGTTTTCATAGACTATATGTGGGTTATAAAATTAATAACTAATTAATAATTATAGTTTTATTATTTTTTTAATACAGTTATCGACTGTGTTAAAAAGTGTTATTACTTTTGTATTCGTAAGTTTATTGTTTTGTTTTGTTTTTATAACTTTTTAGCTAACAAATTTAAGTTATTTTGCCCCTTGAAAACTAAGTACAAAATTCAAACAAAAAAACAAATCTTCAATATCCATGATAATGCAACATTATCAAAGTCCAAAGATTTTAGAGATTTTCACCATTCTATTACTTTTTAAAACAGATTCACACATATAGCTATTATCAAATGAAGCAGATTTAGCTTTCAACTTGAATATTATTGGTAATAAGTTCTTAAATTCTTTATCTGCAAAGGTCATAGCAGCCTCATTTTTTTTTTCATAAAGATTAGATCTAAACTATCTAAGATCTAGCATGTTTGCAAGGAAATTAGCATCACTGACAGTTTGAAGATAAATAGTTTCCAATTTTTTTTTTTTTTCAGTTGATAAAAATAATAACATGTTTATCAGCTCTTTAAAAACTTCAACAGTGCCACTTATTTTTGTTTGATCTCTTTGCAACTTATCTAGTTTTAATATTTTTAATAAATATTCAGCATTTTGCTTTATCACTTACTTTTCTATTGATCATGGGATTCAAGTCTCTATTTTTTCAAACATTTTCAAAATGATGCTCCAGTTATTGACATTTTTAAAGTGAATCACATAAAGAATTCCAGCATGTTTCAGTAGGAAGTAGTAATTGTGTTCCTCCACCTCCTCTATAATTTGCTCCAGCTTGATAATTATTTTGTATATATTTTATTATTTGTGTAATATGCTTGCTCACATTTACAATGTTAAGATCATTTGCTGAAAAATTTTAGCAAATGAGCAGCACACCCATAAGTTATTATTATATCTCCTTCAGATGACAATACTTGCATTGATTTTATATTACCTCTACATTATATATAGGCAATAACTATTTGAATAGAAGATGTAAGCATTTAATGGGTGTAATTACTATGATTTTGATTTTACAAATACTACCCTATTTGTAAATATTGATCAAAAATTGTTTCTATTATATGAACATACTATTATAACTACTAAAATTAAAATTACTTAAATATAGTTACTAAATGTTTAAAATAGTTTAAATCATTTTCAATAAATATTTATAAATAAAGAAGTATTTGCAACTGGAACATTTATTAAAATCTTAAATAAAATAGTTTTTCTTTGCATAACTTAAAAAGCATATGTTTATGTCAACTGCAAAATTCATGTATTCAAAGAAATGTCTTATACAACAAGACACTATTTTAAAACAGCTCATCTTCTGTTAAAACTAAAGGTAAACACAAACAAAGCGATATTTAAAAATCATTGCCATGGCGCCAGTTTTAATTGGGTGGGGAGAGGGAGGCTACAAAAAGAACTTACTTTCTCCCCTCCCCTCCCACTTTGATAAAAAAAGATGGTATTCCCAAATAAAATTTAAGTATGTCACTGATATATATATATATATATAATGTATGTATATATATATATATACATATCTCATCTTGGGCAGATGTTAAATGCACCCAGCTACTGTCTTGTAGAAGGCCTCCTAAGCAAAGACTTAAGGGGTAAACAGATTCTATCTGTTGACCAGCCTCGCACCCCTTCTTCATCTATTAGGCTGGCGCAGATGTATTTTTAATACATTGTTTCCAGTTTAGGATGTTGAATGCTGGATCTTCTTGACTCAATGCATGGGTTTGCTTGTGTCACTGTTTTTATGACTAGGCAACTCATTCTATTATCTCCTTATGAGGGTACAGCTCTAAAACTCAGTTTTATGGTTCTGAGGCCGGCTGGTAGTCAGGTTTCCCGAACTCTGTGGTAGCTCTCAGAGAGGCTGATTCCATCAACAGCTGAAAAATATCAAAGTATTAACAGTGCCATGTTGCGCATGGATGGTGTCCCTGTTTGTACTTTTGGTGTGCATTGCGGAGGCCACATTTGGAGCCCTTTGTTACGGCTTAGGGTTTATTAGTAGTAATGAGGCAATTGCTTGGGCTATTAAACGGTGTTATGAGTACTATCTATGCTTTGAGTCAAGTTCTTCAATCTAATTTAAAAATGAATAAAGTACCAAAAACTATAAAATACAAAAAACCATCATCATCACCAAGTTCTCTAAACCTATCATTCACTAATATTCGTGGTCTTCGAAGTAACTTTTCTTCTGTTGAGTCTTATCTCTTGCAAAGTTCACCAGACCTACTTGCTCTTTGTGAGACTAATTTGAGTTCGGCTGTCTCATCTTGTGATCTTAGTGTTGATGGTTATCTTCCTCTGATTCGTAAAGACTCCAATAGTCACATGCTTGGCCTGGGCATTTACATTCGTAAGAATTCACCTGTTTGTCGTGAAACTAGGTTTGAATCCACAGACTATTCTTTCATGTGCTTTCGTTTAGCACCATTTCACTCTATCGCCTTTCTCTTTGTTCTATATCGATCTCCTTCATCTCAAGACTGTACACTTTTTGATGTTATTTCTGATCATATTGACCAAGCCCTCTCTCTTTATCCATCAGCTAATATAGTTGTTGTCGGTGACTTTAATGCTCACCACTCTGAATGGCTTGGCTCTAGTGTCAGTGACTCTGCAGGCATTAAAGCCCACAACTTTTGCCTTTCTCAATCCCTAACTCAAATAGTCAACTTTCCAACTCGCTTTCCTGACAACCCGAATCATTTACCTTCTCTACTGGACTTATGTCTTGTTTCTGATCCTAGTCAGTGCTCAGTTTCTCCACATTCACCCTTAGGTGCTTCTGATCACAGTTTGATCTCTTTAAAACTAATATCTCATTCTTCTTCATCACCTGAATACCCCTACTATCGAACCTCTTACAACTACAGTAAAGCTGACTGGGATTCTTTCCGTGATTTTCTTCGTGATGGCCCTTGGGTAGAAATCTTTAAACTTCCTGTCGACAAATGTGCTTCTTATATAACTTCGTGGATTCAGGCTGGCATGGAATCTTTTATTCCCTCTCGACGATTCCAGGTCAAGCCTCACTCTCCTCCATGGTTTTCCTCACACTGTGCTGCTGCGATTGCCAATCGAAACCGTTACTTCCATATTTATCAGCAAAACAATTCTCCAGAAAACAGACGTCTGTTCATTACTGCTAGAAACAACTGTAAAAAGGTTTTGTCTAACGCCAAAACCCGCTATTCTCAGGTCATGAAATCTCGTATCTCATCTCAAAAATTAGGCTCTCGTGACTTCTGGAGAATCTTTAATAATATCAATAATAAGGGCAAATCTATAATTCCACCTCTCTTGTATGGTTCAGACTTTGTCACCTCACCTAAAGACAAAGCCGAACTGTTTGCTAAAAACTTTTCATCAATATCATCTCTTGATTCCACTAATTGCGTTCTACCTGATATTGCCAACAAACAGGTTGATTCACTGCTTGACATTCATATCACTTCAGCATCTGTATCTAAAGTGATTTCCTGTCTAGACTCTTCTACAGCTTGTGGCCCAGACAACATACCTGTTATTGTCTTGCAGAAGTGTTCTCCAGAGCTGTCATCTATACTCTCAAAACTATTCAACAAGTGCTTATCAGAGTCTTGTTTTCCAGCCTGCTGGAAAGCCGCATCTGTTATCCCTATCTTCAAAAATTCTGGGGAGCGATCTGATTCGTCTAGCTACCGTCCCATAAGTCTTCTTCCTATCATAAGCAAGGTTTTTGAATCTTTAATTAACAAACACTTAATTTCTCATCTTGAATCTAATATCTTACTTTCTGACCATCAATATGGATTTCGATCTTCTCGTTCTACAGCTGATTTGCTAACAGTAATAACTGACAGGTTTTATCGTGCGTTAGATGAAGGTGGAGAGGTTAAGGCCATCGCTCTTGACATTTCAAAAGCGTTTGATAAAGTTTGGCATGCTGGTCTTCTCCATAAGCTTTCTTCTTATGGTGTATCCGGCAACATCTTTAAGATCATTGAATCCTTCCTTTCCAATCGTAGCATAAAAGTTGTCCTCGATGGACAACACTCTTCTTCTTATTCTGTAACTTCAGGGGTTCCTCAAGGTTTCGATCCTTGGCCCTATACTCTTTTTAATTTACATTAACGATCTTCCAGATATTCTCACATCTAAGGTGGCATTGTTTGCTGATGATACTACCATTTATTCTTGTCGTGATAAGAAACCAACACCCTCTGATTGCCTGGAGGGGGCATTTGAGCTTGAAAAGGATCTCACTTATGCTACAGCATGGGGCTCACAGTGGCTGGTGAACTTTAATTCAGATAAAACCCAATTTTTTTCAGCCAATCGTTATCGCAATAATTTAGATCTTCCTATATTTATGAACGGTGATGTACTCGATGAGTCACCTACTCTTCATCTTCTAGGATTAACTCTTACTTCCAATCTTTCTTGGAAACCATATATCAAATCGGTTGCAAAATTAGCATCTGCTAAGGTTGCATCTCTTTATCGAGCTCGCCACTTTCTTACTTTGGATTCTATTCTCTACCTCTATAAATCTCAAATCCGGCCTTGTATGGAATACTGTTGCCATATCTGGGGCGGATCTTCTAATGATGCCCTTTCTCTTTTAGACAAGGTGCAAAAACGCATTGTAAACATAGTTGGACCTGCTCTTGCAGCCAACCTTCAACCATTATCACATCGTCGTAATGTTGCTTCTCTCTCTCTTTTCTACAAATACTATAATGGGCACTGCTCGAAAGAGCTAGCGTCTCTTGTGCCATCTACTAAAATTCATTCTCGTGTTACTCGTCATTCAATTAAGTGTCATCCTTTTCCTGTGACTGTTCCTAAGTGCTCCAAAAACGCTTATTCGTCTAGTTTTTTTCCTCGAACATCAGCTCTTTGGAATTCGCTTCCTTCATCTTGCTTTCCTGATTCATATAATTTGCAATCTTTTAAATCGTCCGTCAATCGTTATCTTGCTCTACAATCTTCATCTTTTCTCTTACAGTAACTTCCAACTTTAATTAGTGGCTGCTTGCAGCCTTGTTGGAAGCGAAGATGTTTAAAAAAAAAAAAATATATATATATATATATATATATATATATATATATATATAAACACTCCTAGCATATATCTATATACATATTAAATTCTATATAAATAAATATCTTTTGCCACATTAAAAAAACATATAGGCCAAATAAATAACATACTGTAAATTTAATATTAATAAGAAAATAATTTTAAGAAGCATCTATGATTTTAACATCTTTATTATTTAAATAAGTGCATTCATATTTTCATGAAAGTATTTACATGAAAGATATAATTCTATTTGTAAACACAACCCTGGTTTACTTTCCTTCTGGAAATTTAAAGCTGTTTAAAAAAATTAGTTTGGTTTAAGTTGTTATTTTTTTGATTGGTTTAAACCATTGGTTTAAACCTATCAACCCTGTTTAAGTGTCCAAAATTATAAAAGTTCCAACTCAATTCCTGTTTGAAATTTTTCTGCAGTATTTCATTTTTCGTCGGTTATAAGCAAAATATTTAGACAATTTTACAAATCTTTTCTATCAGCGAACCAATACTTGCATGCCTAATAATTGTGTCAATGTTTGTTTCAGATAATAGCTCTAAATTACCAACATCTTCTTCTTCCTTGTCATTCAAAAGTATTCTTGTTCTAAATAAGTTGATTTTTCCACTTCTCCTAAATTTGCTGACAAAAAACAATTATCTTACTTTCAGTTATAATATTTGTGAAGTGTTTGCATTTTTTTATGAGTAATCAATAACAGATTCTAGTTTCTCAGATTTATCAATATTTTTTTTGTACTGAGTTTACAGGTTATTGATTCAATTACCAATAACAAAATTATACATTTTTATTTGATTTACCGGTTAATCAGTATTGCAAACCCTAGTAAAGGCCTTGTTAAAAAGTGTTATGTAGCTCACATTTTATGTACGAAATAGCAATTTGAGTACGTGTTCAACAGTTTTTTTGTAATCAGTCTCATGGGAGAAAAGACTCTGTTTCAACTGATTATACAATCATATTTTAGAACATCTAAATGTTTAAATATATATATATATATATATATATATATATATATATATATATATATATATATATATATATATATATATATATATATATATATTTGTCATCTATGTTAATGTTGCAATAATTTGAAAAATATATAATAATTTTTAAAACACAATACACTAGCTAGAAATATTTGATGGCTGCTATTTCTCATTGTAAGTGTATTAAATATGAGTTATAGAAGTATAATATTTCCCTTGATATTCTTGCAAGCTATTTTTTTCATAAACATAACTTCATCAAATCATCAAGTTCCCAACTTCCGTGCTTAACTATTTATGAACTACATTTAAGCGATTGCTGTGACTCTATGATATATAGAGTATGTATCATAAAGTGCAATCCAGTAGCATTCTGAAAATCTTTACTAATAATCTAAAATATTATTAAAAAAAAAAAGTATACTGGGGAAACTTTACTGAGGAATTAAAGTAACTAAAATTTTGTGTTTTTCTGTTCTGTGCATGATTCCATACTTTTTATCACACCATGTTACCATTCTTTTTTACAAAATATTATATCGATTAGAATTAAATTTTATTTTTATGAAAATAATAGACAAAACAGGATTCCCACTCCTCCTTAAAAACCTTAAATATCCTTTTAAAAAAAAAAACTCCTTAAAAGTCCTTAAATAACCTTTAAAAAAGTTAAAATTTGACTGCTCTCCTTAATTTCTCCTTACTTTCTTTTTTTTTTTATCATCTAGGAAATTTTATTAAAGCAAATGGATTATTCTTATCTAAGCATATAGTTACTTCTTTGATGAGTTAAAATCCTATACTCTTGATATATATATATATATATATATATATATATATATATATATATATATATATATATATATATATATATATATATATATATATATATATATATAAAAAGTACAGAAGGAAAAAAATGGTTCTTACGCCAACACATATGTCACTTTTAATTACTTTTGACTTTCGTCCATCATTTGCGTGTTGTCATAAAGTTAAAACCATTGATTACAAATTATTTGTTTTTTTAAAAAAATGCAAATTTAATTGACCAGAATGTTTTTAAAAACATTCTGAATGTTTTCAAAAATATAAACAATGTTTCTATTTTTATTTTTTTTAATAAAATGTTTTTATTATTATTTTTTTTACTGTAAATCATGTGTGGAGTGTTGCTACATCAACTATCTTATTGCCTGACTCGCAACAAAGTGCTGCTACATCGAATGACAAATAGCCTGACTCGCAACGGAGTGCTTCTACATTGACTGAGGGTTTGGTTGGGGCAGGCAGTCCATCAATTAATAAAATAAAAAATTCCGGTCTTGCATTTTAATTTTTACGTTTTGTCAACAAAATATGGAAAAAACATTCTGACAACATATAAGAGTTCTATATATATATATATATATATATATATATATATATATATATATATATATATATATATATATATATATATATATATATATATATATATACATATATGTATATACATAAATGTATATCATATATCAGCATCATACATCCGATTATTAGAGTTATATAAGTTTTTTAATGGGTTTTTTTTTTGGCTTTTTGTATTTAACTTTCACTTTCTTTAAATAATTTTATTTTGTTTTCTTTACAAGTGAACACCATGCTATAAGGGATGAATATTTATTGACCCTCTTTTTTAATTAAAGCTATATATTTACATACTTTAGGGAAAAAACTATTAGCTAGATATTGAACAAACTTCATATTAAAAAGATTGTTATATGTTTTTCACTAATTACCTCTAGATGCCTAAATATAAAAGTAGTTTCCGGAATATTTGGTTAAATAATGATAGTTACACTTCTTGATTTCAGAAAGATAAAAATCCCAGCCTTGCAAGACGCAATGTTTGTTTTAAGTCATTCTCATTAGCAGGCATGGGTATAAAGGCTCTTGATGTACATGCAAGAAGAGCAAAGCACATATAGTGATTGCCTAAAAAGGGTTATGTTGTTTTGTTCAAAGAAAATTTGCAATCAGTATCACAGAAGCCTACCTCATCAAAGTAATGTATAATTTCAGATATGCTCCAGAAGGAAGCAGTTTTGAAAGTAGAATTAATTTGGTGTTTAAATATTGTTCAAAGCAAATACTCTTTTAGATCAAGTGACAATAAGTCTAAACAATTTGCTTTGATGTTTCCAAATAGCAAAATTGCTAGCGACTTTTCATGTGATCAAACAAAATCTGGCTATATTGTAACTCATGGTCTTGCCCCTTATTTTAACAAAATTCTGATAAAAGATCTTAACCTGCTGGATAACTTTGTATGTCTTTTTGATGAGTCTTACAATAAAGTTGTAAAGAAAGGTCAAATGGACTTACATGTGCGCTATTGGAATTAAGAGAGGAATACTGTTTGTAGATATTATACTTCAGAGTTCATGGGAAAAGCTGCAGCCCCAGATATTCTAAATATGTTTAAATCCAGCATGACTGGTTTCTATGCACTGCTCATTTTTAGAGGTTTTAAGTTGAAGTTACTTTTACTTCAGATTTTTTTTAACCATTTTTTCGAGCAAGTTGGCATGAAATAGAAACCGTTGAAAATGAATTAAAAACCGCATCTTTTTTCATTTTTTGACCATTTTTCTAAAACCTTCAAAAAATGAGGGGGTCTTAAATTTTATGTGGCTGTATCTTTTGAGCATCTAAATATATTTTGATAAAATTTAAAACCTATTTGCAATTTATGTTTAAATTCAAGATAAAGAATTTTTGTTTTTCAAAAAATAATTTCCCAGCCAGGAGGATGCAGGGGTCATTTTTCAAGGATATTCCTGCCCCTGTGATCTGACTGCCGTGAGTTTTAGCAAAAAAATATTCAGTTTAATGAATATTAGCAAAATAATAGTTGTAATTATCATCTTGTCAAAAGTCTATTAGGAATGCAACAAATTTTCTCTACTGACACACACAAAACATGAATAAATCTCCGATAACAAAATCAGACAAATGAAATGCCACAAACAGTATTTTAAAAATTATAATGTTACAAAAATGAAAAAGAAATAGGTATTTTTTCAACCTAAATATATTCTTGAAAATCTTCTTACAATCTCGTTGAACTGTATTCAACAACCATAGCTCTTAGATTTTCACCGTGATGGATGTTTTTCTTAGACACAACGAACCTTTTCAGTGTTTTGTTTAAGTTTTTATGCACTGCTGCAGATGTTTGTTCTGATGTAATACCGAGCGGGATTTTCTGCCTATCAAGATACTCCTTGAGATAGAACCTGATTTTGTGAAACTTCTATCCAAGTGATATCTTCATTGCGAATACATCATGGACATATACTTTTAAGTGAAGCATGAACTCCACAAATGTGTCTATTTTTTTTGTAGGATATATCGAATTTCATCCCAAAACAGCATTCAGCTACTAAATCAAATAAAATTTAACCAAAATTAACTTGCTGAAAGTAATAGTGTTAACATATTTGTGTCTCCTAATTTTATTTAGACTGGTAGGTAAATTGTCCCCTATCTGTACTAATTGAATTTAAAATGTTCTAAGAAGTGTTTAAAAAATTTAAAAAGCAATGAAGTACCTTCTTTAAACCTCCTCAGGGTTTCAATACATTCCAGATATTCAATTGAAGAATAAAGTGTCATTTCGTCCAATGATCTTAAAACTTTGGCACAGTTAGATCCATCAAAACTACCACCATTATAGCCATGCCTGATAAACGTTTTCTTTTCAAGAAACTCCATCAAATTTTTATCAGTGAAGAGAAGATCAATGATTTTACTAACATGGTGTTCATAAATATGATATTCAGGTGGTGGAACTATGTTGATAATTTCTCATCCAACAGACATGGATAAGTAACATTTTTATAATATTGCATCTGTATACGAGGTTTGTTATCAAATTGGTATTTTTCGAATTCATCTGCTAGTGATCCGAAAGTGAAACTTTCGGATCACTAGCAGATGAATTCGAAAACTCCTTTTTCATCCATCAGCCCATCACAATAGCAACACAAGTATTTTCCACTGTGACCCTTCATTATAGAAAATAACTTATAGGTATTGCTTATTTAAAATATAAAGTATATATATATGAAATAAGTTACTTACTGATAATCCAATGATGATGTTGATCAATTTGAGGTCAGAAGCCAAGGTAAACTTCAATTGATGGAGTTGAAGGAGTTTAAAAAGTGTTTTCAAATTGTGATGATTCTCTTCTACGTTTCAAACTATGCCTAAGCCAAACTTTGTTGACCCCAGTGTACTTCTGGTTTCTTGGTTGAAAATCTAATATTGATGGGTCAATCCATGACAATCTTAAGAGATCCCTGCCCTCTATCAATACTAACACATACAACAGAATAAAAAATATCAATTTTTCTGAAGGAAAAAACTTCAGTCATGAGCATAGGTAGATCAGTACAATAAACAATATCTTTTTCAAAAAAGTTTTTACCGATCTTGAGCTGATATTTTATCATATCGTAAAATTTATTCAAGTAGCGTGACCTGTTCGTAACTTCAGCGTAGGTTTTCTCCTGTATTCCAGATTTTCCAACATCTTTTCTTATCTCTTTCATTATTCCTAACACTGTACAATTTGGAAGATCATGATTTATCTTCAAGTTCATGATTGTTTCGCTTCTTATATGCCTTATAGGTGATATAAGAAGCGAAACAATCAGTCGGTCTCTGTATACTTTAACAGGAAGAGCTTTTCCTCTTGTTGCAAGTTTTATTTTTTATCACCAACAACAGATATTTTTTTAGCGTACAAGAAACAACTCTGTCAGCGATATTTTGATTCTTTGAAGTAGTTAAGGCGTGAAGATTTTGAACAGTTTTTTTTGTTGCTGCAAGGATGTCGAATACCAGGACCAACAATTTGACAGCGTTCTGAGCAAAATGAATTTCTTTTTTCGAATGTTATCTTTTCAGATTCTAGGTAGGTGAATTCAGAAAGATTAAGTGTACTACTACTTAGTAGTACACTTAATCTTTCTGAATTCACCTACGTAGGCAGCATATAGCACAATTGTAGTTGCCATCTTTTTCTGAATTCACCTATGTAGGCAGTAAATAGCACAATTGTAGTTGCCAACTTTTTATCTTGATCACGACCATTTATCTAGGAAGTCTCCACAGCTATACTGATAGCTTTACCTTTCTTTTTTAAATATAAGTTTGTCTTGCAACTCCCGCATATTCCAGACGGATGAGATCTTAAGCTCAGACTGAATCCAGGGTCCACAAGTCTTTGATGAATTAATGAATCATTCTTCTCCAAAGATAGACACTTTTTGTCTTTATCGATACAACAGAAACATATCATCTCCTGTTTTCTGAATGAGATCTTGCTTTTTGCAGACTCATTTTGTATAAAAAAATTTTAATTTAGTATTTTCTATATTAGATTTTTTAAATTTTGTAAATCAATACTCTAACAAATAGTTTAATTTAAACAAATTATCAGGCAATTGATGTAATTTATTGAGACTAATTTGTCTAAATTTTGTGTTTATGCCATTAATTTGATATTAGATCATTTGTAGTTAGTCTCTAAATAAAATTAACTTCGATTTCAGGCGCAAACCACATGATTTGCAATGAAGACTAGAAATACCCTTGAAAAACGTCCCCTGCATCCCCCTGGTTGAGGGAAGGTAATTTTTTAAAAGAAACAAAATGTGATCTTTAATCCCATCATAAATTGTAATTAGGCTTCAAATTTTATCAAAATATATTTTGACGCTCAAAAGATATAGCCATATAAAGTTAAGGATCCCCTCATTTTTTGAAGATTTTTAATATTTAGAAAAATGGTCAAAAAATGAAAACAGGTGTGGTTTTTAATTGGTTTTCAACGGTTTCTATTTCATGTCAACCTGCTCGAAAGAGTGTTTAAAAAAAATCTGAAGTAAAAATAACTTCAACTTAAAACCTCCATTAAAGAGCAGTGTATGGATGGCCTTAATGTAAATAAACTGTTTTTGGAAATACTCAACAAAGAATGTCATAACAATGAATTAAGTACACTCATTGATATTGCCTGTGGTTTACATACATATCAATGGATCCATACAAACTGTTGCTAAAGCTACAGATTGGAACTTAAAGAAGTAAATATCTTCAATGTACCAAATATTTCATTCAAGTCCATCAAGAGCAAGTTCAGATTTTTCTTACATATTTTGTGGCACCTGACTGGCTGAAAATCAAAGTGTTGCCAAGAAAGCAATAGAGGTTTGGTAAAAAGTAGTCTTAGTTGTTGACTACTGGGAGTCTTTACCAAAGAGTAAGCAACCTGGACTTGGTAAATCAGGGCAAAACACCAACTTTGAACATTTAAGTGCTTGAACAAATAAAGTTTTAGTTCCTTTAAAGTTAAAGTTTTTTGAAGAAATTAGTGGCAGTCTAAATATATTCCTTAGTAGGTAATATTTGATCCAGATGCAATTTTATTGCTTTTTATGTAATATATTTTGTTTTATTACAAAATAATAGAAATATTCTGAGATATTCTTTTCATATTATTTTCAAAATTTTGAGAAAAAATTACAATATGTTATTTTCAATCTTGCTATTTTTTTTTCTTCTAGTTTCTTTTCAAACTAAGAAACCAATGACTCCTTTTCTGGCGGTAACACTTAAAGAATTACTACGCAACTTTTATGCGAATTTCATTTGGTTAGATGTTTCTTTTAAATGACAAAACTACAACGTCTTTGTTAAAAATAGGTTTGTTTAATTGCGCGAACCGGCTTTTAACCAGCAAGATTGATGTTAGTTTTTCATTGAAGTATTATCTCCAGCAACTCAAGAGTAAGAGAAAGATTACTGATGTTCAAATTGACAAGTTCAAAAAGGAAATATGTGATTTTCTTGTCTCAATGCGTACTCATATTATTGAGAAAAGCCCTTTGTCTTCTCTGGTTGCTCGCTGTCTGGTGTGAATTTCCCCATCATTTATGGTTGAATATCACAGAAAAGTGTGAATATTTTTTTGACAAACTGTTGATAAAGCTTGTTACTTTCAAGAAAATTAGAGCTTCTGTTAGTGGTATAACTAAGAAAGAATATTCCAGGTTCTGTAAAAGTGTGGTCATTAATAACAAAGAAGTATTTTTGACTTTTGATAAACATAAGGATTGTTTGGACTACCTTTTGTGGAAATACACTGATTTAAAGATGTATGCAAATCTACAGCAGATTTTCAAAGTTGTCCTCATTTTATCGCACGGACAAGCTCAAGTTGAACGTGGTTTTAGCAGCAACAAAAGTCTGATCGATGACAATATGTCCCCAGACACTATAATCTCTTTATGTTCAATCCAAGATTACCTCACATTTCATGGGTTTATGGCTCATGAAGTTGAAATAACAAAAGATTAATTAGATTACTGCAAACAAGCAAGAAAGAAGTATTTTGATGATCAATGTTCAAAAGCCCTGTCTGCAGAAAAAACAGTGAAAATGGAAACAAAAAGAAAAGTTATGGAAGATATTGAAATTGTCAATACTTAAATATGACAGACATTATCTATAATTGAGAATTTAAAGAAGTCATCTGATGAAATTGGATTCCGTGCTGAAAAAAGAATAGCCTTAGGTTTATGCCTTGAATATAAATGTTTTTTTAGTTTATATCACTAAATGTAATGTCATTATTTAATGATTCCTTTTCTATTTAGATGACATTAAAGCTGGCATATCATAATCTAATGTATATATACGTATATATATATATATATATATATATATATATATATATATATATATATATATATATATATATATATATATATATAAATTATAAATTATGTTAGTGTATTCTACAAATAGTGTAGAGTGCTCAATGTTCTAAAAGAACAGAGCAATAATAAATTAGTAAAAACACTTATCTAATTTTTGATTACTTCAACACTGTGTTTCACCATCAGTAAGTTCATCAGGAAGAATCAGGGTTCATCATCATCATCATCATCATCATCATTATCATCAGTAGGCTCATCAGGAAGAATTCTTCCTGATGAACCTACTGATGGTGAAACACAGTGTTGAAGTAATCAATAATTAGATAAGTGATTTTACTAATTTATATATATATATATATATATATATATATATATATATATATATATATATATATATATATATATATACATATATACACTGAGGCATATTCATTTAGACGCATCAATTTTTTTCTCTTTATCTTAATTTTTTTCTATGTATTGTCAACTGATATGCTTGCAAGTTATTATCAAAATAATTGTTGTGTTGTGGGCTAATAAAAATCACAAAAAAATTTTTTCTATGTGTCTTTATTAACATGAGAGTATGTTTGATATACAAAAGTACATTTTTTTATTGGAATATATCTACAGACGCAGTCATATTTTTGACATGAAAAGATGGAAATTAGTAATGCGTATGTCCTCCATTACACTGGATCACCTCAAAAATTCTGCCTTTCATTGACTCCACTAATCGTTGAAGTGTAGTTTGATCCAACTCGGACCATGCTTCAAGGATTTTACACTTTAACTCAGTAACAGTTTTAAATTTTTTTTTTATTGGTGTCCGGCTGCTTTAGTGTCATAAACTTTTCTTGATAGCATTCCCCACATGTTCTCGATTGGATTTAAGTCCGGGCTACAAGCTGGCCATTTGAAAACCGGGATGTTGTGGTCTTTAAACCATTTCGTAGAATGCCTAGAAGTGTGAATTGCAGCATTATCTTGCTGAAATATGGCATTATTGTCCATGTTTTCATCCATATAAGTTATGAGAACATCATCCAACATTTCTGTATACTTTATTGAGTTCATTTTAGGTAAACCACAACACAGAGTCAATTTTCCTGAATAAGAAAATCCACCCCAAACCATTAAACTTCCTCCTCCATAATTTCGTTTTGTTTGTGGGTCATTTATTCCTCTTAGATCATGCCAATAACAACTGTAAGAGTTTCGGAACATCTAAATTGAACTTTTTTTCATCTGAAAATATTACGTTTTGCCACTCATGAGTCCAATGCATATGGTTTTTAGCAAACTGTAATCTAGCAATTTTATGGTGTTTTTTTAACATTGGTTTTTGGTGTGGTTTCTTCCACTTTATGTTTGGTGTTGTACGTAGAATATGTGCAACATGTTTATTGGTGACAGGCAATAATAATTTATCCTTTATTTGTGTTGCATTCAATTTATTTTTGGTTGCTTCGAAGCGAATTCGATTAATTTGCCGATTTGTTAATACTTTGTTGCCGTTTGTTGCTTTTTTTACACTGTAATTGTCACCTTTTGCAATGTAGTTTCATAAAACATGGTCAGATCTTCCAATTTTTCTTGCTATTTCTCGTATAGAAAGTGCTGGTGAGATTTTTGAGCCACGATATAAACTAATTTGTATTTTTTCAGCATCTGTCAAATACTTTCCTTTAGGCATTTCGTAAAATGCAATAAAAATGATACTGGCAGAGCAAAAGATCTAATTACACTAAAGTTTATCAATTTATTTGTGTAAAAGTGATTAAAAATCAATAATTACCGTTATTAACCTTATTGTGTCTATAGATATATTCCAATTAAAATATGTGCTTTTGTATATCAAACATACTCTCATGTTAATAAAGACACATAGAAAAATTTTTTTTGTGGTTTTTATTAGCCCACAACACAACAATTATTTTGATAATAACTTGCATGCATATCAGTTGACAATAGATATAAAAAAATTAAGATATAGAGATAAAAATTGATGCGTCTAAATGAATATGCCTCAGTGTATATATATATATATATATATATATATATATATATATATATATATATATATATATATATATATATATATATATATATATATATATATATATATATATATACACATATATATATATATATATATATATATATATATATACATATATATATATATATACATATATATATATATATATATATATATATATATATATATATATATATATATATATATATATATATATTCATTTATAATATTTTATCTATTTATATTTAAAATTTATTGAAAAAAGATTCTCTTTTTAATATAATTGTTTTCTCCTTAATTCTCCTTACTTTTTCCTTTAAAAAATTGTCACGACCTAATCTCCTTAAATATTAGGAAAATATCTCCTTGTCTCCTTAAAATCCTTAATTTAAGCCCAAGTTTTAATAGTGGGAACCCTATGATATTATATTAACGATATTTTGCTGAGCTATTGTATTCAGCATCATCAGGTAATTCCATAATAATAGTACCAATAATCAGTAATAATTACCTGATGACTCTGACCACAATAGGTCAGCAAAATATCGATAATATATTATTATATCAAAATATATTTGAAAAATAGTTATACGTTGCCTTTTTTATTAAAATCAGTTTTTATATATATATATATATATATATATATATATATATATATATATATATATATATGTATATATATATACATACAGCGCTAGAAATAATGGTTGATTAATGTTCAATGATCGTCTACTTTAGGAAAAAATAATGTTATGGTCTCTCAATATAAATTCTGGCTGATCAAAGTTGATCGACAAGAATTGGGAGGCAAACTTAATTATAAAAAATGTGAATACCTACAAAAACAGAAACAGTTGAGATTATTAAGTTAGCAACTAAATGTTTTTGATTATTGATTTAAAATAGAATTTAAAATAATAACTAGATATGTTAACATAGCTTTGAAAGTCCAAATAATGAAAATACGCTAAGAACAAAAAACTTTTTCCTAGTGAAAAAGTTTTTACTAACATTTTACTTTACTTTTTCTCTAAGAAAAAAGTAAAATTTAGTAGCTGGTTCAGGTACCGATTTCTTATTAAAAACTTTACTTTTTTCTAAGCTGGTCTTTTTGTACAAATTAGGGTTGCCATCTCTAGCTAGATCGTATCGGGCAGGGCATCGAGAGAGGTGAGCAAGGCTCTGCTAGTGGTTTTGGGGGCTGGCCATTATATTTTATTTGCATTATATGCAATACAGCAATGCCTGTGTACTTGATTGGATAAAGTTATTACAATGATTACAATAAGGTTTCAGTACTGTCATGAAAACATGAATTACTTGCATTTAAAAGTATATTTCTGATCAGATCTTGCAGCAGCCAACAATTTAATTTCTTCATCAAGAAGTCATAAAACTGTGAACATTTGTACTTCATATTTTCACACACCTGCAGCTCAGCTCGCAAGACACGAAGTCCAAGACAATTTCGTTCTTTATACCACAAAGAATTCATCGCACTGAAAGTTCGTTCAAATGAAGAATTTAAAACAGGTATGGAGAATACAAAGGATACTACTTTGAAAAGTTTGCCACCCTCACCACACTTTTTTTCTGTGAGTTTTGTAAAAAAACTACTCCATCAATCCACCACATTCGTGTTGGTCTCTACCAGCGCTGTTTGGACATTGCACAGAGTACAGTAGTCTTCATAGTATTTATTTTGATCTACATCAATGCAAAACTTGACTGCTAGTTGGTCAAATAAGCTCCAGACCACTGGTTTGTTCAAAGTTAAAATACTCATGCTTTGAAATTCTGAATTCTGGAAGTTGTACCATTAATCTAAGTAATTTAAGCATTTGCTGTAGAATTCATCAACGTCTCTTTTAAACTTTTTTTTTTCACTTGTGGTGTTCTTTTCAGGAATTTCGCAGCATGTCTATAAAATTTGTCTTGTTTGTGATCTGCAATTTTTTTTCTTATTACGACCATAGTTTCATGTAACTCACAACTAGTAACTCGAACCAACTCGAAAGTTAGAGTTACATCAAACTACTAGTTCTGACTCAATTTGGTTATCTTGAAATGCATCTCATATTACTTTGTGGCATTTTTCTTCTCCTTTTTATACAAAATATGACCGCAATGCAGACCATACCAGAGGTATTCTTTCCAGTACTGGAAGTAAGGATAACCATTTTCTTGGTACATGTTTTGCTAGAGAATTGTGTTTTTAATGCGTAAAACATATACATTATCTGCAAAAAATATAAAGTTTTATGACATTTTCGCATTCCGGGAGATTTCGATGTTTTTTCAAATTACTTCCGGGAGATGGGAGTTGATATCAAAATTCTGGAAACTCCCCTGTAATCTGGAAAGGTGGCAACCCTAGTATAAATGCTTGTTTAGATAAGCAGTGTGACGTCAAACTGTATGCTACTGTATTTATATACATATATATATATATATATATATATGTATAGAAATATATATATATATGTATAGAAATATATATATACATATATATATATATATATATATATATATATATATATATATATATATATATATATATATATATATATATATATATATATATATGTATATATATATGTATATAAAAATATATATATATATACGTATATATATATGTATATAAATATATATCTATATATATATATATATATATATATATATATATATATATATATATATATATATATATATATATATATATATATGTATAGATATATAGATATATAGATAGATATAGATAGATAGATGTAGATATAGATATAGATATAGATATATATGGTCAGGTCAGGTTATCCTGCAACCAGTAACATGTAACCCAGTACAATCTGCTTCATGTCCTGCTGCCTTGTAGGATACGCCTTTTTAGGCAAAGGCTAGAAGATGCCAACTTGGACTTGATGCATCCCCTGCCTTGGGGCTCTTCGTTGATTAAAAGCTAGAGATGGCGTCTTGATAAAAATACTCATCTTGAGCAGATGTTAAATGCATCCGGTTACTGTCTTGTAGAAGTCCTCCTAGGCAAAGACTTAAGGGCTAAACAGATTCTATTTGTTGACCATTGAATACATTGCTTCCAGTTTAGAGTGTTGAATGCTGGATCTTCTTGACTCAAGGGTTTTGTCTCTGTTTTTACGACTAGCCAACTCTTTCTATTATCTCCTAATGAGAGTACAGCTCTAAAACTCAGTTTTATGGTTCTGAAGCCAGCTGGTAGTCAGGTTTCCCGAACTCTGTGGTAGCTCTCAGAGAGGCTGAAAAATATCAAAGTATTAAAAGTGCCATGTTGCGCATGAATGGTGTTTGTACTCTTGGTGTGCATTGCTAAAGCCACATTTTGAGCCCTGTGTTACGGCTCAGGGTTTATTAATAGTAACGAGGCAATTGCTTTGGCTATTAAACAGTCTACTGAGTATTATCTAAGCTTTGAGTCAAGTTTTTTAACAAATTTAAAATGAATAAAGTACGAAAAACTTTAAAACACAAAAAACCATTGTCATAACCAAGTTCTCTAAACTTATCATTCACTAATATTCGTGGTCTTCGAAGTTAATTTTTCTTCTGTTGAGTCTTATCTCTTGCAAAGTTCACCAGACCTACTTGCTCTTTGTGAGACTAATTTGAGTTCAGCTGTCTCATCTTGTGATTTTAGATTTGTTGATGGTTATCTTCCTTTAATTCTCCAATAGTCACATGCTTGGCCTGAGCATTTACATTTGTAAGAATTCACCCATTTGTTGGGAAACTAGGTTTGAATCCACAGACTATTCTTTTATGTGTTTTCGTTTAGCATTATTTCACTCTATTGTCTTTCTCTTTGTTCTATATTGCTCTTCTTCATCTCAAGGCTGAACTCTTTTTGATGTTATTTCTGATCAAATTGACTTTATCCATCAGCCAATATTGTTGTTGTTGGTAACTTTAATGCTCATCACACTGAATGGCTTGGCTCTAGTGTCAGTAACTCTGCAGACATTAGTTTCTCCACATTCACCCTTAGGTGCTTTTGATCACAATTTGATCTCTCTAAGACTATTGTCTCATTCTTCTTCATCATCTGAATCCCCCTATCATCGTACCTCTTACTACTACCCTAAAGCTGACTGGGACTCTCTCTGTAATTTTCTTTGTGATGACCCTTGGAGAGAAATCTTTCATCTTGCTGTTGACAAATGTGCATCTTACATAACTTTGTGGATTCAGGCTGGCATGGAATCTTTTATTCCCTCTTGACGATTCCCGGTCAAGCCTTACTCTTCTCGATGGTATTCCTCACATTGTGCTGCTGCAATTGTCAATCAAAACCGTTACTTCCATATCTATCAGTAAAACAATTCTCCAGAAAACAGACATCTGTTTATTACTGCAAGAAATATTGTAAAATGGTTTTGTCTAACCCCAAAGCCCACTATTCTCAGGTCATGAAATCTCATATTTCATCACAAAAATTAGGCTCTCATGACTTCTGGAGAATCTTTAATAGTATCAATAATAAGGGCGAATCTGTAATTCCACCTCTCTTGTATGGTTCAGACTTTGTCACCTCACCTAAAGACAAAGCTGAATTGTTTTCTAAGAACTTTTCATCAATATCATCTCTTGATTCCACTAGTTGCGTTCTACCTGATATAGCTGTCAAATAGGTTGATCCATTGCTTGACATTCGTATCACTCCAGCTTCTGTATCAAAAGTGATTTCCTGCTTAGACTCTTCTACAGCTTGTGGCCCAGACAACATACCTGTTATAGTCTTGCAGAGGTGTTCTCCGGAGCTGTCATCTATACTTTCAAAATTATTCAACAAGTGCTTATCAAAGTCAACATCAGTTCTTTGGAATTCCTTTATCTTGCTTTCCTGGTTCATATAATTTGCAATTCTTTAAGTCGTCTGTCGATCGTTGTCTCGCTCTACAATCTTCATCTTTTCTCTTCCAGTAACTTCCAACTCTAATTAGTGGTTGCTTGCAGCCTTGTTGGAAGCAAAGATGTAATATATATATATATATATATATATATATATATATATATATACATATATATATATATATATATATATATATATATATATATATATATATATATATATATATATATATATATATATATATAAAAGTTTTGATACAACAACTTTTTTTTCGTTTTTAATGCATAACTTTTCACAAACTTTCCTATATATGCTAAAATTTTTACCAAATTAGCTCTATAATTTTTCAATTCAAAATACAACCCACAAAATTCGTAAAATTCAACGATTAATTAAAGTTTAATTGTTAAAAAAGCTTCCGTTCAAATGTTTAGAAACAGTATCATCTCTCAATGAAATCATCTTTTTGTAAATAATAGCAAAATTTAATGCCAAATTATTTGTGAAATTTAATAATTTAAATACTTTAAAATGTTTCAAAGGCAGTGAAGTATAATTGATTGCCATTTGTAAAATTTTAAAATTTAATTACTTAGTAATATTTTAAAAGCATGGGAAAGGCTTAAAAAGTTTCAAAGGAAATAAAGGAATTAATTATAAAAGCTGTGGGAAATAAAATGACTTACAGGCATATTTCTGAACTTTACAATGTTTCTAAACCAGGAATTAATCACAATATAAAATGATTTCGTCTGCTCAAAACTATTGAAAGCAAACCTCGCTCTGGAAGGCGAGGTTTGCTTTCAATAGTTTTGAGCAGACACTTTACTAACATCTTTCAATAGTTTTGAGTTTGCTTTCAATAGTTTTGAGCCGACACCTTACTAATAATCTATCAGTCAAAAAGACTGATAGATTATTAGTAAGGTATTCCAAGAATATTCATCGCAAGACTGTTGTCAAACCTAATTCATTTATGCATCATTTTCATGACACAAACTTTAGAATTGATTTCAACTAAATGTTGATTACTACAAAATAATCTGTATGGCTTTTGTTTGTGAAAAGTTATGCAGTAAAAACTAAAAAAGTAAAAAAGGTTGTGTTTCTAAACTTTTGCAGGCTAATATATACAGTGGTTTTCATAAATTTAGACGCAGTCATTTTTTTTTTTACATATATGTAAGAAAATACTAAAAATAAAATTAAAGTGCTACCGCTATGTTTGATATTTAATAGAGAAAGTGAAACTATTATAGTGTACCTTAATTTTTTTTACAGGATGTTTATTACTCATTCTATACAAATTAACACTAAAAAGTTAATTGATAAGCTTGATTTTATTTTATTCATAAATTTAGACGCACAATCAAAAAAGTCTTATATCTTGTTAATTGATAGTTAATTAGTAGTTTTTTTCCCATATTCTTATTAATAGGCCTAAATTAATTGATTTTTTCAAAAAATCTTATATAAATATGACTTACCTGGAATTAGTTAATCATTATTTAATAAGTAAACAAAAGTTAAGTTAGTTTTGCACTAAAAAGAAGCAAAAAATAGGCAAAAGATGTATCACTCAAGGTGAAAGATGGCAAATTATTGCTCACATCAAAGAAAGAACCAAAAGTAATAGAGAAATCGTCAGGTTAATTGGATTTTCTGAGAAATGTGTTCGGACAACGAAGCAAAACTTTCTTCACACTGGTGGTGCCAGCGAGAAAATGAGGCCAGGTAGACCCTTGTCAACCACCAGAAAGAACGATAGTGCCCTTTTTAGAGCTGTCAGAGCTAATCCAAGAATTAGTTACAAAGAGTTGACCACAGAATTCAATACAAGGCGAAATACATCTATTTCTCAAAGCACAGTCCGCTGAATACTTATCAAATACAAGATTGGAGTCTACTCTGCTTTGAAGAAACTGCTCCTGCGTCTATATGATAAACAAAGGAGACTAAAATGGTGTCGTGAAAGAAGGTATTGGAAAATAGAACAATGGAAAAATATTGTGTGGAGTGATGAGAGTAACTTTGAGCTTATCAATCGCAAATTTAACATAACAGTCAAAGGAATGGCTCACGAAAAGTATTATGCCAGGTACATTAGACCGACTGTTCAAAGTGGAGGAGGCTCGATAGGAATCTGGTCATGCTTCAAATACAAAGGTGTTGGTATGTCCCAAACATACACCAGAAGAATCAACTCCAGAATATACTTAGAAGTACTGGAAAACAACCTAATTCCATCAATTGACCTGCTTATGCTCAATGATAAACCATGAAAACTTCAACAAGATGGCGCTACTGCACATACTGCATACTATACAAAGGAGTGGTTCAACGATAATAATATCAAGACAATACCGTGGCCTCCATACTCACCTGATTTGAACCCAATTGAAAACATTTGGACTTGAATTGACCGTGAATTGGCAAAGGTTCAAATTTCCACACTTGGCCAGCTGAAGGATGTCCTTAAGGAGACCTGGTATAGGGTCCCAGAAGCGATGTACAAAAATGTCTAGAAGAGTTCTTAGCTGTATTAAAGCAAAAGGCGGATACACAAAATATTGATTGGTTCATAAATTATGTCTCCTAATGTATTGTGCATCTAAATTTATGAATAATTTTTTTTGTCTTATTTTTTTAATACCATGTAATTGTACCTAATTATTACTTAGTATTTGTATTTTTTTTGTAAATTTTTTTTTAATTTTGTATTCTGTATATATTTATCTAATAAATAGAAAAAAAACTAAACCGAAAACTTTTTTCGTTATTGTTTTATCTTTAAAAAACTAAAAATTTCTATTCTCAAATATGAGTGCGTCTAAATTTATTAAAACCACTGTATGTATATATATACAGTGGTCGGCCATCACATTAGGACCAGCTGTAATTTTTTGTAAATATCGTGTAAAAATAAATTTTTTGGCAAAAAGAAAAATAATGGTGTAATTTAAAGCTTGTTCCTTTATTTATAAAGTTATACTTGATGAAAAATAAACAAATAAAATTAAACATTTTGAATATTTATTGGTTATTATAATAAATTATATAAAATATATATTAAGTATTAATATTTTGTAAAACCGCCTTTATTTGCAATAACTGCTTCGATTCATCGTTGCATGCTTGCAATTGAACTTTTGAACAATTGATCCTTCAACTCTGGGTTATTGTGCCAGATCCTGATAATATATTCCATAAGATCTTGCTTGTTGTTAAGAATTTTTTTTCCAACATCTCGCTTTACTATTTCCCAAATGTTTTCTATGGGGTTAAGATCAGGTGAGTTGCCTGGCCATGGCAATACATCTACTTTTTTCTGTTTTAAAAAAGCCATAACACTTTTTGCTGTGTGGTAAGTTGCACCATCTTGCATAAATATAAGATTTTTGACATTTTTGGACTTCTTTTGAATTTTTTTGACATTTTTAGACCAATGTGCAAGTTGAGGAAGCAACTGGTTCTCCAGAACTTTTTCCCAATCCTCAACAGGCCAGTGACGATAGTTTCGAGCCCACTCCAGTCTCTTTTTTTTCACGAGTGAAGTCAGTTTTGGTTTCTTGGCAGGGCGATGACACATCAATCCCTCTTCCTTCAGCCTTCTGCGAATGGTCCGGTCTGACACACCAATACCAGCATCATGGATAAGCTTAGTCAACACATTTTGTGGCTTTTTTCTGTTTTCCAGGCATATATTCCGGATAATACGATCCGCTCTTGATGTTGTCTTTCGTTTAGAAGGTGGTCTCCTTGGTGGGCCAAACTCTTCCCCTGTACCAATTTTTTTTCTCACTCGCATTACGGTTTGGTGAGAAACCTTTACAATTTGTGCAACTTTTCGCTGAGAATATTTTGTATTCTGTAAAAGACATCTAATTTGACTAACTTTTGTTGGTGTCATATCACATTTTTTACCCATAGCTGAAAATTTAAATTAATAACTTTAAAAAAGACTACTATTTGGTGTCTTTATATAAACAGGAAAAAAAACATAAAATCCTTTATTTAAAATTAATGACTAAATTATTATTAAGTTAAAAAAAAATAATTAATTAAATAAATCACAGATGCTTGAAATTAAAATAAATCATCTTTAAACTTCAATCAAACTAACAACTAAAAATAACCTTAAATTGTCCAATATGCACCAATTTGATTATGACAGGTGATTGCTAACAGCCAGAGTTGCCAATTGATAAAATTTTTATTAAATATTACTAAGAATAGAAATAACTTGACATGTAGCAAAAAAAAATATCATATTTATTTTCTCATTTGCGGGTTTAAGCAACATATTTGAAATAAATTGTAAAAAAAACGTGTGGTCCTAATGTGATAGCCGACCACTGCATATATATATATATATATATATATATATATATATATATATATATATATACACACACACATATATATATATACACACACATATATATGTATATATACAAATATATGCAGCACTCAGAATTAAGGTCAGCATTCAGCATTGCAGACCTAGAAGTGTTTGAGGTCGGCAATAAATTGCAGGCTATGTTTCTATGTCTTATGGTTAAACCTTTGTATCAAATTTTTTTGCTGATTTGATGCTAACCTCAAACAGATAATCGGCTATTTATTGCTGACCTTATTTTTCCTAATTCCGAGGGCTGTACATGTATATATACTTATAAATGTATATACACATACATATATATGTATATATATTTATATATGTATATATATATATGTATTTATATACATGTATATATATATATATAAATTTTTGCTATTTATATATTTATATAAATATGTATATATATATATATATTTATGCTATTTATATATTTATATAAATATTTATATAAATATATATATATTTATGCTATTTATATATTTATATATATATGTATTTATTATGATATATGTGTTAGTTGATATATATGTTTAGATGGCTACAAAATACAATGACTTAATATCAGAAAATCGTCTGAATCCTATTTTACGTGTTATTTTACAAGGTGTATATGATGTTGATAGTCCTTTATCATTGCTACGTTGCACGCCACATATTCTTGTTTTTATATGGAATAGTATTAAAGCATTTTGGAGAAAACATATACAAGTTGGAATAAATAAGAATTCCTTTATTTATGAATATCCATATAAGATTAAATGTAATTCAATAGCATATTCACTTATACAAGATTCTTTGAATTTTCCTTTACCAGGTAACTTAAATATTAATATGATGCCATTTATCATGAGTTCCAGTTTCTGTAAATGTAAGTTACCTAAAAATACAAAGCCTTATTGGGATATTATAAAATTATGTATTGATGAGCAATCTAGAAATTCTAAAGATGAAATAGGAAAAATATGGTTTTTGACAATTCAAGAGAGTATTGTTAATCAAGGTACTTCCCAACGGAGACCAGGGCTTCACACTGAAAGCCCTGGAGTTGTTTATATTAAAAATGATAGTCTATCTAGTAGTAAAGACATTTTGGAAAATAAAAAGACAATTTCTAAAGAAGTTCAAAATGGAGGAGGTTGTTCTCAAATCTCTTCTTTCTATGCTCATTGGGGTTCTGGAATGAGTATTATGGATGTTTATTCAGGTGGTATATATATGGCTTCAAACATTGCTGGATCTTGCAAAGTTTGGAATTGTCAAATACTTCCAGGTGATGATGGAAAATGTGTAATTGGTGAATTAGGAGATATAGAACATTTAAGAGAGTTTTTGCCTGAAGCTGAAGTCATGAATAAAAATGCATTGTATTGGTTAACTGACCGCACTCCTCATGAATCGTTGCCATTGTCTGATAAAATTTATAGGCAATATATTCGTATAGTCACAAGTAAGGTGTCTGTATGGTATGAAGACCATTCTACAAAAAATCCACTTGGGGTTGTTCCAGACAGTCAAATCACTAAAATTGTGCGAGGTTCAAAGTTTTACCAAAAACCTTTATGTTTAGTTACATAATTTTATTACTAGCTATTTTAAAGACTTTTTTTAAAAGCCAATTTTTAAATTTAAGTTATTGGTTTATTTGTATTTTGGTATTTGACATTGTTTATAATGAAGTAATTTTAAATAATCATTTAGTGGATTAATATTAATTACTAGGTGTTAATTTAATTTTAATTCCCTTCACTTAATATGTTTAAAGAAGGTATATTTTTGTAATATAATATTATCAAAATATAAAATGAAATATATTATTATCAAATGAGTTTTGTAAAGAAATGACGCTAATATAAATTTATGGTCATTATAGACTTTTTTTTAATTTTTATTATAAAAGGTAGTAGTGTAGTGGTAGAGTGCTTGCTTCATAAATGAGAAATACAGAATATCCATTTCTCTGGTGTTGCTCAACCTTGTTTTTTAAGGTTTATCTGTAATACCAAAACATAAATCTTAACAAAATTAAAGGCTGACAACTGGATTTTCAGTTGATTAGATTAAAAGATTGGATTGGATTGGATTAAAAGACAATTTTTTTAACGTATAAGATACAATAAAAAAGAAAAATATTCTAAAAAGTATTTTTATTCTAGTTTTTAAATATTTTATGTGTTTTTATTTTTTATAGAAATATTAATAAAAAGATAAATTCATGACAAGAAGAGATTAGAAAATGTGTATGAATTTTATTTAAATTATTTTGATAAAAAGTTCACTTATGTCCACTTTAAAATTGAGAATATACCTAAAAGTACTATCTACAAGATAATTAAATGTGCTATAAGTGAATCTTGTTACAAAAGAGTTCAAGGAAATGGAGGAAAGGCGAAAAAAGGCTCCAACTTATGTTTGACTATATAGACGGAGTTTCTCAATGACAGGCAGCAAAAAAGTTCAACTGTACTAAGCAACACATTAAAAAAAGACAAAAATTATTCCAAGAAAAAAAATTACAATTCCAAAATGTTCTGATCAGCAAAAAGCAGTTGCTAGAACTAAGTGCAGTCGATTGTATCAGAAATTCGAAAATCGAAAACTAATCATTGATAATGAGTCACATTAAATCACTCTAGTATCAATGGAAATGATATTTTTTATACTAGCAATGTAGAATCTACTCTATCTACAGTTAAATACTAAACAAAAGTTTCAAAAAAAATTACTTCTATAGATTGCTTTTTCTGAAAATGGCATTTCTCAGCTCTATTTTGTGTCTAGTGGGCTGGCTGTAATTCAAGCAAATCTACTTTAAAATATGCATTAAGAAGAGACTTATTCCATTCATTGTTAAGTATCATTTAGATGGTGCAGATGTATTCTGGCCCGATTTGGCATCATTTCACTATGCAAAAACAGTAATCACATACCTAAACAAGAAAAATGTGGATTTTGTTGAGAAAGCGGACAACCCTGCAAACTTGCCAGAATGTCATCCTATTGAATATATTCGGAGTATTTTGAAAGGCCTTGTCTACAAGAATAATTGGCATGCTGAAAATCTTCTAAAATTACACTCTAGAATCAAGTATTGTGTTAATAAAGTTCAAATTGAGCTCATATGGAGTTTATCTCAGTCTATACCAGAAAAGAAGGTATGTTAGAACAAAATGGTTTAATTGAAAATAACAGGTTATATAGATAAAAACTAGATTAAAAATACTTTCTAAAACATTTTTGATTTTTGTTTTACCTTATACCTTGAAAAAGATATCTCTAAATCCAGTCTTTTTTTTCAGTTGTCACCTGTTAATATTTTAAAATTGACTGTAGTAGGCCTCTTAGCCTTTGGGAAGTGAATTCAGTAAAAAAATAAAATTTAGCAAAGCAAAAAAGAAAATTCTTTACAAAAAAGGATAAATACCATAAACCTAATGCGCATACTTCACTTATACAAAACTTAATTTTAAATTTTTTAAATGTTGTTTTTCGATGTTTTTTCTTTTTTTTTGTACTATTCATAACCAATATTTTTCAAGTTCTTGTACAGCAATATTTACTGTTTCTAGGACAATAAATAACATGAGTTCTATTTACCATGAAAAACAAAGATCACAATTATGTGCTGTACATGCTATCAATAATTTATTTCAAGATGGTTTATTGTGCAGTAAAAATAAACTTGATAAGTTATGTCTTCAACTCGATCCTTCAGTATTAATGAACCAACACAGAAGTATGTTTGGTACAGGAAATTATGACATAAATGTTATAATGGTTTTTTTAAATGACCAGGGTTATGATGTAATTTGGTTTGATAAAAGAAAGTATGATTTTTAATTTTAAAATATTTAAGAGTCTGAAAATAAGTTCAATATATTGCTCACAATCTTGTTGTATTAAGTTTTTACCATATCCAATATATATCCATTACAATAAGTTACAAATAATCCAAGATCGTATCCAGCATGTTTTGATGTTTGAGATATTTAACTTTCAGACATTAAAGAAACTCCAAACATAGGTATGTTTATACTTATATCAAATAAGGATGCTTTGCAAAAAAATACAATGATTGAAGCCTGGGATCAAAATGGCTCAAAAATTTTTGCTACTCCACCTGCACCAAACTTAAGAGCAGCAAGTTAATAAAATATATTTTTCACTATTCTTTACTTAAATTTCATTCATCCATAAGTTTTAAATTTCATAGTAAAATCTCTCAGCGTTGACCATATAAAATTTGTAACTTCCTCAAATTAAGGCGGGTTCAAGTTAAGGCGGGTTCAAGTTAAGGCGGGTTCAAGGGCAGTTGGGTTCAAGGGAAGGCGGGTTCAAGGAAAGGCGGGTTCAAACTTAATATGATTTTTGAAGGCTAAGAGACTTTACAATTTAAAATTTATTGATGAATATAAATTTAGTTCAGAAAAGTGAAAAAAAAAAATTTCTATTTCTTGCTTTCATATTTTTGCAGGTAGAGGGGGGTCTAATCATTACAATTTTTAACCAAGCATCTTTATTTGGTATTAGTATTAACATAAATGTTTAGAGTTTTTTCCATATCTGGAAGTCTCAAACACTGAAATATCTACTCCTAAACTAATTACAATTTTTTTTTTGAAGTTATTACCGAATCCAATATTATATTTATAAGTTACAACCAATCACTATCATTTTGTAATAAATTTATTTATAATTTCAAAATATATTTAAGTTTATATGATATGTTCATAATATGTATTTTATTTTTTACAGTTATAAGTTACAGATATAAAAGTGTTTTAGAAATTTAATACAAGTTATTAAAATTATAATAACTTTATTAAAAACATGAAACCAAGACGGTGTGTTACTTATTTGATTCATGTTATTATATAAAAGTTTATACTATATCATAAGTGGATATTTATTTTAGAACTTTGAATGAAATCAATATTGATGAAATTGTCGGCTTCCTGGTTAACACACTTTCATCATATAAAGTCTTTGGAAGATCTATCAATTTGTTTTTGTTTAAACATTGGTATGCCATTCGAAGTTTAAATGGTATTTACTTTAATCTGGATTCAAAGCTGGAATCTCCAATGAAGATTGGTGATAAAGATTCAATTTTAAAGTATCTTAATGAAATTCTTAATGAAGGTCATAATGAGTTATTGATAGTTGTAAAAAAAGGTAATAAGAAATTTACTTTCTCTTGAAAATAAAGTAGTTTTTTATTGGATAATTTTTTATTATTATTTTTTTAAATATCAATTAATGCATCAATGTTTATATATTTAAGGTAGTGTAGCCTAATGGTAAGGCGTTGTTTCTTCAGATGGTTTGGCATCAGTGATCTATATAATGATAACAGTTTAGCATAATTCATTGGGAGTTAAAGTCAAGATATGACTTTCTGCAACAGACCCTAAGATATATATATATATAAATATATATATATATATATATATATATATATATATATAATATATATATATATATATATATATATATATATATATATATATGTATATATATATATATGTATATATATATATATATATATGTATATATATATATATATATATATATATATATATATATATATATATATATATATATAATATATATATATATATATATATATAAATATCTATATATAAATATCTATATACATACAAACATGTATATATACACACATACATATATAATAAGATTATATAGTTAAATATAAAATATGGTTTAATGTTTTATACTGTTTTTCTCTAATTGTCTATGCAATAGGCAATCAAAAAAAAGTACTGGAGAATTTTTAAAGTTCACATAAATACTATATTGTAATTTAAAGGTATTTAGTGTACATAAATTAAAGGTATTTAGTGTACATAAAGGTATTTAGTGTACATAAATTGATTTATTCATAAATACAAGCATAATTCCTCATTTAACATTTGCTGATATATGAGGAATAAATCATGACATTCTCATTGAATAAACTCAATGACAATAATCTTTAGCTTTTTTTGGAGAGGTTCTGTTGTTTTTTTTTCCGAAGAGATTCTGGTGTTTTTTAACATAAATTATTAAATCATTAAATAATAATTCAATTATTTTTTACTGCATGATGTTTGCTTGCATCATTATTACAGTCTTGTTCCATCACATTGACAAAACTTTAAAAATTTAACTAAATTTGTTCAATTTGTTGAGAAAATTATAAAATTAGTAATGCTTCTTGGTAATTTGAAAAAAAAAAAACACAAAATCTTTATACCAGGATGATTATTCTGGTTTAAGGAGTTGTATTTTGTTTCTTAAATGAAACTATATAGTTTTTCAAAGTAATAGACCAGCAATATCTCTGTAGCATGAGTGAATTTGTGCATTATCATAAAATATAAATGGTTGAAACTTTAAGTCTATATGAAATCTTAGCTTTTTTTAAAATTTTTGTACTTAAAGTTTTAAAATAAATGAAAGATTGATTTTAAATGAAACCAGCTTGGAAAAAAAATTTTTGTTTAGGCCAGTGTGCTATACAGATTTCAATTAACTTATTTGTAATTTGAATGGCATAACATCGTAATAAGGCTTTTTCAAACATTTATCATTTAATTTTTTTTTAAAGTTTTTTTTTAGATTTTTAATTTTTTAATTAAACTTAAAGCTCACTGCTTTAAGTTTTTAATTTGTTTTTATTGTTAATTAAAAGTTCAAAAAGATTCCTCATCAAAGACAAGTGGTTCCTCGTTAAAGATAAATCTAGATTCCTCATCGAAGGTTTTCCATCACTACACACCTAACTAATATTTTTATATTTCAAATTTTTTTGGATCTGTGTGATTAATTTGTTTCTTCTATGAAATAAAAAATATGTTTCTTTGTTGCTTCATTGTTTTTTCCATGAAACTAAAAAAAACTAAAGATTATGCAGACAAGTTTAAAATACATTTTTTCTTTTATTTTTGTGAGATTCAAAAAATTTTTATTTTGTTAAAATTCATTTTTTTGAGTTCCATGGGTTCAAAAAAGTTTTTTTTTTACTGTATTCCCCTTGCCAAGAGGTAGTGTGGTTCACTATAGTTAAAGGAGCAACTCATTATTTATTTTTTATTTTTTGTTTTTACAACCCTCTATCACTCTTTGAAACATAAGCCTTGAGGAACAACCTGCTGTGCAGAGAAATATGTTAAGGGGGTAACACCAGGGATATTATGAGGATTAAACATCTCACAAAGCGATTGTTCAACTACTATACTACTAATGCAATTATGGATACCACTACATCATTACCATAGATACCACTACATCACTACAAAAATCATAAATACTTTTTTCATAATGTTTCACGAGACTCAATAATGTTGGGTTTATTTGAGTTTCATGAGACTTTTGAAAGTTGTTTTAGAATGTAGGATACTAACGACTCAAATTTATTTTTTACATTTTTAAATTGCTTTAACTTTAAAATTAAACTTTTTTAATTGTTTTAAAACTTTTTCTTTGTTATAGTTTCTGAGAGTTATTAAAAATGTTGCTATAATTTTGTCCAACTTATTTTATTATTAATAAGTAAAAACATTTACATATTTGTATTTATTATTTATATATAATTATAATAATTTATATATATATTTTATATATTTATATGTAAATTATATATGTTCATATATCTTTATATATTTATATTATGTGTGACTTACTTCAACAAACTTACAAAAAAGCACTAGCAGTAAAGGATAATGGTTTATTTATTAAAAATTTTTAAATTTAAATTTTTATCAACAAATTTCTATTCCATATTGTATGCATTATAATATTATTTGAAAGCAAAGTTTTTTAATTGTAGAACTTTAAAATATTATTATGACTCCTTTATTACGTGTTGGTCTTTGCATCCCAACTAGAAAAAAATTATCTATGTGTCTTCCTGAGAAAATATCAGATCTTTGCAAAGCTTCCAATATTGAACTATGTGAAATAAATCCAAGCATTGATTTGGAAACTCAGGGTCCATTTGATGTGGTTTTACATAAGGTTTTGGATTATCACAATGAGCTATCAACTGAAGAAGCAAATAAAAAAATAAAATCTTTTGTAACTTACTTTGCAAATCATCAAGACACAATTCTTATTGATAATCTTGAATGGTGTACAAAATTTACAAATCGAAAATATATGATCGAACTACTAAAGTCTTGCGAATTTAGTATGAAAGGAAAGAAAGTATTTTTACCTAAAACCATACATATTGTTGATAAAATGACCATTTCAGACATATTACATATTATAAGTGAACAAAAAGTTAGGTTTCCTGTTATTTTAAAACCATATTCTGCATATTTTGATAATGGCTCACATGACATGGCTTTGATTTTTTCAAGTGACAGCTTATTGAATGTTGAACCACCTTATCTTATTCAAGAGTTTCATAATCACAATGGTGTAATTTACAAAGTGTTTGTTGTTGGAAACAACTTTAATATTTGTGAACGCCCATCAATAAAGAATTTTAAAGTATTGCATGAAATTGAATCTCCTTTAAAAGAAGCAATGCATTTTGATTCCCATTGCATTTCTAAAACTGGACAACCCTATTTTAAAGAGTTGCAGTCAGAGGATCCAAACAAAAAAGTTTGGTGTAATGATGACACCAATCCGAATCTTTTAAATCGAAGTATTATTAAAGAATTAATTTTAAGAATTCAAACCAAGACCAATTTATTTTTGTTTGGTTTTGATATTTTAGTAGATAACGAGAATGGTGATTATGCTGTTATTGATATTAATCAGTTTCCCTCTTATGCTGGGATTGGTGAACACCATTTTGCAAACCATCTTGTGGATTTGTTCAAGTCATTTATAAGATGAAGATGAAACAAGAATTTTTAATTTTTTTTTTGGGAAATGTATTATTATACTAAACTCTTTTATCAATATTTTATAGTTTTTTTTTTATTTATTGTTTTTTTTTTCTTGTATAACCTCTCTTGTAAATTAATAAGGAACTATTTTTTGTGCCTATTTTTATATTATATTTTATTCCTGTTTACATTTATTTTACATATTTATTATAAAATAGTGTAAAAATAACAAGAAAAATTTGTTATAATTAGTAAGCAGATGAAAAACCCAAGGCTTAAATCAAGTCAACATCTGAAATCTCATCAATGAGATCTAAAGTAAACTAATTTAATAATAATAAAAAAGCATGTATCAATTTTATTAATTAAATTGGCATCAGTAATCACTGAAGATAAATTATATGATATTAAAATTCTAGTTTTCTTATATACTTATAACAAAAAAAAATATTTCTCTATAATAGTTGATTGGTTAATAGACAATACTAAGATTACAATGTTTACATTGCAGCCTTAGCAACCTTAGTGTTGTCCAATTTGCTTAATAAAGTATTAAAGTATTAAAATCTCTTATTTTCTCTTATCTCTCTCTAAGATATTTTATCTCTTGACGTTTATCTCTTAGTTTATCTCTTGACGAGATGTGCATCCTAGCACGAATTTTTAAATTATGATTTCAAAAGAGGTTGTTTTGTTTAATAAGTAATCAGAAATCAGATTATTAATTAAAAATTTCTTTAAATATAAAAATAATATTGTTTATTTACAGTTTTTAACTCAACTTCTTTTGTGTGAGCATTTATGGCACTTCTGAGAGATTCGTTTTTCTTTTCTTACTTATAAATTTTATTAAGTGCAAATTTTTTTTCTAATAAGAGTGGTTTATCGCTCAATGAAAAAAATCCTTAAGACAAGCATTTTCTTTAGGTTTTCACTAGCTTTCCATTTATTTATTACCAACTCTTCTTATTTGATACAAAAATTTACAAACAAAGAGCTATAAAAGTTTTTACTGCTTATTAAAAATATTTTATATTTTCTTACTGTAATAGAATGCAAGAATCAGGAATACAGGAAGTTACAACAATTATTACAACAATTAAAACATCCACAATAAAAGTGTTTATATGATATTTACAGTTTTTTTATGGCAGAATATTTAAATGTGCATTATATATTTTTGATTTGCTCAAATTGAGACAAATTTATATAATTCATTACACAATATAAAAATTATTAAGCAATAATTTTGTGCGTAATAAATTATATTATATATATGAGTTTGAGCAAAATTTTAGTTCGCAATAATTTAGTACCTAATAAATTTAGTACGTAATAGATTTGTATTATATATATATGAGTTTAAGCAAATTAAAAGAAAAGTAGTTATAACATTCAAAAAGTTTTACTTTTTCAAATGCATTTTTAAAAATGTTTAATATTATAAACTGAATTTTAAATAATAAATTTAATAGCAAAAAAACATTGAAGAAAAGGATTTACAACAGAATATTAATTTATTTATTCATAATAGCATTTTTTATAAGAAACTGATTTTTTATTTAAAAACCAATCAGTTAGTCCAATCCAACTGATTGAAATGTATCTTGCCTTTTCTCTTCTTAATGTACTTTGTCAACAATTTTTTGAACTAATTTGCCTGCTCTCTCTCTCTCTCACATATATATGTATATATATATATATATGTATATATATATATATATATATATATATATATATATATATATATATATATATATATATGTGTGTATATATATATATATATATATATATATATATGTGTGTGTATATATATATATATATATATATATATATATATATATATATATATATATATATATATATATATATATAGTATATATATATATATATATATATATATATATATATATATATATATATATCTTTCCTAATTTTTCTCAATCATATTTGGTGGGTTTTTTTTCAATAAAGAAAACTTTTTTCATATTTTTATAAAATCTCTTTTTTATTTCAGGTTTTACTTCAGCTTTTTAGCTTCATTCGGTCTATCACTATTTTTGTCCACAAAGCTCTAATTTTAAATGCTATGCAGCAACCTAACTGACTGGTAGAATAATTTGGTGTAAATAATCTTTTATTTGAAAATCTTACCATAAAACTGAGTTTAACTTCATATTAGATTTTCACAAAAAGTTTTTATCTTTAAGATTTTCTTGTGTAGTAGCAAATATAACTATAGTAGATAAAAAAGTCATTTAAGACTATATACTAATATGAATATATAACTTGAAAATTAATAGTTAATTAAGAAAATGATTTTTTGAAAATTAAAAATTTATTTTTTATTTTATTTAAAATCTATTTTTTATTTATTCGTAACAAACTTTGTACAGCAAATATTTTCACTTTTTTAAACATATTTTCATATAAATTGTACAAAAGTATTAAAATGTCTGATAATTTGAAAATATTGATTAAAATGTTTTGTAGAAAAAAATGTTTATTAAAAAGATGTTTATTAGAGATAAATATTTTATTGCCTTTTTTCCAATATTTTTTTTTAAATTCAAATTTTGTTTTTCAATTTCATATTACTACAATAGGCATATTAAAAATGAATGAAGTGCACATTAGAAATGAATGAAGCTTTAGTCAATTAAAAAACTCTTATTATTAAAAAGGAAAAACCGACAAGTGCTAGATTATATTAATGCTGTAATTATTATTGAATAGATACTTTATTAAAGGCTTTGTAAATCCTTTTATCTAGATATACAGCTTCCAACTCTAGTAGACTTTTTTGAATAAATAAAAACAACGTTGATTTGCAGTGAAGTCTCTAAAAGTCTGATGCAGTAATAGCAATAGTTCTAGAAGATACTTTTGCTGGTAAGGTTGCCATTATAGGCTGTGAAATATTACTGAATGTTTTACAGCAGGTAAAAAATGCAATTTTAAATTAATCAGATGTTGATCTTAAATATAATATAAGCAGTTAGTAAATGAAGAAAAAATATATTTTAACTTTTGTAAAAGAGATCAAAGTAGCCATTTATGCTTCTCCATATCTATCATTCTTTTGACGGCAAGATTCTTTTTTAGCTAAACAAAGAAAAAATATTATTGAGGGATAAATAGCTGTTTTAGTTAACATTAATTCAGAGATTCACCTACCTAGAGTATCTACACTAACTCTATTGAGTGGTAAAGATTAGTTCTTAGGTGTAATGGTCTATCAACTTGTGTACAAGGGCATCAAAACAACTTGCATCAAAAGCTAGAGGAATTAGCTTTGATACATCATGGTATTGAAAACTAATAAAAAAATTAAATGACCAGATAATCTTTTTTTTGATAAGTCAAAAAAAAAATATTTTTGAAGAACTTTATTTTAATTATTCTTCAGTTGAACTGTTATGTTTTGATTGGACAAAAGATAACTCAGTTGAACTGTTATGTTTTGATTGGACAAAAGTTAACTCAGTTGAACTGTTATGTTTTGATTGGACAAAAGTTAACTCAGTTGAACTGTTATGTTTTGATTGGACAAAAGTTAACTCAGTTGAACTGTTATGTTTTGATTGGACAAAAGTTATCTCAGTTGAACTGTTATGTTTTGATTGGACAAAAGTTAACTCAGTTGAACTGTTATGTTTTGATTCGACAAAAGTTAACTCAGTTGAACTGTTATAGTTAGAAGTCTTTTCAAGAAGGTACCTAGGAAGTCACTAACATTTTGCATAGCTTACATAAAACAGGTGTTATAAGAGAATAAATATCAGTAAAACAGGTAAAGAGATTATATGATATGAGAGATGATAAATATAGATATGATATATGATTGGCCGAGAGGTCAAGAATATTTTTATTGTGCTTAAATTCATTTTTTATATATTTGATTAAAATTTAGGAAGCATGGTATTTTAGGTATGATAATTTGCCCTCTTTTATATATATATATATATATATATATATATATATATATATATATATATATATATATACAACCCTCGGAATTAGAAAAAAATGAGGTGGGCAATAATTTGCCGACCTCAATCTTTTTGAGGTCAGCACCAGGTCGGCAAAAATTATTTGATACAAAGGTCTAACCATAAAACATAAAAATGAGGTCGGCAATTTTTTGCCGGTCTCAAATATTTTCAGGTCGGCATTGCCGAATGCCGACCCTAATTCCGAGGGTTGTATATATATATATATATATATATATATATATATATATATATATATATATATATATATATATATGCATATATATATATATATATATATATATATATATATATATATATATATATATATATATATATATATATATATATATATATATATAAAGTAGATAAAAATCACTACAAAATTTTTTTTCATTTAACACTGTGTTTCATCAATATAGATTCATCAGCATTTTTGAGGAGTCTTTATTGATGAAACACAGTCTTAAATGAAAAGAACATTGAGCACTCTATTTTCTAGAATACATTTTGTAATAGTTTAAAATTATATATATATACATACGTACGTACGTACGTACGTACGTACGTACGTACGTACATACATACATACATACATAAAATAAGTAAATACATTCTGCACCAATTATTTTGAATTTTTTTTTAAGTTTTAGAATAAATTAATTACTTAAATTAAAATGACAAGGCATGGTAGAAATTCTACTGCAGGTGCAGTGTACACATACCACGAAAAACAACGAGACTCTAAAACTTCTGGGTGGGGTTCCCTTAAAACAAGATTTAGTAAAGATGCAATAAAAGAATTCGATTGCTGCAGTTTGACATTACAACCATGCAAAGATCCAGTTGTTACAACAGAAGGTCATTTGTATGAACGTGAAGCGATTTTGGAGTATATTCTTCATCAGAAGCAAACTTTTGCTAAAAAGATAAAAGCATATAAAAAACAGGTTTTACTGATTTTTTAACTATTTATATATTGTGTATTTTTCTTGAGTTTTTCAGTTTGTAATTTTTCTAATTATTTTAGTTATTTTTCTAGTTAATTACTTATTGAATTTGTAATTATTTTAAATACATGAAATTAAATTTTTGGTTATTAACAATTTTATAAGTATTTAAAAACATTAAAAATTTTACCTGAAATTACTAAAATCGCTATTCTGAAACTTCCCACATGAATTAGTGGGGGTCATAGTTGACCGGTTGAAACACTTATTATTGGTGGCAATAATGAAAAAGTTCATTACACTGTCAATAATTGCTGCAATGCCAATGTTGATTATTTGCCACCTTTTGTTGTCTACAAAGCAAAATATTTTAGGGCTCAATGGGGTATTGGTGGACCTTCAGGTATATACTACACTGTGTTCTCTTCTGGTTAGATGAAGGAATATCAATTCGTACAATGGATTAACTCTGTCTTCATTCCTTTTAAAAAAATACAAATTGTGAAGGCCAAGTAGTTTTAATAGCTGATGGTCATTTAACTCATATTTCTATGGCAGCAGTTCATGTCGAAAGTATAATAATTACTTTAAGTAATTTTACAATCCCATTCTTCAACATTTTTATCATGTTAAAAATGTATATACTATCATGTTAAAAATGTCTAGCGCGCAATTCTTTAACAACACTACAGAGAAACTAGTTTTAGAAATGTTGATAAGCTGGCGTTTCCTCTCTTGCTTTCGAAGTTACATTCATCAGAGCAGGCTTTCAAAAGATCTCATGCAGTCAGTGGTTTTCAAAATACAAGTCTCTATCCATTAAATAAAAATGCAATTCATAGAAAAACTCAAGCCTTCAGAGCTTCACAATTCAGCACCAAAACCAGCACCAAGAACTCCATCAACGTCTACACAAATAGCACCAGCAACTCCATCAACGTCTTCACAAGCAGTACCAACAACTTCATCAACAGCATCTCAACTACCATCATTCATCACTGGTCAATTAGTTCAAGAAGAAATACAATTGGCAAGCCAAGTAATTAAAAGAAGTCTCAAAAGGCACCTGCAAATAAGAAATCAAAATCAAAAGCTCAAAAAGCGAGTCTAAGTTGTAGTCAAAGGTAAATGCATTACAGAACCATTGATTTTTGAGGAAGCGAGGGTAGCAAAAGAAGAGTCAGAAGCTAAAAAACAAGCTAAAAACCAAAACCAACTATTGAAGCAAAGAAAACTGATGATTGGCATTAAAAAAGATGACCACGGCGAAAACAGAAATGCAAATATAGCAAAGAATAAATGCAGTAAAGCAAAGTGTCAAAAGCCATTCAATAGCGCAACAAATGATCAGCAAAACCTTTTGTTGCAATGTGAGAAAAGTTTTTGTCAAAAATGGGTTTGTGAAAAATGTTGACCCAAAAAAAATCAATAGAATTTTATTGCTCAGTAAAATGTAGAAAACAATGAGTTTTTGACTTTTGTCACTTATGTATTATAATTTGTAAATTGTTTTTTTTTTAAAGTTTGCTTGATTATTTTAAAACTCTTTTTTTAGTCAACTAAATCAATAAAGGACCATCTTCATGGTATTCAAAATATCCTACATTTTTAAAAAAAAAAAAAAAAAAAGGTGGAGCAGGGGACATGCCCCGATGCCTCTCGGTATGGATGGCCATGCCCCAAGTTATTGAATATTGTTAGATTTCTTTTAACTGATGTTATTTTTATTTAACTGATTTTATTTAACTATGTTATTTGCAACATAAATTTTTTATTTAAAATAAAAAGTTTATGTTGCAAATAACATAGGTGGCAAAATTCCCCCGAACTAGATTTTATTTAAAATTGGGGTAATTTTACCACCCCATTTTTTCTGTTCTAATTATTTTAAAAAAAAAAATTAAGTATGTAAAGTTTATAAAAATATTATTAAAAATAAAAATTTGATTTTCATTTTTAGTTCTCAAGTTAATTAAATTGAAAGAATTAGTGGCAAAATTACCCCATCTTACTCTATATATATTTAGTAAAACCTTGTTTTATGTAAAAGTAATTTTTATAGTAGTGTTTTATAAAACAATCGTCTTCTTAGTGTTAAATATTCAGTTTAAATGGTATCTGCGAGCAAGAGTTAATAACATTATTATTAACTAATTATTACCCCGTTCATACTGAACAATTTAATGCGCATTTAAAATAAAACACATTTTATTTTAAATGCACATTAAATTGTTATTGTAAAAGGCTGTATGAAACAGCAATAAAACAATACTGCAGGTTGTTTTGTCAATATAAAAAGCTGGTTTTAATGTAAAACAACCTCGCCATATTGTTTTATTGATGTTTTATACAGTTTATCATATTAAAAACATAAAACACATTTAAAATAAAATGTGTTTTACCTGTCAGTGTGAACAGGGTATAAAATTAGCAGTTTTTCAAATGATTTTAATGAGCAAGTGATATAAAAATTTTCTTTTTTACGTTCTGCAATTGAAGTTCTTATTTTATTATTATTCAAAGTTGTTGTATGGGCATGTCCATAAATTTATATATATATATATATATATATATATATATATATATATATATATATATATATATATATATATATATATATTGGTCATGTGCCATCGGCTAATGCCGATTGTGGCTAATAATAGGTTTAATGTATTTATTTAAGGGTATTATAATAATATTAAGGAATTAAATTACATATTTAACATGTACCTATTCATCAGAAGTGATTCAATCTACTAGCCTATGCTATTGGTAACCAGCAACCAATTAATCAGCTTAACTATTGGCTGATTAATCAGCCAATGGCATCGGTTGATTAATCGGCATTGGCCGATGCATTGCTATTGGTTATTAAGCCAAACCAAACTGGTGCATAGACATACCTTATATATGCAAGTTGCATACCTAATATTAAGATATTGCCTTTATATACATACATTAAACCCTATAAATAGATAAATAGCCTCAATCGGTCTTTGCCGATGGCACATCACTAATATATATATATATATATATATATATATATATATATATATATATATATATATATATATATATATATATATATATATATATATATATATATATATATAATATTGTAATTATTATGTAATTATTGGCCTAAATTCCAAATTTGAAGCAAATTTGATAATATTTAGGGGTTGCCATGTTTTATCACTTTTTGGTGTAAGGTTACAAAAAGTAAATTATTTTCTTTTTGCAATTTATTGTTTTATATTACTGAATTATTATCAATTAAATGACATTATGTAGATTTTGGATGTTTATTGTTTAAAAACAAAACTGCAAATATTTAAATAGTATTTTGCTATATATTTATTATTTTGCTAATAGAAATTAAGTACAGTATTTTATTTTACAAGAAAGTGCAGTGCACTTAGTACAGATATGTATGGTAGTACAATCTACATTGCACACAATGTACTACATACTACTATGATGCACTAAGAAATCACAAATCTTCATTAACAGTCATCAACCTATTGAAGAAACTGCTTTTGGTTTTCAGCTTTTGAATACTTGAGTTAAAGTATGTTATAAGTGCTATGCCTTTTTCCACATCATTGTTAATGGCCTTCATTTGACAAACCTTGTGCTTCATTTCAAGATATGATTTCAAGATAATTCCCTTGAAGAAGCTTGGCACTATTCAATGGTGCTTGATCAGAAAAATTCCAAAACTGTCCATATATAAATGCCTCAAAAAGACTTATGTTTGTTATTTCTTTTTTTTCCCTTGCATTAGTAACAAATTGATCTTGAAACAAATATATATTTAGACAATATATAGCTTTCCCTATCCAAAGTGCATTGTATGTTGAACCTGGAGCCCAAAACCTTACATTTGATTCTGATGCTGCAATATATCCTCCATTTTAAATTAAGGTACAAATACAAGAGTTCTAAGTAATTGGGTTGTTGATCTGTAATTGCCTCACACTAGTATACTAAGATTTCTTCACGGAGTTTAATAAGAAAGTCACAGTTAAAAAGTTTTTCATTCCTATAGTGAACCCCTCCCTGTTGATTGCTGGCCATTGTTTCTGAAAACAGTAAAAAATTCCAACATCAGATCTTCCACTGATTCCAAATGCAGTCATGAAAATGGTGGAAAGCATGACTTCAAACAAATGGTGCCTACTTGCTAAAGATTATGCAGGGCTCGAATTAAGCATGTTGGGATGGCGAAATACGTTTTTTTTTTTTAGTTTTTCCTTAAAAAATTATTTGTGTTGTTTTTTGTTTTGTTTTGTTTTTTTGTTTCTTTTTTTTTCTATTCTAATTTAGCTTATTTTTTTTTTAGTCGTTCCAAAAAACATGGAATGTTTTTGTAGAGCTTTTTATTAAGAGTCACCCATAAAGTACATAACGCTAAACTTGACTTAAATAGAAGCATATTCATTTGCTCTCTTTCTCAGAAATTTTCATTCAACATAAAGTGCTTTTGAATTTCAATTACTTTAAATCTTTGCTCGAAAACTAATAATATCCTACTCAGCCCTCGGAATCAGGGTCGGCATTCGGCAATGCTGACCTAAATGCCGACCTAGAATTGTTTGAGGTCAGAAAAAAGTCACCAACATTGTTTCCAAGTTTAATGGTCAAACCTTTGTTTCACATTTTTTCTGCTGACATCAAACAGATTAAGGTCAGCAAGTTATTGTCTTCTTTTTTCTAATTCCAAGGGCTGCCTACTACTAATTTTAAAGTTTATTTTAGTTAGATTTACTTTATGGATAAAGTACATCACAGTGAATTTACCTATAGACTATTTACCTATAAAACTTTTTTATCTATAATTTACCTATAAAACAACCAGTTAAGTTACTCAACTCTTAAATATACTTAATATCAAAGATACTTACTTGCAAAAGTCATGGAAATGTTTTTATTTATATTTTGTTAACACATAATAAGCTTCCAACAAAAAATTATTTTAACAAGAAACCTCGAATAGAACATCAAAAATACAATATCATTTTTTTGATATTTCAATTTTATTTATAGCAATATCAATGTTAAACATTTTCTATAAATAAGGAAGTTGTTTTTATTAAATTCATTTTTAAAAAAAATCTATTTGAACAAAAGAATTTCAGTTCAATTCTCTTATTAAAATTATCTTGAATTTAAAATTTGAAAAATTTAAAATATTTTGAAAAACTTGAAAGAATTTTGTGAATTTTCAACACTTGCTAACAATAGTTATAAATTTAATTGAAGCGACGAATAGTTACATACAATATAGTTATAAACACAATAGAATGAAAGCTGCAGTGATGTTTGTAATACCCAGTGGTATAGCAAGGTTCATTCCTGAAATGTAGATCTAGCTACAGTGACAATATCATATTTAGAAGATTGTGTAAGTTAGGAAGAAAGTTTTATTTAAAATGTTTTTTTATTAGTTAAATTTTTTTGTAGATGTCATTATTTTTTGTTTCTTGAAAATAGTTTAAAAAGTAGAAACATATTGCAAACATTAAGCGAGTGAAATAAAGACTAAATCATAAAAAATTTATATTTAAAAAATGATTCTAATTATGTTCAAAAATTTTTTTTTTTTTCAAAAAAAACTTTAAGCATATATTTAGGCTTAAGGAAATATAATTCGACTAATAAACCAAATTTTTTTCTTACTTTATTTTATTGCAAAAGAGTTTGAACAAAAAACTTTAATGAAAACATCAACTTAAAAACCCTTTGAAAAAACTTATTACACATAATTTTTAATAGTACGCTAGATCAAGAAGCAATAATAATTTTTAATAGTACGCTAGATTAAGAAGCAATAAATTAGAAAAAAAGTAATATCTAATAAGTTTAGTATTTTTTTGAGTTTACTTTTTTTGATTTGACCTTACTTGTTTGGTCTAGAGATAGAGCATGTTTATGCAAAAGTATTAGGTTCAAAGTTTTATAACAATGTTTTCATCAATTCTAATTTAATAATTAAAATAATTCTATTTAATTACTTATTTTTATTTTAAACGCATTTTATGTTTTAAATGTTATAAACTGAAGAAGAGAGCATTAAATCAAAATAACAAAGCTCTTTTATATTAACACAAGCTTTTTTTATTAACAAAACAATTTTGCAGTATTGTTTTATTGTTATTTTACATTTCTTTTTACAATAACAATTTGATATGCTTTAAAAATAAAACATGTTTTATCAGTTGCATAAACTATTAAATAGTTTAAAGGTATTAAATAGTTTTTTATAACTGTTTAAAGTGCTTTAGATATTGTAATATTTGTGTTTTTGTTTTTTTAAGTATCATGTTAAGTAAAAGCAATTACTAAAAGTAATATTGTATTAGTTTTAAATACATTACTTGCAAATTACATTATAACTGCAACTTAAGCTTTAAATTATAACTTAAGCTATTTTAAACCCTGCCAGATGAGATTATTATGAGATAATATTTAATTATGAGAAGTATTATATTAAAAAAAATAGCAATTACAAACTATATACATAAGATGCAATTTTATACTAATGCACCTCCTTTACTGCAAAGCAGCTGGCAGGGAGAATTTCAAAAAAGATTTAAAATTTTTTGCAATTCGAATTTTCTGCGTTAATTCAAGCTCTTTTATGGTCAAGATTCATTATTGTGCAGGCACCAATGTTCAAGCCAGTGTTGTATGAAGTAGTATCAAAAAATCAGTCCCCAAACATGTTTATTCAATTTCCAATCTTCAAAAGCCTTTATACAAGCATCAGTCTTCAAGGACTAGCCTGTTGCTCACTTGTACCTGAACCAATCTTTGGAATGCCCAGCAATTTTCCCATTCCACCACCAGTCACAAGGGTTGCAATCTTATTCATTTTTTGTTGACCACCAATGATATCTGGTAAGAGCTTTCCATCCTAATTCAAAAGAAGTGGATCATCAGGAAAAAGATAACATTCCTGTCATTATCTTACAAAAGTGTTCTCTAGAACTCATATCAAAGACATATCAAAGGTTTTTGATAAAGCCTGGCATACTGGTCTGTTTCATAAGCTCACTTTATTTGGTGGTCTGTTTCATAAGCTCACTTTATTTGGTGTATCTGAGAAAAATCATTCCTTTCTAACTACAATATTAAAGTTGTCCTCATAAACAAATACTTTTGTTCATTTTCAGTAACTTCTGGGGTACCGCAAGTTTCCATCCTTGCTCCTTCATTGTTCTTATCTATAATAATGATCTTCCTGATAATCTTACACTTAAAATGAATCTATTTGCTGATGACACAACAATATACCTAGAGTATACAAAAAGTTATCACTTTTTGGTCACTTTTCTTCTTGGATTATCATTCACTACTGACCTCTCATGGAAATCACATATCAATTACAAAGTTAGCATCTGCTAAGGTTGCCTTTATTTGTTGTACTTGCCTTTTCCTTGCAAATGGCTCCATCTTCTAACTCTATTAATCTTTTATTTGCCCAATATGGGATACTGTTGTCATGGTTGTACTGTTGTACTGGTTCTGGTAGACAATATCCAAAAGTATTAAATTTTCTTTTAGTTTTCAATACAGGAGCAAAATTATTTTGCTTTATATATGCCTTTGCTTGAATTAAAAGTTAAAAATTGATTGTTAAAGTCTAATTGTTTTTTTATTTGTTATAGTTAGTGAAATTCATTTCTTTTATTTTTTTAATAGTATAAAAATATAAATTCATAGTAAATAAAATCTAATTATATATTCCTATTATATTTGTTTTATTATATTATTATTTTAAACTTAAAAAGTAATTATCAAAATATTTGAAAATATCAATAACAGTACGTGTTCATTTATGTGTTGTTATTTTTATAATAACAATATGTGTTCATTCATGTGTTGTTGTTTTTTAAGTTAAAAAAAGACAAAGAAGAAGCAGAGGAAAGTAACGAAAAAAGTGAACGACTAAAAGTTTCACAGTTTATTGGTTTGGAGACTAGTATTGCAACCAAAAGAGAAAATCCTTTTAAAAGTACTGATGATTCTGGTTCTACAAAGAAAAAAAAAGACAATGATAGCTTGCAGTCAATTAAAAATACAAGTAATATATTTAACATTTATAAAATACAAGTAATATGTTTAATATTTATAAAATACAACTAATATATTTAGCATTTAAAAAAGTCTTAGAAAAACAAATCATCACCATTAAAATTGTTTGTATTAAAGTGCTATTTCTATAATTTTAATTAAAAAACATCTGACATAACAAACAGATTTTGTTTAGAGTTGCCGCTACTTGTGCGGTACATATGCGGTAGTGGTGTAGTGGTAGAGCGCTCGCTTCATAAGCGAGAGGTTCCGAGTTCAATCCCCACCACGTCCCTGGTAGTACCGCGCTCAACTTGTTTCTCCGCGCAGCAGCCTTGTTCGTCAAGGTTCGTATTTCGAAGTTATAGAGTTGAGAGAGGGTTATGACTACAATTAAGTAGCCTCCTCATCTGTAGTGGCCTTCTGGGCCTTGGGGAGGTGAAATAACAACAACAACAAAAAACTTGTCTTCTTTTTAAAAACTCTTAAACTTTAAAAAATGAAAAAGGTTTTTTCAGTGTTTAGTTTGATATTAAGGTTTTTGCATTGTACTTGAACTTTATTATTAATTCTTTTAGCCCAGAAAGAGTAGGACTTTGTTGAATTATATTGTCTGCATAAGCAATAATGCCTGTGTATATGCCACTTACTGTTGTTCCAACTTTGCAATCTGAAACAATTTGACTTGATATACTTTCAGTATAGATATTGAACAAATGTGGCAATAAAATGGACCCTTGTTGCATGCCATAAGACAAAAGGAAATGATTTGATTTATGTCTAAGATATGATACACTAGCAGTATCTAAGCGGTATAATGTTTGTAGTTCGGGAACTGCTGGTAGTGATAAATTTTTGTTGTGATAAAGTTTTCCTAACAACAAGTCCCAGTTACAGCTATCGAAGGCCTTATTTGCATTTAAACTACAGATATATACTGATGAGTTATTATTATTGTAGTGTATTATTATTTAATGAACATCTTACATAAAGAACATCTTACATAATGAACATCTTACATAGTGAACATTTTGCATAATGAACACCTTACTTTTTTTTTTTTTTTTAAATTAAGGTTTTACAATAAATTGTGTAGGCATAAACTGCCTGTCAACCTAGTTATATAATTCTTGACAATTACAGAGTTTGTATAACTAATAGAAAATAAAATGTGGATTAGTCGTAGAGAAGCCATTCATTTTTTAGATGATTGTCTAGAAGCAGCTTAAACGTTTTTAGAGATAATGCTTATACAATGTCATTAAGAAGAGAGTTCCATTTATTTATTATTCTTAGAGAAAAAAAGTTCATACGTGAATTTAATTGCGAAGATTGTTTTTTTAGTTTATATATATGACCACGAGTAATAAATTGGCTATCTATTTCAAAAAGACTTCTGTCACTATTTTTATTTTTGCACCATTTATAGACATTGATTAGGTCTGCACGAAGTAGCCTGTATTATACAGTTGTCATATTTAACGCCAAAAATCTTTGTTCATACGGTAGATCATATAATCCATTGATTCGTTTCGAAGCTCTTCTTAACACATTTTCTATTTGCTGTTTGTCTTTGAGAAGTCTAGGGTTACAGATTGATCCACAGTATTCTAGGTGAGGGCGGACTAGTGCTGAAAATATTTTTTTGAAGGATAATAAGTCTGGATATGATGTAAATGTTCTTTTTATTATTCCTATTATTTGTGTGGCTTTGTTAACTTGAATAGTAGTGTGTTTTGAAAATAATAAGTTCGAATCTATGTGAACACCTAAATCTTGTTTGCAATTTGTGGTTTTAATGTTTACTCTTATATTTGTTTCTGGATCATACATATTATAAGAATGGGATTTGTTGTTGTGTCCTAAGTGCATTACAGAACATTTATCAATGTTAAATTTCATTCCCCATATCTGGATTAATGAAGGCGTTTGTATATTTTATGTTTTTGCATAATTCCCTAGCGGCAAGTAAAATTTTATTATGTTCGCTGTTTTCATGAAGTACTGTAATAATGGGCGACCAATTTCCTCAAATATCTTGGCTTTATTTTTTTTGTTGTCATTGTTTTTTTCAAGTTCATTTAAATTATTTGATTCTGGAATTCCAAAAATGATAATGTTCTTTCACGCTTTTTTTTCTCTTCCTGTTCAGATAATATAGTTTTGGTAATTGAGTTTACAACAATAGCTTTTTCTGCAGATTTATTTTTGTTATAAAGATTTGAGCAAAATGTAGCTGAACTATTTTCGGTTTCTTTTTTCGATTCTAATTATTCAATTCTTTTATTTAATAAATCTCAAAGAAAAAAAATATTTATTATGTTATATTTGTTATATAAATTTTATAAATTTTATAAAGAAAAAAAAAACATATATATATATATATATATATATATATATATATATATATATATATATATATATATATATATATATATATATATATAGACTAAAAATTAAATTGGGAAAAAAGAAAAAAAAATGAAAAGTGATATAGAAAAATGGAGAAGTTTATAAAAATTTGCAAACAAAACGAAAAGAAAAAAAATTTTGAATAAAAATTAAAAAAAAAAAATGTAAAAAAATCTCCTGATTTTTTTACATTTAATCAGTCATATGCATTAGTAAACACAATATATGTTGTCAGGAAAATCTGAACTAAGTGCTAATATGTATATTTTCAAAATTAAAATGCATAATTTTTGGCTTTTTTCTTCCAAAGTTTTAATAAAGCCAGCCATTATGGTTGTCAAAATAACCCATTTATATTTATTTAAACCATAATGTAAATACATTTGTATCACAAATGATATTAACGTTAATGTTTGTTTAAATTAAAATTTACTACAACAGATATTTCTTTTATAGTTCGTCTAAGTTTTTTTCAATTTGTGATGAACAGATTCACCACATTGTTCTGCATAGTTACCTAAGCTAATATTATTGTGTTCTACAAAGGGAAGAATGTGACACACTAAAATATGTATTCTCCATGAAACTGTCAATTCATAGCCAAGTACATCTTTTGTATATAGTTGAAGACTAGAAAATGAACTAGCAAAGTGCAGAGTTTATTCACAACTCCCATCATAATGTGAAGCTCAGGTGGAGGAACAATGTATTCAAGAAAAGTTTCTTGATCTTCTTTTAAGTAAATTAAACGAGGATTTATTACATTTTTGTATTCCTGCATTTTTAATCTTTTTTTTCCACCATATACATATTGATCATAACATAAGTCTATGGAGCCCAACGTTCTTAGTTTCCTTGATTCAAGGGAGCATTCTCCTTCACAATACAGACAGGCATATTTGCCAGAGCGACTTGAAAGTCGGAAAACACTGTTTGCACACTTTAGATCAAATGCCATGCTGAAATTCACTTCTTTTAGTTGAAGAGGTGCCAATAATTTTCAAAAACATTAACAATAACTTTTAAGAAGTTTTGACCATCATCTAAAGATATTCAGAGTTCCCTGCAATTCAGCCATTTTAATGCTCGGTTAATCTAACATTAATGCTTAATTCTACAGCACTTGTTAGATTCCTGCGTAAAGTAGAACATAATTTTTTGGTTTTATTTTTAGAAAGTTTTAATACATTTAATAGCTCCATAATGGTTTGGAATGAGATATGATTTTCTTTCTTTTCGACTTAATTTCTTTCACTCCAACTGTAACAGAGAGAAGATTTCCACCTGTAGACATCTTGAACTGCTCTCCACTTACAATGCTTTCACGTTCCATTTTATGCTTTAACAATCCAGATGCTACTTGCTCCGCATGTTTATCTCCAAGTGATTCACTAATATCTATGATATTCCTTACAGCTTTACTTTTGCAACAATCATGAGAAAAATGTAAAATTAATAGTAAAAATTTTATAATAATTTTTGAAATAAGTAAAAACAATAAAAAATCTATTGAATCAAACTGTAAAATAACATAAAGAGAAAAAATGTTTTAACTAATCTTATTTTAATCTTATTTCTAAATTATAAAATCATAAATATAAACAATCCATACTTAGATTTAAATAGCTGAGTCCACAGATTTTTTCAGCCACATTTAAAGTTTTTGAATCTGGCTCAACATTTATCTGGATACAAAGCAGTGAAGAGGTTTGCCTAATAGTTCTATTTACCTGAAATACATTATTTTCTATCAAATACGTTATTCTAACTGAAGTATATTATATAATAATAATATGTATATATGTGTGTGTTTGTATATATATACATATATATATATATAAACACACACACACATATATATATATATATATATATATATATATATATATATATATATATATATATTTGTTAAAGTATCTTCGATATACTCTCTAACCAGCTGGAAAGATATGCAGTTTCACCTTTGTTCAGATTAAACAAGTCTCTTCTGCAGTGGGAACAAACTATTGAAGGACAAACTTCAAGATCAGAATCAAAATTTGGCCAAATATATTTTTGAATTTTCTCACATATTGAGGGTGATATGGGCGTTAGAGATTTTGATCTGGTACCTTTATTTATCAGGCAAGCTGCACAAGTTGATAGTTTAAAGTTTGCTGCCATATTGGAAAATGATCTAAAAGCAGCTGTAAATGGGTTATTTTGATTACCATAATGACTGACTATTAAAACTTTGGAAGAAAAAAAGCCAAAAATTATGCGTTTTAATTTTGAAAATATATATACTTCGCACTTAGTTCAGATTTTTCTGACAACATATATTGTGTTATAAGTCATAAAAAATTTCTGAATTTTTGCTTCTGTCTAAAGTTCCAAACTAATCATTGTCTTCAACTGCCAGATCAACCACATTTGGAGTACTGGCACGAGAGGTAGTGGAGACAGAGAGGTAGGTCCTTCAAGGGCAGCAGCTTCATCAGCTTGTTCTTCAGCTTGTTCTTTAGCAGAAGTGAGCAACCATTTCTTGATCTTGACTTTGCCATAGTATTGCTGGATGTACAGGAGTTTTTCTACTTGTTCTGGTTGCAACTTGGTTCGTTTGTAGGAGACAATAGCACCTCCAGCACTAAAAACTCTTTCTGACAAAGCACTAGATGCAGGCACACAAAGCCATTTTCTTGCAGATTCTGCCAACAATGGAAGCTTGTGTTTGTTGGTCCTACAGAAGTCCAAGATATCCAATCCAGTGACTGCAGGTAACTTGAGGTACATTTCCCATTCAATAGTAATGGAAGGCTGATCAGCTGGGGCGGAGGTAAATCTAACTAGGATGTCACTAGCCAAATCAAAGAAAAGATCGTCATCAGGTTGGGAACATTGAGGTCTTGCCTCTTCTAGTTGTTGGCTTCCATCTCTTGTGTTGCCTGGATCCATTCTTGATGATTCTGAGATTTTGTAATAAGAGCGTCATAGGCCTCATCAAATCCACCAATCTTTTTCAAAGCTCGACCCTTGTACAGAGGATTCAGCAATTTGGTGACTGAATAGTGCAAGTTGGTTGCTCCAGATTCTGGAAACTGGAAATCAATGGCTTTATCTATTTTTTGGTAAAACATCTCAGCAGTAAGAGAAAGGCCACCATGAATAGCTTGCAGAAGTCAGTATTTCAATCCATACAGATGAGAGATAACTCTGTGAATGGAGACTTTCTTGTCAGCAGAAAAGCTTTCCGAAATGTCCAAGAGTTTCCTTAAAATGGCAAAATTTTGTCAAAGAGGTCAAACTCATCCTCACTGGGAATAGCTGATTGAGCTCAAAGGTCTTCTCATCCTTACAATACTGTCAATCATCATTAATGTGGAGTTCCAGCGGGTTTTGACAGGTGAGATTATTTTCACATACTTTAACTCCTCCTTATCAACTATGTCATTGTCATCCAACATGTTTTGAATCTCCTTCTTGATTGCTGTTCTGACAAAGGGGGATTGTGGCATAGAGATGACAGTTCTGTGGCTTTTTTAATGGGTGACTCCTGATCCAAACCTTCAACTGACTTGGCTTCTTTAATTGCACCTTCCACAACTAAGTTCAAAAGGTGATCAGCACAAAGCAGAGACTTGTCAACAAACTTGCATTTAGGGATGGCTGCCTTCATGTTGGAAGCTGAGTCATGAACACAAACAATATAGCTGTGTCCGGGATTTCCAGGAATCTCTGAGACATTTCTAAAAATAAAAAAAAGTTAATAAGTATAAATATTATACAAATTAAAACTTAAATATAACAATTTAATAACTTTAGTTATAATATTATATTATAAAATTATAACTAAAGGTATAAAAAATATTATATGTAACAAGTAACTAGTATGTTAGATTGTATAAAAATTTGTACAACAACAATGATTTGTTGTTGTACGAATATAATTGATACAAGTTGATACAAGTACTACGTAATTAGCTTACTTAGTAATAGTAAGTTAAAGTATTAGTGTAAGTACTACTATACTAAGTTAAAGAAACTTCTATAAAAATTTACTTACTGATCCAGTCTGTTTGCAATAGCTTCTGCAGTATGGCGTCCAGAAAAGGGTGACACACCAATAACAAACATCCGGTGGTTGAAGTCTTCATTGATGAAGTGGAGGGTGATGGCTTGATAGGCGTCATTATTCCGACTTTGCCACATGTCAGAAGATATGGCGAATCCAGGACTTTTTGGCAACTCTTTCTCCAGAACTTGATTCACTGCTGCTTTCACGTTTTTGTAAACTAATAGCAACCTAAAAGAAGAAAAAACAAATAAAAAAAACTGTTGTTTATATTAATTTATAGTTATTAAAAAAAACTAACAAAAAAAATTGGCGCGGACAGGTCTAGAAGCTAATGATTTTAAAATTAAAAAGGGAGGTACTAACTTACTAAGAAATAACAATAATGCAATAATGGCGTCATGGGACTTATGGCGTCATTTTCATTGCAATTAAGATTAAGGGGTTTTGGATTTTGGGTTTGATTTAAAACTTATACAAATTCTTTAAAGCTGTTCCCCTCTTAAACCAAATGAAACCATCTTAAAATTATTTACTTAACCAAAAGTACAATAAGTTATCTATCTTACTTATAACGTGAGTATGTTATGGCAGACTTGATCAGCATCTTTGGGTTGAAATAAGCAATCAGATACTGGAAGCCTTAATGCTCAACAAGGCTAAATAATAAGTTGCATCTGGCTAAGAACTTTGCAATTTCCAAATCACCTCGAAGTTGATCTCTGTCTTATGGTTTATATTTTAACCAAGCATCAATCTTTTTGTTCTGATTGGCCTTCGATGGACTGCCCAGTTTTCTTGACTTTACTCTTCTGTCCATGACCAGAGGAACCTTGTCTCCATGATCCTTTTCATAGGACTCATCCTCGTCGTATATCGGTAAAATTAAAAAAAAGTTATAAAATTTTTACATTACAATAAATGCGCTGTAAAGCTGCTAAAGCCTGTAATACATTGTAGTATTAAAATTTTGAACATACTTAATATAGAAATACTCAATTTATAACTTTTTTTTCACAACTGTCATATAATACCTGTTCTAGCTTATTAAAAGTAACATCAGTCTTCCTCTTCTTCTCTGACTTGTCTTGTTCAATCTGGGAAAATTCAATTGGATGCTTTCTAAAAAGATGGGACCTCACCCCAGAAGTGTTATGATCTGCAACCTTGACAACTGCCGGACAGCGCTTGCACTTTGCTTGGACGACTCTTTCACCAATTACACTTTGAGTCACCTCTTCTTCAAAGAAGTTGTAGATTTCCGTTCTTGGACGCGGCATGATGCTGGGAACTGACTTACAAGATCAAACTTCTAAACTAAATAAGAAAATGAATCTTTTACTTTTACAAAAAAAAAAATTAAATCTGGACAATAATTCTGTTCAACTAGTCACTTTGACTCCCTCTCGAAAACTAGCCTTTTCCCAAAAAATGACAAGGTTTTTTACTAGAAAAATTTCTATCGAACATTTCAAATAACTGATATTTCAATTTTTACATCAATTCAAGTTATTAACATAATATTCCAAAAATTTATCTTTTTTTTTTACTACTTTGAACAACCTGTAGCAATAATAATTTTTGTTATCTAAGTTTAACCATATTTCACTTAAAAAGTTTAATAACAAAATAAAAATAGACATTTCGTACATACTACTATATCGTAACAAATAAAATAAAACAAAATTTATTATATCTTACCAAAATTAAATTTGATTATTTTTACAAAACTTTTGCTTTCTTTTTCAATGTTTTTTTGTGGGGAATTATTTAGACTTTCCCTGAGACACTAAAGAGTCACTGTTTTCTTTTTGAACTTGATATTATTTTTCCCATCTGACTGCGAATCATAAAATTTACAAACTACAATCCCTTTTTATACAGTTTTACAACCGCGCCATTTTGACACATTAAATACATTAAGACCTTACATGCGTTAACACCTACATATATTAACACCGACACACATTATTACCGTACATACATTAACACGTTAATTGCATCTTGAAGACGATATTCCCGACATTTTCGACTTTTGTTGATCAACAAAGTTTTCAGCTGACATCCTATTTAATTGGTTATTGACATCCTATTTAACTTGTGCTTCCGCAGTGAAGCAAATTTTTTGCCAGCCAGGTTTGTTTTTCCAGCCTGAAATAACGCAATGATAAATCAAAGCAAAACAAAAATGAAGTATTGTCAGTTTAAATAAAATGGCTATTGGCCAAGATTATAAAGTTTTGGTCATTGAAGCGATGACCAAAACTTTATAATCTTGTTTCACTTTTTCTTAGGGAATTTTTGTGAAGTTAGACATCTAGATAATATATACAATTAGGAATGATTAACTTGTAAAACCGGTAAAGATAGGCAAAACGACATCTTGACTCGACTTGAAGATTTATAATATATTTACAAATGGAAAGTTATTGGACTGATCAAATAAAGAATCATTACAACATTGAAATAGCCAAGCTTGTGGGTGTTGCTGTTGACATGCCTCAATCTGAAACTCATTGAAGCGATGACCTATAACTGAGTTTAAGTTTAAACTTTCTAAAGTTAAAAGATTTTGATTTTTAACTGACAACTTTTGCATTTTCATATTTACGATGAATTAAAACGTGAACTATTTTTGATCGAGTGTGTTTCTTTGTGTTTTATCGTCTATATTTTTGATTAACTGATTTTTTTAATCAACAAAATAACTATTCCAGTCTGCATACTGAATATTTTTTGGTGATTTGAATCAGATTTAAAAATTGTTTAAAAAGCAACACCGCTTTAAAATAATTGAGAAATAGTATTTAATTAAGAGTCAGCTTAAATCAAAAATTCATTTTCATGAAACTTTATAAATTGATCTAAAAAAGGCAATTAATTGAAAACAATTTTGGTCTCAGTAAGACACTTAAAAATTATTTTAAAAAAGAAAATTTGATAAAAGTGTTTTTGTAAATTAGTTAGTTCAGGTTTTCGTAGTTCTAACTGGCACTGTTGAAGTTATTTGACCGTGGTAAAAGTAGCATATTTAAAACCAGCCAATTCCTTCCCAATTCCTTTCTAATCAAAGTGTAAACTTCTTGTTTGTAGCAAAAAAGTATTGGGTCTTCGTTGCAATATGGAAAATCTATCTTGTCAACCATAGCAAACAGATAGAAAATAGTGTGAAGATCATTTGCATTAGACATTTTCAGGTCTTAAACTACAATGAAAGATTCTAGATTAAAAGTTTTACAACTAAGAATTATTGTAAACCCTATTTACAAGCAAGATGATAAGACTGTCTTAGTAGGTATACGGAAATACTTTTTACGTCTTTTTCACCTTTCCTGTTTTAAACCTTTACTTGATTAAACGCAACTTATTTTTTTATTATGTAGTATTATTAATTAATTAGCGAGTTCATTTTTCTTTTAAAAATAAAAAACTTATTTTCCAGATTTTATTTAGTATTTTTTAGTATTAAAATAGATTAAGATAAACACACACACATATATATATATATATATATATATATATATATATATATATATATATATATATATATATATATATTGTTTTTAAATTCACCTCCCCAAGGCCAAGAAGGCCACTACAGATGAGGAGGTTACTTGTGGTTATAACCCTCTCTCAACTCTCTAACTCCGAAACACGGACCTTGACGAACAAGGCCGCAGCGCGGAGAAACAAGTTGAGTGCGGTAGATTACTTTAATATAATAATAACTTATTTATTTATAATTTATTTGAATAAAAAATTCTAATTTTTATAAACTTATTTGTTATCATCCTTTCTATAGGTGAAACTGAAAAAATGAAGTTACCAAGTTTCTGGATTCCAACTCTAACCCCTCAAGCAAAGGAGACACGTTTAGAAAAACCAGATAGTACTGTATATTGTCCGATGAGTGGTAAAGTTTTAAAAATGAAAGACTTGATTTCGGTTAAGTTTACTCTTGCTCCTCATACCGATAGTAAATCATTAATAACTAAACATGAACGGTACATTTGTCCGGTAACGAAGGATGTTTTAAGTAACAAAGTTCCGTGCGCTGTATTGAGACCGAGCGGCCATGTTGTTACTATAGAATGTATTGAAAAATTTGTCAAAAAAGATTGGGTCTGTCCTATTACTGGAAATAAACTTCATCCAAGTGATATTATTGAAATTAAAAGAGGTGGTACGGGTTTCGCCGGTGTTAGTGGTAGTGAACTAGAAGGAAAATTATACGGAGCCTCTCTTATGTGTGGTTAAAAGTTTTTTTTTTATTTAAATAAAAAAAAATCTTTTATTTTTTATTTTTTGTGTTCTAGATATTGGATGCAATATTTTACTTTTTTTTATTTTTAAATTATACAAATAAATTTTACGATAATGTCGTGTTGATACGTCTTTTTATTTTAAGCTGTAGTTTTTATAGGTGCGTATAAATATTTTAAAAAACAATCAAAATATTTTCGACATTTTTGTGTTATATACATTTTTTTCATACATTAATTAAAGTAAAATCAATAAGGTTTTGTTTACGCTGTGAAGCTCTCTGAATGTTGACTATTTCTATATTTTGAATTGAATTGAAATATTTTGAATATCTTAATAGGCCATGGAAGAATGGAAATTTTTTTATCAAGGTTATCATTACTGATGTTAACCTCCCTAATACTATTATTAATTAGAAATTTTTTTATCAAGGTTATCATTACTGATGTTAACCTCCCACGGTACTAAATGGAAAAGTGCGAGAGATAAGTTTTTTTAAAAGGTATCTTATTGAAAAGGTCTTATTAAAAACTATTCTTGCAGCATGTTTTTGTTTTCGTTATAGTGTGGTTAGTTTGGATCTATGAGTACTCGCCCATGCAACATTAGCGTATATGTAGTAGCTTTGTATAAACGAGAAGTATAGAAACTTTACATTGTCAGGAGATAGTATAGAACTAGCTTTGTAGAGGATACCAATGTTTTTTGATATTTTGGTATTTATTATATCTATATGTGATTTCCATGAGATATTCTCATCAATAAGTATCCCTAGAAATTTAGTTGCTTGGGTTCTCTCTATTTCTTTAGTATCTATATTTAGCGAAGGTAAATCAGGTGGTATTTTTTTAAGGTTAGAATGAAAAAGAATGTATTTAGTTTTTTCTGTGTTTAGCGATAATTTGTTAGATTTTAACCAACTGTTTATTTTTTCAAGTTCAGCATTTGTAGTTTCATAAAGTTCTGAAATTGATGAGGATGCATAAAATAAATTGGTGTCGTCTGCGAATATTATGAAATCCAATTTACTTGAGGCTTTAGGAAGATCGTTTATGTATATTAAAAACAAAAGAGGTGCAAGAATGGAACCTCGCGGGACACCGCATTTTACTTTGAGTAATATTGAAAAATTTTTTCCATGAGCAATAACGCATTGTTTTCTGTCTAGTAAAAAATTTTGAACCGATTTAGTGCAACACCTTTTATCCCATACTTTTCCATTTTCCTAATTAAGATTGCGCAATCTACCGTGTCAAATGCCTTAGATAAATCAGCAAAAACTCCAAGGACGTATTTTTCGTTTTCAAAGGAGTCGTTTGAATTATTTATAAGATCAAGAATTGCGTGTTCGGTTGAATGTTGCTTTCGGAAGTTAAACTGTTTTTCATTTAGGATTTTGTTATTTGTTAGATATTTATACAGTTTATTGTATATTTCTCTCTCCTAAAGTTTTGAAAATACAGGTGGCACTGAGATAGGTCTGTAGTTATTTAGTGTAAATGCATCACCGGTTTTTAATTTTGGTATTACCTTAGCTATTTTTAATTTATTCGGTACCGATCCTGTAATAATTGAAGGTTTAAATATTTCATAGATTGGTTGTTTTAACTCCGGAAACACATTTACAACTATATAGCTACAAATGTCGTCTATCCCAGGGGCCTTATTCTTCTTAAGCGAGTTTTTGCAATTTCTAGTTCTTCATGGTTTAGTCCAGAGAAAATATTTAAACACAAATGTTAGTTTGTGATATAGGTTTCGAAGGAGATATTAGGGCATTAAATTTTTGAAGCCATAGGGCCTATGTTTGTAAAAAAGCTATTGAAGTTTTCAGCGATAGAAGTTTTGTCGATATATTCAGTTTCGTTTATTTTTTTCAATGTGTTCCAGGTTTTTTTAATATCACTTTTGCTTTTTTGTAGTTGTTTTGAATAATATACTTTTTTTGAATTCTTTCTAATTTTTTCAAATAGATTTTTGTATTCCTTGTATGTAGTTAAGTTTCGTTTTTGGTTTTTAAATACTTGATATAGAGTTTTTGCTTTGTTTTTGATGATTTTCTAATCCCGTTAGTTATCCATGTTTTTGATGATTTTCTAATCCCCTTAGTTATCCATGGGCAGTTTAATTACTTTAGCTTTGTTTCTTTCTCTTCAACAAGGAAATGTTTATTGTAGTGATCTAGAAAAATATTTATAAATAAATTGTATGCGGAATTTGTGTGTCCAAGGTTACATTCTTGATACACTTCATCCCAATTTACTACCGATAGCGAGTCTTTAAAATTTTTAATAGAGAACTGATTGATTTTTCTTTTATATATTTTAGTTTTAGGGTTATAGGTTCTTAAATCTTGAAATAATGAAAAATAAATAGGAAAATGGTCTGATAAATCGGTTTTGATAATTCTTGCTTTTAAAGAAGTTTCTAGAAATGTATTTGTTAATATATTGTCTATAGCAGAGACGGAGGTTGGGGTTATCCGAGTAGGTTTGTTGATGATTGGAAGGATACATAATTGAAACAGATTATCAAAAAAAAGTTTAGTAACCGCATTTTCTTTGTAGTTTAGACTGTTAATATTTAAATCTCCTATAAAGAAAATATTTTTTCCATTGTCATTTATTTTAAGAAAGATTTCATTTTAAAAATTTGAAAATTTAGTTAAATCACCTTCTGGAGGTCTATAGCAAGTGAAAATTATAATATTTTTTGATTTATTACCCGTTATCTCAAATAGTAAAAACTTCGCTATCAGTGTCAGAGATGGAGAGGTCTTGTCTTACTTTAATTACATGATTATCTCGGATATACGTTGCGATCCTTCCTCCCTTTTTGTTTGTTTTTCTTTCAAAAGATATTAGTTTATAATTTGGAATTTAAAAATTTGTGTTCGTTTGAAATGATTCATCAGAACACCACGTTTCAGTTATGCAAATCATATTAAATGAGTAATTGCAATCTATTAGAAAGTGTTTTAGTTTATCAAAATTTTTATTTATACTTCTTATATTTATGTGTATTGGAGTAAAATTATTTTTTAAAGTTTCAAGTTCAATTTTAAAGGTTTCTATTTCAAAGTATTTCGAATCAAAATTATTTTTGTGAAAAATTTGCGCATCAGAGTCGTAGAAATCATTTAATAAAATATTATTTGCAGTTTCGAAGACGTTGCAACGCAGCGTTTCAAAATCTTTTGTGTTAGTTTTTTTTTTTTTTTTTTTTGTAGTTATTTTAGGTGCTCCCAGAAGTCCTTATGGTCTTATCACAGAGCACCGCGGGAGAGCATTTAGCAAGAAGTTCACGCCTCCTTCCGTTCCAATGTCGCTTATCAAGAGCTGGCATCGAACCTCGGACCTCTGGGTGCGGATTCACAACTTTTGCGTAACTCTTGCGTAGCTGCGCAAAAGTTACGAAAAACTTACGCAAAATATTTTTTGCGTAACTATTTAGTATTCACAACTTTTTCGCAGCATTTGCGTAAAGTTAAGGTTGCGCATGAGTTACGCAAAACTTAGGCAAAAACTTACGGAAAAATTTACCCAAAATTTAAGGCAAGTATTTTATAACTATTTGTATAAAGGAAGTAGTTAGTATTACTAATTTTTTTTTTATTAAGACACACAGGGCAATGTGACCAAACAGTAAATGTTTCTTTTTTAAAGACAGGGCTTAAATTTACTTACAATTATTATTATTTTTATTGTTGCTGCTATATTTAAAAATGCAGCAAAACCATTTAGGGGCTATTCAAATAATGCGTGACATTCTTATATGAGGTAGAGTTGTTTGAAAGTGTCACCAAATATCAAATGGGAGAGGGGGTGGTTAGCCACAGTGTGACATGACAAAATTTTTAAAATATAAATTCTAATCACAGCGGAATAGTAAACCTTTAGCATAAAAGTACAAACTCAAAGATATATTTGTTTAAGAGTAATGTCACGTCACAAATAGGGCGGGGAGAGATTGTTTAAAATGTTACATATACAAAGAAGGGAGTCTAAAAACAGCAAAAAAGTGTTTCATTGTACTTGAACAGCCCCATATAGCATATATATGCAATTACTTTTAAAAGTAATAACATATATAGCATAAACATTCTTTCAATCTATTTTGAGTATCTATTAGCAAAATAATCAAAATAATTAATAATTGGATTAAAAATGGAACAAATAGGAGTCGGCTGGTTTTTTAAATGAGATATCGATTATTAACAGAATGCTACACGTCTGTTATTTTAAATATAAACATTACAAGTACTCATTAAGAAATAATTCGGGCATATTTATTCAAATCCAAATGGGTAATATAAATTGTATTATCCTGGGCTTATATCATAATTATTTGGCTTTCTGTATGATGCCATCAGTGAATGCCCATTAGTTTTATTTAACCCTAACTCTAAACCTGCAGCGAACCTTCTTTGTAAACATTACTGGCTAAATAAACTAACTAAAATATACAGAAAACTAACGTTTGAAAGAACTTTTTTTCTATTTTAATATAAAAAGGAAAAGAAAAACAACATGAAATTAATCTTTTGAGGCATTATTTTGGCGCCCATAGCGGTCCTATAGTACTAAATAAGGTCTGGGTTCACTCCTGATCAGATCATGCAACTTGTCTTGCATTGCTTCAGGAAGTTAAAACAAAATACTTTAGTTTAGCATAAAATTTCACATTCATTAAATAATGGAAGTGCTAAACTAAAGTGTTTTTTTTTAACTTCTTGTTTTCATTTTTACTTCTTATACCCTAAGGTATAAGAAAACATCATGATAATTGTTAAATTTTCTTTTCAGTAGTCTTGTTTTATGATATAATTGACTTGAATCAAAAACACTTTTATTTGCAATAGGGAATGACAGTTTTATTAAATAAAGAAATTGCTACAATAAATTCAAGAAATACATTTCATTGCATTCTAGTATATTTGAAACTATTTATAAACAAAATTTCTATTGTCAGAAATATAAGGAACATTTTGAAAACATAAGCAAAAGTTCAACAACTTTTCCATAACATACTATGAAAAATACATTGTATTTTTCATATTATGTTATGGAAAATGTTTCAATTGTATTAATTAATAAAAGTTGAGTTTTAATTAAAACCCACTTGTTTTTTGTAAGTTTTTTTTCAGTGATATTTCAGATTGAGAACTTATGGTACCATATTTGCACGAATAAAAACATGATTTTTATATTTGATGGATAGCGTAAATTTAATTATGTGAATCAGGTACATGCAGTATAAAAAAAGTTTAACTCTTTGACAGAGCAAGTATTAATTAAATCACAACAACAAGTATTGTAGTAGGTTTTCAAGACACCAAATACAGTACAAACTAATAGCTACAACCATTGTGAACAATATGCTGTCATCTCAAGAGTTGTATTACTATTTTCAACAGCAACAGATAATAATTCTACTGAACTGTGAAAAGCACTATCACTCCATTTGGACTAACTGGTGGATCAAGTAACTTTTTATGGAATTTCTACTCTTTGCAATAACAAACTACAACAATGACATTTCATATAGATATACAAAAAAAAAAGATCTACCAAAACAATTTAAACTATTACAGAATATGTTAATTATTTGCAAATAACAATATTATTTACCAAGAAATTAGGCTTTAAAAAACTATGCTTTTTTTTTAATAATTTAAATTATCCATAGATATTAATATCTCCTGATAATTGAAATAATTAAAAACAGAGCATTATTCAAAATAACCTTAATATTGTTATACCTTTAATACCTTTGAATAATTGAAATTATCGAAAAACATAGCATCATTATTCAAAGTAAGTTTAATATTTAGGTTATAATACTTTTTTACTTCAATAGCCTGATTACTCAGAGATAATTTTTGCATTATTGTATTTTGAAATAGTCTTATTCTCATTTATAAAAAAAAAAAAATAGATATTTGAAAAACTAATGAATTGATTACATATTTTTGTGAATATTGTATCTATACTAGCACAAATATTTTCTCTCACACACAGAGAGAGGGAGAGAGAGACTCTCTCTCTTTATGCTAGTTATGCAAGTTAAAGTATATACTTCAATAATATTATGGTATATATTTTTGTATAGTATAGTATAGATAGTATAGTATAGATACAACCATAAGTAGGTACGTGACAATTGCGTTTTACGGAACCGAATTTTGTGCTGAAATTTTGTGCCACGATTTTTGCAGTCTCTTCAAAGTTAGCGTGCTTGAGGAAGGCTTTCTGAAATAACTTTTTAGTATTCGTTGTCAACATAGAGTATTTTTAGAAAGAAGAATAGTTGAAGCTTATTATTAATTTGGTTTTAATTATACTCAATTGATATATTACCGAGTTTATTGATGTCAAAGTTTTAGTTGTACTTCTGTGGTGAAATTAATGTCCAGGATATAGTCTATATTTTATCTATTCAATTTTTATTTTTAAGTTATTCATTTATCTATGCACCTGCCAAATTTCGTTGAAAAATATTATGTAGCAGTCACCCTATTTCTAGCTGCACTTTTGTTACCTAATTTACATTTTCCCTGTTGTTAGCGCGGGAGACAGAGGGGTCCATTGATTATTTGTATATATATATATATTTTTTTATATATAACATTCATATTAATAATATTATTAGCAATATTTAACTTATTTCATAAATTGATATTATAAACCTAGATACTTTATAGTAAAAATATGATTTAAAAATATGTAAATTTAAACGAAATTGTTTTATTAAAAGGATTTTTAGTAAATAATAAAATAAGACTTAAATTTTATATTTCATTTAGAAACAAAATGGAGAAAGAAAATAAAGGTTTCACATAGTATTTCGTATCATATTCATAATATAATTTATATATGAATCAAATTAGTTATGAATCATATCTAATTTGAAGTTTGAACGTTGTCTTTATTTAACAAGGAAAGCCTTTAGATTATAATTTATAACTAATAAATAAGTTATTTTTATATAAATTTATTAAACTATTTTTAAATTATTATTTGGCCACTATCTAAACCTTTACGTATAACTTAAATATTTCTTTCGCTGTTTTAGATGCTCTAAGTTGTGAAATGGCGTCAGCCAACAACATCAGTTAGTTACTTTCTTTTTCAATAGCTCAGTAGTTATTTTTATTATAATATTATATATATATATATATATATATATATATACATATATATATATATATATATATATATATATATATATATATATACATATATATATACAAATGTCTTTCTATATGCAAATTTTTATATTAATTTGTAAAAATAAAGTTAATTTAATTTGTTTAGATGAACTTGCTTTACAGAGGATCAGTCAGTTATATCCCTATTATATGAATTAATTTAGTATTTAGTCATTTACTATTAGTTTTCAAATACAGTTCTTTATTATGCCTATGTAGATTGTTGTTAGTTGTATTTTTGTATACCTAATTCTTACATTTTATTAAGTCACTTTTTTTTTCTGTAGACAAATTAGAACAAACAATCAGTAAGTTTAGTTTAAATTGTTTTAGTTACTATATCATTTAAAAGTATTTGTATGCTGTGTTAGTATTCCTTGTTAGCTTTGAATAAACGTTTTGATTTAAAATTGGTATTTAGGTGAGTACGGCCAGCAGATACGTAAGTTTCATAGATTTCTATATTTTTCAACATATAACTAATTGATACATCATTACAAATATAAACTTCAAGTAAATGTTTTAATTTAAAGTTGGTATTTAGGTGAATATGGCAAACAAATATGTAAGTTTTGTAGGTTTCAATATTTTAAAGTGTATACTTCGTTAATACATCATTATATAGATATTATAACTCGAAACAAGTGTATTTTAAAGTTGAAAAATATTTAGAAGATTTAGAAGATGTCATGTCAGATAGAATTGTTGGGAAGAAACTAGAACATGAATCCAAAGACATGCAAAAGTGTTTTATATCGTGGCAGAGTAAAAAAAGTTAATAAATGAAAAAATGACTTCATTTACACCATTTCTTACTGGAAAGATGATGAAACTGATAATGAAGCTGTTGACTATTGCATGAAAAAGATCCAGCTTGCTGCTGATGTTGTTTCCGGTGAGTTACAATTTAAAATAATTTAATAACACTGCAAGTGTTGTGACTTGCCAAAAATGTATTGCAAATGTTGTGACTTGCATAAATAATACAGCAAGTGTTGTGACTTGCATAAATAATACAGCAAGTGTTGTGACTTGCCTAAATAATACAGCAAGTGTTGTGACTTGCCTAAATAATACAGTAAGTGTTGTGACTTCTTAAATTTTTTGATAGACGGCTCTGGCTTACCTTCACGTGGTGTCTATCGTTAAAAATGATTAAAACATAGTTTCATTTTTGGAATTAATTATTTTAATCATTCACTAAAAGCCAAGACAAAAATATATTGTATTATCTTTAAAATAGTTTTATATTATTATTATTTTTTAATATTTTATTTATTATTTATTTTGAAACAGGAAATTTGTTTGTTAACCAAACAAAATGGCTAGCTCGTTAACTATACTGTATGGTCCTTACTTCTGTTAATGTAATAATCACATGAAAGACTTTATTCTTATGACATATTTGGATACCCTTATACTCCACTCTCTTATGACCATGGATGCACCACTAATGTATCTTTTAATCTAGTGGAATATTTTTTTTACTTCTTTGTTGTTGTACTTTAAATATTCAATCAGATATTTCAAGAATTGAAACATTTTTTGATATTATAGTACTAAAACATCATCAACATGTGATGTTTTACTGTGAGTTTTACATTCACCTCCCATATTTGGTGGTTGTCTGGTATGAATTTATTTTTTAATTTGTTTCCAATTTTTTTCCAATTTTTTAATTTATTTTTTAAATTTATTGTTCAAATTTTGAAAATAATAATTTATTTTTTTTAGGTTGGGTGGAGAGGTGGGGGGGGGGGGGGGTAGGCAGGTGGTGGGCATACGCCCCTTTGTAATAGAAACACCACTTTTATACGTAAGATTGTATAACATAATTTTATATTGTGTACAAATTTTACTCATTTTAGTAAAGATATAAATATTTATAAAATCAAGTCGTTTTTGATCCTAGGGTGTGATACACCAATCGCCACCACACCCACCTCTATTGCTAACATTCACCTCTCGTATATTTTGGTGGTTTACTATAAATTTAAAACAACTTTTTTGTGTATTTATATTGCTTATGTCTTAAAAAAAAAAATTTTCTGAAAAAAGTGTCCAGTTTTACACGGGCGAGGTGGTGGTTTAGTGCCCCCTCTGTCCATCCAATACACCCGGTGGTTAGAGTTTAACATAAAGTTGTAACCCACTCTTACACCTATCTTTTGACACCAAGATATTTGTATTTCGATATGAATTGGCAAAGTTATGACAATTTAAGTGAAGAAAAACATTATTATGACCACAGTTTCTTCAACAAATCCATATATAGAAAAATCGCTACTTAAACCGTCATAACTTTTCAACCAATTGTTCGATTTTGATAATTTAACCTTTAAAATACTGTAATAATCCTCTTTCTACTGATATATAACATTATAGTATTCAAACAATTTGAATTTTTTTACTCACGTACCTACCATAAGTTAATATAGTATGGATACATCATATAGTATTGATGTATGACATAACTAGTTATTAAGTTAACTTATTTAATAAGTTATTGGCATACTACAAAACTATATGATATGTCCGTACTATAGTCGCTCTCCTTGTTTTAGCTAGGCTATGAGAGAGTGAACCATCCATTATATAGATTGTGTGTATATTTTTTTAACCTTAAATTTAAGGTGAAAACAAGTTTTATAAAACAAGTAAATATACTGCTATTGTTGTTGTTGTTAAAAAAAACTATAGTTTTATTATTTAAATAAACGACTTAACGTATAGCAGTGTAAAATAAGGATAAAATTATATTTTATTGGCAATAACAAACAAAATCTGAAATCTTTTATAATAATAAAAACGCCATTTTTAAATATTATTCGATGATTTAAAGTTACGCCAAACTTTAAATCATCGAATAATAAAGTCTGTAAATAGCAGACGTAACTTTTCTTGCGCAAAGTTTGCAGAGCACTTTTTAGGAAAATGTTGTGAATACCGTTTTTTTCGACTTTTTGCGTAAGTAATACTTACGTAAAAACTTAGAAATTTCGAAGTTTTTGTTTACGCAAGGTTTGTGAATACCACTTAAGCTTGGTTTCCAATAGTTGTAGAAATGTTGTGCAACAGTTGTGCGTTTTTGTTGTACAACAATTGTTGCCGAGATTGGTTTGATTCTATTTCCGCAACCTTTGTTTTATAACATAAATTTTGTTGTACAACCGACGTTAAGTTGTGCAACTTACGCAAGAAAATGTTTCCATTATAAAGCATTATTGTTGTACAACTGTTGTACGACATTTCTACAACCATTGGAAACCAAGCTTTAGCGTAACTTTGAACTTAAGCAAAACTTACGCAAATTTTGGACTTACGAAAGTTTTGTGAATCTGCACCCAGAACTCTAACCATTGCGCCACGGCTGTTTTGTTTTCGTTAGTCTTTGTGTAAAGTGCGGTAAATTAAATCGTGTTAGCATAACAAAAAATGTACAGAACTATTTCACATATCTCGACTGAGTTAAAATTAAAATTATTTACGAAAATCTCTGACGAATATTTTATCATATTTGATAATAGCAAATTTACCTTCCTTTTGAAATCTTTTAACATCTTCCCAAAGCTTTTTTCTTATTTCCATCGTTTCGTTCGCATAGTCTTCATTAATGAATATTCCGGTTCCTTTGAGTTTTTTTTTGATAGCGTTAAGAATTTATTTTTATTTTGAAAGTCTAGTAGTTTAATGATTATAGTTCTCGGAGATTTATTTTCATTAGTTTTTCCGATGCAGTGAGCTCTTTCAATGATTACGTCTTCAAAGATTCCCAGTTTGTTTCTAAATAGATCTTTAACTTTCTTTGCACAGTAATTCCAAGATTCAATGGGCAGCTCAGTTAGGCCGTCAATCCTTAGGTTATTACGGCGAGAACAATTTTCAAGGTCAATATATTTTTTTTTAAGTTGTTAATTTCCATGGCCATCAGACTGTTAGTTTCCGAAATTTTTTTTTAAGAAGTTTTCTTCCTGAAAGTTGTTACTTTCCTTTATATCATTGATGTCTTTTTCAATTATTATAACCTTCGATTTGCTTTTATTGAACTCATTTTCCAGTTTGTCAAGCCAATCTGTAATTATTTTTAGATTAGCACATCCCTGTTTTCTTATCACCTCCCTGTTTTCTTATCCTAATCACCTCCCTGTTGACTAATCACCTATGTGATTATCACCTCCCCTATGACTATTACCTCCCCTAGATATGACTACCTCCACCTTCCCTGTATATGACTATCACCTTCTCTATGACTAATCACCTCCCTGTTTTCTTATCCATTAATATAAACTTGAAAACATTACTAATTATAAAACATGTTTTTCTAAACGTATTTTTAATTAAAAGAATAAGGAAACATGTAAGGAGTAATTATTTCATATTCATTGGAGGCTTTATATCATTTTAGATTTGGCTTAAATGGTTTTTTTTAAATATATTTTTGTTAAAAGTTTTTTTTTTTAAATAAACTTTACGCAAATGCCGTGTTCGATTTCAATTTGAGAATTATTCTTTAATGTTCAATTGAGTCAAATACTTTTGCAAAATCAAAAAAGGCAGTATCAGCAAAAATACCTCTTTTTTTAGCATATCTAAGGTTTATAAAAAATTTGTAACGCAGTTTTTTGCTTCTATATGGCTATGTTGGTCTTTGCGGCTTTTATATTGCTATGTTGATCTTTGGTTTCTAAATTGTTGTCAATAAGATGCTTCATTATTATATCTTTGACTTTCCATTGGCTTGCAAACAATTGATGTTACAGAGATAAATCTGTAGTTGTTAGTCTTTAAGCAATCTCTGTTTTTAAATAAGTATAACTTGTGTAAGTATAACAGTGTAACTTAGCTTCTAGCTAAATTTCTGGTAGTGTTCCCAATTTGAAAATAATGCACAATGGCTGGCTTAGGCTTTTAGCACATTTATTAAGTTTAGTTACTTGGTTCGCTATTTCAATTGTTTTTTATTTATTTATGAACTAGCTACTTGGTTTGCTGTATTGACTTTAAACATGATGGATTTTATGATGGATGGCTTTTCACATGATGGGTTTCATTATGGATGACTTTTCACATAATGGATGGATCTCAATATTGATGGATGAATAGATCTCAATCAATATGGATGGATCTCAAGATTTTTATTTGTAAATAAGGAAGAGGAGAATCTATTTAAATAGCTTGCTATGACCTGTACGTTATTAGATAACTGGTTACTATGAGTAATAAATGACCTTTGTGGTCTTTTGCTTAATATTTACTATTGATATGAGCGTAAATTTGTTTTTTTGTTTTGCTTTAATATACTGCGAATTTTTTTTTGCAACATTTCGTTCTTTTCTATATATATTTTTTTATATTGCTTATTTAGTTCTTTTTTTTTATTATCCATCCTTTTTCAATAGTTTCTGAAGTTGTTTTTATTTGATTAAATTTTAATTTACATTAATTGCAACCTTTTTCGTAAGTATAAATAAACTTGACCCCCCCCCCCCTAATAATGTTTTTTTTATTCTTTAGCCGGCAATTTTGACCATTTTAGACAAGTCACTCGGCAAAAGCTGTAATGAAACCATTCCCCCCCCCCCCATCCCCACGTGACACTTACTTGGCCCTGTTGATGACTTTTTATACGTTTCCTAAAGGATCGGTGTGACAATTTTTTTTATTAATTCACACTGAGCCATTAGGAAACTTGATACTCACGATGGATTTGTCGCCAAGATTAAATTTAGAATATTTGTAAAATTAGTTGCCTTTAGCTAAAACGTTGGTTTCAAAACATGTTGCGTTTAGATTAATGAATGCAATTGATTAAAATTCTTTTGGTCCCATTCTAATACTTTGATACTCATTGTTCCATTTGCTATTTTTTGTTTTAGCAAAATATTACTTTTTTTTATAGACCTAGTTAAAAGCTAATGTTGAATTTACTGCATTGAATCTGTTTTTGGTGTATAATTTGAGTTTTATTGTCGTATCGTTACTATTTCCATATCTTTATTACTTTACCATTACTAATACCTAATAATGATTTTCTCTTTCTTCGTTTTCATTATTTTCATCTCTATATAAGGGAGAGCAGAGTTGGTTGTCACGCTGGTTGGTTGTCACAAAGTTTATTACTAATTTTAGAATGATTTAGAGTTTTTAAATCGTGCAACAGAAACCTTATTTAAATGACCCTTTCATAGGTATTTCCATCTTTTTTAGCTTATAGAAAAAAAGTTATTTGTTTAAATGTGTTTTTGATATATAAAAGTTGAGTTTTACCAACGGAAATTATTTTACTGTGTTTTAAACATTTATAAAGTTTTTTATTCATTTGAGAAACGTTCTGTATAAAAAGTTTTCATGAAATTCACATGCTTTTTTGATAAGTTTACAGGTAAAGTTATATTTATATGTAGAAGATCTTTTTACACCTTTTTTCTAGAAGGGGTTACTTGTCACAAAATGGATGGTTATCACGTTTGCCTTAACTGCGCGCGTTATTTTTTTAAACCGTTTATTCAAATTCTAGGTTAGTGCTATATAATGTCGTTCAAAAGTACGACATCACAAGTTATATCACAGGCTGTATCTCCCAAGAATATTTGAGTGGTTTTGCTGCAATGCGTATTTACTCATTAAATCAATACGTAGTTACTCATTAAATCCTGATTTAATGGGTAAATAAGTTTAAGGGTTTAACAAAAACCACCAAACAAAATGTTTATAAAATTCGGGTACCGGCTAATCAGCTAGACAGAAGTATAAAAGATCTACTTGTATTAAATAAAATCTCTTATCATGACCAAATCACTCCATTAGTTTTTAAAAATTCAATCATACCACTTGAAAGTATTAGACCTCTGCCAAAAGCAGGTCAAGGGTTAGCATCAAAAAGAGCTAGAAGAAAGCGTTCACCTGTAATTCTAACTAACTTACCAGTCAAAGCATGGCTTACTATTGATAAAAACAAGCTAACATAAATTACATGTGAATGGAAGTAAAAAAATATTGTTGAAGTCAATTTTGTTAAAAAAAAAAAGCATTTTTAAATTTATTTAAAGATGAAAAGTATTTATGTACCTACTGTTTTGAATCATTTGCTATAGCAGATCAAAAGAACAGTGGATCCCAGGAAAAAAAGTTCTATAGAATTTTTACAAACTTTTGAAACGTATAACCTATAGAAATTCTTTGAAATTTCTATAGAATTTCTATAAAAATTCTTTGAAATTTCTATAGAATTTCTATAGAATGCTTATTAATTTCTATAGAAATTAGTATAAAACTTTATTTTCTACCTTTTTTTTCCGTAGAAAAAAAGGTAGAAAATAAAGTTCTATAAAAATTTCTATAGAAATTAACAGAGATTCAATAGAAATTCTTTAGAGTTTTTATAGGCTATATGTTTCAAAAGTTTATAGCAATTCTATAGAATTTTTTTTCCTAGGATTCAATGTCAGCTTTACATACAAATTGGGATAATGAAGAATGCATACCAGGCCTACGGCAGTTTATTTTTTAAATCTGTTCTTCAACATTAATTAAAAACATTACTACAACATTAATTAAAACACCACTTTTAAAAACACCTATTATAGTGTTAGTTGTGTTACACTTTTGAAAGAAACTATTATTTTCAGTATATTAAATTTTCTTTACTTATATTGAGATTATTTCAAGATTAAGATCACGTCCCTCGAAGTACCGCGCTTAACATGTTTCTCCGCGCAGTGACCTTATTTGTTAAGGTTTGTGTTTCGGAGTTAGAGAGTAAAGAAAGTTTGCGTAAGTATGTGCCAGGGGCCGATCCAGACCATTCAGCAAGAAGACTGGGGCAAGAATGGAAGCGAACTTAGGTTTTTTTATTTGATGGATCCTGACCATCTAATGAAAGGTGAGATTTTTAGAATCTAGGATTTGTAGGACAAAAATTATAATAAAATTTTATGTTATTTTTAAATAGTCTGCATATTAGATCTAATTTACTTTCATCTTTTCCGAACAACATGGTGAGTTAAATGAAAAAAAAACATTATTTTCAAAAAATTTAAAGGAGCAGAAGGAAGGGGAAAGATATAAGCCCTAACGCCTCCCTATGGATCCGCCTTTGGTAGGTACTGATGTTTGGTAGGTGATGATGGTAGGTGATGTTTGGTAGGTACTGATGTTTGGTAGGTGATGATGGTAGGTGATGATAGTAGGTGATGATGGTAGGTGATATTTGGTAGGTGATGATGTTAGGTGATGATGGTAGGTGATGATGGTAGGTGATGATAGTAGGTGATGATGGTAGGTGATGTTTGGTAGGTGATGATGGTAGGTGATGATAGTAGGTGATGATGGTAGGTGATGTTTGGTAGGTGATGATGGTAGGTGATGATGGTAGGTGATGATGGTAGGTGATGATAGTAGGTGATGATGGTAGGTGATGTTTGGTAGGTGATGATGGTAGGTGATGATGGTAGGTGATGATAGTAGGTGATGTTTAGTAGGTGATGATGGTAGTTGATGATGGTAGGTGATGATGGTAGGTGATGATGGTAGGTGATGTTTGGTAGGTGATGATGGTAGGTGATGTTTGGTAGGTGATGTTTTTCCAATTCTCAAACTCTTTTTATTATTTTTTCATTGTTTAATTTTCGGATCTTTTAACTCTTCTACTAGCTACTCTTGTTGTCTCTTGCTCTTGTTAACAGGATTTAGATATGTGGAGGCTCTGGACATATATTTTGTAGAGACCCACTCTACTTTAAAAACACAAAAAAGATAACTCTATATACTTTTAATAATAGTGATGTGCATTTTTAAGGCATCTTTAATTAACATAGTTGAACCATATATAGTTAAATAAAGCATCATATATAGTTAAATAAAACACTCTACCTTAAAAACACAAATAGGTAGCATTCTTATTCATAATAACGTGATTATATTAGGAACTGTGCATGCACAACAGATTGATGAAATACTTATATTTCACTAATAAACAAGCAAATAGTTAAACACAATTAACACGTAAAGTCGAAGATATCTGGAGAAGGTAAACAGATGAATTGAAACTATAATTACAAGCCCGGCACTTTACGAGACTTCATTTTTGCGAAGTCTTGAATCAATTGGTTAACGTCAATCTCTCTGAGAAAATTATATTCAGTACTCATCAAAGTTAGAAAACTAAGCCTATTATGAGTCATTGTAGTGCGGAGTCGATTCTTTATGAACTTCATTTTACTGAACAAACGTTCCCCAGAACAGTTTGTGATCATTAGGACCAAGTACATTCGTAACATTATTTCAACATTTGGAAATGTAACCACAACTTGCTTCTTCTGCAATAGTTTGTAAAGAAAATGTTCCCTCCCAATGTTATCATCTTCTTCAAAAAAAAGTTCAGTGAAGAAAGCTGTAAACTGCACAAGCTCACCACTAAGTGCTGGATCTAAATCGTCTTTATATTCATCAACCAATTTTCTTGCAGCTGCTTCTATCTCATTGCACTCTAGTGAATCCATTTTCTCAAAACACCGAAAAGAGAAAAGGTATTCTCATATGCTTTTAAGCGTTGATTCAAAGAGGTTTGATATTGATCTATTACAGGGAGAAAGTTCTGAACCCGAAATTTTTCAGATGCCGTAAGTCTAGCTTCTCCTGATCCTCCATAATCTAATGGAGTGAGCCGCACGCTTTGATAACGCTCGCGTGCTTTTACATATTCATCAGTTCCAGACATCTCCTTCCCTTTTTCCTCATAATCACGAAAATGCTCTCGTTTTTCACTAACAAAACACTGCAGAGACTTCAGTGCTGCTATGGCTGTGTTCAGATCGAGTTTGGGATCTTGTAGTATATGACTTGTAGCATTACTACAATCCAACCAGATTTAGTGAATGTCCAGCACAGGGTATCTAAGTTGCGTGATGATTTTCAACTGACACTTTAGCGTGAAGGCCATTTTATCTCCCACTCATAGCTGAAGCGTTATTGTAAGATTGCCCACGACAATTCTGAATGCCAATGTCATTATCTTCAAGGAAATTCATTATTCCACGAAACATTTCTTCCGCTTTGTGTCCTTGATTTGGCAAAAATTTCGCGAATCTTTCAACTGGTGTCTTGTTCCATATATCTGAATATTAGAGTTAGTTGATCAACATGACCTTCATCAGCAGTAGAATCAAAAGACACTGAATAGTATTTCGACAATTTTAAGCGTGAAATGATTTCGTTTAAAACTCGATTGCCCATTAGTCTAACAAGTTCTTCACAGACAGTAGAAGACAAAAAGTTTTATGTCAACACACACAAAATCTTGCCAGAACCACGACTGGCAAGATTTTTTATGTGTTGTCCTAAGAAATTATCGTATTCTGCCAAAAGTTCTAGTAACCCTAAATAATTGCCATTGTTAGGCGATCCAATCATTTAATTATCTCTACGAAAAGCGATGCCTCGTTCACATACAAACTTAAGCACACTGATTAGTCGTTTAAGCAGACTACGCCAATAATGTTCATGTCGATCCATTTCATGGGCAAGTTCATACGTCCAGCTTTTTTAGCACGACTTGCAGTTTTCCAAACAGCTTCAATATGATCTTTGGATTACTCATGTGAACTGAGTCGATCCGTAGCATGTTTCTAATCACAGAAACCATCGTGTGTAAATTGGGATCTCCCAGTACCCATTAACTTACAAAAAAAACAGTAAAGCCAAGAACGTTTTACAACTTCTCCATTGCAATTCGATCACTGAAACAAATTTGGTGTACATTTCCGACTGACCCTGTTTGCAGCTTTCTGAATTGCTGATTTATCATTCAAAGACTTGAAATCACTGTGGTAGAGACCCATAGGGCCTCTGCCAGCCCAGTAATTGATGAATTCTGCTGTGATTTTTTCTGGCCATCTGCTGATGTCATCAGCTTGTATATTCACTTGACTGCTTTGACATTCAGGCAATTCTGGCTCTAAAGCAATGTCTGTTTTCTCAACATTCTGGCTGTCCTCGGGATTTTTGTAAGCAATAGACATACTGCATGATGAAGCTGGTGTCTCATTTTCTGTAGCTGATTGACCAATTAAGAATTTAGTAATTCGAGGTGTTTTGTTCAATTCTCGAGCCTCTCGTTCAGAACGATCCTTTGATGCTTTCCTTTTTGCAGCACCACTTTGAAAATGTCGTGGACCTTTGTGTCTGTCAGTGTCCATTAAGTTTATCTAAATATAAATTAAAAAAAAAATATTACAAAAATCAAAAACTTATTTAATTATTATTTATTCTAAAAAATACATTATATTATAAAAAAACATTATAAAATAGGAATATTGCATCTGAATGTTTAATAAAAAATTGGGAAGGGAAGGCTTGGAAGTATAACGGCAAAACAACAAATGCATTTTGTTAATATCTCATTCAATAATATGTTTTACAAAGTCTATTTAAATTATTTTATAATGTTTATCTATGATAAGAACCATTATTCAACCAAATTAAACACGTGTCTTGATCTAAATTTTGTAATGCGTTAGGACTAGTATCAAAAACAAATGTGTTAGGTAAAGTATCAAAAACAAATCTCCTAAAATTAAAATAAGTTGATTATGCCCTAATCCTAATCTTAAACTGAATTCTTATATTAAACTTAATGTTAAAACAAACAACTTAATTCTGTTATTAAACTAAATGTTAAAACTAACAACTTAATTATTATAATAAACTTACGAAGTTTTGCAGCGACCATGTGGCTAAAGAATCAACAGAAAAAGAAATTTTAGATGTAATCAACGGCCAGTTTAAACGCGACCGCCGTATGAGAATATTTAACTGGTTAAAATAAGACAATCAGATTTATTATTTCGGCGTTTCTCCATTGTCCCAAATTTAAGCCTCCTAACTGACTCAATAATAGTTAACGATTGTTGTGTTATCAACAAATAAGTTTATATTATTGTTAAAACATAGTGATAGGTGATAGATAATAGCATAAAAACTTTGCCTTGAATGGAAGTCAAGAACTCAATATGATATTAAAACTGAATATGAATTAAAAATTACAAAAAGATTAGAATTATTTGAATAGTTTTAAATTATAATCTGAAAATTGCATGCAGTTAACATTTAAATAGACTTTGAATGTTGAAATTCAAACAACTAGTTTCAATTTCACATATTTATATATTATATTCAAACTTTGAATATAATATATAAGTTGAATTTAAACAAAAGATGATTTATTTAAACAAAATAATATTTTTTCGGTCTCATATAATATTTTATTTAGATAAATATATTACTTTTGTTATACAGTTTATCATGGTATGTGCCAAAAAAACTTGTATGGTTGGTATATAGTTTTAGGTGCTGTTACTGAACTATAATTACATTACTTTATTGTCATTGATACGTACTTTAACTCCACGAACCACAAAAAACATGCATAAAAATTCTATGACCATTTTATGTGGAGGCCCCTAATTGTGGAGGCCCCTGGGCAAATGCCTACAATGCCCACCCCTAAATCCGGCTCTGCTTTTAAATCAACAAATAATTTTAAAAAAAGAGGAAAAAATTTAATCACATTTTTTTCAAAAAAAAAGTCAAAGTAAATAGTGTAAAAATTTAGTCCAAGAGTACTCTATTGATGAACATTTTGAAAAAAAATTAACATTTTAAATAAAATGAAATCAAAATGGCCAGAACTTAATAAATTAAAATTATAAGAGCTCAAATTACAAATACCACAACGGCTTTTCGTTTTTTATAAAAAGAATGACTCAATTGCAACCATTAGCACACTTCAAATAAACGCCAACAGTTTTTTGTTTAAGGTGAATTTCCAAAAGTTGTGGAAAAGTTGAACAACAGTTAAAAAACAAAAATGGTTTAATGTTATTTCAAGGCAATTTGCACAATTTAATTTGTACATAAGTTTTAGTTAAGTAAAACAATAGTTGCACAAATAAAAACTTTTTCTGCAACAATTGTTCACAAGCTGCACAGGTAGTGTTGGAGAATAGCAACGAAAAACTATTTTAATCGCACAATTATGTTCGACATTTCTACAATTATTGGAAACTAGCTTTGATCTTTAATTAAGTTTAATTAATTATTTATATATATATATATATATATATATATATATATATATATATATATATATATACACACATATATATATATATATATATATATATATATATATATATATATATATATATATATACATATATATACACACATATATATATATATATATATATATATATATATATATATATATATATATATAAATATATATATACACACACACACACACACACACACACACACACACACACACACACACACACACACACACACACACACACACATATATATATATATATATATATATGTATATATATATACACACACACACACGTCTATATATATAAATGTTACAAAATTGTTATAACTGTTGAGCTGAGTTATTATTGAATATATATTTACCAAAATATCTTTAAAACACTACAATGTTATTTTTTGAATTTATAGTATAAAGGAGATTTGAGATAATCTAAATGATTTAAGATTGTTATATGTCTCGTTAGGCAAGATTTATGCAAATTTTCGAAGTAACCCTACTTTTGCTAAAATCATAGCCGACGACACGGTTTTCGAAGTGGTGGTAGGAGGGGGGGGGGGACAATATCGTAAATTAAAAAAAAAAAGTTCTCTATATCTAGAATTTTCTTTAAAAAAATAATAAGGTCCTTTAGAGAAAAAGTGGGGGGCACACGCCCCCAGCCCCCTCCCCTCCTCCCCCGGTGTTGTCGGCCCTAAAAATTCATTTGATTCCCAACTTGAAAATTTTTTTGATCAAGCAATTAATCATCAAAAAGACTTCTAACCGATAAAATCTTTTTGCAAGTTTAATTCTTTAAATTTACACTTAACAGCGAAATTTTGGGGGAGCATTGAATAAATAAAGTAAACTATTTTGAATTAAGCATTTGATAATTAATCAACAATTGATTACGTAATCATTTTACGTAATCATTTTACAAATTCTTTTACAATGATAATTTTTTAAAAATATGTTACTTTAAAAAATCTCACATTGCCTGTGAAAAAAAAATCAGGCACCCCAAAAAGCGTAAGCACTCTTAAATTACAGATAAAAATGTTATAGACCAATAGCTCACTGAGGCAACATCTCTTTCATCTACTTTCGAGAAAGGCTCATTAGTAAATTACATTGATGTAATATATTAATAAAGTATATGACTTATTTAAATAACTTATTTTATTTGTATTTGATTGGTTAGTAAGTTAATTAAGGTTAGTTCGATATTGATAAAATTAATCATAAATAATATAAAAATAATTGATAGAAATAATTTTAAATTATTAATTTTCAAATGTTTTTGATCATTTGTGTCGTCATGTAATAAAATTATTACTGAATTTATTTTATGTGTGTGATGTATAAAAATAATAAAATATTATATGTGTGATGTATAAAAAATGATAAAATATTATATGTGTGATGTATAAAAAATAATAAAATATTATATGTGTGATGTATAAAAAATAATAAAATATTATATGTGTGATGTATAAAAAATAATAAAATATTATATGTGTGATGTATAAAAAATAATAAAATAAAAAATAATAATAAAAAAAGTTTTAAAATTAAAATAATTAAAAAAAAAAAAACGTTTTCAATTAACTTGAAAGACGTCTACAGTTTCAATTAAGCAACTCTTAGAAGTTATAATTTTTCAGACATGTTTTTTAACTCAGTTAAAACAAAATAAAAGCATATTTAATCAATTGTTTTCGAACGATTTTTTCGATTATTTTACGGTATTCGAACATGCTATTTACACGTTCTTTTATTGGAGAAAAAAGCATTTTTTTTAAAATAAACTTTGGAAATTCCAATGCACTTGGCGCTATATTCACCAAATAAAAACACCGTAAGTGGTTAAAAACGTGACTATTCGCGTATATTCTCTTATTGTAAAGTTTTTGTTGTATTTTACATCAATAAGGTGGATTTTCAATTATGATTTTTTTAATATTTGTTCATTTTGAAGCAGTTCAGTTAAAAATGGAAAAGTTATGATATCAATCTAAGAATAGAACCTTTTTCTTTAACGTTTACTTAATATCGGTTTCTTTAATATTTTATTACTGCGGTAATGAAAATATATTCTCCGTAATAAATCATTAATTGTATATTGAAAGAGTAAGAAGCAATTCATCATAACAAGACAAAAAATTTAATCTAATATATTAAACTTATAACATGTTGAAAAAATATTTTTTTACTTCTCTAACTTAAAGGTTTGTTTCTTTTGTTATTTTACAAATAACTTTGTATTTTTACTTTACTTGATTACAATTTACAAAAAGAATTTCTCGGTTATTAATAGTGATAAAAGTCATATTTTTAAAATAATGAATGTGCAAAATTCTTGGCATAAGATTAAAATTTGCTTTTCTATTATTTTGATAAAGTGATGATTTTGTTCAAGTTTTAAATAAATTTAAAAAATCAACAATAATTTTGAGTTTGATAATTTTTTATTTTTAAAATCAATAAAGATTAGAAAATATTTACTTAAGTGATTTTATATCGTAATGATTGTTATTTTGGGCAGCTTTGAATCTACAATTTTGTCAATAATAAATATAACCTTGTTGACTACTATATAAAAATAAAAAATAACATTTGTGCGGTAGGATTATAAAAAATTGAGACTTTTGACCCGTATTTAAAAAAAATAGTTAATAAGTTGTTTTTGTGTTTTTGTGTTCTTCTAATATGAGTCTTTGTGTTTAAATTAAACTAAAGTCTTTAATATATTTTACTGGCTAATTAGTTTACCTTGGCAACAAAAAACTAAGGCTTTATTTTATCTTAATTAATGGCAACTTGACAAGCTGAAAGGTACAAACACACACACTAACAAAATTAACTTACATGTCTTTATTCATAGTTTAATAAGATCTACTATTAAAGATTTATCTGACGACTATTTGCTAAGAAAACGTTATACGGTCGTACGCAACATTCAAATAAACCATTTCATTCAACTTTATAGACTCGTCGTCCTGAAAACATATTTATTAATAGAAGAATGTTTGAAATTTGTACAAATTCGGCTGCACTTTATTACAAAGGTTGTGGAGATAAAATCTGTTACTTAGTAACAGATTTAGATCATTACTTATTAGTAACAGATCTTGGATCAGTGACTGTTCCAAAACTGGTTATAAAGGACCAAAAGCTTATTGTAAACAAGCCTTATCAACTTTGATGTGCATAAAGCAAAGTAAAAGATCTTTTTATGAAGGATACTAATATATTGTAAAAACAGGTTCCTATAGCTCTGGTAGCTTTTAAGGAGTGTTGATTTTTAACTTTTGACTTGACTATTTTCATTTTGAAATTTTTTTTAGATTTTTTTTTTAAATTTTAAAACATGATATCTTCATTAAAAAACGGTTAATTAAGCTGAAAAATTCAGGAGATGTATACATATACATACATATAAAGTTCATTTGTTAAAAGATTTTTTTAAATTTCTTTAGGGCGCTACTGATTTTATCTGTCATTTTTTTTTTAAATCTATGCTTTAGTTTAAAAGTCAATACAATCTGAGCTAGTGAGGCGAATTCAAAAATCCTTTGATTGGATAGAATGAACACGCTTGATTAAAGTCTTGACTAAAATCCAGGATACTATTAGTTAGTAACAAACTCCAAAGGTTTGATGTAATAATATTGAATATTAAAACAAAAATACTTTATTAAAGTTTAGCAGAACCATAAATGTAGATAACCCTAAATCGGTTTTATAATTTTGCATTTCATACTTTTTTAATTTAGTGTGTTTTTTCCTTTGGATTTTAGGATCAAGGGTGCATACTAAATACTAAATGAATTTTTTATACATTTAGAGCTACCTTACAAATTTTAGAATGTTTATTGACTGTTCATAGTTGACGACACGGGTTTCAAAGTGGAGGGGCACAACCGTCAATTTTTATAAAAATTCCTCTATATCCAAACATTTTGTAAAAAAAAGTCCTTTAGAAGAAAAAAAACCCGGCCACCCCTCCCTTCTCCCCCCCCCCCCCCACCACCACCACCGGTGTTGTTGACTCTGCTGTTACTTTTGATAAATTTTGTCTTCAAGTTTTTGTTTTTTTTTTCACATTTTTTTATAAATTTTGGAACGAATGAGGCAGTTTAAAAATAGGCCTTTTCATAGGCCTATCACCTTAAAAAAATGGTACTGGGTAACAATTTAAAAAAAAAATTTAAGTTGAGAACCGTATGTAATTAAAAGTTGAGAACCGGATGTAATTAAAATTATTATAACTATATAATGTTAATACATCACAAAAATTTTGAATTTTTCTTGTTTAAGTTTTTTTTTAATTTTTAGATAAATTTTTAAACTTTAGTTAACCAATGTTATCGAAAAGTAAAACAAATCATATTCATTATCATCATCGGTGATAATTTTTCTTCTGATAATAATTGCAAAATAAGCATGATTTTATTTAATAATTAAAAATATCTTTTTACAAGATTGTTAAGAGTTGATCAAAACTTATTTTTTAATAAAACAGAATGTTGAAACATTTTAGAGATGTTAGTAAAAAACTTAAAATTTAAACATGCTGAGGAGTGAACTTTGTTGCTTTCATTTTTACTTAATAACAGTTTGTTTATATCGGTTGCTAATATATTTCAAAAAATTTCAAAACTTTTAAACATAACTTGTTTATAAATAATATATAACATCAAAAAATAGTTATTTTTTAGCTTTTTTAAAATATAGAAGCTACTTAAATTATTTTTTAAATATAGAGGTTACTTAAATTATTTTTTAAAATATACAGGTTACTTAAATTATTTTTTTAAATATAGAGGTTACTTATATTATTTAAAAAACACACTTCAAAATTTTCAATAAGTTAATTTCACCTTTGCAAACTTTAAATATCTTATTTAAATGTTTGTGAAAAGGATCTTTTTTACTCGTTCTGGAAATAATATTTATATAAACCTAAGGCATATTCTGTAGGTAGAATAGGATATAACTTAATTTTTTAATGTTATTATATAATAAAACTTTACAAAAAAAAAGTAATTAGAATATCTTTAGTATATTTTTCTAACAATCAAATATATTTTATGTTTCTTTCTAAATATAGAGCATTTTTGTTGATTTTTTAACGATACTTGTATTGTGTGAAAAAATTACAAACTAATTTGTTTTCTATAATTTTTTATTTAGTTATTTTAAATTAAAATTTCGGTTAAACGGCTATTAAGAATATAAGGTTGTTTGGTTATTGATTTAAAGTTGGTTGGCTGGTTGATTGGTTATATTAGTAATTTGAACATTTAATCATATTAATTAGATGATTTATATAACACAAAACCGTTCTTATTTCAACTGTTGAAAGTAACCTAAAACAAAGCTTTTATTTTAAATATGACCTGTAAGTACATTGAACAGCGTATGCCGAGTTCATTTGATTATAACGACGTAAATAAGTCAAATGCTTTTTGTCATTCCAGTTTTATAAAAGTAGAAGAAGACGAAGTATTTCAGGTAAAGCCAAAAAATGACGTTAAATGCTTTCGACAAAAAAATTTTGAGTCGATTACCATGAAATATAAAATTAATAAACAAAAAAATCAACTATTTGATGATACATTGACTAACCTTAATTGGTTAACAGTAGTTAATATAGATGATATCTTGGAAGGAAAACCAATTTCTTACACATCATCATCACCTGCACCTTCAATTGTTTGCAATGAAGGAGAAAATAGACAAGATTACAACAACTGTGTTGAAACTTCTTTAGACTACCATTACAACGAAAAATCCACAAATGACTGCCGCTCGAGTGAAAGTGTAAAACCTCCTTATTCGTACGCAGCTTTAATTATTATGGCAATGAAATCGAAAGTATGTGGAAAAATGACTCTTAGTGAAATTTATAAGTGGATCGGTGATCATTTTCCATTTTATAAATACGCCGAACCGAGTTGGCAGGTATTTTTAATTTTTAAACAATTTGTGATTATTTCATTTGCGACGTCAGCATAAAATAAATAAAAACCATTTTTGTAAACTAAATTAAAGTCAACTTTCAGATAAAATTGTTAATACATAAAAAGGGCGAAATCCACTCACATGTTTAAAATTCAACACATGTCATTTTGCATGTGCTTTGCATATTCCGTGAAAACAACTTAAACTGAAACTTAGCTCAACTGTCCAATATAAAAGGATTTTAACTAAATTTGAAATTATTACATTTAATCAATATCTCTGTGAGATAAAAAGCTATCCGTCAATTTGTCAGTCAAAATGAATTTCCGGTATCACAGTTTTCAATAGAACGAAAGATTATAAAAATCACACGCGCGCGCACGCACGCACACACACAAAAGGCAAACGAGAGTGTTTCAGCAAAAATAAAATCTCAATGCAATGAGTTTAAGCAAATGGATAAACTTGTTAAGGGTACTTTAAAAGATCTTTACAGAGGAGTTTTTAAAAGATCTTTACAGAGGAGTTTTTAAAAGATCTTTACAGAGGAGTTTTTAAAAGATCTTTACAGAGGAGTTTTTCTTTTTTGAAGCATAAGCATAGGTAAAAACATTAATAATCTACTTAACGTCTTTTATATAACAATCATTAATCCACTTAACGTATGTCTTTTATATAACAATCATTAATAAAAATATTTTTTTACTGGAAAAACAATTGGAAAAAGAACAAGATACTTGTACTAAAAGAAAGAGGGAATCAACAATATTTATTTAGTATAACCTTAACGACATTTGTTTTGGTACCTAAAACCTTAACAACATATTTTTCTGCAATTTGTGATCTCAACGGCATTTTTTTTACTAACTATACCTCAGCGACATTTTTTCTGCTACCTTTCACTGATAATTAAAACAAATTTATAAGGAAGTCTTTTTTAAACATTCTCTTTGTATCATGTTATCTCGAGAGATTTAGTCTAAGTATTTGCCACCTTTTAAAATAGATAGTTACTTTTAACTTTTGTACTTATATTAAATATGAAGAAAGAAAAAACTCTTCTCTCAAAGATTCTTTACAGCAGCAGCAACAAATATATTTTTCCGCCTGTTTGACTCTTATTGGTACCATTTTTAAACTCGTGTTCTCCAATAAGAAAGTGGCAACTTAATTGTTGAAATAATGTCTTTCTAATTTTACTTTGCTGATTGTATTCTTTACTTTAAGTGCTTTTATACTAAAATGGAAAACGTGTTTGAAAACATCTTAAATATTGGACTATTAAGCTAAATTTTGATTTAAATTGTTCACAGGAGGTAACCATAGCAATTTTTATATCTATGTGTTTAAATATGTTTGTATTTATTTTACAGAACTCGATTCGGCATAATCTTTCGCTAAACAAATGCTTCACTAAAATACCACGAAATAAAGGCGACCCTGGAAAAGGTGGTTATTGGACTGTTATTCCTGAGTTCGCAAATAAACTATTAGAAAATAATATTAGAAAGCGACGAACGACAATGATTGATAGTTGTCGTGAAGCCATAAAATATCAACGATTTGAAATACTAGAAACACAGTTGCTACATAAGCTAAATCAAGAAAATTTTAACTCAAAAGATATGTGTAAACCACAAATGTGCTATAAAATGGCAGAACTTAGAAACTTTTCCGAAGATAATAAATATGGGATAAACGAGACCAACAATTATGCGGTAAAGTTAGAAAGTATAAATTTAATGCAAGATCCCAAAAACAAATTGAATTCAAAGCTTTTAGAGTTTAAAACAAATATTAAAAAGCGCGATATCCCTACCGATATGCAAGATTGTATGAAAGATCATTCGTATGGTAAAAGACCGGTTATAAAATATTTTCCAACAGACGAAGATAATATTACAGCAATTGCAAATAATTTATTGCAATCAACTTCAAATATTCGTCGTGATGAAGTTCTTAACTTAGAACATTGTTCAGCTTTTTCAAAGGTCATGAGAGCCGATTGCAATTGGAGTTCAGAGCAAATTAGTGCAGATCATTTAGAGACAATGACGGAAGTTAACGAGGAACTAATAGAAGCTGGGAGTTTATTGCCAACCTCTGAAAACTCTTTTCTTATCTCAAAGAATTTTGGAAACAGTATAAACGGAGTGTTTAGTATTTTGTCATCACCATTGTACTTGTCGCCACCTATGTCATGCGATGAAGAGACATTGTCTGGTGACGACTTTCCAAGAAAACTCAAAGATGAAAGTATTGACATTCATAATGATGTTAACTTGTTTATTGAAGGAACTAGTATTATCTTACATGAACCATCATCTATAGGAATGAAATTGCCAAAAGAATCTTTTGATATAGACAAAATTGAATATGCACCCATAAACCCAATACCAGAACTAATAACATCATTATCCGATAACAAAAAAAATAAAAAATTTGATGTAATTAAACGAGAGCCACTATCGCCTTTAGTTGAATATATTGCGGTCAGTTGATTTCAATGAATTTTTACATTTGCCTGAAACAAAAAACAACAGACTCATAGTCTTGCAAAGGACTTTTTTAGTGAGAAAGTAATATACACTTTTTTTAGTTCACCTGATCATTTTAAGGTTACCTTATATTTATAATATTTGCAAAAATTATTTTTCAAGCAATACGGAATTATTTTTTTATTTAAAGCTTCCATTAATATTATTTGTTTTTGGTTAAGAACATTTTAATATGTAATTGGTTAAGCCAATAGCTGTAATTTTAAGCTGATTAGCTGGTTATTCACTGTTATCATCTATAGTAGCCGCAATAAAACTAACAATAAAATGCTGTGAAAAAAAAGAAGGGCTGCGGTAATTAAACTACCCCTAAATTACACAATGTTGCTACATTTTTTCTATTCGTCAACAAAGTAATATTTGTATTTGATCTATTGATTTTGTACCATAGATTATATTTACCATCTGATTCTTTATTTATAAATGAATAACAATTTTGCAAATGCTGCTATAACTTTTTTGCCCTTCCAAATAAAGTTTTAGTCAAGTTTATGTCAAAAGAAGTTCTAGTTAAGTGCTCCTAGATTTACATATCTACTATCTTTAATTAATATATCTACTATCCTTAGTTAACATATCTATTATCTTTAATTAACGTATCTATTATCTTTAATTAACGTATCTATTATCTTTAATTAACATATCTATTATCTTTAATTAACATATCTATCTTTGACCAACATATCTACTATCTTTAATTAACATATCGTCTATTTTTAAATTACGTATCTACTATCTCTAATTAACATATTTGCTATCTTTAATAAACATATCTACTATGTTTAATTACATATCTACTATGTTTACTTAATATATCTACTATCTATAATTAACATATCAACTATCTTTGGTTAATATAATTTTAACATGGATCCTGAAAAAAGTAAGTAAGTTAGTTTGGAAAAGTATATAAATAATTTTGATACGAAAATTTTACGCTAAATTTTTTTCCTTCTGCCAGTTTTTGTGATGAATTTGAATTTTTGTTCCTAAAAAGCTCTAATTCTTGTAAAGCAACTTTATCTCTCCTTGATGTTTTAACTACAAGGCAGGGGCGGATCCAGCATTTTTTGGTATCTAAAATAGCTAACTTCCAGACATGGAGCTAACTCTAAACATTTATATGTTTATACTTATGCCCAATAATGAGAGTTTGCAAAAAATTGTGATGATTGGAGGCTAGGAACAAAAAAGCCCCCAAATTTTTGCACCATCCTCCTGCCCTAACGTGAGAGCAGCAAGTTGATGAAATATTTTTTGTACTATTTTCAACTAGACTTATATTCATCGATAAAATTTAAGTTTCATAGTATTATCTCTCAGCGTTCAAAATTTATGACATATAATTTGCAACCCGCTCAAATTGAGGGGGGTTTAAACTTTATATGATCATAACTTTTGAAAAAGTTTATCGATGAATATAAGTCTAGTTGAAAATACCACAAAAAGTATTTCACTAACTTAATCAACGAGGCTTTTTTTATTTTAGTCGGTAAAAATTGTAATGCTCCCTCCCCTCCTCCTTGGTGACGTCTACTCGCGCCGGCCCTGACTAGGTGTTCTATTTTTAGCATAGGAAGGTTTGTTTTAATAATTTTGCTTGCTCTTTTTTCGACGGAAGATAATTTTTGCATCTGCGTTTTTGTATAAAGTAATTGAATTGATTCGGAATAGGTAAGTAAAGGCATTATCATACAAATATAAGAAAATATCAAAGAGTTTTTATGTCCGAATACTTTTGCACGTGCATATTTGAATAAAACGAACTTTACAGATTAGATTTCTTAGATTTAGTAAAAATTATTTTGTTTTTACTTTAGAAATCTAATTTTTGACTTTCCAGTGAAAATTCGAAAGAAATTGGACTTTTCATTCAAAAGTATGGTTTGATTTATGCTCTTGTCCGGTTACTTTTGCACGCAACAGTATATACCGTAAAATTGCTTAAGATCGGTCACTTAAGCTTTAAAGATTTATTTATCACGCATAAATAAAAAATTTTCAATTTTTTTCCTTCGAAACATACAGGCAATTATATTGATAATTGAAATCGTAAAAATAAAAAAAATGAAAAATAAGAACTAGTACTCAATATTTAATTTTAAATGAGAGCATCTACTTTGACGGAGCTTTCAATAGCATCTCATAAGTTCGGTCGCTATATATATATATATATATATATATATATATATATATATATATATATATATATATATATATATATATATATATATATATATATATATATATATATATATATAACAAAAAGATAAAAAGTGATTGCACACACTCACATATAAATACATGGCGAACAATTAGGGGTACTTTATACATGAGATTTCAAGAATATATAGTATAAACTTTTTTACCTCCTCGGTAATAAACAAATCATAAAATTAAATCGTGTAAAAGTTTACAATAGCACTTTTTATATATATATATATATATATATATATATATATATATATATATATATATATATATATATATATATATATATATATATATATATATATATATATATATATATATATATATATATATATAAAAAGTGCACTTCTTTGCAATGACATCGCAAATGGTGGACGCTTTTTTCAAACGGTGAAAATAACTTTTGAAAGGAAAAAAGTAAAAGGGAAAAGAAAACATTTATAAATTAAACAAAAATAAAATCAACAAAAAAGAAGAATAAATAAACGTTTTAAAAGAAAAAAAGAAAAAGAAATATCTGTAAGAAAGTTAGTAAAAAAGTGATGAAAATAGAAGTTAAAAAAAAAAAAAAACGTTAATGAATGAAATATATAAAAAGAATGGCAAAGAAAGAAAGAAAAAAAAAAAAACAAATTAAACATCGGAACAACGATCGGCAAATCAAGATTTTTTTTTATTTTTTCATTTATTTCTTTAGTTTTCTTTCATTTATTTCTTAGGATTATTTATTTTATTATTTATTTATTTTTCTTCAGTTTTTTAGCGTATATAGTGTTACTTATTATTTTTTGTTAGTCATTTATTTATTTTTAATTATTATTTATTTTTAATGATATATAAATTTTTTTTTTATACAGTTACATATTATTTGTTTTTATTTTCATTTTAGCCATTTATTACATATGTTTTATTCTACCGTGTATTATTATTTTTTTTAATCCTTTTTTTTTTGTTTTTTTTTTTGTTTTTTTTTTGCCAAAGGTAATTTTTTGTTTTGTTTTTAATGTTTGTTGTAACTTTTGTTTTGTTTTGATTTTCTCAGTGTTTTTCTGTTTATATTGTATTTATTTATTTGGTCATAATATTTGCAATATATTTTGATTATTATATTATAACAACTATGATTATATTAATATATTTACTAAATCTTTATAACTTTTTTAGCAGTAGTCGTTTTTATGTCATCGTTAGTTGTTACGTTTTGTCAGTTTATTACTGTTTGTAACTGTAACTTTGTACGTAAAAACGATTGCTGTATGAAAAGTAATACCGATTTATTTAAATTATCATAATTACTTTATTATTATTCTTATTACTATTATTAATATTATTATTATTATTATTATTATTATTACAAAGATTAATTGTATATAAGTAAACTATTTTTTTAAGGTATTTACTTGAGATTAGTATATCAATACTATTTGTAAATAGCCGTGAAAATTTATTTTCAGAATATATATGATTGATTGATTGATTGATATATATATATATATATATATATATATATATATATATATATATATATATATACATATATATATATATATATATATATATGTATATATTAAAATAATAAATATATTCATAATTATATAAATCAAATCATAAGAGTACTTTTATTTAACGCCTTAGAAGAAATTTAATTCATTGTCGTTTAGTAGAAGAGTTTGCCCAAGTTTTATTTTAAATTGGTTAAGCAAAGAGAGTGTTTTAAGATCGTCATTTTAAAGTGTATTCCATAATTTAGGTCCTCGATTGTGATTGATTATATTCAGTGGCTGAATAATAGGTTTTGGATTGACTAAAGTTATTTTTTGAGAGTCTGGTGCTGTATATATGATTTATTTTTTTACATATTGAGTAAAATAAAGGCTTTTTTTATCAAGTTTAAACATAAATATAAAAACTTGATAAAGATTTAATTTGAAAACACTTAATATATTGAGTTTACTAAAAAGTATTTTTGTATGGGAGATTCTTCATTTGTAATAATCCTAGTTGCATGTTTTTGTTTGCAGAGAAGTTTATTTATTTTTGTAATGTTGGTGCTGCACCGAGCAATATTTGCATAGTTTAGGTAACAATGTATAAATGAAAAGTATATGTATTTCGAACAAGATTGGTTTAAAAACTGTTTAGCTTTATACAGTATACTAATATTTTTTGAAATTTTATTCTCAATTACATTTATAACGGGTGATTCGGAAGTTATCGGACAAATCCTAATTTCATTATTTGAGCATAATAATTAGTTTTTGTGGTTTTATGCGTAGGCATAAACGTTATATAAAATATAAACTTTATTATTCGAAACGCATTTATTTAAAATGAGGTTAAATGCAGCTGAACGAGAATCTTTTCGAAAGCGACTAAAAATGTTTTTTGTAAATAAACCTAATATAAAAAAAAACGACTTCTTCCATTTATTCACAAGTATCATGGAGACTTTAACTATTTGCGGTATTGGTGTAGTGGTAAAGCGTTCGCTTCAGAAGCGAAAGGTTCCGAGTTCGATCCCCACCACGTCCCTGGTAGTACCGCGCTCAACTTGTTTCTCCGCGCAGCGGCCTTGTTCGTCGAGGTTTGTGTTTCGGAGTTATAGAGTTGAGAGAGGGTTATAACCACTATTGAGTAGCCTCCTCATCTGTAGTGGCCTTCATGGCCTTGAGGAGGTGAATAACAAAAAAAAAAAAAAAAAAAAATTTATTTTGGCCAGATTTAGCAAGTTCTCATTATTCTAAAGATTCTCTAAATTGGATGGACCAATATGTCTATTACGTTGATAAAGAATCCAATCCCCCATATGTGCCTCAAGTACGACCAATTGAAAATTTTTGGGGACATTTGACACAGAAGGTTTACGAGGGAGATTGGCCAGCTTCAACAGAGCAAGTTTTGATTGATCGCATTAAACTAAAACTACAAGAAATTGATTTAAACTTTTTACAATCGCATATGAAAGGCGTCAGAGCAAAATTGAGATCAATTGCAGATGGTGGTGTTTTTTATAAAAAATAATATATTTTTATTAAAAGATAAATGCTTTATTTAAAAGAAATGTAATAGTAGTTTGTTTTTTTATTTATAAATAAGTTATTGACGTTTTTATTTTGTCCGATAACTTCCGCATCACCCGTTATGTTCTCTCCTATTATCATTTTCATTTAGAATTACGCCCAAGAATTTTAACGATATTTTCCTTTTTATTAAATTATTATAAATAAAAAGATTCGGTAGTTTCAATGGAATATTTTTTTTTAGAAGCATAATGGAATAATGTATATTTAGTTTTATTAATGTTTAGGGATAGTTTATCAAGTTCTTTGTTTACTGTTAAAAATGAAATATTAATATCTTCATTGGAATAAAACAAGTTAGTATCATCAGCAAATAAAATTGACTTTAAGATATTATATAAATCCTAATAAAGCACACGTCACGAATGATTAATTTTTAAATGTTGTTTTATTGCTTAATGATGGTGTAATATCAGGTAATACCAGTAACCAAGGAGGGTGTTGTCCTGGATTCTAAAAAATTATCTTTTGGGGCGCCAAAGAAAGCAGCATGGAGCACATAAAAAAAGGCTTTTTTAAAGTATAAATAGTATTATTTATTTTTTTTTAATTATAATTAGTCAACTATTTTATTACTTTGGCCTTTATCACTTCTTTTTTTTTTCAGGTACTCCTAGAAGTCCTTACGGTCTTATCACAGAAAATACTTTTTGGACTTCTTATAGCATCTACGTGCTGCGTTCGCTTCGCCGCTGGTTAATAAAATTAAAAAGATATTTTTCAATTAAACTAAAAAGTTTGAAGTTTTTAAAATGCGGAGTTTCCAGATTCTTCGCACATCTGTTTTAAATGCTTTCTAAAATAAATAACACGTGATTCCAAAAAATCTGGAAAAACTTCCCGCCAATTTTTTCTCCGCGTAAATTTATCTATTTTGATTGGCTCGCACGCCATTTTGTAGAGAATTAAATTCTCTACAAAACTCATTAATTTTATATTGAGCAACAAATTTGAAATGATGAAAAAAGTTACTTCGAAACAAGATGACGTAAGAAAGCGAGTGTACGAGTTTATTGAAATTAACCCAGAACTTTCCAAAAACGCAATTGTAAAACATTTTGTGATGGAAAGTATTCCAAGGTCTATGCTCTACAATATTCTAAAACGAAAAGACAACAACATATTACCCGAACGACAAGTTGGAAGCGGTAGGAAAACAGTTAAGATGACAAAAAAGAAGATCAAACAATTGGAAAAAAAAATCGACCATCAACATGGAATCAGTCAACGTTTTCTTGCTAAAAAATTCAATGTCAATCAATCATACATATGCAAAACGATAAAGCAGAAGACAATCATTCATTATCTTTACCTTTATTATTACTATTATATATTTATTATTTTTACCTTTTAATTTGGAAGAGTTGTTGAGAATTTCAGTTTTTTCTTTAAAATCCAGAAGTTTTAGGATTATTGTTCTATGTTTGTTGTGAACTACTTTGCCTATTCTATGTGCTCTTTCAATGTTTACACTTTTGACTCCTAATATGTCGTTGAGTATTTTTTTTACCTTTTTTTCACATTCAGCCCAGCTTTCATTGTCATTTTTAGTGACACCATCAATTCTTAGAATATTACGCCTTGACCTATCCTCAATCTCTCTGAGTTTGTTATTTATTTTTATAAGTTCATGGTTGTTATTTTGTACTTTGATGTTTGCCAGATTTTCTTTTGCGAGACAATCAATGGCGGTTTTTATTTTTTTATTGAAAAGATCTTCATGAAAATTTAAACTTTCTTTAATTTCTTCTACTTCCTTTGCAATTGATGCTATTTTGGTTGAGTTTTGAAGGATGTTAAGTTCAACTCTGTCTAATCGATCATTTAATATTTTTGTGTTAGAACTAACTATGTTGATAAAGGTATTTTCTTGTTGCTTAAGCATTTCTTACGTCTCGATCTTAAACATTTCCTTTATCAATTTTTTAACTTCAACAAGTGTGATAGACATGTTTAATAAGTATTATAATATAATATCTAAATTATTATAATATAAATATCTATTAATACTATTAACGATTTTTTATTTTATTTTCTTAAAGCAGCGAAAAAAGCATGCGTTCACTTCCATTGTTCCATGCGTTCACTTCCATGCGTTCACATCCATATTTAAAATTTTTTCGTCTTGCGTTAGCCAAGGAGTTTTCCCTGATCAACTTAAAATTGCCAAAGTAACGCCAATATTAAAAAAATATTCAAAGGAGGGGTGTAACTATTAGTTACTAACTAATGTAAATAACTATCTCTGTTCTTTCTGTATTTTCAAAAACCTTAGAGAAAATCTTATATAACAAAATCAACACTCATCTTTCTGTAAATAATATTTTATTTAATAATCAATATGGTTTCAAAAAAAAACTCTACCGAACATGCAATACTTCAGTTTACACGTAGTATTAACGAACCGTTTAATAAATCTGAATATACATTAGGAATTTTTAGTGATTTATCAGAAGCTTTTGATATTATCAAACGTCAAATTCTTATTAAAAAGCTCGAATTATATGGAATTACAGGAGTCGTTTTAAAATGGGTAAAGAGTTACTTAAATAGCTGTGCTCAATATGTACACATTGACTATGAATCACCAAAAACGTTACTAAACATTACTTGTGGCGGGCCACAAGGTTCTATACTCGGACCTCTTCTTTTTCTTATATATGTCAATTATCTCCATAAAGCATCCAGCCTGAGGACAATAATGTATGCTGACGACACAAATTTATTTTTATCAGACAGTGTACCTTCGTTGGAGCAGCTGAACTTAGCTCCGCTCTAAGAAACCATTCAGTGTAAAAAATGCAAAGGAACTTTGTCATTTCAGTGATTTCATCCCTGCTCTCTTTACTGATTTCAGGGACTTTTTCCATAAGTAGAATAGCACTCAGCCTTTGTTCAAGGAATCAATGAATCAATAATAGTTGATAATCTTTTTAAATCTTGGTTTTCAGTATCTAGATCATTCTAATGGTTCTTAAGAACTTTAAATAATTTATTTTCTGGTCCTGAAGTATGACTGCTTGGATAAAGCTCCCAAAAATGGGTAACATGACGCTCAAAAATATGGCGTCGACATGCAGTTAATAACATAGGGTACTGTGAGTGCACAATGACCCTGCTACAAGCTCCTGTTGCTTTACCTGTGTTAGCGCTAGTGGTGTCAAAGCAAAGACACTAAACTTTATCCTCTAATCCAAAGTTAGAAATAAGTTTTTCTATAGCTTCTTTTTGGTGTTCTCCAAAACCTGAGTCAATTGATGGAATTCCAAGTAACTCAGTTTGTCCTTTAATCTTAGCAAGAACAGCTAACCTAGTGTTCTCTCCAACTGCTGTGTGAGCAGTACAGTGCAAGATATCCTTGGGTAAGTTGACAGAATTTTTAGGATCAATATATAGTTCAATTTCAAATTCACTATCAGTTGAACTGCTTTTATTGGTATTAAAAGAACTTAATGAATTTTCAGAATCAGTATCAGATACATTGTTTAATTTATTATAATTACATTTAGATTTATAATTTCTTTTTAATGAAATTATAAATTTAAATGTAATTTTCTTTTAGAGAAACTTATTTTTATTTTTGCGTTGTTTATTAATCCTTTACTTTTACTTTTTACTGTTTATTTGCTTTTACTGAATTGACATTAAAAAGTTTTATAAATTTGATTAAATAAGTTAAACTATGAATTGCACTAACAATAAAATGTGTTTTATATAAAATCATATCTTCTTATTTTTTCAAACCAATTCTTAAATGTCATTTTAATATTTTATAAAATTTTGTTTCTTTTATTTTACTCAACATTTCTGAAATCTTATTCTTTGAAAAACTATAAATTTTATACGCTAAGCGATATATTTACATTTTCTTTTTTATTATTAATGTAGAGATATATACATTGAAACTATATTTTATTGTTAAACTATATTTTATCTAGTGATGACGCATTTTTGGGGGCGTTGTGATAAGACTAAATATGTCTTCTTCTTGCCCCGGTCATGTAATTATATTTTTTATAAGTTACAACTGTAAATTTTTTTTATTGGCAAAAGTGTAAATAAATAAACAACTTTAAGAATGTTTTAAACCGTTTTTAAAACTTTAAAACATGTGCGGCCGAATTTTTTAACTGTTACCAAAAACTACTTTTACAAAACATATGTTAGTACTTTTTGGTAACCCCAATAAAGTTTGGCGGCACACTTAAATTCTAAAAAATTTGGCGGCGCACTTAAGTGCCGCGTCGCAGTGGTTAAAAACCACCGCACTTGAGTATTTTATGAAATTACATTTAATCAAATATTATAAAGTAATATAAATATTTGAGTAATACATATGATTGTAATATTTTACCATTTTCTAGTAATAATTTTACAGATTTTATTGCATCAATATTACCAGAACGAATTTTGCTCAATACAAAAAGCGAATTAAAAACGAATTCAATTTGTAATAAAAATTTGTAATAAAAATTAAAATGTAAAGTTTATAAACTTGTCATCTGGTCACTAGGGCGGGTCATCTGGTCACAAGAGCAGGTCGATTTTGAAACTGAGTTATTGGACTGGTAGAGACGGGTGTGTTATTGCAAATTAAAATATCACTCTGAAGGAATTTTTGTATAATTGCTTAGTTTTTTGAGGAAAGCTAATTTTTCATGCATTTTAATGTATAAAAACAATATTTTTAAAAAAGTTTCAAATAAAAACAGCGTTAAAAACAATGCTCTGAGTGAAAACATTTTTATTAATTTTTTTATTAACTTATTAATTTTAGCATATTATTTAAAAGAAAAAACGTTTTTTATTTTATTTTTAGGTATATATCTAATTAAATAATATTTCGTACTTTTATAATAAGGGCTATTAAAATAAATAAATTTTTAAATCTAAAATGGAATAAAGTAACGATTTAAAATGGAATAAAGTAACGAATTTTATTTTCTAAGTTAATAAACACGCGGTTGTGTAAATAACTCGTGTTAAATCAAAAATCTAATTTACAGAAAATGTAATTATTCCTCTAAAACGTATCGGCCTGATTTTAAAAAAGTTGCCATCAAATGCTGAATTCCATTACGTTATTTTTATTAAAAAAAAAAAACATATTTAGCTTTATTAAAAAAAAACACCTAGTTTGATATTTTTAATAGAAAATATGAAAAATAGAAATTTTTCTAGGCGTTTTTTTAAAATACTTTTTAAAAATAACTTTTTTAAAACTATAAATTTAATTTTTCTGAAATCAGCATAAGATTTCTTTTCTTTTAAGACCCAGGTTGCCTAAATTTTGAATAATTTTTTTTTCCACATATATAAGGGCCCTATATATGTGGAAAAAAAGTCAGATTTTTTGGGCAGCTTCCTCAAAAATTGGTGCAATGGGAAGCTAACATTTTCACAATACTTTTAATAGCATTATATTGCACTTATCTCAACGAGTCCAAGATCCATTTTCCAAAAAAGTTGAAAATCGACCTGCCCTACTGGTCACGTGGCCGGGACAAGAGAGCTTGTAATGCGTTTTCTGTTTCCAATTTTATAAAATTTTAAAAACGATCAACAAACTATCAACTATTCAAACTAAAGTCAATTATTCAAACTAAAACACAATATAAACGTGTGTCGTAAAACAAATCCCAAAAAATGTTACGCGTGAAGGTATTTTTCTTTAGTGTATAAAATAATTAATAAACTTTTGATAAAGAATAAACTTTTTTTCTTTTTTGATTAATAATTAACTAATGATTAATAAACTTTTGCGTTCAAAGTTATGCTAATATTAAAAAAAACTGGTATTTTTTTTAAATATTAGCAAGATATACCAACAAAAAGTATGCAACAAAAAGTTCGGACTGAACTTTTTTAGTTTGGTGGTAAGACAAATAAATTTCTTAGACATTTAGGTTGATCAAACAATAATACCTGCATAAAAGTTAACAAAAATATTTCAAAAATTTCAACAACACGCTAATGCAGAAAGAAAAAAGAGAATCAATCTTGAGAGCCCTTCACGCGGGTAGGAGTCTTCAAGAGGTTATGGAGGAGACAGGAGTTGTCCAGTTTTTAACAGTTTTTGCAGTTAAAAAACGTTTTTTTAAATGTAACAATGTTAGAAATCAAAAAAAAAAAAAAAAAAAAAAAGAATCTAGTGGACAGAATAAAATTATTAATAACAGCATGGTAAGACGCTTTAAAAGCCGAATCAACAAAAATCTAAACAAGTCAATGAGAGTCATGGCCTCCGACCTCAACAGTTCTGAGGTGTCTCTCCGCTGGGTTGTTAATACAACATAAGGGCTAAATCAGAGAATATTTCTTTGCTGGCTCAAAGAAATCTGGCCTTTTACATCTCCAGATTTTAGCCCTCACAATTTTTCTATTTTGGCATATGTTCAGACCAAGTCTTGTAAGCAACAATACCCAGATATTGAAGCCCTCGACATTTCCATCACGCGGGTCTGGTCCAACATGTCAGCTGATTATATCGGGAAAAACGGTTCCAAGTTTCGTCCTCTAAATGAGACTGTGATCAAAGCTAATGGTGGTTATATTAATTAGAATTAATCTTATATAATCGAATGTATAATCGAAATAATCTTACATGGTTATATTAATTAGAACAAATCTTCAGCTTTAACATTTATCAAAAAACTATTTGTTGGAATGCAAGCTACAGTTTATTGTTGTGATATATTTAAAAAGATAAACAAGTAAACAAGCACTATAAAACTTGAAATAGGTTTCGGCGCAACCAATAAAAAACTTCTAAAAAATGACGATGCGCAGAAAAGTTTTTTTACTTTTTTATTAAATAAAGCTGAGTTTATATTTTAGAAAGTTTCTTTTTTGACGTTCTAACGAGTAAAAAATATATTGTATATTTATAATGAATATTTGATTGTGACACAGTCATTCGAATTTACAAGGACTTCCAGATGATACAAACATCATTTTTTTAAACTAGAAGTGTTATTCTCTGCATCAAATCGTTCGTTTTGTGATAAACGTCTTTTTTATACAAGAAACCAAAAATTATTTTGCTGCAAACTTTTTGGCTTGTGCCTTAACTCGCTTTTCGTATTCTTGTTTATCTTGACTAAAAAAAAAAAGTCATGTATATATATATATATATTATTATTATTTTATAAACATCAATTAATACGAGTTTCTCTCGATACTAAATTTATTTTTATTTTTATTAAATAAATTTTCGCTGTTTTTTTTAAAAAAAAAACTTTAAAGCTCAAGACGCTGGTCACAACAATCCAGCGAAAATTTATTAAAAAAAAATAAAAAAAAATTTAGTATCGAGAGAAACTCGTATTAATTGATGTTTATAAAATAATAATTTACATACTCTCGTACATGATGTCATTCAAGAATATATATATATATATATATATATATATATATATATATATATATATATATATATATATATATATATATATTAGACTGCTTCATTTTGGAGTCATGAAAAAATTTAAAGTACCATGGAGTCTTATCTACTGCGCAGACCCCTATTTTATTAATAGAATTTTTTTTTTTTGAATTTTGACAATATTCAGGGGTTGCTCAAGTGCCCCAATTGCCTGAATTTAGACTTTTTTAAACCTATTTTTGGCATATTTGAGCAAGTTCTAAAACTCAAAATAATTCTATTTTTTTTCTTTCCAGAGTTTCTTCAAAGTTAGAAGAAACAAATAAAAATGCATGGTATTTTGATTTATCTGAAATATTTCATGCAAATCTACATATAAAATCGCAAATTTATGCAATTTTTTCCGATTTTTACGCAATGTAATAACTTTTTTGATATGTTAAGTCATTTGGAAAAAACACCAGATATGTTGCATAAAACGTCTAGCGATTTCATTATAAAAATTTCTTAATAATAGTGTTATTTTTTACAAATATTATGTTATATTTTTATATTGTTTTTTTGTTTTTCTTGGAGGTTTTGCTTTTTCCTACATACTTCTTTTTGTAATTGCGCAAGAATAAAAGTGAATCTTGTCTTTTTTTTTCCTTTCTGGCAATATCAATGTTGTTCTTTATGAGTTTAACAGTTCTTTCAGAGCAATCATTAACAACTGCAAGATTAAAAACAGCACCTTTAAATTTTAGGTAGAAATCGTTACCAGTCCAATATTCTGGCGGGGTTTTCATCCATTGACAGTCACTTTTACTCTGCCCTATCATAAGGAATAAAAGCCACGAATTTTCCGTAACCAATTCAACTAAGTTTGGCGGCGTCGGTCCACTGAAGTCTAAAGAATTGAGGACTTCTATGTTAGCTTTTATTCGGACTAACGAATATTTATCTAAGCTACGAAATTCAAAGCTGTATAGTTTTTAAGCAATTTCACCTCTTTCTTCACAGTTTTCATCAGCTAAGGCTAGAACAATAAGGTAAGGGTCCAGAAACCATGTGTGCCATTTGATTGATTCAATGACTGATTCTGCCCCAATCAGATTGTACTCCTTAAACCTATTCATTTGCCAAAGAGCTCTCATATCCTAGATAAACAAAAAATTGTCAAGTAACTAGCTTTCCTTAAAATAAAATTATATTTTAGAAACTTTTAATCAAAACTTTTTATTCATAATAGAATTCTTATATATATATATATATATATATATATATATATATATATATATATATATATATATATATATATATATATATATATATATATATATATATATATACATATATATATGCATATGTATATCATACTTGTTAACTTGGCACCTACCTGACGAGGAGCCATAGCAGATAGTTTAGCTTTGAGAAACCAGGTAGTATAAAAAACAGCTACAAAAGTTGCCACTTCAGTAATTTCATTTTTCAGTTGATTTGTCAGACTGGGTATTGCATCCATCATAAGCTGGAGCTTTAGGTAGTAGATACCTATAAAAATATACATTTTTATTTTTTTGAAAAGCTAAATATTTGATCATGTATAACAAATTCATTTTTTTTTTACAACTCTCTACCTTTTGCCATAAAACGGGCATGATAGATTGCTCCGGGTGTACGAAACTTGTACTTTTCCTTAGAAAGCATAATAGGTGTAAGCTCTGTCAGCTCAATGTAGTCCTTCCTTGTAGCCCCATCCTAAAAATTAAATTAAATTAGAAGTATATTGGTATAATGCAATAAACATAGGTATGTATATTTTTGTCTTATAAAGAATAATAGAATTAAACAAGAAAAATATTACTACTTCATAATACATATTGTATACATAACTACGTATTAAAATGTCTAGTCATCGGGCTACCTTTTTCAGAGACCCATGGGTGATAATATTTCTGCAAAACGTTATACTTTCATGCTTTTGATGACCAAGCCATGTTTCATCTGGAATAGTCAATCTTCTCAACACCTTTTTATTTAAAATATCAAAAAAAAATCAAAGAGCTCAAAATTGAAAAAATACTAGGGTACAATAATATTTTACAAAAATGTTTACCAATTTTGTAAAACCCTACCTGGTTCTCTACATCAAGATCATTCCATGCTGATTTTAATATTTTAAACAGCATATTATCTGGTCCAGAAGTAACACTACTTGGATAATTTTTCCAGAAATGTGTTATGTGTAGCTCGTTTACATGATGTCGGCATGCAATAGATAAAGCTGGTCGCTGAAAAACTTCATTTACCAGTAAAGATACAGCTCCATTTTTGTTTCCAGTGTTGATTCTGGTTGTATCAAATGTAACAGCTTGTATACTGTTTGTAAGGTCAAAGCAATTCAAGATATCTCTGATTGCATTTTTTTGATTTTCGCCAGTTCCGGAAGAAATTGCTGGAATTCCCAACAGGTGCATTTCCATGTTACCGTTTATTAATATTGCTAATCGATCTTTTTCCAATTTTTTCCCATCAGTATATTCATGACATACTTTTCCATCAAAATGGAGTTGAACTAAAATGTTCTTATTATTATTTCTGAAATTTCTCAAATGATCCATGATGTGTTTCATGGGTCCATGACCCATGAATCAATCATCATAAATGACTTTATCTGCTACTCTTAATGCTGTAGAGGTCGAACATTTAAATTCATCTATATTTCCACCTGATTTAGCAATTATACTATTAACCATGGCAGTATGCTGCCTATGACTTATTCCTTCCCCAACAGCAGTGTCAGCAGTTCTCTTGAGAATATCTTTTGGAAGTAGAACAGTATCTGCATTTTTGACTTTCTTCTTTAACTCTGGATATGGATATGGGAAATCATCATTATTTTTATCAGATCCATTTGAGCTGAATTCACTCTCTGACATGGTTCCATTCAAACTTTATCTCATTTCAAACTTGGATAAACTCCTGTTAACAGAGGAAATGTACCTTGTGTCTAATCCACCTATTCTTGTTTTTCTATCTCCTAATTGGTCTAATAAAAAAGCAATATCTTCAGTCTTGCCTCAACAACTTCTTTTCTTATCAGCTTTAATGATTGCAACCAGAGTATCAAGCTCAGGTGAAATCCAAAAGATCCTTTTCATCTGAGTTAAAAATTTCCTCCTTTTTTCAATTTTTGATAAAGTTTGTCTTGATTTGTTTTTTTTTAACAGTGGATAATTCTACTTTCTTTTTGTTTCGGATGCTTCTCCTTTAAATGCAAGAAGTATTGCAAAACCTCTTGTTCTGTAGAAAATTTGTCTTTTGGTAAGGATAACCTGGATTCCCCAACCAAAAAATTTACTTTTTTTTTAGTTTTTCCTGACATGAATAAAACTGTAGAAAATAGCTCTAATAAGCATATGAAGTAAGTATATCATGAAAGTTATCAATAATTATTTCTCGCGTTTTTAAATGAAAATTAAATATTGTCTTTGCTAAAAAGTAATTTGCATAACGTGTTTAAGCAAGTACGCAAAAGTATTAAAGTAAACGCGAAGCTTAAAAATTGGTTAAAATCCGCATAATTATGCAATATTTTAGTTAGGTTTGGACAAAATATTTTAAGCAAATTAAATTACCATGCATTTTTTACCATATTTTTTTCTACTAACTTAGAAGAAACTCTGGAAAGAAAAAATAGAATTATTTTGAGTTTTAGAACTCACTCAAATGTGTTGAAAATAAGCTTAAAAAAGGATAAAAAAAATTCTAAAATTAGACAATTGAGGCACTTGAGCAACCCCTAAAAAAAAAATCTACTAATAAAATAGGGATCTGCGCAGCAGATAAAACTCCATGGTACTTTAAATCTTTTCATGACATCAAAATAAAGCAGTGTAATATATATATATATATATATATATATATATATATATATATATATATATATATATATATATATATATATACATATATATATATATATATATAGTCTTGCATGGTAGTCGGAAAAGTTTCTTAAACTGTAGTTTTAAAGAGAATGCTCTTAAACCAGACCAGAAAAAGTTTAAAAACTTGACTAAATATTTAGTCTATATATACATATATAGTCTATATATGTATATATAGTCTATATATACATATATAGTCTATATATATATATAGTCTATATATATATAGTCTATATATATATAGTCTATATATATATATATATATAGTCTATATATATATATATAGTCTATATATATATATATAGATGGTATTTTTAATTTATTAATACCTGTTACTTTTTTTCTCCACTTCGAGCACTGTATGTATGTATCTATATATATATGTGTGTGTATATATATATATATGTGTGTATATATATATATATATATATATATATATATATATATATATATATATATAGATATATATATATATATATATGTGTGTATATATATATATATATATGTGTGTATATATATATATATATATATATATATATATATATATATATATATATATATATATATATATATATATATATATATATATATATATATATATATATATTAGGGTTTGTCGATTTTTTTTTTTCAAATATTAAAAAGAGTAGTGAAAATATGTAAGTTTACAATTAGTTAACTACAGGGAAACTTTCAAAACTAAATTCTAATAAGTGCTAGCTCGGTAAATTTTGATTTCAATATTTCACATTTTTGGTCGTTAGTCATTATATTTAAATTTGTTTATGGAATAGCGCTGATAACTTTTTTTATCAATTCGCATGGTGTACGACGTACACCATGCATAGGCGTAGGAAAAGAGTAAAAAAATGAAAAAGTATCTATAACAATAAAGATCAAAGTTTTTAGCCATTTAAACATTTTTGAAAGTCTTTATCTACTTCCCTACAGTTTTTACGAGGGTTGCCATATCTTTTTTGCTTCTATTTTGTGACATTAAATGTCTATCTACAAGCTGAGCACGTATATATGATTCTCTTCGTTCATGTGTGTAAACATGGCTTGCAGCTTCAGTTACCAATTTGACACATCTTTCAACTGACTGCGTATGAGAATTCCAGTGAGGAACTTCCATAGGATAGTTTAAAAACTCTTTGATTGTGGCAGATGTTAGAGGGCAGGTAAGTGGAGGTTCAGTAATACTTAAATTCCATGTTATAAGGTCTGATAGCTGTTTAGCATTAGGATTTATTTCTGGTGTTCTTCTTACTCTGAGACTACCATCTCCAACTTGAGTTACCTCATCTCCTATTCCTCGTATAGTAAGAATTCTGTTTACAGCTTCTTTTCTTTCTTCTGTATTTTTGCTGCAAAGCATGGATTGTAAAATTGCTTAAGAATGTGCATACCACGCTGATCGTCAAATTGTTGGCATAATGATATCTAAAACATTGTTACTCTGAGTTCTAAGTAACTCTAGTTGATACAAGACATGTCTAGGTCCCCCAACCCAACTTGAATGAACTTTTAGATTAAACCAGTTAGGTATATAAACACTAACAATAAAATTCACAATTATTTTTAAGTTATCTAGATTTGTACCAGTAAGGCCATGATTAGACACCCAAAATTCTGCAAAATCGAAGTGCTGTTGTTAGCCATCTACTGTGACAGACTGGTCCAATTTCCAGCATTGCTAACTTGATAGGCAGATCTCCAATCTTTATTGCTTGATAAATTTGATAAGCATAACTTTGGTCAGTGCTTAAATCCTTAACAATCTTCTGACTGAGATAAATCAAAGGAGGACCTAAATTTATTTTAACAAGGTTGGTATTGATTTCAATCCCAGTTGTTGTGTCAAGCATTTTCCCAAGTGCTCCTGACCATTTATTATGAGAAAGCATTGGACCATCTAAATGTTCAATTAAATGTCTTAACCCTAATTCACCAGTATGTAGATCATAAACAACCCAAACTAATTTTTTTCTACCCATTGCATGACTCCGCCCGCCCAACCAGTATTGACATTTGTGCTATCTCCTCCAATAGCCATGAGATTTTGATTTTGATTTTTCCTGTTTAACCAGTCAACTATGTGATCTGCAATGACTTCAGCTTTCTTTTTATTACTGGTCATATCTGGAACAAAATGAAAAAGATAGTCACCACCAGGGTCTTTTACAACAGAGTAATGTTCTTCTTTAATCAGACTAGGAAAACTTCTTTCATTTACCTCAATAAACATTTTTGTGGCATCTACTCTCCGTCAAAAAAAAGACATGACACAGGGTTTTTTTCTAGGTCTACCTCAAACTGATTGTTTAATTCTTTTGCCAATTTTTCCTGAGCCCTTTTTACCTTGTTATGAGTATAATAAGATGGCAATCACTCTTGCTTATAATCTTTGCATCCATCAAAGTTGCTGTAGCTATTTCAGCAGTTTCTCTTAAAATTGTTTGGTGTCTCATACTGGCCAGAGCAATATTTTCAATACTCATGGTATTATAAACTGAACATGTTTGATTCAGAAGAAATTTACATTGAGTTTGATTATCACTTTGGATTGTTTTCTGACCACTGCCATCTTTAAATGATGAAGAGCAGCTGTTTATATAAATTGCTTGAACATTTTCACTATACTCATAATCCTGAAAAAGTAAATAAACTGTTTATATTTTCAATCTGTATTTAAACTAATATTGTATACAACTAAGAGTTTTTCAACTTACTTGCTCAATATGTGGCAATAAAAGAGGTAAGGATTCATTCTTGTGCATGCAATTGATTTGTTCTATTTGATTGAATGTTTCATCTGGCTTTAAAATAAGTAATATATATATATATATATATATATATATATATATATATATATATATATATATATATATATATATATATATATATATATATATATATATATACACTTATATGTTGTCTGAAAATTTTCTTCCATATTTTGTTGACAAAAAGTAAAAGTTAAAATGCAAGACCGGATTTTTTTTTTTATTAATTGATAGACTGCCAGCCCCAACCAAACACTCAGTCGATGTAGCAGCACTCCCTTGCGAGTCAGGCTATTTGTCAGTCAATGTAGCAGCACTCTCTAGCGAGTCAGGCTATTTGTTAGTTGATATAGCAGCACTCCCTTGCGAGTCAGGCTATTTTTCAGTCGATGTAGCAGCACTCCCTAGCAAGTCAGGCTATAAGATAGTCGATGTAGCAGCACTCCGTGCATGATTTACAGTAAAAAAAATAAAAACATTTTATTAAAAAAAATAAAAATAAAAACATTGTTTATATTGTTAAAAACATGTTTTTTAAAACATTCTGGTCAATTAAGTTTTCGTTTTTGCTGCTTTTTTAAAAAACAATTAATTTGTAATTAAATTAATGGTTTTGACTTTCGTCCAACACGCAAATGTTGGACGAAAGTCAAAAGTAATTAAAAGTGACGTATGTGTTGGCGTAAGAATCACTTTTTTCCTTCCGCTCTTCCCAAAAACAACAAACTATATATATTTATATATATATATATATATATATATATATATATATATATATATATATATATATATATATATATATATATATATATACACACATATATATATACATACATATATATATATATATAATATATATATATATATATATATATATATATATATATATAATATAATATATATATACACATACATATGTTTGAGTATGTGATGTAGTTGTTCAAGCTTTCTGCTTAAGTAGTTACCTTTTCTTCTTTATTTGTTTTCATTGCTCTTTGTTTTTGTTGTTTTATTTTAATTCTTTTGGATTCTTTCCTATCTGCACCACCAATATGGAAAGTTCCAAAACTGCCACTTTTAGTCCTCTGATAGAGGATGAACTGAAGCTCTAAAATCGGTATTTTTTCACCTCTCTAACATTTACACTTTATATGAATTTTTTCCATACATTCTGATCTCTGTACAAAGGAATAGTTTACATTTGCAAAATAAGATGTCCACAAGATTGTCTAACTTTAAACTAAATCTTTGTTTTTCAGCTTTTTTACCACGTCCAATACTAAAATCAACAGCTGATTTCCATAAACACTTAAGTTTTTTGAAAATTGTTTTTTCATGAATAATAACAGGATATGTAAAAAGTGCATTTGCTTTCAACCATTGGCCAAGTAAAGCTGATAACATATCAGTAACTAGATGATCTACAGTATAGTTCCTAACATTTTTATCATTAATTTCTCTTAAAAATATACCATATCTTAGCATATCTCTAGCTGTAGGAAGCTCAGGTGTATAAAGTTCTTTTCCACTTCCTACAAGATTGCTCATTTTAGTAGATAATGCATTCCTTGTTCTTTTTGACATTTTTATGTCAAAATGTTTCTGGGGCTTTCCTTTTGGTCTGTATTTATGACGTATTAATTACTTTTCCAAGAAAAAAATGAAAACTTGCGAATTATTGGTAATAACCAAAATAAGTGAATTAAGAATCAAAATTTACCAAGCAATAAAATGATTTCATTTTTAAAAATATCACTTTTCTTAAAAAATGGCGAAGTTATACTTTTTCACTACTCTTTTTTAGAAATTATAAAAAGTTCATTTTACCTTAAAAATTAACACACCCTAATATATATATATATATATATATATATATATATATATATATATATATATATATATATATATATATATATATATATATATATATATATATTAGTAAAAAACACTTATCTAACTTTTATCTTCTACTTTAAGTTTCACCATTGCTGGATCATCAGGAAGAGTTCTCTTTGCTGGATCATCAGGAAGAGGACTTATTGCTGGATCATCAGGAAGATGACCCAGGAGGATCAGGAAGAGGACTCTTCCTGATGATCCAGCAATGGTGAAACTTAAAGTAGAAGATAAAAGTTAGATAAGTCTTTTTTACTAATTTATTGCTCTGTTCTTTAAGAACATTGAACACTCTATTTGTAAAATAATTTACATAACAACATAATTAACGTTTTTTTTTGAAATGATAAAATTTTTCAAAAATCAATTGTTTCGACAGATTGAAGAGTCCATGGCCTACTATAATTACACGGTCGGGTTTGTTGGTTTTTACGGCAAAAAATCAGGAGGCTAGTTTTATTTGTTGTAATAAACGATAACTTTAAACAGAAGACTTTGATTTTCTTGTTCTTTTATATGAGTTTAATTATGAGAAACTTATTAATTTTGATGCTTTAAATAAGATTTTAATTAGGTAATAACATAAATACAATATTTAAATTAGATACATTTATAACTCGTTTATGCTCTTTAGATTATTTATATTGAGCTTCAAAAAAATAAGAAATACTTTTATTTCTATACCTAGAATTCTTAATACAATGCCAAACAAGTGTGATATACTGTTGCAGTGGATACAAAAGTAAATCATCAAATATAAATGTGAATCCTCTAAAATTGACTTCAGAACCAACTATTTATAACAAAGAAAGTAGTGTTTTTCCTGATGCTGTAAAAAAACCTGAATTAAGAAAAAAATGGAATAAGTTTGTTAATAGAAAAAATTGGTTTCCTTCAGAATATTCAGATGTTTGTAGTGGTTTGATTTAAAATTTCTAAAACACGGTGTAAGAATGACTCTTATTTATGATCTTAATCCAATACCAACTATTTATTCAAATGATGCAATAAAAAAAATTCCACCTCCTCTGTTATTATCTATTTCAGGTCCATCAAGAAAATCTCCCACTAGATGTGTCACAAGCATTCAAGATGAATCAGATATTTTCATGGAAAAAGATTCTATCAAAGGCCTAAATATGTTAGATTCATCTTCAAGTCCTGTTGGCTTTATTTTCCAAAAATTTGACTCCCATGTTTTACATCGTATTTTTAAAGTGGCATCTATTGATAATGCTCCCTGTATTGAATCAATACAAGTTGATTCTACTTTGCATGCAAAGTTGCATCACAATGGATGTCAAATTCTTCTTCCTAAGTGGTTTAAGCCCATATTTACTTAAAAATATTAGCACATTAGAAAACCATGTATCATATATGCGATTTTTGTAGCAGAAAAAACCAATACTATTTTAGACCAAATTCATAGTAACCAATATTTTAAACCGACAGGCAGGAAACCATATTCATCTGAGTTCTTTGTTTTTCATTATTGCAACACTATACTTCAAAGCAAGCATTCATTCAATTACAAGAAAAAATACCTCTACCATGTTTGTTTGTTTTAAAAAAGTTAGCAGCTAAAAAAAGTTAGCAGCTAAAAAAAGTTAGCAGCTAAAAAAGCTAGAGAAATTGAACCCTTAAAAGCTATCAAGTTACTTTTGGAGGTTATTTTTGAAAAAAAAAATTACCTTATGTATGATAGTGTTAATCTCTTTAAAAATATTCGAAATAATCTTCTCAATTCTAAGCGATTTATATTCCCTGTTTTCCAATTCGATGGACTTATTGATCCTATTTCAATTACTGCTGGTGAAATATCTTGGCATCTTCTCCAAAAAATTTGGGAAAAGGATGAAAAACTTAGTTGTAATTTGCTTTGAATGTTTTTCATGAAACTACGTCAGCTGTCATTAAAAGTTATTTTCCACAAGATTTATCTGTAGCTGAGTTTTTACAAAAGTCAAAATATTCAAATAACTATATTGGTTATGCAGTTGCGAGGGAAGATAAAAAACCTGAATTCTTACGTTGTTTTTCAAAGTGGATTAATGAATGGCAAATAATGCAGTTAAAAGCGTGTGGAAAGTTTCATCTTAGCAAACAAACAGCAAATGCTATGATAAAAACATTAAAAAGTTCTGATTTGTGTGATGATATACTTAATGAAGGTTATACTTACATTTTAACAAGTCGTTTCCAAAGTTACCCTCTAGAACGTAGATTTTCAAAATAAAGACAAATGAGCGGAAGTCATTTTCTTGTTGGTTTACATGAAGTTGAATCTTCACCGTCTAAATCAAGAGATAGATTTAGACAATGATAGCAAGGCAACCTACATTGCAGGATTCGTTATGAAAAAAGTCTCTAAAAAATTTGTTTGTTCTAAATGTGAAGCTTTATTAAATCATGAGAAGGTCACCATTTGTATTGAGTATACAAATTTGCTCTCTAGAGGAGAGGCTCCAATTACCTGGGAAATATCTTGCATCATATATATTGCATTGCTTTGCTAAACTAGATTTAGCTCAAGAAATTTATTTTTAAATGCTGATAAAATCAGATATGCTGCAAGAAAGCTTCTAAATCTTGGAGGAGAAGCGATCTTTATTTCTCAGTATTTTAATAATGCAATAATATCTATTAATAATGTAATTATAAATATATACTTTAACAACAAGCAAATGATTATTAATGGTGGAAAAAGAAAAGACGAGATTGTTGTTTTTAAATCCAAAATGATTAATCTATTTGTTGTTGTTAATTTCACAGTATTATTTTAATTTTATTGTGATTTTATGAACGTTTATATTACTTTAAATTAGAAATAATTGTAAACAATTGTTTATTTATTTTAAACATTTCTATTTTTATTATTCCAGCATTTTCTATAAAAAATTCAATAATAAAAAAAAAAAAAAAACTGGCTTCCTAATTTTTTGCCATAAAAAACCAACAAACCCGGCCGTGTAATTATAGTAGGTCATGGAGAGTCTTGTTTTTAAAAGGAATGACCTTTATAAACTAAAATATTAGTTAAAAAAGCAAAGTAACAAATTTACATGGCTGAATTGAGTTAACCCTCAAGATTGCGAATGCTGGAAGTGTGACTGGTGCTCAATTGAATAATGTGTAGTAATTTATTGTTATGCCTTATACCCTGTTGCACACAACTCTTTTAAACTTCTTTGAAAGTATAGTAAGCACAGAGATAGCTCAATAGTTAATTTATAACCTTCCAAAAAAGAGTATAAAATAAGCAATTTTAAGTTGATCTGAAATGCTTTTGATTTTAAGAAAATATATTTATAAAAAAAACTTTTCAAATCTTTTATTAATTTTAATTAGAATAAAAATATTTTAACCGAAATATAACCACATGGTTTATCTAGACATCTTTAAAAGTTATTCTAAAGAAACCAGCAATAATATTTGATAATGATGACTAACACTGATGTAGACTAACACTGATGGTTTTATAAAAAAATATTTTATATTATTTTAAATAATAGAATAAAACTTTTGTAGCAAGCAAATATCAAAAATCTCAGAAATTTCTCATACTTTTGAGATTTTCTGTTTACGTAAATACTAGTAAAAATTGTTTGCAAAAATAATTCAAATGATGAAATGAAATTGCATTCTTATGAAAAAGTTGAAAACAACGAACAAAAACATTTTATAAACAGAAGTATAAATATTTTGGGTAAAAAACCTTATGCAAAATAAAAAATTAAAAAAGTTTTCTGAAAGAAAGATTATAGCTGTAAGTGAGAACAACGGTTCAAAAGTCATATTAAAATTATTCCATACCCTCAGCAAAATATCTTCATAATGATTGATTATAAGTTTTTGGTACCTTACACTCACTTATGAATCATTTTGACAAAATTGTATATATTAATTAATTTAAGTTCAAATTTTAAGTTCATCAACCTACAGCTATGACTATGTGTAAGTTCATAAACCTACAGCTATGTTTATGTGTAGTTCATCAACCTACAGCTATGTTTATGTGTAGTTCATCAACCTACAGTTGTTTATATGTAGTTCATTAACCTACAGCTATGTTTATGTGTGGTTCATCAACCTACAGCTATGTTTGTTATGAGTAAGTTCATCAAACTTATTTGTATCAACCTACAGCTATGTTTATGTGTAGTTCATCAACCTACAGCTAAATATGTTTATGTTTATCAATCTACAGCTATGTTTGTGTGTAAAAGATCTGAGTTCATGAAATTTCTAATTACAACTTTTAAATTAGTGCTTGGAAAAGTATTGTTTCACAAGTTTAACATTGTTACTTTTTTATGGTTTACATATTTGATTAATTTATTTTATATATATATATATATATATATATATATATATATATATATATATATATATTTATATATATATATTATATATATATATATATATATATATATATATATATATATATATATATATATATATATATATATATATATATATATATATATATATATATATATATATATATATATAGGAAAAATGAGCGAAATGGCGAAATATTGCCGACCTCAATCTTTTAGAGGTCAGCAAAAATTATTTGATACAAAGGTCTTACTATAAAACATAGAAACAAGGTCGGCAATTTTTGCCAAGCTCGGCAAGCTCAGGTCGGCAGTTAGGTCAGCATTGCCGAATGCTGACCCAAATTCCGAGGGTTGATATATATATAATATATATTTAATAAAGAATCTCATTGAAGACTGTAAAGATGATCCATCAAAAAATTGTGTTAAAGTCTGAATCAAAACTATAATTATTAAAAATTGGGTCACCTAAATAAACACATATACATAAAACTAAATATAGAACAAGAAATGAATTAAAATAAAATTTAATACCAATATATGGTATATGCCTCAGCTTGAGCCGGATCTCTGACATTTGGTGCAACAAGCAGATCTTGTATGCCAAGTAGAATTTGTTTGATGGTTATAGCTGGACGCCAATCTTTATCTTCGTCCAAAAGAGATAAACAAACAGTGCCAGAGGGATATACATTTGGATGGAAAAGGGGAGGTTCAAATTTACCTAAAATAAAGAGATAAAAAATGACATTAAACAAAAAAATTTTAGTTATATACCAAAACAAATAAATGCAATATTAAAACTACACATTTACACTTAACACTAATTTAAAATGTATAACTAAATATACTTCTGACATACATATATATATATACATATATATACATATATATATATACATATATATATATACATATATATATATATATATATATATATAATATATATATATATATATATATATATATATATATATATATATATATATATATATATATATATATATATATATATATATATACAGTAGTGGCCAAAAGTCTTGGAACAAAACATTTAATGACCAAAAAAATTTATTTTTGATCTTAAGTATAAATTTTGAAAGTTTGATGCTTTTGTTTTTACATAGCAATATGTTTATAGTTACATATTTGTATATTGCGCAATTTATTATCGTTTTTTATTATTCATAAGCAATTTATCAGCTATATTATGCCAGAACTTTCACCTAAAAAAAGAGGAATTATTGCTGCATTATATGAACAAGATTTAGTTCAAAAAGAAATATCTGAAAAGCTTGGTTGTTCATTACCAACTGTAAGTAGAACTTTAAAAAGGCATAAAGAAAAGCCGAACAGTTAGAAGAAGGCTTTTGGTTGATTTCAAAATGAAGGCATGCAAGCCAGCAAAAAAACCTTTTTTATCATTAAAAAACCTAAAAGATCGAAAAACATTTTGTCAGCGCTACAAAAATTGGACTGGAGAAAATTGGTCTAAAGTTCTTTTTTCTGATGAAACATGTATTAAACAATTTAATGTTACAAACAACTTTGTAAGAAGACCAAAAAACTGTAGATATATGCCAAAATATATTGTACATATATATATATATGTACAATATATTTTGTACATATATATATATATGTACAATATGTACATATATATATATATATATATATATATATATATATATATATATATATATATATATATATATATATATATATATATATATGTTTATGTCTGTGTGTGTTCCACATATAACTTAGATTACCTGTGCAACAACTTTATTAACAATTAAATATTATCCTATTTAAAATACTTGCTTAGTTTTTAGCAATTATGTATAATAAAGTCTAAAGAATAAAAGAAGCTAATAAGTTTTGAGTCTGACAAAAGAATAGTGAAAGAATAGACCAAAAATAAAGTTTAACTTACGTTACGCAGAAAAACAAGAAAAAAATGTTTCAACTTTTAGGTCAAATTTCTGAAATCAATATTGTGAATCATAATGAAACTTTTGTTGTGAATTCAATACTCATTGCAAAAAATAAAAATGTTCCATTAAAAGTGACTCAGGAAAATAAACATGTTATTTTGACACAATATATTTAACTTATGTTACATCATTTGCATTACCGTGCAATTATTATGGAAAATTTCCACTGAAATCAGCTCATATCTCTGAAACGAAAAATATTAGCGAGCTAATATTTCACAGAAAATCAGTTTATTACTTGTGGGAGATGAAAAATAAACCAAACCCATATTAGCTCATTAGTAATTTCATTAAAACAATGTGTGGCTAATAGTGAATTCAGTAAAACTATGTTCAGCCAATATATAATGCAATAGCATATTATATTTTGGCTGACAGGGTGGGAAATTGTTCACATATCTTCATATTTAATGCCATGTGTTTTTCCTATTTGTGATGTACGAGGTAATTTTAATCAATTTCCAAGGCCAGATTAATTTCAAGGCCTCATTTAAATATGTAACTCTAGGAGCCTGGAAAAACGTTTTTTTTTTTCGTCTACAGAACATTCTTTAAAATACAATTATTTTTTTTTAAACAGCAAGTAGTTTCAATAATGTAGTTTATTTAAATTACCTTATATATAAACATTTATTTTAAATTTAAAAAAATGTTTACTGACAATTGTTAGAAGGTGTTGTTTACTGACAATTGTTAGAAGTTGTTGTTTATTAACAATTGTTAGTTTAAAAGCAATATCAGTTGTATTGTTGGTGGATTATATTTTAAGACTGCAAAATGAAAGAATTCAAATTGAAACTTCATTCATTTAAAGTTTATACAAACAATCAGTCGCTCTCATACTTAGAGATTTTTTATCAATATTTATATATATATATATATATATATATATATATATATATATATATATATATATATATATATATATATAAAAATATGAAATACAGTTAATAAAAAACTTCAGGTATAAGCCAAAACATTCAAATCGTATGTTAAACATCAGCAATCAGTTCATGGTCATATTAGGAAAGTAAATAATCAAGATGGTGAGCCATTAACTAACGGGTTTGATATTGTCAATCAATTAAATAATCAATTAAAATGAGTATTTTTACCACAAGAAAACAATGAAATACCAAATTTTCCTATTCGAACAGATAAAGGTTGTCCAATACCAACTTTTACTGTGTCAAACGTATACCCACAATTATTAAAACTAGATCCCTACAAGAGTATTGGTGTAGATAATGTGCATGGATATGTATTAAAACAATGCGCATCCAGTTTTTCAAAGCCGTTAAGTATTCTATTTTATATATCGCTCAATAATTCTAAACTGCCTGATATTTGGAAAGCTTCAAATGTAACCCCACTATTTAACCTCTATTGTATGTAAGGTCATGGAATCCTTTATAAAGGACTGCATACTTGACTTTTTGGGTTATGAAAACTTATTGAATCAGAATCAACATGGTTTTTTGAAATATAAATCATGTGTCACCAATTTAGTAGAATCCATAGACTTGACTACATGTTATTTATCCCAAAGTTCTTTTGTGGATATTATTTTTTAGATTTCGCTAAGGCCTTCAACTCAGTACCACATCAGAGATTATTGTTAAAATTATCAGCTTATGGTATAAAAGGCAAACTATCGAAGTTGATTGCAGATTTTTTATATTCACGTAAACAATGAGTTCTTATGGGTGATTTTATATCAATTTGGGTGATGGTCTTGAGCAGTGTTCTACAAAGTTCCATGCTCGGGCTACTTTTATTTAGAAATTCTCATTAATGATTTGAATAATGTCCTCTTAAATAATTCAAAATTTTGTGCTGATTATTCAAAGATAATAGCTGAAGTAAATAATTTGACACAATGTTTATATTACAAGGGGATATTAATAATATTTTAAAGTGGTGTAAAGATTGGTTAATCAACTTAAACATCAACAAATGTAAAGTTATGCACATCGGCAAACAGAATTTAATGTACAATTATAGTATAAATAAAGTAGATGGCACAAAACTAGTCCTAGAATCGTTGTATGAAGAAAGAGATTTTGGAATTACAATAAGATCGAATTTGAAATTGAAAACGCAAGTGTTAAATGCATGAATTGAAGCAAATGCCATAATTGGTCTGATAAAAAGAACATTTAGCATAATAAACGTACAAATGATAGAAATTTTGTATAAATCATATATCTGACCACATTTAGAATACGCAAGTGTAATATGGTGTTCCTATCTGACAGGAGATATAGACTGTCTGGAAGGAATTCAACGCAAAGTAACAAAAATCCCTTCAGAATTAAAAGATTTATCGAAGAACGCCTTAAATATTTGAATTTAACCCGTTTAGATTTAAGACGACAGCGTGGAGACTTAATCCAAATATGTAAAATTGTTCATGGGTATGAGAAAATTCAATGGTCAAATTTTACAGTTCCAGTTATTGATAAACCTAGGATTCATACATGTAGGCAAGGACATAAATTGAATGTTGAACTGATAAAAAAATTGTCCAACAAGATTTAATTTTTTTACAAACAGAGCTGTGAAGTTGTGGAATACCTTAAAAACCGAAGATACTAATGCAATAGCATTAAACTCATTTAAGGCTATTTTATCATCCAGATACAATTACTGATGTTTACATTCACAATGGTATTGTAGGCAGTGACGTTAACAATTAAATGCTCATTTGGTGTTTTGTGGTTGTCCTACTAAAGAAACAGCTTTGTTTGTATGGTTATGTTTATAGTAATGGCTGCAACAACCTAGTGATAGGTTCTGCAGGGATACATTATCTCTGTTTCAGCATCAATATATTCTTCTTCTTATTATTATTATTATCATTATAATATATATATATATATATATATATATATATATATATATATATATATATATATATATATATATATATATATATATATATATATATATATATATATATATATATTAGGGTGCATCCAACACCAAATACATTCAAAAATTGATATGTCCCTATTCTTAAAACTTTCTATTGGTTCTCACAAGACACTCTGTTAAATTTTTTCAAAACTGAATGAGATTTAGGAGGGCCACCTCAAGTCTGAAACTTGCAAAAAGACCCTAAACAGAAAAAAAAAAGTTTTACAAATGTATGTCATGATGGGTCTCAAAAGAAGCGAAATTTTATAAAAATTTCAAAAATAATAAAAATTTTACACAAGAATTATTATTCTAAGTTTTATTGCATAAAAATTATTATTTTTTAACAAAAAATTAAAAAAAATTTTTTTTTCATAGTTTTAGTCTAAATTTTTTTTAAGGTATTTTTAACAAAAAATTATTATTTTTGAAATTTTTAAAGTTTTTCTTCTGTTTAAGGTCTCGTTGCAAGACTTGAGGTGACCCCCCTAAATCTCATACAATTTTGAAAAAAATTAACAGAGTGTCTTGTGAGAACCAATAGAAAGTTTTAAGAATAGGGACAGATCAATTTTTGAAAGTGTGTATATATATATGTATATATATATATATATATATATATATATATATATATATATATATATATATATATATATATTTCAGATATATTCAGAGGGGGAAATACACCATCTATGGAGGGGAACTACACCATCTATGGAGGGGATCCAGACCATCTAAGGGGAGGCAATTAAAAATTGCCTCCCCTTAGATGGTCTGGATCACAAATCATAAAACTTTTATTAGTTAATTTTTTGTTTATATCAGTTTTATACTGTTGTAACCAGTGTAACCATGAAATAATGTCATATATTGGCATCCCAATAACCATACTAATTTAAAATTTGCACCACATAATTTTATTGTATCACTTTTAAATGGTTAAAAACTTAAAAGCAAAAAGACAATAAAAACTTTTTTCTAAATTATTATATTATATTTGCGCACTATGGTTTTCCTTTACTATTAAAATATTACAATACATGTTTTTTTTTAATTATTTATTAATATTTTATTTTTTATTATTGATTTATACTGATAATGTAAGTTAATAATTTATTATTAATTTATTATTGTTAATAACTGCTTTAAATATATTCAAAGTGACATACATTAACTGACAATTAGGGATAGGTGAAATGTTGAAACATTAACTAAATACATTTTTAGTCAAACAACTAAGCTTTCTAGTCATCATCAAATAACATCATTCACAAAAAAAAATTATATTAAAATTAAAAATAAATTAGCTTTCTAACACTTTTTTAGAATTCTTTGAACAAGAAACAAAACTAGAAACAACAAAAACTGAATGACAAAAATATTAAAAAAATGATGACAAAAATAAATAAAGCTGAGTCAAGCAAGTCAGTGACAGGTCTACTATTGTCAAACAGGGTATACAAAAAAGAAGCCTACAGAGCAGCTGATGGTAACTAATGTAGCAATGAAGACGAAAGAAAAAGAAGAGCAAATCAAGAGAATCAACTAAAGAAAGCATAGAAATGAAATCAAAAGAAGAGGCAAAGTAAATAAAAATTTTTAAGCTCATAAATCAAGAAAATGTAATACTAAAATTTGTTAGATAGTTGAGTTCTAAAACTAATAAACCAGGTCCACTTCTTGTTGAATTAGCTAAGGATATTCTTCGCAACACAATATTAGCATCAGGTAAAAAATTGAGAGGTAATGTCGCACATAAAGATATTTATTTTAGTCCAGATTTGGTTAAGGCTCAGAGATTCCAAGACTTTAACCTCAGAACTGAAAGAAATAAAATGAATGAGGCAAGAGCAGATAATGATCCCTTTTGGTATAGTATCTTTGGCAATAAGATCGCCAAATTCAAAAAAAAAAATCAGAATAATATATTTCTACATAATTCAGTGTCAGATGGCAATGAAATTAAAAAACTGTCATGTTTATACCTAAATGCTACCTCTCTCGATTACAAGTTAAATAGAGTTCAAAGTGGTAATTGAACAATAAAACCAAGTGCAGTTTCTGTGACCGAGATGTGGTTTAAAAGTGATTCAGTTGTAAACATTGAAGGTTACCATCAGTATAGAAAAGACAGATCAGACAGACAAAAATGCGATGGTGTTTGTTTATGTATAGACAACTCATTAGACTCCTATGAACTAAATGATGCTGTTTTAAATCCCTGTAAACTAGAACAAGTGTGGGCAGTTGTTTATTTTGATAATGACATGTATTTACTTGGATGCATCTACAAGCCAAATGATTTTTTAGGTATGCAGAATTTGATGTGGTTTTTGGCCTGGCATGCAAATATATAGACAAGAATAAGTTTAAAGACCTACTCATCATGGGTATTAAACAACCAGGATTGATAACTGACCGGGGACAGGGCCAGGATTAATAAAATATAGCCAGAGTCGAGTTTGTGACCAGGTGCATAAACATTTATATATCCTAAAGTATACTTTTTATTCAAAATTCATGTTATATTATATATATATATAAACATCATTATGATCAACATCATTATTACCATCATCATTATCATCATCTGATGATCTTCTCTTTCGGCAAATACCACACCATATAAATACTAAAGTTTATATAAATTTATATGTAAGGATATTGTATGCCAGGGTCTAAATAAATAGTAAACATGTATGTTTATATCCATAATATGTATGCATAATAAAAGTTTAAAAGCTTTCCTTCTCTTCGATTTTAAGTTAAGTCTCATTCTTCTCCACATATTTCACCATCTTGAGCAGCTGCTTTATTGAACTTTAATCATTTTTTACATCTTTTTTAAAAGAACATTACTCTTAAGGACAAAATTCTTTTTATTATTCCAAGAAGCCAATGTAAAAAGATCTTGTCTGATGTTAAGCTCTGTTATTCTCAGTTTACTAAATCTTGTATCTTATCTCAAATGTTAGGTTCTAGAGACTTTTGGTTAGTCTTCATCAGTGCCATTAACTAAAGTAAGTCTAACATTTAATCTCTAATTCATGGGACTGATCTTTTTAATTCTTCCCAGAATAAAGCAGAGTTATTTGTGAAGAAATCTTACTCTAATTTGACTCTTGAATCTAACGACCATACTCTTTGCTAAACATCCAAATCACTCTGGGTTCTAATGCTCAAGTTAATTCTTAATTAAAAACTTCTACAATTTGTGCGCCAGACAAGATTTCCATCATAGTCTTGAAAAAGTGTACTTTTCAAGTACCAGAACTCTCTAAATTTTTAAAAAAAACTTTTAAAAAGTGCTAAATAAGTAGTTGCAATTTTTCTAAACAAAAAACCTTTCCAACAATATTTATTTCCTGCAATATTTATTTATTAAATGTACTGAAACATATTATTAGATGGCTTCTGTTTATGCTTCCCACTAACGCTTGCTGACTGAGTTGTTGATCTGACAGCTGGAAAGTTAATATTCTAATAAAGAAAATTATCATTTAAAATATCTGCAAATTTATATTTAATTCCATTCTCATTTGAAATTGCATCAACACAGCCATTTGACCAGCTGATTGATGAGACATTAAAGTCGCATATGATTAGTAAGTGATCGTGGCCCCGGCCCCGCCTTGTCTCTGGCTGAAAATGAGACTTTTTGCAAACCGGGCTCTGGCCCAGGCAAAATTATAAGATTTAGCAGGGGTTAGGGGTCGTCCATAAAGTACGTACGCCAAAAATTTTGAAATTTGACCCCCCCTCCCCCTGTTGCCATGCGTACTTTTATGTCCCCACCCCCCCTTAAAAGTACGTACGTTTCTCAAATACCCCCCCCCTCAAATATCCCCCCCATCCCTCCTGTTTTTTTTTTCTTAATTAAAAAGTTTAATTAAAAAAAATAAAGACGGAGGGTACCTTAGATACTTTATACTACCCCAAAGCTTTTTGCTTACGCATTTTAAAAACGTCTTTAAGTATAAATGCAAATAATAATTTAAATATATTTAAAATTTACAAATGCAAGTATGTATTTGGGCGAAAGGTTTATGCAGCGGCAATAGTCGACGGAGATCCAGGTTCGATTCTCGGTGAAATTTAGGAAAACTTTTTTTGTTTTTTTAACGAATCAAATGTAAATAAACTATACTTAAGGTGGACGTTTTTTTCAGGCACCCCTCTTTAGTAAGTAAAAAACGAGTCTAAGGTGAGATCATTAATATTGAAAACAAAGGGTAAAACCCAGTGGGAGGGAGCAACAGCAAATTTTGTGCCCTTTTGCTATTTTAAGAAACTTTTTATTTTAGCAAAACCTAGCGGTCTTTGAGACGCCATTGACACGTTTTTTTTAGGGTGACTCCGTCCCATCAACCACGGCCCTCAGATCTTACTCAGGGCCAGTATATAAGGGCGGGCATGTGTGCATGGGCCCCCTCAGGATTTTTTAATGTTTTGATTTTTGATGATAGAACACTTTCACACAACGTGCAAACTTAAGTTTGTTAATATGCCAAATGAGGTGGCCTTGCAAAAAATGTGGATGGCGGAGGCCATCCAAATTTTTTTCCAAATCTAAAAGTTATAACCATGCAAAATTTACACCCCTCTCATTTTGGGGGTCGGGAGGGTAAGCGTTTTAAGGCTTTTTGTTCACAGGCCTCCGCCATCCCGATATTTTGCAAGGCCTCCTCATTTGGCATAGGTATAAACAAACTTAAGTTATGAGTTTGCACGATGTGTGAAAGTGTCCTATCTGGAACATCAAAAAATTCTGAGGGTGCCCATACATGTGTGTGCATAGAGGAAAACTATACCCTCTACTTCATATACCATACATCTTTTTATGTTGGCAAACTAGAATCTTTAGTCAGAATGTAACTTTTCTATTGATTAGCTGGTTAATTGTGATAAATTAGAAAATTGAAGTACGTACTTTTAAATTGAACCCTCCCCCCCCCCTCCCATACGCTTTCGTACGCTTTTTGAAGACCCCCCCCTCCCCCCTATGAGCGTACGTACTTTATGGACGACCCCTTAGTAGCCAGGACTAGAAAAAATTTTTATAATCTATTATATATTATAATTTAATGCTTATGTTTACTATTTTTTAAGTACTGGCATATATTTATATATTTTGAAACTCTAATGTACTTCCAACAAGATTGCAAGCAACCACTATTAAGTTATGAGGGACTTTAAATAGAGAATAAGCTAAAATACTAGGAAACGGTTAACTGAAGACTTAAAAAGTTGTAGGTTGTATAAAAAAGGAAAACATGAAGATAGGTAAGAGTTATAAGGTTTTTTTGATGTGCAAGGAAAAAAACTGGATTAATAAAAGTTTTTATATATGAAGGGAAAGGTACAGTAAAAGCATGCAACTTGTTGAATTAGAAGCCAAATAAGAATGAGTTTTGGTTAATCGTAGTAGAAATAGCTCATTTGAGCATTAACCATGATAGTATTTGTAGAAAAAAGAAACACAACCTTACAACAAGTGGAGAGTGGCATGAGCTTGGTAGATAAAGCAGGTCTAATTACATTTCCAATGTGCTTTGTTTGAGAGTAAAAGGGTTGTTATTCATCAAATTAGGAATGCCAACATTATTGCAATATTTTTTCACAGTAAGTAAATGAGTTTTGTTGTCTAACAAAAATTGTAAATTTCAAGTCCAGAATTTAAATCCACAAGCCAATAATTTTATCAATCTGAAATAAAAAAATCATGTAATAAAATGCGTAGGCAAAGCCAATTAAATGTTGTGTCGGATTAGAAAATGCTTCATTTGTTTAGATGTTAGACTCCTGAGAATACTTTATGATTCTTTTGTGCAAACACTGTTAGAGTTTGCAGTACCAGTTTGGTTACCGATTTGAAAGGGTGAAATTGATTTATTAGAAAGAGTCAAACATCGTGCAACTCGATTTACCATCGAATACCATTGCTTATAAAAAATCAACTAAGAGAATCGTCTAAAAGCTTTTTTGTGACTGTTCTAAAAACTTTTCTGTGACTGTTCCTAAGTGCTCCAAAAGAGTTTTTGGAGCACTTAGGAACAGTCACAGAAAAAGGATGACACTTAATTGAATGACAAGTAATATGAGAATGAATTTTAGTATATGGCACAAGAGACGCTAGCTCTTTAGATCAGTGCACATTATAGTATTTGTAGAAAAGAAAAAGAGAAGCAACATTAAGACCATGTGATAATGGTTAGAGGTTGACAGCAAGAGCAGGTCCAAATATGTTTACAATGAGTTTTTGCACCTTGTCTAAAAGAGAAAAGGGCATCATTAGAAGATCCGCCCCAGATATGGCAACAGTATTCCATACAAGTCCGGATTTGAGATTTATAGAGATAAAGAATAGAATCCGGAGTAAGAAAGTATCGAGCTCGATAAAGAGATACAGCCTTAGCAGATATCAATTTTGCAACTGATTTGATATATGGTTTCCAAGAACGATTGGAAGTAAGAGTTAATCCTAGAAGATAAAGGGTAGATGACACATCGAGTACATTATCGTTCATAAATATGTAAAGATCTAAACTATTACGACAATGATTGGCTGAAATAAATTGAATTTTATCTGAATTAAAGTTCACCAGCCACTGTGAGCCCATGTTGTAGCAGAAGTGAGATCCTTTTGAATCAGATGCACCCTCCAAGCAATCAGAGAGTGTTAGCTTCTTATCGTGACAAGAATAAATGGTAGTGTCATCAGTGAACAATGCCACCTTAGATGTGAGAATATCTCGAAAATTGTTAATGTAAATTAAAAAGAGTATAGGGCCAAGGATTGAATCTTGAGGAACCCCTGAAGTTACAGGATATGAAGAAGAGTGCTGTCCATCGAGGGCAACTTTTATACTACAATTGGAAAAGAAGGACTCAATAATCTTAAAGATGTTACCAGATACATCGTAAGAAGAAAGCATATTGAGAAGACCAGCATGCCTAACTTAATCAAAAACTTTAGAAATGTCAAGAGCGATTGCCTTAACCTCTCTACCTGTCTAATGCACCATAAAACCTATCGGTTATTACTGTAGGCAAATCAGCTGTAAAATGAGAAGATCGAAATCCATATTGATGATCAGAAAGTAAGTTATTAGATTCAAGATGAGAGATTAAGTGTTTGTTAATTAAAGATTCAAAAACCTTGCTTATGATAGGAAGAGGACTAATAGGATGGTAGTTAGACGAGTCAGATTGCTCTCCAGAATTTTTGAAAATAGGGATAACAGATGCGGCTTTCCAGCATGCCGGAAAATAGTAAACGACCGCGGTTGATATTTGACTGGGACCGTATTTGATAAAGTATAGCCGGGGCTGTGATTGATAAAATATAGCCAGGGCCGGGTTTGTGACCGGGGCTGCATAAACAGTTATACATTCTAAAGTATATTTTTTTAATTCAAAAGTCATGTTATATTTTGTATATATATGCATATATAAACATCATTATGATCAACACAATCATCATAATCATCATAATCATCATTACTATCATGATCATGATCATCATTATCATAATCATCATCGTTATCCTCATCATCATCAGGCTTTAGCTTTCCTCTTTTATGCTGTTTCTCTAATATAAACAATCTAGAGCATTTTCTAAACCTCATTCATACAATATATAAGACACTCTCTTCAAGTTTTCTTACTTCTATCACTACCATTTTCTCCTGAAGCTTCTACCTCTCTACATGCTGATACCTAAATCACTTTAATCTTCTCTAACAAACGTTGTCCGAAAAGACGCTTTTTACTAATCTGTCTAAGATTATGCCACCTTTTCTTGTCATTTTAGAGTCACACCACACATTCACCTTTTAGAGTCACACCACACATTCATCTTTTAGAGTCACAACACACATTCATCTTTTAGAGCCACACCACACATTCATCTGATCATCTTCTATTTTGGCAATGACTACACCATATAAATACTAAAGTTTATATAAATATGAAAGGATATTGTTTTCCAGCATTAAATAAATAGCAAAAATACATATTTACACCCATAATATGTATACATAAAGCACATCTTGGAAGCTTCTATTCCTTCGCTTTAATATTAAGTCAAGCCTCATTCTACTCTGCTTTTTTTACCATCTTGAGCAGTTGTTTTATTAAACAGTAATCATTTTTTCATATTTTTTACAAGAACATCTCTCTTATAAACAAATGTTCTTTTACCATTTCAAAAAGCCAATGTAAAAAGGCCCTGTCTGATGTTAAGCTCTGTTATTCTAAGTTTACTAAATCTTGTTTCTTATCTCAGATGTTAGGATCTAGAGACTTTTGCTAAATTTTCAACAGTATCATTAACTAAAGTAAGTTTAACATTTAATCTCTAATTCATGGATCTGATTTTTTACTTCTCCCCAGAATAAAAGTTTTACTCTATTTCAACTCTTGAACCTAGTTCACACTCTTCCTGCCAGCTAAACAGATTAACCCATTGCTAAACATTAAAATCATTATGGCTTCTAATGCTAAAGTTAGTTCTCAATTGAACACTTCTACAGTTTGTGCTCCAGACAAGATTTCCATCACAGTCTTAAAAAAGTATCGAGCTCGATAAAGAGATACAACCTTAGCAGATACTAATTTTGCAACTGATTTGATATATGGTTTCCAAGAAAAATTGGAACCACTTATTTAGCACTTTTTCAAAACTTTTAAAAAGTGCTAAATAAGTGGTTCCGATTTTTCAAAACTCTAGAAAATACTTTGACTTTATATAAAGTTTTTGAGATTAATAAATTATTTCTTTTTAACTGCGGAAATAAAGTTATTTTTGAAGACCTACACTCCACTTTATTTCAAGTAACTTTATGGGTACCTCAAAGTACTATCTTTGCTCCTGTAATGTTTCTTATCTACAATAACAATCTTCATTAAAATTTTACATCTAAAGTACCTCTCTATTAGCTAAGGACTCAACTTTATACTCTTGTCTAGACAAAAAAATCTTCACTTTTTGATTGCTTAGAACAAGCACCAGTTTTTAATCTGATCTCTCTTCTGTAACAGCCTAAGGCTTTATCTGTCAAGCATGAACCACTCTCCCATTGTTGAAAGGTTGTATTTCTTTCTATTTTCTACAAATACTATCATGGTCAATGTTCAAACAAGCTATCATCACTATTAGGATAAACCAAAACTCATTCTTACTTGGCTTCTTATTCAACAAGTTGCATCCTTTTACTGTATCTGTCCCTTCATGCTATAAAAATTTTTATTAATTCAGTTTTTTGTCCTTGCACATCAAAAAAGCCTTTTAACTCTTCCCCATCTTCGTGTTTTCATTTTTAATACATCCTACAACTTTTAAAGTCTTCATTTAACCACTTTCTAGTATTTTAACCTGTCCTCTAGTTTAAAGTAACTCATAACTTAAGAGTGGTTGCTTGCAATCTTGTTGAAAATAAATTAGAGTTTAAAAATATATAAATATATGCCAGTATGTAATAAATAGTAAATGTAAATATAAAATTATAATACAAAAAGTATTATAATTTTATTTCTAACCCCGGCTATTAACCCCTGCTAAATCTTATAATTTTGCCGGGGTTTGAATAAAGTCTCATTTTTAGCCAGGGCCCAGGCTCTGGTCACTTACTACCAGAAAACAAGACTCTGATAAGCACTTGTTAAATAGTTTTGAAAGTATAGATGACTGCTCCGGGAACATTTCTGCAAGACAACAACAGGTATGTTGTCTGAACCACAAGCTGTAGAAGAGTCTAAACAGGAAATCACTTTTGATACAGAAGTTGGAGTGATATGAATGTCAAGCAATGGATCAACCTGTTTGGCGGCTATATCAGGTAAAATGCAACTAGTGGATTTAAGAGATAATATTGATGAAAAGTTCCAAGCAAACAATTCAACTTTGCCTTTAGGTGAGGTGACAATGTACCATAGAAGAGAGGTTGAATAACGGATTTGCCTTTATTATTGATACTGTTAAAGATTCTCCAGAAGTCATGAGAGGTTTATTTTTGTGATAAAATATGAGATTTTATGCCAGCACACTAAAGCCAAGCCATTCAGTGTGATGAGCATTCAAGTCACCACCAACAAGGATATTGACTGATGGATTAAGAGAGAGGGCTTGGTCAATTTGATCATAAATAACATCGAATATATATATATATATATATATATATATATATATATATATATATATATATATATATATATATATATATATATATATATATATATATATATATATATATATAAATGCATGTTTAGATAAGTAGTGTTTAGATAAGCAATATAAAATCCTTTTTAGGGCACCAACAACTTCAGGAGGACAAACAACATTTGTTTAATTTTATGACATTTGTGTTTTGTCATTCGTGCTATTTTACTATGTATTCTTTAAGTGCAGCGATATTTTTGGTCAAATATTGTAATTTAATTACATTAGATTTATATTATAATATACTTTAAACCATTTTTACAAAATATTTACACATTTTGTATACTTTATTTCAATATTTTCTACACAAAACAGTTTTTTTCTGTTTTAAAATAACTCTTTAGTAAAAAAAGGTCTAAATAACAAAATGGGGAAAAAAGAAGACATTAGTTTAAAAAAAAGCAATAACTCAATATCACACAGTTCGTATACTTTTATATACTCAATAAATGGCAGATAATATCTTTTGAGAGATAAGCACTACTTGATAAGTGAAATATCAAGAAAATGCTTACATTTTCTTGATTATATCAAAAGATATCAAAATGTATTGTGAACTGAATCAAAGAACCGAAGACAAACTGAAAAACAGCATCCTATTAGATATTGAGAGGCAAGACAAATGTGGTTGAAAAAAGAAAACAACATCAAGGAATGAGAAAAAGCTAATAAAAATAGTGAAAGAAAATAGACTTGCTACATACTCAGCAATTACCAGAAAGTTAAATGAGGTGGGACTAAATATAGCAACAAAAATATCCTAATATTTACTTATTTAACATAAAATAAGTGTTATTTTTGAAAAAAATAAATATGGTAACTTTTGTTAAAAAGCAATTTCAAAACTAAAAAAATCATCTGTTCATAAACTTGTAATATATATAAATAAATAAAATAGTTGAATGTAAAAAAAAAAAAAAAAAGTAACTTTAATTAAATTTGATAAAAAGATTATCTTTTTTAATTATCTTTTTTGATAGTTTGGAAATATTAAAAAAATTTTTTTTTTTTTTTTAAATTCAAATTAAATTTAATAAAATAAATTTAAATTTAATAATATTTAATAAATTTAATTTAAATAAACTTAAATTAAAAATTTTTTCAAAGTTAAAACTAGAAAAAAATTTAACTATCTGTTTTTTATCAAAATTAAAAATTATTTTACACTTGAGGTAAAAATGTTTTTTAAAATGATCAATTACTGCTTAATGTTTTCTGGTTAAACTATTTCAAATGACTGTTTAAATACTCGAATTGATTAATGGCTTCACGCATAGATAAAATTGCTAAGTGAAAACGCATAGGTAATTTTGTACATAAAATGCAAACAGCATTACGCTTTTAATAAGACCTGATATATATATATATATATATATATATATATATATATGTGCATATAAATATATATATATATACATATATATATATATATATATATATATATGTATGTATATATATATATATATATATATATATATATATATATATATATATATATATATATATATATATATATATATATATATGTGCATATAAATATGTATATGTGTATTTAAATACATATGTGTGTATATAATATATAACATAAATGATGTAGATAATATAATAATAGCATTCAATGAATCATAGCAGAGTTGATAATGCAGCCTCCCAATACATTTTTAGCTGCAAAATGTTATTTCTTTTGCATACAGTAACTTATGCCTTGCTTTGGCAGCTGCAGCCAGAGTTGGCAGCTGCACCAGAGTGGCAAAATGTTTTGGAGGCCGACGCCAAGAGGGAGGTGGAACCCATTGTTGGTCGTCTCCAAAATTTTCAGAAAAATCAGTTTGAGGCTACCTCCAATGGTTTCTGCCTCCCAGCTGGCTGCAACAGTTAAATTGGAAGCAGAAATATTTGCATTCTATCAGCAGATGAAATGAAATTAATTTCACGTTTGTTTTTAAGTTAACAAGCAATTATTTATTATGAATGTTAAATATTTGACAGTTTCATTTGATTTATTGCAATAGTTTTGACTATTTAAAAAATTCTAATCATTTTTTTAAACTATCAAATAAATTAATACTTTTATAGTTTAATATTCAAAACACAAGTTAAAAATTGAAAAATTTACTTCTATGCCAATAGCAAAAAAATCATTTTGACAAAAAAAGTTAAATTGTCAGAACTTGATCAAATTTTATTTTAACAAGCCAACATCCTAAAGTTTTTTATTCATTTTATTATTTAAAATAATGTTATATATTTTTGTTTTAATTGATTAGATATTGTTAAATAATATCTTTTAATATTCATTAAAATTTGCTGTATTTTGCGTTTTGACAAATGACAACAACAACAACAACAACAACAACAACAACAACAACAACAACAAATGTTAAAAAGGTTTAAAACATTTAAAAGTTCAAAATGTTAAAAAGTTTTAAATTTTAAAAAAAAATCACTCTTATTACCTGTTGTGAGTAATGTCTTTTGTAATTGATAAAGAATGTGTAATAATATACTATGCTATTGATATATAACAACTTATATGTAATAATAAATATTATTATTGTGATGTATATTATCACAATAATAACATTACATATAAGTTATTATACAATTAACTATTAATACTATTAACTATATATACTATATTAATACTAAAAAAAAAAACTTTGATTTCAAATTTTTAACATTTGTTCCTAATTAATATTCAAATTACTTGTTAATGTAAAAGGTAAAAACAATTGTAAAATTTTTTTTCATTACATCTGCTGGCAGGAGGCAAGTATTTATGCCTCTAATTTAGCAGCCGCAGCCAGCTGAAAAGCAGAAACCACTGGATGCTGCATCTAAATCATTGTCTCCAAAATTTCATTTTGAGGCAGCCACCAATGGGTTCCACCATCCTATTGGTGTCAGCTTCCAAAACATTTTTTAGTATCCATAGTTAACTACATGATTGCAACACAAAATGAAATACAGACTGGATTGATCATATGATATGTTTCAAGCTGTGTATATTTTGTCAGATTGCACATGACACATTTTTGAAATATTTTTATTTACACTATCATAACATTTGTTTTCTTAGTTATCTAACTACGCAAGAACTAAGCTCACTCTCAGAACTCTCACTCTAAGAACTAATTTGTTTTCAGACTTTAAATAAAATCCTTAAAACTTATATCATTTTATAACTTTTTTTTACCAATAAAACTTTCTATAAATTTAAAAATTATTTTATTCAGAAAAAAATCTTACACTTTGGAGGAGTAGAAGGATAATCATCTTTAAATATCATCCGTAAAAAATATGCACCACCTTCCCATATTGTCTAAAATATAAGAAAAGTATTAAAAGATTTTTTACATATCTTTTTACTAATTATAATTTATAAACTAAATTTCATATTATATTTGATGGATCATTTCTTATAAATCACATTGAATTAACCAAAATCAGCAAAATTTGAGTATCTGTAACTTACAATAGACTATTTTGATTTTTGATGGACCAAAACTTAGGAAATATAAATAAATAAAAAGATCTCTGGTCAAAAAGTTCTATAGGATTCTAAAGAATTTGGAACAAACAAAAATTCAGATTTGACACCCATTAGATTAAAACACAAAGGTTAATAAATGTTTTGTTCCAAATTCAAAGAGGATCCTAGAGAACTTTTTGACTAGGGTAAGGCCTTTTTTATTTTTTAATTACTATGCAAAATTTTAGGTGATCTCCATTTTTATTTCCAAAGTTCATCAAAAATCAAAATAATCTATTGTAAGCTACAGATACTCAAATTTTGTTGATTTTGGAAACCTGCAACTTTTTGACCTAAATTTGTTAAAGTTTTAACAAATTCAATAATGTTTATTTGGCAGTGACAACTTCAGTCTTCAAATTTACTTTACCAGGTTGAGCATTAATTTTTGTTGGTAAGTGTTTTAAACCATGAAATAGGTTAAAAAAGACCTCTAAAAATAATAAAAAAGGTTGCCACACTCAAAGTCTACAACTATGTCATAAGATGTATAGAACTTTATTGTTTTGTTTTTGATGATTATAGTCTATATATATAGGATCCATGGTGCAAAGTTTTATAACATATTTCAATATATTATAAAACTTTTTCTACACTCATAAAATGAATGTAGTTCATAATTTTTTTTAGAATTTATAATTTTCGTAATTTATCATTTTTTTTATAAAAGTAATTTTTAACAGCTGCTCATGTTTAAATTGATGAAAGACTATTACAATACAAAATTTTAAATGATCACCTTTTACTTACAAGGTTCTTCCACCTTTTATTTACAAGGTTCTTCCACCTTTTATTTACAAGGCTCTTCTACTTTTTACTTACAAAGTTCTTCTATAAATCAAAAAAATCTAGCTACAATTATTCAAACTTTGCTAATTTTGATTAAAATTGATTTAATCATAATTTTTGATTGGATTGGTCAATTAAACTGAAAGTTTCAGCGAGACGTATTCTTTTTTACATAAAATTTTTTGGCAGTCAAAATTGAAAACAACTTTAGGCAGTATACATGGGTCCATAAAAAACTTAAATAAAGAATGAAAGCTGTTAAATATTTTTTTTATGTTAGACAAACCCTGTTTGATCGAGAAACTAGTTAAGTTAAAGTCGGCCACTTAAAAATCAACAAAATCAATTAATTATAATGCTGTCATAGCAACTAGATCTATCAATTTATTACAATGTTGTCATAGCAACTAAATTTATCAATTTATTATAATAATGTCATACCAAAAGAGGTGCTACTTAGAATTGAAACTTTTATAAACAACTTTAGAACATTGTTAACTAACAATTTTTTGTTGTAGTTTTTATTATCGTTATTATTCCTAAATAACAATTATAATATTATAAATATTTATTATGTAATTATTTATATAATTATTATATAATTTATTATATAAATGTATTATTTATATAGAGCATAAATGTCTTCTCAATGTCTTCTCCCCTATTCAGACCCGTAGGAACAAAAATTATATTGGGGGAGGGGGTTAGAGCAGAACTACCTTGAAATAGTTTTAAGGACCTTTTTTTTTAAATCATTTTTTCAGTTAATCTTGCGAAAATTATTAATTTTAAAAATTATTGGGGGGAGGGGGCAAATGCCTTTAGCTATGTGGTCTATTTTAAAGTTTTCACATTAAATTTTCTTAATTTTATATACTCAAAATCAAAATCAACAATAAGTATTACTTTAGCATCACCTTGTACATCTCTTGTGCTAATATTATAAAGAACTTTTATGATTTGTAGGCCATGTAAAAGATATATCTGATCACTCTCTTATTAACGACTCTTGTTGATGTTTTGCAGACAATATTTGACAAAGTTTTTATTGGATGTCCATTTATCTTTGGTAGGGCTATATGCTTTGTTACGGAGTTTATTCTGTAAAATTTCCTTTAAAAGTTCTTTCCTTATTTTATCAACATAATCCATTATTTGTTTTTGAATGCAGCCATTTGTTCTCAATAACATTTTTAAATCTTCAGATGTACAAAATTTATTTGAAAGAAATCTTTTGCAACCATTAGAGTGATTTTTGATGCAACACAATTGGTTCTTTTGATTGCTCTTTAATATTCCTTTTTAAAATACTAATTTTATGTTGACTCATTTGATGGGCATAAAAGCTCTAGTACTTCCTCTAGCTGTCTTTATTATTTGTGTACATTGTTTACGTATATCTCTTGTGTATGATATCTACATCTCTTGTATATGATATTGATACCAAATTAAACTTTAATTAAATGTTATGTAGATCTTCAAATTAAAAATAAAACAAAGGAATTCTCATTAACTATAAAAAACACCAGCATCTAAAATCTATTAATTAAAGTTCCAAAACCTATTTTATTAAATAATTGCTTTTCAATGAAAAAATAGTAATAGCAAAAAGTCATTATGACAGAAAAAAAAAAAACCTTCGGATTTACAAATATAAAAAAATAACAAGTTAAAGGGATAATTGATTACTCTTTATTAAAGCCTTAATAACCATTAACTGTTTACTATTTTTTGTGTACTATTTTTTAAATATTCTTTTCTTGATGTTGGGTGTACTTTTCTTGATGTTGGGTGTACTTTTCTTGATGTTGGGTGTACTTTTCTTGATGTTGGGTGTACTTTTGACCAAAATAAAATAATTTAGCCAAAATCTATTTTATTATATTTTTTAATTAGAGTTTCAAGTTTACTCATGCATTAAATTTAACAAAAGAATGCTTTACACAGTTTAGATAGTAATGTTATTGAGAAAAAAAATTAACATACTTACATCATTTAACATTAAAACACATTGTTTTTATAAATGAATTACAATTTAAAACAATCCTTACATATTAAGAAAGTACATAATTACTAGTAAGTTTTTGCAATTTACTGTTAAAATATTTGAACTAATATTAGCTATTTACAGGTAAACCGGTATTTCAATACCCATGCCAACCTCAAGCTGTAAGAGGTAAGCATAAAAAAATTGACACCAATGGGTTACCATAAAACATAGAAATGAGATCGGCAACAAATTTTTTTATTTGAATTATAATTTTATAAATGACAACTCAAAAAGATTTTGTTGAAAAAAAAAAGTCAAATGTTTTTGAAAGCCGTTACAATTAAATAACTTTGATCTTTTTATATTACGGAAACGCTTTTAAATAAAGTAACACTTTACAGAGGCAACCCATGACAAAAGAAAAAAGCAGTTTTATCTTTCCATTAAAATGGAATTATTTGAAATGATATAACTATTTTTTCTTTTATATTACTATAAAGTATTTTTGAAAATCTATTTATTTATTTATTTATTTTTTTTTGTTTGTTTTATCTACTAAACAAAGGAATTTAAAGATTCAAACATTTTTCCTTTATTATGTACTACGTTCAAAAAAAACATAGTTAAATATTTGATTTCAATAATCTTACCATTTTAGTTTTTTTTAGTTGAGTTATATTTTAGTTCTTTTTGTTTTCTCTTTTGATTTTTTTTTTAAATAAAGATTTTTTTTTTAAGTTAAGCCTAGATATGTTTTTCAGTGCATTTTTAAAATGTTCAAATTTTCAAAACATGTAAACAGCTGAGGTTATATTGTCAAAACAAAATATCATTTGCGTGGTCATATAATGGTTACGATCGCATGGCTGAACAAGACTGTGTGAATAAATAATACAAATAAAATCGGAAAATGTTTTATTTAAATTTGAAAAAATATAACTCAAATAAAAGTCAGCAAAATCAATGTTTATTTAAGTAGTTAATTTAATTGCTAGTAGAATGGTAAAATGTCGTGTTCGTTTTTGAAATGTTTGCTGACATTTGAAACAAATGTCAGCAAACTTGACATTTATTTTTATGCTAAATGTTTGCATGTTCATCGATTTGCTGAACCCTGTTTCTAAATTTTTTACTGACCTGATGCTGACCTAAAACATTTTTAGGTTGGCAATTTTTTGCCTTATTTTCCTAATTCCAAGGGCTGATATATATATATATATATATATATATATATATATATATATATATATATATATATATATATATATATATATATATATATATATATATTGAAAAAAATGTTCTTATTCCATAAACAAATATTCTTACAGCCTCAAACAAATTACTTTTAATTTAAACTTTTAATTCAATAAAACTATTGATAATTTAAAAACAGAAATAACAAAAAATGACTTACTCCTTTTTTACCAGGTATAGCTAAAAAAAAAAAAAAAAGACAAAAGTTTAATTTTTAAAGGTAACATGTATTGCTTATAAGTTACATTTAAAATTTCTTAAATATAGTATAAAAGAATAGAGAAAGAACTAACAAAACTGTTTTAATTAAAGATAAGTAAGCAAAAGGAACATTTTTATTTTCACTTTTATTAAAAGTTAAAAAAAAATAATAATAATAATAAAATCCAAAAATGCACTTTAAAAATAATGAAATCCAAAAAATGCACTAAAACTAACAATTACCAACATATAAAATCTAATATTTAAAAGTTAAAAAAAAAATAACAACAAAGAAACACAAATTTCTATTTTAACCCATTTCAATATGTTTTAGCATAGTTATAAAAAAAGAGTCTCTTTTGGAATATTCACATTGAATTATGGCTGTCAACTTTAAACATTTTTCAATCTTTCGACAGCTACCTTGATTTTTTATTTATATATAATAATTTAAAATGGTCTATTCAATAAAAAGAACTTGATTACAATCTATTTTGCTAAATTAATTTTGCTCATATTTTAATTGATGACTTATAATTAAAAAAATTTTAAAATTTTTGTGAGCAATATATAAACTCCACACTTGTGAAAAATCTTTAGATTTCATATATTATACTTAAAAAACACTTCAAAACCTATTTGAGTGTTTTTCAACCACAAAATATTATTTATTATTTTTCATAGGTTATTTTTGATGGCCATATAAACCCTATATCTTTAGAAACTTTAAAAAGAGTTACCAATGTGAAGTCACTAGCGCAAAAACAATGAAACTCCATTTTCACAAATTGCTCCAAAAAAGAAGGTGACAGGTTGCATCTGGAATACTTGAAATAAATTTTTTTTTAATTATTTTTTCTTTGAATCTTCAATATTTACTAAACTACACACAGCAATCATTCACACCCTTCATCGTTCACACCCGTTCATAGCAAAAAAAGATACTTTACAAAAAGATAAATACAAAACAATAAATGAAATACAAAAGCTATGTATTAAAAAAGTGTATAAAATACAAAAACAAAAACTTGGTCAAAAAAGTATTTAGAATACAAATGCAAAATACTTTTAAGCAAAAGTATTAAAATAGAAATACTTTGACAGCCGATTTCAGTGTGGCACAACAATTAAGGCTCCTTTTAAAAATAGACATTCAACCAGAGCAGATAATGGAACAGTTGCATTAGCAACTCTGAACAGTTTTTTAACAATTGGATATTGTTTCAAGCATGATAATGAAGATGTGTACAAGCCATCTTTAAGATATTGTAAACACTCAATGGTGACTGCTGACTGACTAACAGTTTTTATTTGATTCAAATTCAAAAAAAAAGCATCAGTTCCAAATGTTAAAGTTCAATTAACATCAAGTTTAATTATCATCTAAATTGAATTTGTGTGCTTTTTCTATGAAGGCTTTTTTAAACCAGTTTTTTTAAACCAGTTTTTTTAAACCAGTTTTTTTAAACCAGTTTTTTTAAACCAGTTTTTTTAAACCAGTTTTTTTAAACCAGTTTTTTTAAACCAGTTTTTTAACAGGGAATAAGCATCACAAGTTTCTTACTGTTTGTATTCTTCTAATACCTTTAACTCCACTGGTTTGAAATGATGCAATTTTAATGCATTCATGATTTGGGGAGCATTATTTTACTTTGTCTCCACTTCATATGTATCTTCTTCATCTGATGAATTTTGTGGTTCTGCTGATTCTAGTGAACATTTTTGTTATCAGCACAATCGGTATTATCTTGACATTCATTAAATACTTTGACAAAATTGAAACAATTGTCAGTCACAGTGAATGCTATGTTGTGATGATCAAGCCCAAATGATTAGTATGATTATTAAAAAGTTTCTCTGTAATTGCATTAAAGGTATTACTTCCTTTGAAACGTTTGCAGGAAAGCGCAACAGACATTTAATATGTATTGTAGATGTAAAGAATGTAGCTCCTTTTTAAGCAGCTCCATTTCATATGAAACATATGAAAATTTTGGTCCTTACTGTTAATTTAATTTATGTTAATAAAAGTTAGTTATCCACCAATTCCACTAAAAAATATTTTTGCAGGGACAGCTTTCTTGCGCAGACCAACATAATCCAGACCTTTTTTCTAACATTTCTGGATATTTGTACACATGTGCAGTCTAAAAATAAGATTAAAAAATGGTTGTTAAATGGTTGTTATAATACCTTTTATTGAAATATTTTAGCATTAAATCCATAATAACAATAATAATAGATAAATAACTACCTTTAGATGCTTTAACAAGTTTGAAGTCAGTTTGACAAGAAATTATTCAGATAGTTTTAACACCTGGCCAAGACATTTTTTTCATCAACAAATTTGGTTATTTCAAATAACCCAAGATTGTATTGTAAGAATCAAATAATCTAAAATTGAATGAAGATCTTTTTTTTTTTGTTGATATTAGGCTCTTGGTTCTAGAGTCAAACAATTCTTTTTCTTGAATCTTGCTAGAATCTGAATCTGTATATTTATCTTCTGATGTCTTTGTTTATATATATATATATATATATATATATATATATATATATATATATATATATATATATATATATATATATATATATATATATATATATATATATATATATATATATATATATATATATATATATATATATATATAATATACTAAGCTTAACTAATAAAATATCAGAAAAATAAAACAATTTTAAAAATAATAATAATAATAAAAAAAAAGTATTTTATATTTTGAAAAACATAGAAAATACAAAATACATTGAAAATTGTATTTAAAATACAAATACTAATTACTCAACTGAAAAAATTTCAAATACAAAATATAAATACTATTAAATGTGTTTAAAATACTTTGCAGCACTGGTAAATGAAAAATTCCAAAAATTCATGATAAATATTTATTAGGTACTTAAGCATTAATTAAAAGTTATATTTTTATCACTATAAAGTTTTTCACGATACTTTTAAAACCTCATTGTTAAACCTTAATAAGGTGAAAACAAAAGAAACCCATATATTGTAACATCAATTTCTAATCATTCCAAATCTGATTCAAAGGTTAATTAAAATATATTATGGCTTTGCTGTAAAAAGATTCATAAATAAAATGCCAACATAACATATAACACGAAAACTACAATGGATTACTGCAACACTAAAAAATGGAATAAAAAAAGAACTTACAGCATTCCCAATTGGTTAAGTTTAATGTGCCATCTGTGTTCTTAACTGGCTTTGCAACAAATCCCTAAAACATTGGGTTATTTAAACAAACCTAGAAATTTAACATTTTTAAATTTAACAAAATAATTTTTCAAAATTTAAAGAATGCCATGTGAAACAATATCAAGTCTTTCTTCAAAAACTAATTTAAGAGATAATGAGCAGTAAAGAAACCTCATTAAAATTCAAAAAAAAAATATTATTTTTGCATCAACAATTGACTTATGAATAAGAATTACAATTTTTTTCAACTTTATGTGTAATAAAAGATGTTTCTCTAAAACTACGGAAAATGTACCAAGTCTTTGTACTGAAAAAAAAGTCTTCTTATTTGCAATTTTCGGACCTTTAATTTTTAATGCCATGAAGGAAAATCACTACACAACTACCTCCTACTTCGATTTTTCAAACAATTATTTTTTTTAGAACATTAACAATTGATTTTGTCAGAATTAAAAATAAATATAATTATTACTAATTTTTTTTTGTCATAGCACAGTAAACATGAGATTTCTAACAAAAAATAATATTTCTACTAACATAAAACACTAACATTGTGGTTTTTGTAAGCCGGCTTGTATGTGTATTTATATATAATTTAATCATTTGTCCATCAAGTAGTTTTATTTGACACATAGTTGTATAAACAAAAGGTTTACAAATATGTAAAATTGTTTATATTTTATTTTTTTGTTTTTTTTTCATTAGTCTGGTAAGTTATTTTCAAAACACACTTGAATCTTTTTCTATAGGGTCATTCTAGCTCAATTCAAGTTATGCTTGAAACCGTACCATTTCAGATTTTGATGTTTTTAGTATACAAGCTTAAATAAATGTAACAAAAAACATCACTCAAAATTTTAGTGTCCAACTCATTACAGTTTTGGAGATATTGATACTTGGTCCCAATCAATTTTCCGACCCCCTTACAAAAAGAAGTATATCTGGTGATATATTTTAGATGTCTAAAAGAAATAAAAATGAATTTTATTTTTTCCTATGGTTCTATTTACTAAACTCCAAAATTAAAAAAAAAAACTGTAAGGGTATTGTTTTTTTAACCTGATTTATCTGCATTGAAAGTTTTAGTAATAATAAACTCAAAAACTATATTTAGCTACAAAAACAAACCATAAACATTAAGAAATGAATAAAAATACTAAAATTAAAATGTAATAAGAATTAACAATCTTGAACATATACAAAAAACTTTCCTGGTATAAATTTTGCCCAACTGCTTTGAATGTTCTGGTGCTCAATCTTACTGATTGTGTATTGTCTTCCTGTGACAGTTGTTGGAATATTAACTATTAACAATAAGTTTGTTGATGAAACCCAACACATATCATTTCTTGAAGGCTAATAACAAAATTTTGAAGGGGTAACATAGATGCATGTATCTTACTTAAAAGTCTTTATTTTTAAAGTCTCTCAACTAGTCCAATCCATAGATTGTTATTATATATCAAACATACAAACATTCTGAGGCTCATATTCCCAAACAAGCATTATTTAATAATTTCATCAGTTTAGAAATTAAAAATACTCTAGTTGTTCAGAAACAACTTTAGTTCCAATTTTTGTGTTACTTATAGGAGTGAAATTGTGAAGTCTAGTAAATTGAAGTTGGTCTTTTTACAGTCCCATCAATACCATCGCAAGGTGATTTACCATGACTTATTGCAAAAAAAGATCCTGTATATTTGATTGCAAAATCTTGCTCATGATGGCAATTTATAAATTTTTTAAAGTTTTTATATTAGCCAGCACACCCATCTGAAAAGTAATGAACAGTTTCTATATCCATAGAAATATTGCTTTTAAAATATTCAATTGTTAACTTCATTACATTATACATCATGCATTAAATCATTAGAGATAAAACATATTGAATCATTTAACTACATTTTTTACTTTGTAATAAAATACTGTTTGATGTAATGTTGCTTGAGTTTTGTTCCAGTGAAAACTTTGAAATTGTCTTGTACAACAAACTCATAATTTTCAGAAAAATCAGAGTACAACCAGACCTCTGAACTACATAATGATCTCAGAACTACATAACTCATTTTTTAATTTAATTAAAGAAGCATTTGACTTTTGAATGCATTTGCATTCAAAAGTCAAATTTTCTTCTTCTGAAAAGTCAAAAAATGCATTGCATGAATGAACAGTAAATTTTTTGTAACTTATCTGTCAAAGAATTAATGAAGCTACTTATGGATTCAGCTACACTTACTAGCTCAGATCAATCTGTTTTCTTCTATTGTTTGTAATCTATACATAAACCATCTTCATCAATACCATCTTTAGAATATAACTCATTTTCAAGATATAGTTTTAATATAGCATCCTCAGGACACAAAGGGCACCGATGTATCATGCACCTCTTGTTAGCTCTACCCCAAACAAGCATGTCAATAAGTTCACCTTTGATAACTCCACTAATCATTTGATAACTTGATAAATCCTTTGATAACTCCACTAATCATTAACTTAACATATGCGTGTGCATCTACCTTTGATGGTAGATGCACACGCATACTGTATGTATACCTGATGTTATAACTGTAATGCATCATTTTGGCAAAAATTAGAAAAACAAGTCTTTACATCTGGATAACTATTTTTAGACTTATTTATGTTCATTTAGATTTGAGAGAATCAAACACTTTGGCATGTAAATTCTTTGAGCTATACTTACAAAATCTTTTTTTCCAGACATTTGCCTGCTATTTTTATCATTACAATAAAATTCAACAATTTTACAGTGTCTCAAGGTATCTCCTTCCTTTTTTTTTTTTTTTTAGCTAAAGATAAAATAACATTTTTCTGCAGCAATTTGTGTGATATCTGCACCATATCACTATTAAACTATTCTTCTTTATATTTATTAGGCCAAGAAGTTGGAACCTTTGTTAGTAGTTGCATTTTCTAACTGCAATTGGAACTTAACATTTTTTCTTTGACTTTTCCTATAAGTATATCCAAGTCATTTGCTTTATGTTTAACCTCTTTACATAATTTGTAACTTGTAATAAGATCTTTTTACCTAAAGCAACTCTCGAATGACCAGTCACAGAATCCATTTTGAGAGGACTTAAATTCATAGAGGTCAAAGAAGAAATTTTCTTTTGAAAACTCATTTATGTTAAGCTCATTATCATCATCTTTATAAGTCCAGCTGTAAGTTGGTTCTTTTGGTCCATTATCATTTAATGACATTATTTTAATCTTACATGAAGGGCATATCTTTTCTTCAGGAATAACATTAATACCAATGTTGTTTTTTTATTACCAAATTTTTATTAAACCAATTGAACTCTTTATAATTTATATTGCTATTTTTTTTTAGTTCTGAAAAAATATAAAGAATACTAAATTTGAAATTTTGTAAATTAACAGCTATTAAACATAAACTTTGTATAAAATAAATCTTTGTATTAAAATGTTTGCAAGTTTAGAACCTAAAAAACTGGAATTTTACAAATTTCTAAAAAAAATGCAATAGCAATTTTTGTTAGTTTTTAGGGATATTTTTATAAAACTTTAAATACAAATAAATCATATTTTAAAAAAAAACCTTGCAGTTTTTTTATTATAGAAACTACATATAGAACCATAGGAAAAAAATTTCATGATCATATTTTTTAGCCATCTCAAGATATACTTCTTTTATTAAAAGGGGTCAGAAAACTCAAAAAAAAAAGAAGAGTCGCACCATTTTAAAATTGAATTTTTATAAAGAAGCTTTGATTTTGTGGTGTTTTAGCCATCATTTTTGAGTTCTTCACCCTATATTATAGTTAGGAACAAATTTTCATTACCACTGAACAAGTATTATATAAGTTAAAACTGTGTGATGCAATGTGTTTAAAAAATCAATGGTGATGAAAAAACAGTCAAAAAAATGGATTGAACATTGATATCTCCAAAACTGTTATGAGTTGGTCACTAAAACTTGGAAATCATCAAAATCTAAGATTTGCTGAGGCATGGTGTCAATTTTTATTTGGATAATTGACATGGATTAACCTATATTGACATATACTATATTAACATATAGTAACTTTATTTTAAATTTATTAAAAACAAAATTACTATAGTTAATCAAACTTATATTATTAGTTACAATGTTTGAATATTTTAAATGGAAATATAAATTTAATCAAACATCTTGAAGCTATAACCAAATATTTATACTTAATAATACAAAACTAATAAATTTTTATATCACTTCACTGAATATCATAAAATTAAGCAACAAATCAGGTATCATAAAATGCAAAATATAGAAGATTTACACTGAACTGTCAACTCAAGTTAATCACTATATCATGTTTCACTATAAGCAACCTATGTCATTTGTAGTGAAAGAGAACCTATGGTTTAAGCATACTAAAAACCGAGTCCAGGGATTTTAGAAACTGGTTTAGTCCTTGGAATCAGGTCTACATAAATAACAGATATATTTTTCGGGTTTGTATTTGCCTAAAAGAAATTGAACTACCTGCAGTTTTTGTGAAAAAGGAAAAAAAAAAGTCCTAATAAAAAAGAACCTTATTAAAAAAAAAAGTGTCATTTGGCAAACAAACACATGGACAGATATGGTTTAGTATCAAATAAAAGAATCCTAAGAGTTTATAATTTTGATACTATTTGTTATAATTTAGTTAAACAAACAAGTGAACAATTTCATGAAGATATTGATAAATAAATTAGTTTTTTATAGTGTATTTTGTGCAACAGATATATGGCAAATTGGTAGGTTATGACTCAAGTCATAAATAAACTGTTGCAAATATATAAGAGAATTGGTTAGACAAAAATGAAAAAAAAAATGACAACCTTAACCTATGACTAAAAAACACTCAAAAAAAATCTATTTTTAAAGCAGAAAAAAATTTCAATACTTACATAATAGAAGAAGCGTATTATAATTATAAGAATAATCTGATGATTCGTAATAAACTGTAATAGTCTGAAATCTGTCTGTAGTATTTTATCAAGTACAACTTTCATATTTATAAATAAATGTTCAAAATAAAGTTCCTGATTATGTTATGTCCTTTCAATATATTTTTTATATTCTTCTTCAGGTATACTTCAAAGTAACATGTGTGAATTCTCTTGATATATTAAAAACTTTGGTAAAGTCTGATATGCTAGTCTTCTCCATAAGCTCTTATCATCGTGTATCTGGGAAAATTTTTAAACTATTCTTTTTTAAATGCAGTATTAAAATTATCCTTAAACAAGTCTTTTTAGTTGTTGTTACCACTTGTTCTAACCATAATAAATAATAGAAAATATATTCAAATAAATTCAACTTGTTCTACTTATTTTATTTAACACTCCTAAAAATACTTAATAAATTTATACTTCTGAAAACTTCATAAAACTTATTCACTAAATATTAACTTGTCTGGCTAATTATCTGAAAGCTCAAAGTTATACCATTTATTAAATTAAAAAGCAAACATTTACTAACATAAAATTTTTTTTTTCTTTGCCAATTGTCATAACTAACATTTTTAGATATAAATAATTGGATAATTTAATGGTATTCATTATCTTTTTATATGGTATTCGAAACTTGAACATGACTGTACTGTGTACCACTAATATTATAATAAACTTATAATCAATTATTTATTTTGTAAAAAAATATTTTAAAAGAAATCTTACAAAAGGATGATCTTTTCTCCATGCTTTTCTCTCTTCTGAAAGCCTTCCAAGAGCAATATTAGACATTATATATATTTTTTCTAGTAAAATAGAAAACAATAGTTTACTATAGCTAACTATTTAATAGTAAACTATAGTTTACAGTTAAATAGTTAACTATACATTTTAAGTCATTAGAAAATTGATCTCTAATTTTATTAAAGATATAAATATTCATTATTTGAAACTTTTTTTTTTCTTATTTTTAAATAATGCATTATTTTGTATACATTTAAAGACAAAAAAATTTTAAAATCACAGACAAGTTGAACCTGTCATTTCGAAAAGGGCACAAGTCCATTTACTAAGACTTTTCAAAATCAACAAAAATATGATTTTTATTAAAATAATGTCTAGGTTGCTAAAGAAATTAAACATAAAAGTGGATAAATAAAGAACGTATATAACTTAGGTATTTTTTATTTTTTATAAAAAAAAAAAAATCATACAGAAATTTTTAATTCAAACTTATAAACTATCTGCTAAAAGTTTTGGACTTATGTCCTTTTCGAAATGACAGGTTCAATTAGGGGAAAGCTATTCTCAATAATTAGCAAATCAAGCTTTTTCTTGTCCCCCCATTTTTATGATTATTTTGAAGATCTATAAATGATGATAAAAATCAAATGATTTTTTTTTTAATGAATAGACCAATGGAAATTCAACATCTTAAAATATTCATTTCCTTCCTTTATGTAACTTTTATGATTGCCTTATTACGACTGAGAGCAAAAACTTACGAACTCATTAATTACGACTAGTTTCCGGCTCTTCCGTCTCATTCCGTTTTCCGTCTTTAGCGTTAAATCGCAAGCCCTCGGTTTGCGATTTTTAACATACCAAGAGTCTGCGATCCCGGTTCCGTGGGAGTGTAAATAAATCAACTTAAAATGTAGTTTGAAAGGGAGCCGTCTTTTATTAAAGATGTATAATATGTATTGCCTGATTTTTTAGATAGACGTAATGAACTGTGCAAAAACACTTAATGCATAATTTCCTTCAAGTTCTAGCAGTTTTAGCACCCCGGGCAAAGATTTAAATCGCGCCCTTAATAAATTACGCATTTTATTTGTAAGTAACTTGGTAGTTGTTAATAAAACCTAATGTAAAAAAATAAGCATCAACATTTTGCCTTTTAATGGGAGGATTAATTAAGGTCCAAATACAAACAATAAATTATTTGTTTATAAAATTATAGCGTAGTTTAATTTTCTGTACACTAACGATTTCAAAAAACAACGATTGTTATGATCTCGTGGAAATTCAATAACATTTGTTAGGTGAAATTCTACATCAATTCCTAGATGAATTATGTGATAACGACTTTTAGAATTAAGGGGAACTGACCGTAGTGCAGGATCATTTATATCTGTTTTAACGTCACCAGTAGTGATAGGAGTAGTAGTAGGAGACTGAGATATTATTTTTAGACTACTTTCTTTAAGTGTTTCTTCCTTTTTTTCGTTCAAAAAAGAATTACTACCAACTAAGGACAAAGGGCAACCAATTTCTTCACTTTGCTTAGACTCTACTTGAAAATATTTCGTAAATACCTTTGCAGACTTTTTATTTTCTTGTTTAAATTGCAATTGTCTTTTTTGGTTTTGCTGCACCTAAAAAGCGAGAAAGTCCTGGTGTATCAAACAAAACAGTTTCTAAAGACTTGCAGATCGCTTTGATAAAAGCCCAGAGCGTTGTGTAACAGTTTAAGGACACTGGTACAATCAAAAGGAAATCAGGAAGTGGAAGAAAAAAATGTTTTGTTAGACGAGATCTTGGTAAAAAAGTGAAAGATGCCTTAGATAGAAAACCGGATATTTCTGTTTGAACTTTAGCGAATAAATTTAAGACAAGTGCTTCCACTATACAAAGAGTAAAGAAAAAATTGTGGCTATAAATCTTATAAAAAGAAAATCAAGAAAATGTTGCAATTTATTGTTCAAAGCTGCTCTATAAAAAATTATGTGCCAAAAAATCTTGTTTGATTATTGACGATGAAACTTATTGTGCTGCACATTTCCAATCTTTTCCAGGACACCGATATTATTCAGCAATTAATCTCAAGAAACTGAATTCCAATTATAAATGCATTGGAATACAAAAACTCGCAAAAATGTTCTTAGTTTGGCAAGCAATTTGTGAATGTGGTGAAAGAAGCTCTTGTTTTGTGACAACAGGAACAATTAACACCGAAATATACATAAAAGAATGCCTCAAGAAACGTCTTTTGCTGTTTTTAAGAATACACACACGGTTAACCTCTCTGGAACAACTTTAAATTGGCTTAAAGAGTATAAAGTAGATTTCGTTGAAAAACACTGCAATCCAACAAATTGTCCCGAACTACGTCCTATCGAAAGATATTGGGCTCTTGTCAAAAAGAAAACTAAGGCTCAATGTAAAAGAAGCCAAAAACATTAAAGACTTCAAAAATAAATAGATTAGAGCTACGAAGAAAGTCCAGCCGAAGACTGTGCAAAAGCTGATGTTGAGTGTAAAACGCAAAGTGCGTGCGTTCTTACGTACAAAACTTCACAAACTTTCTTGAGTGAAATATAAGAATATTAATATATGTACTTTCAAAACATATATAACATTCAATATCGAAATACAATAGTTAAGCAAATATTCTTTAAAATGTCCGCGCAGATTTTTTCTGGTACATGTCTTACATAAATGATTTAAATTTAGCAACAGACTCATTAACTTGAATTTTTTTTGCAGATGACTTCAATCTTTTTCATTCTTACTCATAAGTGTACTTATAAACAATACGTTGGAGTGTACATATAAACAATATGTTGGAGTGTACATATAAACAATACGTTGAATTTTACATATAAATAATACGTTGAAGTGTACATATTAACAATATTGAGAGAAAAATATCAAAAAATATTGCAATAATTCTTTAAAGAGTTTTTTTTTTTAATTATTGTTACTTGACTTATTGTAATATTGCACGGTTTGTACTTGCCCATGCAAGTTTTTTGTCATTCACTCAATTATCATGTTATGATATATACAATCAGTTTTCACTTATGCCAGCTTTCGTAACTTCACATCAACTAAATTCGCACCGTATGGCCGTAATAAAAGTTGACAAAAATGTCAACTTTTATTACGGCCATATTATATATATCACGGTTTTTATAAATAAAGTGTTTGTTTTTTAATTTTTCCTTCTTTATTTTTTAAATAAATACTGTTTTTAAAACTTTTTCTTAACCAACCACGAACTGTTATATATTTTACTTTAATATTTTTCAATAAATAGATTGAAAAGTATACGTATATATTACGGTTCATACGTATATATTACAGTTCATACGTATATATTACAGTTCATACGTATATATTACAGTTCATACGTATATATTACAGTTCATACGTATATATTACAGTTCATGTTCACGCTCTTTTATTTTTAGTTTCTTTACTTAAATATCTCTCTTTATATGAATATTGTTCTTGAAATTTTCTTAAACGAATTGTTATTTTATTTACTCTTATAATTTTCAATAAATGATTTGAAAAGTATACAAATATATTACAGTTTTTGTAAACACACACGAATGGGGCTCGGCTCGGTAATAAGACAAAATAATATCTTCTTCTTGCCTCGCCAATGCCTTTATTTAGATAATTTTAAACTGTAAATGTTTTATTATAAATTAGTTTAATATAATTACCTGCATTGATTATTTCAGGTAATATTTCGTTAATAGATAATAATAATTATAATCTTTCTATCATCATATAATTAATGGGACGACTGAATAAGCGCGAATTTCATTCGCACTTATGCCAGTGTGAAGTGGCATAAGTGCGAATCGGCATAAGTGCGCCAAAAGAATTTGCAAACATTGGAATAAGTGCGAATTGGCATAAGTGCAAATTGGCATAAGTGCGAAATACCAATTTGCACTTATACCAATATTTTCAATTTTATTCGGCGCACTTATGCTAGTTCGCACTTATGTCAATTTGCACTTATGCTAATTTGCACTTATGCCAATGTTTGCAGATGTATTCAGCGCACTTATGTTAAATCGCACTAATGCCAGTTCGCACTTGTGCCAGTTTTTGCAACTGCTTCACACCTATGCCAGTTCGTTATGACAGTTTGCACTTATACCAATGTTTGCAAATTCTTTTGGCACACTTATGCCAAATTGCAATGATGCTAGTTCGCCCTTATGCCAATTCGAACTTATTCAGCCTCCCGATAATTAATATGCACAACAAAAAAGTTGTAAATGTGGGAATCAGTTCACTCAGCTAAAACATCAGAAACTTTTCAAAATTTATTTAATTTCTAGATCAAACTCTTAAGAACATTATTTCGAACATTTTTGGGGCATTTTTTGGCTGACTATTCATTCCTGAATTCCGAAAAAAAAAAGTTAAAGTTATTTTATTAGAAATTTATTCTAGATTCAGAAAATATCTTTAACATTCAAAATCAATAAGATTAACATTCATCTTTTTAAGGTAGTCTTTTCAGCTTCTATAGTAACGCCCCTAGCAACGGTGATTTTCTGTATTTTTAGTCAACTATTGTAAATCTTCAGTACCTAATTGCTTTTGCAACCTAAAAATTGCAAGTCATTAGCTATTCATAATGCAATAAAACCAATTTTTATTGATATATGTTCTGAAAATTTGTTAAAATGATATCTACATGGTACTACACAATTTTAAACAAAGCATTTAATCAAATAATTTAGAAAAGATGTCCTAAAGTATTTATTTGCAAAGAATTTTTAGCTATTGGTGTAGCTTGAGCAGTTATTCATTTCATTGCTGGAGTGTCTGGTTTTTCAAAAGTTTTTGAGATATTTAATCTCAAATATGTTTATCTTGGTAATTATGATTCGTGTAAAATTCGTGTAAACAGCCAGTGTCAACGTCACTCCAAAAAGAAAATCTTCTGAAGCACTTAAAAAAGACGTTTTTTTAAAGTGCTTCAGAAGATTTTCTTTTAAGTGCTTATAAGCACTTAAAAAAATGCTAGGAGGTGTCAAAAAGGGGTTTATCAGTAAAGAAAAGGATGTTGAAGGTGGAAATTCTTACTCTCCAAGAATATATTAAAAAATATTATACGTTTTTTAAATGTGTCATGTATAGAATTGTTTTTTTCGATATTGCACAAAACTTAAAATGGGTTTTCTTAAAAAGTATAAAAGCAATCAACATGAAATTTTCAGGGAATGCTCCTTAACAATTACTTGAGGGACTGTAGTCAAGTTAAACAAAACTAATGATCTTGTTTTAAGCTTGGAACAATTATCATAAATAAAAATTTTTTTTTTGCTTTCATTGCTTTTATCCGCTATTTTTGATATACAAATTTTTATAAAAAAAATGCTGCTACAATTCCTTTGTATTGAAACTATAAAGATACACTGAAATTTTTAAGTTCATTGAATGTATATTTTAGGTGTTATAAAATTTTAAAAGTGTGTTTATAATTTTATTGGTGACTCAGCAAAACAAAAAGTTTTTTAAAATTTTTTGGAGTTTATTTTATTAGGTTATTTATTATTAAGTTATTTTTTAATCATAGAGCCTCCTTTTTAACTAACCAAAAGCTTTTACTTGGTTAGTTAAAAAGTTTTAATTGCACCCTCTTAGTTAACTTTTTCAAAAATAAACAAGAAGCCGTAAGTCACCTTGAAACATACATGTTTGAAAAATTAAATCAAATTAAATTTCTCATAAGTCTGTATAGCAGACTTTGGGTTTACAAAGGTTTACAAAATATACTTAATATATTTTAAATTTGATAAAAGGTTGATGAAATGTTTCAAAATACTTTTTTACTATAGTCCTTAAATCTGCTAAACGTAAATATTGTTCGCCATTATCAATTTTTTTAATTAACTAAAAGTTTTCTTGTATGATTTCCCAAAATTCACTGAAAAAAAAGATTCTGGCGTGACATATTTTACAGTATATATATATATATATATATATATATATATATATATATATATATATATATATATATATATATATATATATATATATATATATATATATATATATATACAGTGGCGTAGGAAGGTTTTTAAATGTTTAAAATAACCAACTTTTAAGCAAAAAGAATATTCCAAATTTTTTTACATTCATAAGTATGACGAAAAGATTCTTAAAAAATAAAAAATACTGTGGTAGGAGAATGGGAATAAGAAACCCTAAAATCTTAGTCCCCTCCCTGCCCCAAACTTAAGAGCAACAAGTTGATGAAATATTTTTTGTGCCATTTTAAACTAGACTTATATTCATCGATAAATTTTAAATTTCATAGTAAAATATTTTAGTGTTTAAAAATTATGACCATTTAAAATTTACAACCCCCTCAAATTGAGGGGGTTTTAAACTTTGTATGGTCATAATTTGCAACCCACTCAAATTCAGGGGTTTCCTTCGATTTAGTTGAATAATAATTTTAAAATCTATATATCTTTTTATTGGATTTACTTTTCCAATATTTAATTTTTGTTTGTTTATTTTACAATAATAGCATGCAGTATAATAACTTTTACATGATTCGTAGTTTATTTCAAGTTTTATCTAATTCATAGCATGTTAACAACATTTATACCTAACTTTCGGTTATGCATTTCATCAATTTTTTGTTTGTTTGTTAGCTTTTTGCTTGTGATTTTCATTATACCCATGTAGCAAGCAATATTGGTGCAATATCTTTTTCAATATAGGCTAAATATTGCTAACAGTATTGCACTAATATTGTTACACTAAAAATCCACATTTTGATATATATATAGCCAATATTGATTTACAATATTGGTTATATATAAACAGCATTATTGTGCCAAATTATTTTTATATCATACCTAATGAAAGAAACCATTAAATTTTTTTAAATGTATGTATATGTGTGTATATATATATATGTATATATATATATATATATATATATATATATATATATATATATATATATATATATATATATATACGCATATAGAATGTATACGCATCGTAAATGTAATACAGAAAACTAAAATTAAATTTAAAAAAATTAATCAACTTAAGAGTTTCAGGTAAAAAAATTTAACAAGAATACAAAAGGAAGCAAAATTAGTAACTATTAATTTTGCGAATAGTTATTAACTTTCAAGCGAATAATTATTAACTTTCAAAATAACAAAATACTGCGAATAATTATTAACGTTCCAAATAACAAAATACTTCACATTTTGTATACAATTTTACTTCTGGGTTAATAAAACTTCAAAGATATTAACAAACTAATGCGTTATTATTGGCAAATATTTATTATTATTATTTTTACATTATTAATTATAAATTATTTTTTTTTTTTTCAGTGTACAATATTAGCCTTGATACAATTAAACAAACTATTAAAAGTACTTTACAAATACAAAGCGTGATAACAATGTAAACTAGGTTTCCGAAAGAAGATCACTAATATCTTATCATTGGAACCTTAAAAAACAATATAATTTTAACCTTAATAAACAAATTAATTTACGAATATCTAGTGAAGTATAAGTTTAAAATTGGCATATCAATATTGGCCAATATTAGCACCCCAATACATCCCCAATATTGGCATTCCAATATTAGACAAACAATATTGGCGAAATATTGACATGCTAATATTTGACAATATTGGTATTTCAATATTGGTGCAATATTGTTTACCAATATTGGCGCAACATTGCATATCTTTTCCGATAATGGCCAAGATACCCAATAATGCACTAATATTGCACCAATATTGCACCAATATTGCTTGCTACATGGGTACTTTAATACCGGGCCGTTCCAATCTGTTTTGGGATCCTGGGTTAAAATTACATAGTGAAACTCCAAAAATCTAAATATCATCCATGCAATCAGATTGTAGTTATGACTGCATAAACTTTTATCTCTAAATTATTAGGGCTCGATTTTTAAGTCTAAATTATTAGGGCTCGGGAATAAATACTTTTAACGTTGGAGTTGGCCCTGCTTGCATATTGTTTTCTTTCATAATTATTTACAATAATGAAACAAAACAATACTAAATTGACTTTTAGTCGATTAGTACTAAATCGAATTTTAGTCGATTAGTAGGAAATCCATATTCGATTAAACTGATTATTCGGTTTTTCAAAGTTGACTAATTTGACCTTCAACTTGTCAACTCTAGTTAGTTAGTATAAAATAAAACACTTTTTACAAACTTAAAACATCTTAGTAAACTAAAACCATTAAAATGTTTATGTAATGTTCAAATCATTGAAACTAAAACCACAAAAAATAAAGTTTAATTGTAGTGGTACTTTACAAATAAACAGTTTTAAGATAAAAGTTCCCTTTGTTTTAAAACAATACAATTTTACCAATGTTTCATGTTCATTAAAAAATAAAAGCAAAATTAAAAGAGTCAAACAAGGAAAAAATGTAAATACATTCTCAATTCACCTGTTATTAATATACCTAAAAGGTTTTAGATCACAATATTTTTATAATAATTTAAAACGTTTTTTATTCTAGCATTTTTATTTTAGAGTTCCCTTAGTTATGGAGGACAATGTATATGAGTATCATATATATATGATTCGTACACAAAGCCATTCCACCAGTGATATTTTAAGTTCGAAGTATAATTTTCATTTCAGTTTCTATTAAGTTTTTGTCGCGTTGATTTAATTTCTAATTCTAATTTTACTCATAAAATAATTCCTATTTTAATTTTAAATTAGTTCTCTTAAAATTAATTTCAGTTCAGTTCTTATGATTTCAACAATTATACTTCTTATTTCAGTTCCTAATTCAGTTAATATTTCACTTCTATCAAGTTTTTTTGGAAATTTTGAACAGGATATTAAATTATTAAGTATCATTATCAAAGTTTCAAGACAACAATATTAAAGCAATTTTTTTATATAATATGATACAATATAAATAAGCAAACAATAATTGTAAAATAGTCATTTAATAATTCAGTTCAATTGAGATAATATTGTTTTTTAAATTGTAAGAAAATATATGCATGAATTTCAATAACATATTCTTGTTTAGTTTCATAAAAACTCTCATCTCTAATGATGTTTTCATTCGATTACGGCGCCCAACATTTAACATTCCACAAAATGAAAAAATTCGTTCCAAAAACGCCTGTGATGCTGGGGCGGACAATAAATCTTCAGCCAACATCGCAATCTTACTATACTTAATTAATTTTGTTTTGTTTCTAAAAGAGCAAGCCATTACCTGGCAGGGCGTCATTACACTTTATGTTTGCCAAATATCTTGACAATAGATTTGAAATGTGACATTGTCTCGGTTATTAATAATTCATTTATTTGAAAGGATTTTATTCAACAAGAATTTTAAGCGCTTCATGGCAGCAGATTCACATTCAGATCCATTTGACTCGGCAGCTGCTTGTAATTCTAGTTCATCTCCACAAACACTTGTTATATACATCTTTGCTGCATGAAGTAAGGTGCCCATTTCCGCCGTAGGAATAAAGACAGCAACGGTTTGATCTAACAAACATGCAGCAGATGTAAGTGGATTAAACATAGCCGAGTCAGGCTGCAGAATTGATTTTTAAACCTTCGACGTAAATCTCCAAGAAGATTCGCTGTCAAAGTCTTGTTCGTATGATGTTCTTGCAGATAGCATTCCAAGTTGAGTATAGATAGTAGAACGTGTGAAAATGATTGATCATCGGTTTGAAGTATATCCGTTTGTACTGCAAAGGGTTCTAAAAGTGAAGAAATATTTTAAAGCCAAACCCATTCACTTGTTTTGAATGTGTTAGTTCCTAAATTTAAGAAAATCATCTGAAATTAAAGTTTGCCAATATCAATTATAATAACTAATAATTGTCATTGTTTTTCCCATGTCCCTTTTCCCATGCTTTTGTAATATGATTTAAAAAACAGTATATAGCTTTTATAATACATCTTATCTTGTTTTTCAATGATAATGATTAAAGAACTTCACCCAATTTATTTCTATTTTGTTTTCTTAGTTTAAATAAGACAGTAACTTTGTGAATTTACAAAGCCCAAAAATAGTTTGTATGCACTAATAACATAAATAATAATATATACCTATTTCTGTTAGAACTTCATTCACCGGTGACTTTATTTTCAACAGTCGGTTGATCATCTGATATTTACTGTTCCATCTTGTGGTGCAGTCAGTGATTACAGATTTCCCACACTTGTTAATGAGTTTCTCAATTGTCACAATTGATTTTCTAATTTTTGATACAACTTGTCTTGTTTCTGAGTTGCACTATAATGTTCGTAAATTGGTTTTATAAGAAGTTGAAGTGTGTGAGTCATACTGCACTATAATGTTCGTAAATTGGTTTTATAAGAAGTTGAAATGTGTGAATTATACAGGGCATTCGACAATATGGAATGTATTCTGGCAGGAATAAATCAGTTTAGTCAAAATGAGAATGGGGTCTTCCTCATTTGTTTCATGTTCAGACTCGTCAGACTTTATGGCTGCGTGCTCTTCCTGTATTAGTCTGATGGCTTTAAACATATTAGACCCATTATCTGAAAAAATCAACATAACTTGATCTTTTCTAATACCCCAATATTCAAGACATTTTTTTAAACGTTCGAGTTTTATCAATGATGGTGTCATAGAAACACGCAGATATTTCAAGGAACGATGCTGTAAGACCCCTCTTCGTCCAACCATCAAGGCAAATTGTTGCTTTGAGTGCACAAATCAACAAGTCTTTCAGTCAAGTTTGTAGATGAAAACTTTCATTTATCCGCTTGTTCAGTGTGCAGGCCCTGCAATATAAAAATTAAAGTTAAAATTACAGCATTTAGTGTTATAATTACTATAAATATAGATAAATATATGAGTTAAAGTTAAAATATATATATAGTTTTGTTAAATTACTGTTAATGTAAATTTGCTGGAAATTACCATAACTTTACTTTAAATTTCGGTATTTTTCCATAAATTTCGGTAATTTTACGTAAATCATGGTTAACCTAAAATAATTTAAAATAACCGTGAAATAATAACTTTAAAGTTATTATTGGTTACTAAAATTGGTTATTGGGAATAATGGTTATATAATTTTGAATACTAGTATTGACGACAACTAACGGTAAGTTGTTTCGCATTATTTCTTTTATTTTGGGTTTGATGTATTTCGTCCATTTGACGCACTGATAGTACTATATTTATTTTAGGTAATCCATTGCACTATATAAAATTTAAACGTAAACTTATATATCACTGCATTCCACAAAAGCCAATATTTTATAAAAAGCAAAAATTTAATTTGTGTTTAAAAAAAGACAAAAAATTACTATTGTGGTCTTAACATAGTTGGCATGCGATGGTATTAAAAATACTGTAACTAATTCGTTTTGCAACAGCCAAATGAATCAAAAGAACGTAACTCTAGTATAAATAAGTAATATGTATAAAGCTAGCATAATATGTAATATGTTAGCTTTATACTGCATGTACACACATTTCTATTACAAAATGTTTGCATATGTATGACAAAATGATGCTCACAGAAATGCATGAAAACTCTTATACTTTACTGTTCCACATGATGAGAAAATGTTATAACACAATGGCGAGAAAATACTAAAGTGTTTTTTGAAGCAAGTGTAAAAAGTTGGTTTATAAAATAACTTGGGTAGATATCTCCTAGTAGTTTGATTGTCGCTTAAAACACAACATTTGGGTCCCCCCCCCCCTTTACCTCATTTTGTTTAGAGCAAAAATAACTTTGATCAACACACGATCATTTCCAAATACCTCTTAAAAAAACTTGCATAGTCATGAAGTTGTAAGTTATAAAAAACACGCAGTTGGTCATAGTTTTTTTAACAAATCCATATATCAAAAATTCTTTCCTTAAAACGTCATAACTTTTTATAGATAAAAACTTTCAAACTAAATACTAGTGTTAGTTATCTAAAGCACTACTACCATTTAAATATAGAAATACTATTTGAAATAATTTAAGTTACATACTTTTTCGTTTACTGAAAATGAAGTAGGGGCAACGGTAACAAGGGTAACGAGGGGCAAAATGAGACACTAATTTATCTAATATAGACCGCCTAAGAACTTTTGAAAAAAAAACTTGATATTTTTTAAAGCTTCTACCATCCTACTATAACATTACAAAATATGAGTTGCAAAATTGCAGTGGTTTGGTCAACAGAGATCATTTATTGACAACACCTATCCTGTCTCATTTTGCCCCGTTATGTGGGGCAAAATGAGACAGATTTTTTTAATAAGTAATTCAAATAATTAATGATAAACAAAACAGATTTTTAAGAGGTTTAGCAAGATAAATATTTTATAATATAATACAGCTAATAATAATACATAACATAAAAAAAAACACATATAATACATATTCAAACTGTCACTAGTTAATCATATAATCAAACACACTGTCACTAGTCACATAAATCACAACATGCTTCACCAGTATTAACAGAAATTAACATCAGTCTGAATTGAGCCCAAGTTGTAAATTTTAAACATTGACTCTGCTTCAATACTTTTGCAGCCATACTCCATAATCCATTACAAAAACATTCACAGTTTTCAACACTTAAACTTTTAACTCTTTCTTTACCCTTTCCTAATGCCCATTTATTTTCTATTTTTTGTTCTTATAGTTTTTTTTATTTTTCAGAGGATTCAAATAGTGATTTTCTATAATGTGATGTTGTTATTATCTGTGGTTCTTTTCCTTTTCTTGGTAATAAAGTGATCTTTGAAATAGGTAAAATATTAGAAAAGCAGGTATTCCTATATTAAAATCAATATTTTCTGAGCATCCTGACAACAAAGGTAATAAGGTGCTTGAATTAACTTGTAAATCAATTTTATCAGATTTATGTTGGCATTTGAGCTTTTGTCATTATTAAACTTAATGTCTGGAATTATATCCCAACACAAAAGATAAATTCCAGATGTACGAAAGCCAGAACAGGCAACTTCTACAGAGGCAGCTTTATGATATGCTTTAGAGAATATACCTCTAAGTTGATCATTTGTTATTTTCGTTCGGGATACTCATGTAACCATGATCCACATTATATATTATAAAAAGTTTTAAGCGGTTTAAAGCAACAGTTGTCCTTACATCTCGTTCACCATTAGCTACAGAAGAAACACAATGTTTTTCATTTATTGTTACAGCTTTAACAGATCTATGAACAGTTGTAATGCCTGATTCATCACAGTTAAAAAATTGATGAGGTTCAAACTTGTACTTTTTCATAACAACTTCTATATCATTGAAATAAATATTCACAGAACTGCTGTTTAAACCATAAACACAATTTAAAGACAACACTTAATGCTTTCTGATTAAAAGGTCTGAATGTTTCTTAAAAAACCCACTTACTATCTTTAAAAATCTCTTCGTGCAACACCATTATACTTAATAAATGGATGAACTATTTTGTACTTTTCAACATACTGGCAACTCGTTGAATGTCACTTATAGATAATCCATTTCTTTTATGTAGTTAACTTATTGACTTTCAGTATCATCTGGCAATACTTAAATTTTAGTATTATCTGGCAATAATTAAATGAACCAAGTGATTTTTTATGTTTAATAATAGTCTAAACTCTTTAATTTTCTTTAAAGCTGCAATTCTCAATGAGATTTCTTTTAATCTTAACATAACATGCTCTGCTTAGAAAAATTGCCTATTTAGTTTTTCTCATATAGTTTCTAACCATATTTAACTTTCTAAATAAACATGGTTAATATCGGCAAAACAAAAAAGCCAACATGTTGCCCGCAACATGATGGCATCGAAATTGTGTAATTTCCAGACAATTTTGTCATAGATATGAAATATAGATATATGGATAATGATGATAATAAACAAGGAAGTAGGAATAGGTCCGGCAAGCCCGGCTGAAACCCTATACAGGCTCATAATAGACAGAAATATGAGCAATCTGATTCGCTGATTTTGAAAAAGAGGCAAGTGCGTGTTAGGTGAAAAATATATTTAAATAATTATTGAAATAAATTTCATAGTAATGATTAACTAAGTTTATCAATACAAGTTTTGTATTAGGAAATTTATTTTATTTTAGTACTCTTCAGAGTATTTAAAAGGTATCAAAATCTAATTGTACAAGTGAATTTTCACTCGTAAAAATCTCAAAATTTCAATAAAGTTTACCTTGATGATGGAGGTTTTATCTGTTGTTAATTTAAAGAAATGGAAAAAAGATTTATGTGTTGAAGTAAATTCGAAAAGATTTATAAATGTATTTCTCGTAAATAATGTTCTTGGCCTTGAAGCATGCTCAAATACAAAGTTTATATACAGTTGTACGAGACTACTTGTGAAGTACTTTTGCCTATAAAGGTTATATGCAGTTTTACCAGACTACTGGTGAAGAACTTTATTTATAAATTGATTTATATGTTAATTATAAAGAGTTGAACATTAGAGTTTTTAAATAAAGAAAATTTTTACTGATTTCAAAACTAGCTTACATGTTCCATGTCAATATATGAGCTCTGAGGAGATTTTGTTTTCGTGTTTTGTTTCAACCATAGTTTTGAGGAGACAGATTTATTTTTTTATTACATAACTCTAATAAAACATCGTCTTAAACCATTTAACACTTTTTAAAAATTGAAATATTTAACTTGAATTTGCATTTGTGCAATTTTGCAAGATTTCTAAATGTGTTTCTTATCAAATGTAATGTCCATGTTCTATAAAACATAATCAATACAAAGTTTATATGCATATGCAGTCCAAACTACTGGTAAAGTACTTAAATTATGCAAAGTTTAAATTTTAAGCTGAGATGGAGGTTGTTCTAAGTTCTTTACTGCATCTTTATACTAACTTGTTAATTATAAATATTTAAACATTTAAATTTTTGGAAAAAGAAAATTTTTATAGATGTTTTATCAAACTAGCTTACATGTTCCATGTAAATCTATCAACTCTGGAGAAGTTACTGTTTAACCTAAATTTTGAAAAGGCTGATAAGGTGTATGTCAATATTTTTATTCACTTAACTTTAATAAAACATCATTCTTAAACCTTCAAACACTTTGTGAAAAATTAAAAAAAGTTTGGTCGCGTGTTTTAACTTATATAAAAGTAGGATAAAAATTGTATATTAATAATCTACTGGAAAATTTAACAAAAACAGTGATATTTATTTGTTTTTCTACTGAACAGTTCCTTTGTACAGTTACATATAAGCGTTGATATTACAAGCTAGCAAAAAGTATTGAAGTTAAAAAACTTAACCAAATGAAGGTGAGTTATGGCAATTATTGTAATGAAATAAACTTCATCAAAACAAGCTTTAACATTTAGAGAAGTAAGTTTTCAAAAAAAAATTAATTATATTACTTCAAGATAAAACATGACACGTCTCTATTTTTATATTATTATACAAGAGGTATTCACAGAAATTCAAAAAATGCACACTCAATTATATTGGTTATACCAAAGATTACATAATAAAACTGTTCATACAATTTGGAAATATGAAAGATAAATAATTTTTTACTTTCATTTTTTTTTCCCTCAGGAGTATATAGTGTTAAATAAATTGATAGCATAATAAATGTAAAATTTATCAAACTTTGTTGCTTTATTTGATATTATTTATCATCAGTTGCTATCAAAGGTAAACATTTTTTACCTATTATAGAATACAATAACCAATATATATATATATATATATATATATATATATATATATATATATATATATATATATATATATATATATATATATATATATTACACTTAGTTTTTCATAAAGGTGTGGTAAGTTAAGAGTTATTCCTTTTTGTAATCAGTTTACTATATCAAAACACACTTGTGGAAATCAGGTTATAAATTTTTTCTTATTGCTTATTATGCTACAATGCTTTGTAATCTTTTATTACTTTACATTACCAAAGACAATCTAAATCAGCTCTTGCTCACAATTGCTTTTATTTTGAGAGTGTTGTAAATTATCTGGGCTAGTTAAATAATCAATATTCTCAAACTTAAAATGTTTTAGTGATGTATACAATTTATATATGGGAATAATAAGGGTAAAAATCTGAAAAGAAATTAGATTCTTTTTAAAAATAGTTTTCTTGTTATATAATAGGGTTAATGGGAACTTAATTTGAAAAAGCTTATATCAAGTTAATAATATTCGATTGATATTACAAGGTAAATTATAAAACTATTTCATTCTAAGGAATCACAGCATAGTCAAGTTTTACCATCTGGTTTATAGTTTGTTACAATGGCTGTTATTTTTAAATCTTAATTTAAGAGTTATAAAAATAATTAGGAAAACAAACTAAATTTTTTAAACCTTTATTTTTACGAAAATATTATGAAAATCACGGATGTTTTGAGTTGTGAAGTTTTGTAAAAATATAAGTACTATATTGTACAAAATCGGATAAAAAAAACATACTTTTTTCTTATTATTATTTGGCAATTACTCAGTTTCACTTTCATTAATCAATACGTTTTTTGAATTTTGACATTTGTTTTGATTTACACTTACGCGCAAAAGCCTCTCTTTCAAAATCAGCGAATCAGATAGCGCATATCTTTGCCTATTCTGAGCCTGTATAGGGTTTCAAAATATGCAGCCCGGCTTTAGGCGGACCACTTTTGACCGGTGTCATGAAATAAATTAACCCCCATAATAAATTAACTCCCGTTGCGTAAAAAATTACCCGGGGGGTTAATCTATTTCGAAATAGATTAACTCCCCTTGAAATAAATTAACCCCTATCGGCGAAACAAATTAACCCTCCATAATATATTAACTCCCTTGGAACAACTTATACGAATTACAAAAAAAATTTTAACTTGATGTTTTCCAAATGTGTTGTTTTTAAATCTGTTAATTAGTTATTGATATGGATATAAATTATATTTCTACTAATATTATATCATATATTAATAGTGGCAATATATATATATTTATATATATATATTTATATATATATATATATATATATATATATATATATATATATATATATATATATATATATATATATATATATAGGGGAAGTGGGGGCATAACAGCCCCCGTAACGTTTAGATTAATGGAGTATGAAAATAAAAATGGCATGCGTTTTTTAACAGTGTATTTTGATAAACACATCATTAAGCTTTAAATTGCTGCAATTAAGAAAAAAATAAAACGGTTTTTGAAAATGTTATAACACAAAAATTAGACTTAGTGAAAAAAACGGTTGTGTCCCTATAGAGAGGCACAACCGCACCCTAAAATATATATATATATATATATATATATATATATAGATATATATATATATAGATAGATAGGGAAGTGGGGTCATAACAGCCCCCGTAAGGTTTAGATTAATGAAATATGAAAGTAAAAACGACCTGTGTTTTTTTATCAGTGTATTTCAACAACTAAAAACAACAACAAAAAGCTTTTAATTTTAACAATTTAGAAAAAAATGCAACAGTTTTTGAAAATGTTATTAAACAAAAATCACAAAAATCACTGGGGGTATACTTTTCGTGGTACAATTTCTGCAGGTGTATCATTTTTTGTTTCTACAGTCTTGTCAACTGTTTGAGCGTTTTTTCTTTTTATAGTTTTTATAACCATCTTTTTTGCCAGTTCTGCTTTATATAGTGAACTGGTGAGTATAGCTGTTTTGCTCTTTTGGCATGGTTTGCGAGTTTGCTGAGTTTTCTCATTTGAAATACTTACAATTTCTGCAGGTAAAGCAATTGTGAAAGAAGCCATAGATGTCGAAGACAAAGTTTCTGATTCAGAGCAAGATGTCAGGGATAATTCTTGCAGTGAAATAGTTTGTGTTTTAGACTTGGTAGTTAGATTTGGTATTGCTGAACCCATCTCAGGAAATGACCTATTGGTTGTTTCTAAAGGCTCAAACATCCAATCATCAAAAACTTCAGGATTAAGTGAACTTATTCTAGTCTTTCGGTCACAACTCTAGGATAATGTGTACACAGCCAAATACAAACTTTGTTTGAATAGTTGCTACTAAATGGTGCCATGAAGGAGACATCTAGTGGTTGCATATTAGGGTTGCCAGATGTCCCGATTTTACGAAGGAGAACTAAGTAAAAAAAATATTTTTACATATTTGGCGCAGAATTCTCCTTCGTAAAATCGGGACATCTGGCAACCCTACTGCATATGGTGTGAACAATGTGGTGGAAAGCAAATAACAATAACACAATTTTTACATGCTTTCATTATGAACTCCATATTTTTTGTATGTGTTGCATGACCATCTAATAATAGCAGTACAGGTCTTTTTTTGGATGGCATTACAAAGGACAGAAAATGGTCAAACTACTTCAAAAATATATCTGTTGGCATCCAACCACTAGGGTGATATGATGCAATAGTACCCGGAGGAGCTTTTTCGATAATATTAACATTTTTGAGAGCTCTAACACGGAGGAAAATAATCAAGGGGGGCACGTATATACCAGAGGCACATTTTGATTTTTATGATTTTCCCTAGTTCAACTGATGTTAGAGTTCCAACTTGTTTTTAACCCCTCTTAGCAATTACTTTTGACACTTTTTTCGGTATTGAAGAAATTCCTGTCTCGTTAACATTATATATATTATTTGGAGTAAAGTTATTTTCATCTATGCTTTTAGTCAATAGTTCAAAAATTTTATTCACATTAGGTTGGTTAAATCCCATTGCTCTAGCTCCAGAAGTTCCCTCTGGCATACACAAAGAAATAACAGGGTTGCGTTTTAAAAATCTTTCTGCCCACTGGTAGCCTGCCATTCCTGTTTTTTTGTAAAAGCTATGTGGCATCTTGTTCTTTTCAGCTAGCTGAAATGCCAATTCTCTCAAATCTTTCATTGTAACTGGAAACAAGCAACTTTCTAGAAAAATTAGGTGTTTAGCTAACTCTTACTTTTGTTCAAGGTTAAAAACTGATTTAAAATTCCCAAGTTTTTTTACTGAGCAACTACTTAGTTCTAAACACCCTTGCTGAAGTCTTTTTATTCTGTCTCTCAGTGTCGTTGTTGGGATACAAAACATTAACAATGCCTTCTTACACCCCATTTCCTTCTTCATTACTGATTCAATAGCTGCTTTCATTGAATTTTCTTCCCAGGATTGTCGATTAGTTAGACGTTTGTATTTTCTAACCATATTAGGTAACTGTATGCACAAAATAATAATTTTTTCTCTATCAAAGAAAAAATATAATAACAATATCTAAATATACAATATGCATCTATATATCTATATCTATCTATCTATCTATATATATATATATATATATATATATATATATATATATATATATATATATATATATATATATATATAAATTATGTTAGTGTATTCTACAAAGAATGCTCAATATTCTAAAAAAACAGAGCAATAATAAATTAGCAAAAACACTTATATAGTTTTTGATTACTTCAACACTGTGTTTCTCCATCAGTAGGTTCATCAGGAAGAATGTCAAAACATAAAAAAATGTTCAAATTATAGAAAAATTATTTCACAGGAAGTTGGGAATTGTTATAATTAATTATGTAATAACTGCAGTATTTTGCAACCAGGAAGTTGCATCAACTACATTAAATAATTAAAAAATCATGAAAAGAATTATTATGAATTAGGATAAATTTGGACTGGTCATTTGTTTTTATAATTTTTTTAGACATTCTTTCTGATGAACCTACTGATGGCGAAACAGAGTGTTGAAGTAATCAAAAATTAGATAAGTGTTTTTACTAATTTATATATATATATATATATATATATATATATATATATATATATATATATATATATACTTACATATATACTTATATATATATATATATATAATAGAGTTTATATAGCTAACTAGTATATATTAATACACACACACATACACACACACACACACACAGATATATATATATATATATATATATATATATATATATATATATATATATATATATATATATATATATATATATATATATATAGAGAGAGAGAGAGAGAGAGAGAGAGAGAGAGAGAGAGAGAGAGAGAGAGAGAGTATAGTATAGATATATAAACTCTATAACCTTAGACATTATTATTAGCAAAAGAGAATAGTTTTGAAGTATTAGTATCAAAACAATAGTTATAGTATTGCACGAACTTCTACTAATACTATTATTCTACTAATACTATTGTTTTGATCTCCTTTTTAATTGCAGATAAACTTTCAATTGCAGATAAACTTTCTAAAGAAATCCTTTCTAAAGAAATCCTTTCTAAAGAAATCCTTTCTAAAGAAATCCTTTCTAAAGAAATCCTTTCTAAAGAAATCCTTTCTAAAGAAATCCTTTCTAAAGAAATCCTTTCTAAAGAAATCCTTTCTAAAGAAATCCTTTCTAAAGAAATCCTTTCTAAAGAAATCCTTTCTAAAGAAATCCTTTCTAAAGAAATCCTTTCTAAAGAAATCCTTTCTAAAGAAATCCTTTCTAAAGAAATCCTTTCTAAAGAAATCCTTTCTAAAGAAATCCTTTCTAAAGAAATCCTTTCTAAAGAAATCCTTTCTAAAGAAATCCTTTCTAAAGAAATCCTTTCTAAAGAAATCCTTTCTAAAGAAATCCTTTCTAAAGTAATCCTTTCTAAAGAAAAAACTTTCTAAACAAATCCTTTCAATTGCAGATAAACTTTCTAAAGAAGTTATACCTCCAAGATTTCACTTCAGCCACTATTTGAAAAATCAAAATCCTGATACTTTTTTTATATCTCCAGTTACTCCTCAAGAAGTAAATGACTATATTTCCCTCTTGAATCCAAAAAAAAGCACCGGTCCCAATAGCATTCCTTCAAAATTAATGACCTTAGCATCTCAAGAATTGAGCTTCCCCTTGAGTATTATAATAAATTAATCTTTTCAAGCAGGGATATTCCCTGACTTATTTAAAGTTGCAGAAGTTGTTCCAATTTTTAAAAGCGGCTGTAAACAAGATCCATGTAACTATCGGCCTGTATCCTTACTCTCAAATATAGGTAAACTAATTGAAAAATTTATGTATAACAGGCTGCTCAGTTTTTTAAATCTATCAGATAGCTTATACAGTCTGCAATTTGGATTCCGAAAGAAACACTCTACTAACCAAGCACTCATAGATATAACTGAAACCATACGTGAGGCTTTGGATCAAAAGCAATTTGCTGGTGGAGTATTTGTTGACCTGCAAAAAGCTTTTGATACTGTCAACCATGAAATTTTATTATCAAAACTGTATCATTATGGTGTAAGGGGAATTGCACTGAACTGGTTTAAGTCATATCTAAACCATCGTCCACAAAGTGTTGCTATTGGTAATATCTCATCCACTACTAAGTTTACATCTATAGGTGTTCCTCAGGGTTCAACTCTGGGTCCGCTTCTTTTCTTTATCTACATAAATGATTTAAACACTTGTATTAAATACTCAAAGGTGTATCATTTTGCTGATGACACTAACCTTCTGATTGTAGATAAGTTTTTAAAAAAGCTAAATAAGTACCTAAATTATGACCTGGCATCACTGGTTCAATGGCTGCAATCAAACAAAATATCTTTGAATGTCAAAAAAACTGAATTAGTTCTTTTTAAACCTCAAGGCAAAAAAATTTCCAAAAAACTTAATTTTAGAATTAGTGGTCAAAAACTAAATATTGTAGATAACATAAAATATCTGGGCATATTATTAGATGAAAATCTTTTGTTCATTCAACAAATTAAGCCCATATCAAACAAATCAAGTCAAGCAAATGAAATGCTTACCAAAATAAGGCATTTTGTGAATTATGAAACCCTTGTGAATATTTGGCATGCTATTTTTAACTCCCACCTACGCTATGGTTGTCAGATATGGGGGCAAAGTCCATCCATTTATAAAAAAAACCTTACAAATCTCCAGAATAAATCTTTAAGAATAATTCACTTTCAACCTAACAGTTTTTGTTCTGACATACTGTATAATCTTTCTAAAATTTTAAAGCTTGACGAACTTATCTACTTATCAAACTGTGTTCTTGTATGGGACATTGTCCACCATAATACGCCTAGCTGCTTCACTAGCTATTTTAAATTCACAAATGATGTTCATAGTTATAAACTTAGGTCTGTATCTTATTGTAGTCTTTCTATGCCTTTAAAACAAACACACAAGTATGGCATAAAGTCAATCAAGTATCAATCAATTCTATGTTGGAGCTCTCTTCCTGTTGAAACTAAAAAAATATTCTCCAAAATATCAAATAGAAATGCCTTTATAACCCATGTAAAAAAATTTACCTTCAGTAAAAATTATCAATGAACTATCAGTTATGCAATCACCCCCTAGTTATTCTCTATAACTAAATTTTTAATATAATAAAAGTAACATAGAAATAAATAAAAATAACTCATAAATAAAAATAAAAATAAGAATAAAAATATAAAACCAAAAATAGAAATAAAAATATAAAACCCATAAAATAGAAATAAAAATATAAAACTCATAAAATAAAAATAAAATAGAAATAAAAACATAAAACCATAAATAAAACATAAAAATATATAAATGTTCATTTAGTCACAATCAAGTACCCTCATTTTCATCATCCTGTAAAGTTATATGGCTCTAAAATTTGGGGCACTACTAAACCATATAACATGTAATAAATAAACAATAAACTATTTTCTATGCAATCGTCCCGCTTAATTCTCTATAACAATTTTTTTTTTTTTTTTTTTCTTTTTCTTTAATTCATATTCAATTTTTCTATGCTTGAAAAATGCTGGATCACAACAAAACTCCTATGACTTCTACTTCTTTGACTCTTCTTCCTTTCTTTCCTTCTTTTTACTGTTATATTTTTTGTTATTGATATTGTTATGATTTTATATTTTTTATTTTTTTTTATTTTTTTTGCATTATCCTTATGATAATCACTATAATATATATAGATAAATATATAGTAAAATATATACCTATATATAGTAAAATATATAGATAGTACTTATTATATTACTGTATTTAATATTATTATTACTATTATTATTACTATTTATTTTTATTTATTTTTTATTACTTATTATTATTATCATTATTATTATGCTATATTTATACCATCATAGGTCTTTACGCGTCATCAGTTTATAACTGTTTGTAAATGTTCCGCACGATTGTATATATACAGTTATTATTAAAGTGAAAATATATTGATTTGATTTGATTCGATTTGATTTGATTTTATATATAATATAAAGGCTTGTCAAAAATAAACAGTTATAAAGTAATTTTATTCAACGCTCACTAAATATTTATATATTATATATTTTAATATATATAATACTAAATATATTTTAAAAAAATTTTAAATAGAATACTTACACAATTTTGTAGATATAATTATAAGTTAAATTATTTAAAACGCGTATTATAGGGGGTTAATTTATTTCAGTTGGGGTTAGAAATACTTAAACCCCCAGTTAATCCATTTCGCTATATTTTAAAATAATTTAACTTCCGGGGTTAATTTATTTCGAAATAGATTAACCGGGGAGTTAAAATGTTTTAACCGGGAGTTAACTTTTTGGAGAGTTAATCCATTTCGCGTCACCGGCTCATATTTTTATTTATTTATTTAAATCTGCGTCTATTTATTCTGCTATATACAGGCATACATTATTACGGTCGCGAATTGATCAATTTACGTAGTTGTATAAATGAATTATAAAAAAAAGCGTGGTTATTACTAGATCGTAACTATTATTTTGTGAGTGTCCGTGACGTCATTTAGAAAGCTGTCCGTTTGCAACGATTGAACCAGATCCTGATTCCAGTCATCTCCGATTGGTATTTGCTTCGATCAGTAGGTTTCAAGCTCCCTAAGCGTTCTCATGGAGTCAAAAAGGTAAAATAGAGAAGTTTCAAGCCACAATGGTTTGCTAAATGGCCTTTTTTGCATTATGATGAGGCAAAGGACGCAGTACTCTGCCATACATGTATTGAAGCCTGCAATCTTAAACGAATTACTGCTAAGAAACCCGTGGCAGTATTTGTAAGTATTTTTGTATACTGTTTGTATATAACATTGCAGTTATCCTTTTTTACATACCTTGTAAAAAACTATTTCATTGTTAAAAATATCTTTGAATTCCTAAACCGTCCATGGATTTCATCGTTGTGGCAGGTGGTGGTTGGCTCTAATTGGAAAGATGCTACAGTATTGTTCAGGAGCCATGAATTGAGTTCTTTCCACAAAGAAGCAGCCATGGTGATGGTAACTATTCCTTCTACAACACCAGATATTGGGAGCTTCTGTCAAAGCAACATGCTGCTAATGAATAATCGGCACTGTTTGTTTGAAATCATTCAATGTATTCAGTTTCTGTGTAGACAAGGATTGGCTCTCAGAGGTGATGATGATGATCAAGATAGAAATCTTAAACAAATTGTGTATATAAAGGCTTACAATGATACTCTGCTTAAAGACTGGCCTGTTAAAAAGGACAGTGTGTACACCAGTGCAGAAATACAAAATGAAATTATCCAAACAATGAGTCCCCAATTGCTGAGAGAAATAATGACTGAGCTCCAGCCTTCTCCTTTTCTGACCATTATGATAGACGAAACTTCTGATTCATCCAACATCGATCAAGTTATATGTGTCGTAAGACACATCACTGAAGAACTGGAAGTGCATGAAGAGTTTTTAGGTGTATATGCTGTGGATTCCACTGATGCAACAACTTTGGTGTCTCTTATTAAGGATGTGATGATACGAATGAACCTTCCTATGGCAAAACTACGAGGACAATGCAATGATGTGGCAAGTGTGATGAGTAGGATAAGGAGTGGTGTTGCCAAACAAATCGCAGATATTGAACCAAGAGCAATATACACTCATTGCTACGGTCATGCTTTAAATCTTGCTGTTGGTGACACTGTAAAACAATCCCAGATTATGAGAAATGCATTAGAAACCACATATGAAATCATAAAACTTATAAAGTATTCCCCAATGAGAGAGGCAATGTTTAAAAACCTTAAAGCAAACTTGTTTGATGCTCTAACTGTTGGAATCAGAACACTATGTCCTACCAGATTGACAGTAAGAGCAGATTCACTTGCTAATATAATTAGCAACTATGACATTTTACAGATGACATATAATCTTAGTTGCACTTTGCAAAACAAGTCCATGTCTGCTATGGAAGGACATCAAATTGCTCTTATAACTATTGCTAAATTAAAATCTCTTCAAAATGATACATCTTTTGATCTTCTGTGGGATAAGGTAAATCTTATGACATCCAAATTAAATGTTGATGAAGCTCAGGTTCCTAGAATCAGGCAAATATCTAAGAGGTTTGATATTGGTAACTCTGATGGCGACTATCATGCAGACCCTAACTCCTTATACAGGCAAAGGTATTATGAAATAGCAGATGTTGTCATTGCTGCTATTTAAGAACGCTTTGATCAACCAGAATATAAAAAATATCAGCAATTGGAAGCTCTCTTGATAAAAGCAATTAAGCAAGAGAGGTTGGGAGATGATGCAAATTGTGTTTGCTTCTTATATGGTGATGATTTAAACAAAGGTCTACTTGAAGCACAACTTGTCATGTTTGGACTACATTTTCAGCAGGTCCTTAAGGAGAAAAATGAGTCATTGAAAAATGATATAAATATCTTTAATGTCAAGGGTTACTTCACCTCTCTCTCTCTCAATAAAGTTTATGTCTGAAGTGAAAAAAGTACTTGAACTTGTTTTAGTAATGCCAGCAACAAATGCGACATCAGAAAGATCATTCAGTGCTTTTAGGAGGGTTAAAACATATAAGGGTTTTTAGGAGGGTTAAAACAAGGACAAAAATGTCTCAGAAATGGCTAAATCGTTTATTAATACTTAATGTTCACAAAGAAAGGACAGATACAAATGACCTGAAGGAAACACTTAATGACTTTGTAAAGGATTCACAACATCAGTCAACGTTGTTTTCTCTGTTTTCATTTGTGCGTTTGCTTTTATAGTTCATTGTTGTAAACAGTTTTTTTAATGTGTTATAAATATAATTAAATTCGCCGGACCACTCCTATAATGAGTGCTACGTCCCTGATAAAACACTAACTTTGAAAATAAAATTTTTTCCACTCCGTAAAATAAAAAAACACAGAGAAAAATTAAAACAAGTACGCATCGAAATTCGTAATTGTCATTTAGATAGGAGATGAAATGATTGTCGTTCTCTTCATCTTCTTCATTTCAAAGTGACTTAAGATGTTTTTTGTAACGATAAATAATTTAAGAACACAACTAAACATTTAAAAACCATTAAAACAATAAATTGCGAGGTTAGGATCATTAAAAAGCGATCTGTCTTATTTTGGCCCGTCTTATCCTAAAAGAAAAATGAATCTTCCAAATATCAAAATTTTCTTGTGTTATCAAAATAATCTCAGATATGCGCAATTATTTATATTATGCATACATATGCGTTAATCTATGCTTTTCTATCATCTCAATAAAGGAATCTTTATCTAAAGTTAAATAACAACTTTTAAAAATGCAATCGCATATTTACTGCTATTTTCTTATTGTGACATATTATAAACAATGCAGTGTATTAAATATTCTTTACATTTTAATTTTTTCATGTAAAATATGTTCATTCGCGTTACTTTTTACTTTCAGTTTTTCAAAACATTTTTTTTAACGGTGAGGTTCTTTTAATTGTAGTTTTTTTTTTCAGAAACAAATTCAATGCGTCAAGTGTCAAGATGTTAAAAGAAATTCTGGGAAGCTCTTTGCAGACGTCATATCCGACCTGCATTAGAAATTTAGTATAAGTGGGAAAGTGTATAGAAGCAATTTTATTCAATAACTGATAATTGTTACAGAAAAGAGAGGACTGTGATAGCAAATGACATCAAGGTAGGCCTGAAGTTGGCCTCACCAAAGACCACCAGTTTGAACTCCGTCAATGATGCATAAATTAAATAAATCAAAGAACATAATATGTTAACATAACATATAATTGTATGTTTTGTTTTATATGAATATAACAATCTAAATTTTCTAAATAGTTTACATTTGAATGGTGTTTCCATTCTTTTGCACACCACTACTACTTGCTGTCAGTTGTCAGTTACATCTGCCATAAATATATCACAGTGGAATATACAACAGATAGAGTGAAAAGATACATGATTAAGGACTTTTTGCGCGTAATCATCACCAAGATTTTAGATTTTACGCAAAAATCCAACGAGTTTAATGAGTAAATTGTAACTAACATCGATTTCACCAGCATTCGCCTGGTGAAATGATGTAAGTTACTATTTACTCATTAAAAAATTAGCAACAATAAGTAAATTTAAATCTTATGTAAAACACTAAAAAAAGTGTAAAATAAATTTAAAAAAGCGTCACTTTATATCATCCCATATGGATATCTGAAACTCAACGAAGCAATAATACTTTGACAGTGCTGGGGTGGATCTAGAAATTTTTGTTGTTTGAGATTGATAAAAGTTGATAAAATATTTTTTTTTACTAATTTTAAACAAATTTACAAATTTCTAAATTTTATGCAATAATCTCTAAGCGTTTAAAAGTTATGACTATATCAAGTTTGGACCCTCCCTCCCCCCCCCCCTAAATTTAAGGGGGTTGCAAATTTTATAAGGGCTTAATTTTGAACGCGAAAAGATTATTGAATAATAATTTATCGATGAATATAAATTTAATTGAGAATAGTTTCAAAAATATTTTATAATCATGTTGCTCTCACGTTTAAGACAGCTTTGTTTGTTCCCAGATCCAATCATCGGGATTTTTTGTAAACCATTTTTATTTAACATAAATATAAACATATAAATGTTTGGAGTTTGTTCCATGTCTGAAAGTCAGCAAACATCAAAAAATGTTGGATTCGCCCTTGTTTGTTTTAACATAACGGTTAATTGCCGGCTTGAATTTTCAGTTTGCAAGTAGAAAAATTTGTAATAAAAATTAAAGTAAAAATATTTAAAAATTACCAATTAAAATCACGTCAGTTAATATATAATTTTCTGTTGTTGTTGTTTGTTTTTTTCGATTAAAAAAAAGTTTGCGAAGTTATTATAATTTTATGAACATCCGTCACTCTAGTGTACTGTCACACTAGTTTTGATTCATCAATTACATTTTCATTCATCAACTACATAGTGATTATATGGACTTTATTCTTAAACAAAACGTCTCCATTTTGTTTTATGTCATAAATACAGGCAAGTTCGTGAAACTGGTATGTAAATGACGGTTTGTTGTTGCATAGTTTTTTATTTACGTTTAAAATAAACTTAGGATTTTGTAATGAGAAACTTATGTAAAAATCAAAACTAAATGTTTTAAAGGGCGCCAGTTGACCATCCTAGAGGACATGGAAGGGGTGCTTGCCTCTATCCCCCCTCCCTATGCTGAACCCGCGATTTCCTATAGAAAAAGGAAGGTGATTGATATCAACTGCAGAAAACAGCTTGACTAAGCTAGATTTAGGCTAAAATCTTATCACTCTAGTTTTTAAATTTTCGTCGATGTTTTCATCTGACAATATTTATTTATAAATTTTTTTAATTTTAATAGTAAAATCAAAGTTGTATGTACCGTGTGTATGTACCGTTTAACTGTCTAAATAAGAAAAGCTAATGAAGCTCAACCTTATCTGCCAGAGGCTTATTTTTATTACTAATTAAAACTAATGGTATTATTAATTTCTAATACAATTAGAAACAAAAACGTAAAAAAAAAAAATTATATTAATAAAAAAAACGCATCGCAAATGTTTTTTACTTCATTGAAGCTAAACAAAAAACCACAACAAAAATCACCGACTAAATAAAATAAAAATAAATTATAAATTATAACATAAATAAAAGTTTTTGCAGCATAGATAATTTAAAAGGTAAATAATGTAAAAATATTTTAAATAATTTTAAAAAGTAATCGAAGCCCACGGAGAGAGTTGAACTCTCGACCCCTAGTTTACAAGACTAGTGCTCTAACCACTGAGCTACGCGGGCCCTTGAGCGTAATCGAAAATATTAAAACTTTACTCTACAATTTGTTCAGGTTTCGAATAAATTTATTACCTAATTTAAAATTCCATAAACCATAGGGTCATACGGTCAAATTAAATGATATTTTTATGATAAAACTCTTGATCTATTATATTAATTTCATACTAGTTTAAAATTGTGCATTTTTTTATTTTAAAAATTATATGCCCTGACATTTTAAGTGGACATCAGTTTTAAAGATTTTTATGGGTTCCTGTTACAACCATCATTATTTTATATTAGAAAGCTTCATTTGACACAAGTGCGATCATAGTAAAGTTTAAGGTTTACGCTACATCTAAAGGTTATACAATTTAAACAAAAAGTTTACCTAAGTTTACAAATAACGTAAAAGTAAAAAGAGCATCCGTTTTACTTATTGTTATATTGCAAATCTTTTAATAAATAATTTCTATAAAAATTAATAATAATTACTTCAGTAATTATTTACTAGAAAGCAGTCAGTACTTTTTAACGCTTTCGTCCCCCCCCCCTCCTTGTTTTACTCCAAGAATCGGCACTAACTTGGGGAGACCGGGGCTAGTTGGCTCGGTTTTTACTCCATGAGCTCTGTAGCCTTTTTCAAAAAAAATGTGCTCTGTAGCCATTTTCAAAAAAATGTCCCTAACAGGACATTTTTTTTTCATGCGACCATTATTTTCTTTGTAAAGTAAAAAGGAAGCGATGTTCCAAAAGTTAAGTTTTTGTCCAAAAAACAAATAAATTTTATAATCTCCCATGTGCATGCGCGAATCCTGACAATACTATAGTTAATAATGAAATGATCTATTAATAAGGTTCTGTGTAATTTTTGTCAATTTCTGATGAAAGGCTCTGAAGATAAACGCAGTTCGTCAACTTACCCCTGCGGCCAACTAGCCCCGGTCTCCCCTATAGTAGTTATTAGTAGTAGTTATTTATTAGTAGATTTGCAATATAAAAACTAGTGTCTTTACTCTAGTTTTTATATTAAAAGATAAGTTAAACATCCTTTGATGTTTTTTTTCATCTTTATTTATTTGTGAAATCTCTAAAACCGAATCTCTATTCAAATAACATTTAAAAAGGACGTTATTTTTGTTTATTATATATTTTAAACTTAAAATTAAAATTTAAATTTATAAGTATAATAAGGAAACAGAGCGAAAATATAAAGGTCTAGAACCTAGGTTTAGGTACGTGCGTATCTGCGATTTACGACACCGATTTTAAATATAAAATCTGTGACCATTTTTTCACCGCGTGCTCGAAGTAGGTGTCATAAGGATGGATTTTTCTCGTCTTTTTTTTAGAATTAAATATTGACTTTGATAATATTTTAAAAGTAGAGTGTTGTAAGTTTATTGCAACTTGTTTTTTTTTGCAGTTACTAACATTTTTAGTGATTTCATTGCTACTGAAAACTTCGTTCTTGTTCTAGAAGTGAATTGACATTAAAGGCATGATGGGTTTTTTTTCTAACTTTTCGGTCAATTTTATATATCTATTTTCTATGTACCTGCCAAATTTCATTTAAAAATAATGACACACTCATACTCTTTTTTTGCACGCAGGAAAGGTACCAAATATTCTACTTTTGTAGAGGTTGTGGGGGAGGGGGGGGATTCACGATTATGAGCATTTTGTATATTTGAATTTTTTTATTCATTAAAAAGTTGTTTTTTCACAAGAATGAAACTTTATTAAAAATATTGGTGATTTTTTTAAAGTATTTAAAACATGGTTTACACACACACAAAAAAAAACTATGCTATATATTTATTCTATATATTTATAGACGGGTTGGAATTGCTTTGAGTTTGTCCGTTGAAGTACGCATGCGCAAATTCTTGGCAGTCAAAACAAATCGTTGTGTGTTAATTTTTTGCTGGACTTCGTATAAAACTTCTGAAGATGTGGTCTAAATCTTAGTATTTTACCATGTTAAACAGTAGTGATTTTTTTTCCCAGCAAAACATAATCAATAAGAAATTAAACAAATTTACGGAAGGCTATTGAATGTATTTGGTGTAAGCATAAATCTATTAGGAATAAAAGGGTAGTTTTCAAACCTTGTTATATAACTATAACATCTAATTATAAGACACGAGTATATCAGAACTTGCGGAAATTAATGTTATTGCTGCATAAAGATAAATTGTATTTTAGTCCGAGCAACTTAAAATAAAAAATGAATGAAGGCAATTAAATAAGATTTTGATTAAACAAAGTCAATAATTATTTGTTAACAACAGGTTTGTGTATTTTCTATCTTTAGTACACTTTTACTGGTCAAATCAAGAATTGCAACAACACAAAATCTGACATAGACCCAAAAAAAAAAAAAAAGAAACTTTCAAAAATATTTAAAAATAAATCAAGATTAGCACACAAAAAAACACATCATCTCTAATTGTAGACACAATCAATATAAAAAAACATTACTTTGATTTTGTTTACATTATTTTGACAAGGAAATATTTTACAAAACTTTTTTTATGAGAACTAGTATAAAATATCACAAGTAACTTTAACTCATATAACAAAATATCCTTAAACCAAGCCTTTAAGGTTTTTCAAAAAAAAAGTTTTAAAATAAAAAACAAAATTTAATGAAAAAAAAAAGAAAATACTTGAAGCTTTATAAAAGAATTAATAAATGAATGTCTAAATATTTAAAAAAATCATTTCAAAGGCAAAATAAATGCCAAATCTTGTTTTTAACAATATGTGGCTTTGAAAATAAACGTTTTTTATAAGCCGAAATACATTGCAAAATAATCGTGTAGACAGAAGAACCCTATTAAGCACAATTTTATTTCAAGCAACTGTTGCATATCCAGGAACCAAATGGAGTTCGTATAATTTTCACACAAGAATAATGAAACCACTCAACTTTACAACCTGGTTTATCACATGCTATCATTGGTTCAAAACAGGGTCTTTTACAAATACAGTAATACTTTTGTTTATTGTCTAAACATACATCATTTTTGCATGTAACAACTTCAGGAGGTAAACACAATGAATAATTTCCAGAGCAAAAGCATCATTTCATCAATAAACTTTAAGTCTCTTGTAACTCGAACTAATAAATAATGATTTAAAGCCCAAACAAAAAAATCAAAATATTCTTTATTTAGAACATATAGTTATTGCACTTGTGCATAATATTTATGATTTTTCTTCATGTTTTCAAATAAATCAATAGGGAAATTTTTATCTGTTTCCCAGTTCACTAAACCATTTCGATAATTGAATGGACATTTTATTTCTCGCAAACCGACACTATGGCAAGAATAGTTTACTATAGAGTCAGGTGAAGCTCCTAAGTATGGTTTATTGTATAAAATGTGAAGGCCTGAAGTTGTTAATTGGAAGTTTTTGTGTTTTCCTTTCGTAATGGTTTCATAGTGTTACATTCCATTTCTTTGCCATAAGTTAAGGAAGGTGTGTTATGTGCTTTCGTATAACACAAGCAATGACTTACTTGCGTTGTTATATTTGAAATGCATAATTTTATAAAAATTAGAGGCTGTAACTCTCCCTGCTCTGTACTGGATAAACTATGCAGTTGAGAAATTTCAGATAAAAAATCAAATGAACTTGAGGTGTAAGTTGATTTGTCTTTTTTGTATTTTCAAAAACATCTCTCTATTAAAGCAGATTCATCTAACTTAATTGCTTCATTATCAAACAGACTTGTGAAAGGTTCTGGACATAGATTTTCTTCTGTCTCATCAGATATCAATGTACCGTCAGTATTTTTCTAAGACGTTTACGTAATTAAAATACGCTGCTTTAAGCATAACCTTTTGTAGTTCTAGAACTTTATCTAGACCGAAGCTTTTTATAGATTCTTCTGCATTGATGTAATAATTTTTTACAGTACTTTTAGCTGATCTTATTTCACATGGTAAATCATTAAATTTTGGTCTATTAAAGGATATATTTTGCAATGAATATGCTTCAGCCTTTCTCTTTACTTGGTTCCATTGACACAGTTTACTAGTAACAGCAGTCTTATTGGCTTCAGTTCGAACGTTTATCGATTGGATACTGGTCCGGTAACGTTTCCTTGTTTGCTAATGTTAATTTCTTCTTGTAATCTAATTGATCACTATTGTTTAACATGTTAAAATGCAAAGATTTTGATCACATCTTCGGAAGTTTCATACGAAGTCCAGTAAAAAATTTGTTTTGACTGCCAAGAATTTGCGCATGCGTACATCAACGGCAAACTCAAAACAATTCCAACCGGTCTATAGATGCTTTTAACTACTTTAAGCTGCAAGGGTTTATTGTTAGATACAAAAATATATCTAAAGTTAATAACGCTTTAGAAAACAACACCAACCTTAATCATAATTTTATTTAAATAAACTTAATTTCGTAGATTATTTTATGCTTATTAATGTTGTATTCTATTTTTTTAAATAATTTGTATTGCCATTTAAATAAAGTAAACAAAATATTAACAAATACAACACATTTAAACTAATTTTATTTTGCTTTGGTAACTTGTCAAACTGTTTTAAGATTTTAAACTTGTTTATTTTTTAATATAACACCACAATCAAAAATGACCGTAAAAAAGTGCGTCGTTTTAATAAATCCAAATTGTATACTTACCTGACTGGAAAGTTAAGTCGGATCATGAAGCGGCTTCTTTCAGAGTGAGGCTTATTCATTGCACTTCGACTAGGCTGACCTCTGCGATTATCGCTAACGTCGATAACTCGACAGTATAATTTCTGGTAGCGGAAGCCTGCGTTCGCGCTCGCTTCCATTATACTTCAATGAAACCATCTAGATGTGAGTCTGAGCGCTATAACCACGTTCAATCTTTAGCTTTTTAGGTTTCATTTAAAGACGTATTCACAGAGCAGCGCGGAATAAGATTTAACGGCTGCAAACCGGAATAGCATTTAAAATTTCCTTTCGGGTTTTTTTTAAATTGACTTTTTAATTGTTGGTTTTCCATAGAGGTTGATGATCAACCTCTATGGATAATCAACAATCCGAAGAGTTATTACTCTTATTAGTATTCTTATTCGAGAAAATGGTGAAAGCTTCAACAGGTGAATCGATCGAACAAGTTGAAATGAACTATAGTAGCGATGAACCTTCGGATGATGAATGTGTAAATGAACAAAATAAAAAACAACCAAGAAACTATGCCGAAGCAGCAAAAACAGAAACGAAAAAACGAAACCTACCAAAAACGCAAATCTGCAAAAATAAAGAGCATTTTACCCTAAACGATTTCTTGAAAGCAATACTAGTAGTAATTTATTTAAATAAGTCCTCTTATAAAATCACAAATAATTAAAAAACAAACAAAACCAACAAATTATGCAAAAATTTATGGTTTGTGAAATATAAACTTTAAGTAAAAAAAAAAGCAATTGTATTTCATTGCAAGTAAGTTGATATCAAATTTGAGAAAAAGGGAAAAAAGATTGCTTTAAAGGGAAAAAAGATTGCTTTAAAATTTAATTAAAGTTTACGTCTATGACAAATAGTATCTAAAAAGCCAATATTTGTAGCTGCTAAAGCACGAATTAATTAATAAAAGTGCAGCTCATCTTCAGTAAAAGATGTACTGTTTGCAGCTGTAGAAAAAAAATACTTGTCAATTCTATTCTTAAATGCGTTAACTGACGGAACCTTTTTGCATGCTGACGGCAAATCAGCATGACAAAAAGGTTCATTTTTTAACAAATCATTGACAATACGATTTGTTAAAAAAAAATTTTAACAAATCATTGACAATACAATTTGTTAAAAATTTTTTTTAACAAATCATTGACAATACGATTTGTTAAAAATTTTTTTTAACAAATCATTGACAATACGATTTGTTAAAAAAATTGTGACGAGCATTATTATATGTAAATTCACCCATTAGGACGTTGGAAGATGATCTGCAAATTGGTGGATTATGCCAATTGATACTCTCAAAACCGTTTTCTAGCTTAAACTGTTGGATTAAGCCACGTCTCCTGCGAGTTTCCAAAGTAATAAAATTGAGCCGCCGACACCTTTCAGCATAAGGTAATCCTATCAAATCATGAGGTACTTTTGTTGCTTTGTGCTGAATTTTTTCAATTTCTTTGATGTCACCTTTTAAGTAAGGACACCATACCGGAATAGCGAATTCCATGTGCGGCCTAACATACGTAGTGTATAATTTACTCCAAAGCTTCATATCTCTTGATCTAAATGTTTTTTTGTAATAGGCCAAGGATCATATTCGCTTTACGTGTTGCAACCTGTATGTGTTGATTCCATTTTAGATCATTAGTTATAAAGATACCCAGGTCTCTCTCAATATCCGTTGCCTCAAGAGTAAGTGATGTATTTCCATCATTCATTATATATTCATGATTACTATTTCCATAACCAAGGTGCATAACTTTACATTTTGGAACATTTAACTCCATTAGCCATTCCTTTGACCATTCTGTGACAGTGTTTAAATCGTTTTTGGAGGATCAGGCGATCAGTATCGTGAAACTCAGGTCTTATTTCTTGTAACAGTTTAATGTCGTCAGCATAGATTTTATGAACTGATTTTAACTTATCGGTTAAGTCGTTTTTATAAATGATAAATAATGTTGGACCAAGTACAGACCCTTGAGGAAATCCGCTTAGAACATCGGTCCAGTCGCTAAAGTGTTCACCTAAAACAGCTCGCTGTTTTCTACAAATCAAAAATGACTCAACCCATTTTAGAACATTAACCAATAAACCCATATGCTTATATCATTTATATGCGATAAAGGTGGTCTATAAACACAACCAATAAGAACAGTTTCGTTACCAATTTTAATTTCACACCATATTTGCTCGGAGTTGCTGTTGTTTAAGATCTCTCTTAGATGACGATCAGATACCTCATTCACGACTAGATCACGCTTGATGTAGATAGCAACACCTCCACCGTGACTAGTTTGATTTTTCTTTACTGGTGAGTAGTTGTTCAATTGAGAAGCAGATATTTCAGTAAACCATGTCTCAGAAATAAAGATTAAATCATACATGTTTATGACACAAAGCGCAGATAATTCGTTCATTTTATCCGGATTAAGGGAAGTTGCGTTAGTATAAAAACATTTTTAAAATGTATTTTTAGGGTTAGAATTAGCAGATTTCATTTTTGTATTTAATGCATTTAAATAAATATTCGCAGGTAAACATTTGATTCATTGTGTTTTTGCACTTCTGGTTGCTTGCGCATCTCTCCATTTGATGAAAGGATGCTTTTTACGTCCATTGATTTCAACTTCCTGTGAGACATCAATGCATCGCAATTTATCGCTGCGGGTGACAAATCTAAAGGTCTTGTCAAGTTTTCCAAGCTTGTCAAGGTCAGAATTAGCTGCTTTTCTTTCGTTTAATTTATTGAACTCACTTTGTTCTGATGCTGTGCGGTCAGGGCGTATAAATATATCTTTAAAATTGCCCGATGGTATTTGTTTAGCCGATGCTATAACGTCGTTTCTGATAGATACCGAATCAACTTCAATCATAAAAGGAGCAGGTTTACCAGAATTAAAGTTCTTATTTTTTTTTGAAACGTTTAACTCTAACTATATTGACTGTTTTACCTAAGGATGCCATACCCTTTTTAAATTCCGCGGCGTCATCTTTAGTTATATCGCTTGGTTGAGTTTTTACAGATTCAGGTAGACCAAACACAACAATTCTCTTCTCTCTATTAGTCACGTCCCTATTATGCTTATTGAGCGCGCTCACTACAGCTACGTTTGCTAATGCACCGGGTTTGCTGACTTGTTCAACAAATTTAGATAACAAAGGTTTTTCACTACTTTTGCTATCTTTCAGGGACTTAATTTCAATATCCTGCAAATCAATTTTATTAGTAAGTTCGTCATTCTGGCAGTAAGTGTTTTAATTACACGAAGAGCTTGTTTAAGCTCTTCTTTGGCAATTTTATCAGCGTTTTTCAGAGCGTCTTTAAGCCGTTTTTGTAATACTATTTTTAGCAATTACCCGTGGAAGCGATTTTAAGGTGTATGCATATATGATTCGTTTTTAACTCGATAAATACGCTTTGATATCCGTGAAGTTTCGATAAACTTTTTTTGAGAATTTTTTATTTATTTTTTTATTAATATTTTTTAATTTTTTTTTTTACGTAATTGTACCGTTGAAAATTTTTTTTTATACGTAGTAAAAATATTGTTTTATAACAGTTTATTTATAATAATAATAATAATAATAATAATAATAATAATAATAATAATAATAATAATAATAATAACAATAATAATAATAATAATAATAATAATAATAATAATAACAATAATAATAATAATAGCAATAATAATAATAATAATAATAATCTTTCTGATAAAAAAAATGTAACAACTAATTTTCCGGAAATATATATAATCACGGATTTATTATGTAATATATTAAGTATGTTTTTAAATTGTCAAAAGCGCAAAAGAGAAAGAATAAGATATATAAAGATCTGAAAAACTAATGTTCAAAATTATGATTAAACAAACAGATTAAAAATCAGGTGCAACGCAACCATTGACGGTTAGTTAAAATCTTCTAGAAAAGAAAATATTAAAAATAACTCGTTTGAAAAGATTTTAAAACTTGTCAAAACTCTATTAAAATATAAGCGAACTGAAACGTAAATATTTGCTTATAAATATATTTTTTCACAATAATTTATAAAGTTATATATAATAACATATATGTGTATGCAATTAAAACATATAATATATGTGTATGTAATTAAAACAAACAAAAAACAACAAATTATATTTGAATAAATTAAGACACGCCGAATCGGATGTAGATAAGATAATATATGTATTATAATTAATTTTAAAGTAGAAAAGTAAAGGATAGTAAATAAGCTTATAAGATGAAGCGAATTGCAGTAGAAGAAAGTTTATGTAGATAATAAAATAAATGGAATAAACAGAAAAAAGATTACGTAAAAAATCATGGAAAACTTACGTTTAAATATACACGTCTATTCGACTCAAAAGCATGATCTTGAAAAAGCAATTGAAAACAAAAACTTAGACATAGCAATAGTAATAAAAACCAATGAAAAAAACTATTAGAAAACGGGCTATATATTACCAATTGAAGACCTTGGTGCAAAAACGATTTAACTCTATTTTTACAAATTGTTTAGGAGAAGGAAACTGATGATGTTTGAAATTTTTATACTCTCTCAATTTTTTACACAAGTTCTGCGTAGTTTAATATAAAATGCATGTTTATTGTAAATTTTGTTTTTGTATCATCAATACCAACGACAATTAAAAAAAAAAAAACTCATGGAGTTACCTCGTTTTTGCGCCAGGCAGATAAAATTAAATTTGTTACTATCAAGATCCGAGAAAACAAAACTAGAATTAACAAAAATACACAAAAAAAGTTTCATAAGCGCTATAATTATACATTTATTAAGTTCAGTTTCCTTAAAAATGTATTAACTAAGCTTTAGCTGTTTTATTCTAGATCATTCTTTTTTTTTAAATCCAATAAAAGATTACCAGAAATGACAAATAACAAACCAGCAAATTTTGTAAATTACATACTGTATTTCATTACTTAAAATGTTATATCACAATAAAAAATTAACTTTAGTCTGTGACGCTATCCTCAGATAGTGGACCATCTTGTTCTGCACCTTGGAACTTTAACGTGTCATAAGACCACAAACCGTTTGGTGGAACATATTTGGCTGCAAGTTCTTTTACTTGTAAATACTTCGAGCGCTTTACTGGTATTGGACCAGAATACAGTTAGATGTCATAATTTGGTAAAGTCAGACAGACTCCCCATTTTTAAAAAACAAAATCTTCTTTCAAAAAACCACTTGCTAAACTGCAATATTATAAAACTACTAGAAAACGCTGATAAAATTGCCAAAGAAGAGCTTAAACAAGCTCTTCGTGTAATTAAAACACTTACTGCCAGAATGACGAACTTACTAATAAAATTGATTTGCAGGATATTGAAATTAAGTCCCTGAAAGATAGCAAAAGTAGTGAAAAACCTTTGTTATCTAAATTTGTTGAACAAGTCAGCAAACCCGGTGCATTAGCAAACGTAGCTGTAGTGAGCGCGCTCAATAAGCATAATAGGGACGTGACTAATAGAGAGAAGAGAATTGTTGTGTTTGGTCTACCTGAATCTGTAAAAACTCAACCAAGCGATATAACTAAAGATGACGCCGCGGAATTTAAAAAGGGTATGGCATCCTTAGGTAAAACAGTCAATATAGTTAGAGTTAAACGTTTCAAAAAAAAATAAGAACTTTAATTCTGGTAAACCTGCTCCTTTTATGATTGAAGTTGATTCGGTATCTATCAGAAACGACGTTATAGCATCGGCTAAACAAATACCATCGGGCAATTTTAAAGATATATTTATACGCCCTGACCGCACAGCATCAGAACAAAGTGAGTTCAATAAATTAAACGAAAGAAAAGCAGCTAATTCTGACCTTGACAAGCTTGGAAAACTTGACAAGACCTTTAGATTTGTCACCCGCAGCGATAAATTGCGATGCATTGATGTCTCACAGGAAGTTGAAATCAATGGACGTAAAAAGCATCCTTTCATCAAATGGAGAGATGCGCAAGCAACCAGAAGTGCAAAAACACAATGAATCAAATGTTTACCTGCGAATATTTATTTAAATGCATTAAATACAAAAATGAAATCTGCTAATTCTAACCCTAAAAATACATTTTAAAAATGTTTTTATACTAACGCAACTTCCCTTAATCCGGATAAAATGAACGAATTATCTGCGCTTTGTGTCATAAACATGTATGATTTAATCTTTATTTCTGAGACATGGTTTACTGAAATATCTGCTTCTCAATTGAACAACTACTCACCAGTAAAGAAAAATCAAACTAGTCACGGTGGAGGTGTTGCTATCTACATCAAGCGTGATCTAGTCGTGAATGAGGTATCTGATCGTCATCTAAGAGAGATCTTAAACAACAGCAACTCCGAGCAAATATGGTGTGAAATTAAAATTGGTAACGAAACTGTTCTTATTGGTTGTGTTTATAGACCACCTTTATCGCATATAAATGATATAAGCATATGGGTTTATTGGTTAATGTTCTAAAATGGGTTGAGTCATTTTTGATTTGTAGAAAACAGCGAGCTGTTTTAGGTGAACACTTTAGCGACTGGACCGATGTTCTAAGCGGATTTCCTCAAGGGTCTGTACTTGGTCCAACATTATTTATCATTTATAAAAACGACTTAACCGATAAGTTAAAATCAGTTCATAAAATCTATGCTGACGACATTAAACTGTTACAAGAAATAAGACCTGAGTTTCACGATACTGATCGCCTGATCCTCCAAAAACGATTTAAACACTGTCACAGAATGGTCAAAGGAATGGCTAATGGAGTTAAATGTTCCAAAATGTAAAGTTATGCACCTTGGTTATGGAAATAGTAATCATGAATATATAATGAATGATGGAAATACATCACTTACTCTTGAGGCAACGGATATTGAGAGAGACCTGGGTATCTTTATAACTAATGATCTAAAATGGAATCAACACATACAGGTTGCAACACGTAAAGCGAATATGATCCTTGGCCTATTACAAAAAAACATTTAGATCAAGAGATATGAAGCTTTGGAGTAAATTATACACTACGTATGTTAGGCCGCACATGGAATTCGCTATTCCGGTATGGTGTCCTTACTTAAAAGGTGACATCAAAGAAATTGAAAAAATTCAGCACAAAGCAACAAAAGTACCTCATGATTTGATAGGATTACCTTATGCTGAAAGGTGTCGGCGGCTCAATTTTATTACTTTGGAAACTCGCAGGAGACGTGGCTTAATCCAACAGTTTAAGCTAGAAAACGGTTTTGAGAGTATCAATTGGCATAATCCACCAATTTGCAGATCATCTTCCAACGTCCTAATGGGTGAATTTACATATAATAATGCTCGTCACAATTTTTTTAACAAATCGTATTGTCAATGATTTGTTAAAAAAAATTTTTAACAAATCGTATTGTCAATGATTTGTTAAAAAAAATTTTTAACAAATTGTATTGTCAATGATTTGTTAAAATTTTTTTTTAACAAATCGTATTGTCAATGATTTGTTAAAAAATGAACCTTTTTGTCATGCTGATTTGCCGTCAGCATGCAAAAAGGTTCCGTCAGTTAACGCATTTAAGAATAGAATTGACAAGTATTTTTTTTCTACAGCTGCAAACAGTACATCTTTTACTGAAGATGAGCTGCACTTTTATTAATTAATTCGTGCTTTAGCAGCTACAAATATTGGCTTTTTAGATACTATTTGTCATAGACGTAAACTTTAATTAAATTTTAAAGCAATCTTTTTTCCCTTTAAAGCAATCTTTTTTCCCTTTTTCTCAAATTTGATATCAACTTACTTGCAATGAAATACAATTGCTTTTTTTTTTACTTAAAGTTTATATTTCACAAACCATAAATTTTTGCATAATTTGTTGGTTTTGTTTGTTTTTTAATTATTTGTGATTTTATAAGAGGACTTATTTAAATAAATTACTACTAGTATTGCTTTCAAGAAATCGTTTAGGGTAAAATGCTCTTTATTTTTGCAGATTTGCGTTTTTGGTAGGTTTCGTTTTTTCGTTTCTGTTTTTGCTGCTTCGGCATAGTTTCTTGGTTGTTTTTTATTTTGTTCATTTACACATTCATCATCCGAAGGTTCATCGCTACTATAGTTCATTTCAACTTGTTCGATCGATTCACCTGTTGAAGCTTTCACCATTTTCTCGAATAAGAATACTAATAAGAGTAATAACTCTTCGGATTGTTGATTATCCATAGAGGTTGATCATCAACCTCTATGGAAAACCAACAATTAAAAAGTCAATTTAAAAAAAACCCGAAAGGAAATTTTAAATGCTATTCCGGTTTGCAGCCGTTAAATCTTATTCCGCGCTGCTCTGTGAATACGTCTTTAAATGAAACCTAAAAAGCTAAAGATTGAACGTGGTTATAGCGCTCAGACTCACATCTAGATGGTTTCATTGAAGTATAATGGAAGCGAGCGCGAACGCAGGCTTCCGCTACCAGAAATTATACTGTCGAGTTATCGACGTTAGCGATAATCGCAGAGGTCAGCCTAGTCGAAGTGCAATGAATAAGCCTCACTCTGAAAGAAGCCGCTTCATGATCCGACTTAACTTTCCAGTCAGGTAAGTATACAATTTGGATTTATTAAAACGACGCACTTTTTTACGGTCATTTTTGATTGTGGTGTTATATTAAAAAATAAACAAGTTTAAAATCTTAAAACAGTTTGACAAGTTACCAAAGCAAAATAAAATTAGTTTAAATGTGTTGTATTTGTTAATATTTTGTTTACTTTATTTAAATGGCAATACAAATTATTTAAAAAAATAGAATACAACATTAATAAGCATAAAATAATCTACGAAATTAAGTTTATTTAAATAAAATTATGATTAAGGTTGGTGTTGTTTTCTAAAGCGTTATTAACTTTAGATATATTTTTGTATCTAACAATAAACCCTTGCAGCTTAAAGTAGTTAAAAGCATCTATAGACCGGTTGGAATTGTTTTGAGTTTGCCGTTGATGTACGCATGCGCAAATTCTTGGCAGTCAAAACAAATTTTTTACTGGACTTCGTATGAAACTTCCGAAGATGTGATCAAAATCTTTGCATTTTAACATGTTAAACAATAGTGATCAATTAGATTACAAGAAGAAATTAACATTAGCAAACAAGGAAACGTTACCGGACCAGTATCCAATCGATAAACGTTCGAACTGAAGCCAATAAGACTGCTGTTACTAGTAAACTGTGTCAATGGAACCAAGTAAAGAGAAAGGCTGAAGCATATTCATTGCAAAATATATCCTTTAATAGACCAAAATTTAATGATTTACCATGTGAAATAAGATCAGCTAAAAGTACTGTAAAAAATTATTACATCAATGCAGAAGAATCTATAAAAAGCTTCGGTCTAGATAAAGTTCTAGAACTACAAAAGGTTATGCTTAAAGCAGCGTATTTTAATTACGTAAACGTCTTAGAAAAATACTGACGGTACATTGATATCTGATGAGACAGAAGAAAATCTATGTCCAGAACCTTTCACAAGTCTGTTTGATAATGAAGCAATTAAGTTAGATGAATCTGCTTTAATAGAGAGATGTTTTTGAAAATACAAAAAAGACAAATCAACTTACACCTCAAGTTCATTTGATTTTTTATCTGAAATTTCTCAACTGCATAGTTTATCCAGTACAGAGCAGGGAGAGTTACAGCCTCTAATTTTTATAAAATTATGCATTTCAAATATAACAACGCAAGTAAGTCATTGCTTGTGTTATACGAAAGCACATAACACACCTTCCTTAACTTATGGCAAAGAAATGGAATGTAACACTATGAAACCATTACGAAAGGAAAACACAAAAACTTCCAATTAACAACTTCAGGCCTTCACATTTTATACAATAAACCATACTTAGGAGCTTCACCTGACTCTATAGTAAACTATTCTTGCCATAGTGTCGGTTTGCGAGAAATAAAATGTCCATTCAATTATCGAAATGGTTTAGTGAACTGGGAAACAGATAAAAATTTCCCTATTGATTTATTTGAAAACATGAAGAAAAATCATAAATATTATGCACAAGTGCAATAACTATATGTTCTAAATAAAGAATATTTTGATTTTTTTGTTTGGGCTTTAAATCATTATTTATTAGTTCGAGTTACAAGAGACTTAAAGTTTATTGATGAAATGATGCTTTTGCTCTGGAAATTATTCATTGTGTTTACCTCCTGAAGTTGTTACATGCAAAAATGATGTATGTTTAGACAATAAACAAAAGTATTACTGTATTTGTAAAAGACCCTGTTTTGAACCAATGATAGCATGTGATAAACCAGGTTGTAAAGTTGAGTGGTTTCATTATTCTTGTGTGAAAATTATACGAACTCCATTTGGTTCCTGGATATGCAACAGTTGCTTGAAATAAAATATATTATTAAATATATTTATATCCAACAATTTAAAACAACTGTTGAAATAGTCAATAAATTTTTTAATTTTAAAATATATAGTAGTCAGATTATGCAACAAGTAAATAGATCCAAATTCTATGCACGTTATTTTTCAAGGATTCTAAACAATTTAATAATATCTTTTCATACCAAAAATTAATATCTGCTATGCCACAACCATTGCATTCAACCACAAGCTCAAGTAACATTGTTTTGTGATCTTCTGTTTTATCTTCTCAACACATCATTTTTTTATCGGTATTAAATAGTAATCACTTAACTCCTTCTTTATCTGGTCCCACTTTGATAAGCTCTTCTCATGAACTACTACTATTCAGGTTGAGAGCTAATCAGTTAAGTCCTAGGAAAAAAGTTTTGCAAAAAAGGTTAACCATTTTGGCAATGAAATGGCAAATAAAAAACGAAAACATAAAGAGGGTCTAAAAGAGTTAAAAGAAAAGGCAAAGGCCCGGCCATACCAATTAAAATATCTAAATCAGATTATTGCTCCCAAAGAAAAGACAATCCTTAATTTTCGAAAAAAGTTAAAGGAAAAGTGTTTGAGTTTACAGTTAAAGAAACTTCAAAATCACATTTTTAATTTAAAACAACAGTTGACATTTACCCAAAGCAACTTATCTTATCAAAAGGCTATGTCAAACCAACAACTTGCTGATAAAAGTTTCAAAATTCTAGTACTGCAAAATGACATACTGATTTTACAGGAAAAAGTGGAGCAAATGCAACAAATAACACAAAACACCAAAAATGCTACTCAGCAGATATTGGAGCACTTATATATGACATGCTTGCCAAGTTCCTACACATAGTGTTCCAACTCTGCTCAGTAATCTTGGAGAACACACTGGCTATCGATTTTGTCACATTCCGCATCACACAACTGTGGAACAAATGATGCATGAGCTAGGTGTAATATCAGACTTACTGACCGCTGAAATAGCTTTCTCATCAAAAAATCTAACACTAGGTTTTGATGCAGCAACACAGGAGGGTGTTCATGTAAATGTTGTGCACTTAACAACAGAATCTGTATGCATGGTTGTATCTATAGATCAACTTCCTGGAGGTGCAGCTTACGACTATCAGAGTCACATTACAAAATCTGTTGATAATCTTGCCAAGTTATATAGTGACTTCTACCAGCTACAATTCACTGATGTGTGAAGTACTATTGGAAACATAACTAACAAAATGAGTGACAGAGCAGCAACAAACCGTGCAACAGTTACTAAGTTAAACCTTTTTTGGCAGAAATCATTAAATGAACTAAACTGTCACCTTCACCCCTTGGACACAATGACCAGTTTGTGCAAGTTTTCACTCAAAGCATTAGAGACCTCTAAAGGAAAACTTCCTGGAATATACTGCATTGCAGCAAATATTGTTTTACAGCTAAACAAACTTTGTTACAAGGATGCAAAAGGTACATGTATAATCTTAATCCTACTTTTTTACTTTAATACAATGTAATTTTGTGAAATAAGATATATAAATCTAAAATATCTTTTTTATTAGCATATAAATGTTTCTTATTTCACATGCTCCTTATGCTCTTTAAAATAATTACTTTATGTTTATTTAAAGGTGACCCAAAGGGTTTTATATCCTTTTTGGACCAACACAAACTGCCCAGAGGACTGCTACCATGCTATGGAAGGAACAGACTACACATTCTTTTTCACACGTGGTATTTTGATTCATCACTATGAAATATTGAAGAATTTCTGTTTTCTGGCTTAGCGTTATGTGGAGGTCTGACATATAGTTTGTTTCAAGATTTTACATCTGAAACAGGTGAATCTTTGATATGGTTATATTAAACTTTATATTAAATGTTTCCATTCTTGGACACATTTAGATCTTAAATTGATAGGAAGGGGTGCAATATTAAAGGCTATGGGATAAACCTTTAAAACCAATAGTAATGATACTTGCAGCAATAGTTAGGGGATTATAGATTATTAGAGACTAATACTATGGTTTGTTTATAAATTTTTTGTTTCAGGTTTCCATGAGTTATGTGCCCTAGCTTTAATTGGAAAGCTACTGACTGGTCCTTGGATAAAAAAATTTTATATCGCACCAGGTCAGGGACTTGACTACACATCTGGCATTCTGACATTCATCTGGCATAGTCAAAAATGTTCAGAACACTTTTATTGAAAGCAGCAAGGATCCTCTAAATCTAATTAAATAAAAAACTGATTTTTTTGGAAATATTACTAAAGATCCTGTTTTTGATTCAATAATCAGCTTTTGCCCAATAACTGATGAAATGAGTAAAACATTAGCTGAATGTCTGAAAGCTGTTGTTAGTGTCATTTGCAGGCAGTACAAGCGTCAGTTTAACATGAGTTCTAATGATCAAATTATGAACCGGACTAAGTCAGCAAGGCTTCACAACATTGACTCAGAAGAACTTATGGCTATGTTTAGTGCTGCAAAGCAAAAAGCTCTAAATGCCACGCTTTGTTTTCTTCCAAAACTTCGTGCTTGTAAAAATAAAACAATTGCTCTACTCTCCAAAAAGCCTACTAATATTCAAAACAAATTTATATTATGGGCTATTTCTAATGCCAGAAAAACTCGATTTGCAAATGCATAAAGCCATAAAGAAATGATGTCAGAACTTATAAAGTGTATGGCTGACAAAATTCAAAATAAAAAAGACAAAGAACAAAGGAAAATAGAAAAAATTTAAAAGAATTGTATGCCTAATCAGATAAAAGAAATATTTCCTGACTTAGAAAATAAGGAGGCTTCTAATATTGAAGAAGTTCTTATTGGAGCTGCTATTACAAAATGTATTTGCCACTTGAGGTTTGATAAAGCCACTAACAGCCAAGATGTATATTTGGCAGACTTCTTAGCATTAAAAAAAAGAACAGTAGTATATACATAGTTTCTTATTAAAAAACCAAATGAAAATGAGAATTATGATGCTGTCGAGTATGAAATGAGCAACTATCTGCAGACATCATCAGTTGTAATATGGTAATATCATAAAAAAATGATGTGCAAATTGATTATAATAAGGTATGTGTTATTGTAAATCATAATATGGTTTATGTACTTGCATTAATAGCTTTCATTTACAGATATTAGGTAAGTGTATTGGTTAGCAATATTTTTTCAATGCCTAATGTGTATATTAAGCCCCCTCACTCTCTTTTTTTTACTGTTGTTGATAAAATTATGAAAAGATTTATTATTCTTTCATTGATTATTTTTATGTATCAGATCTTATTTTAGGTAGTCGGGTAGTTACCGACATTCAGCAACCAGGGTTGACTTGGTTGCAACATGCTATGGGAAACCAAAGCTCATTTACTTCTGGCTTTGAGCCAATAACCTGGCTTTTGATATACTGTTTCAACTTAAAAAGATGACTTTTTGCATGCATGGACACCAAGATGTTAGTGTTAAGTAGTTTAAATCAATTAGTATAGAAATCAGTTTTTTTGATTATTATTTTTATACACCATATCTTTTCTTTTTCAGGCAACAAATCGAAGAATTCATTTGGTTCCATTAATATTTCTGTTTTAATAGCATAATGTGTTATGCATCAGAAGTTATTTTAATTTATTTTTAACTTAAAACAAAAACCTTTTTTTCTCCTAATTTTTGATGGTTTTTTTTTATTAATTATTTTAAATATCTGATGTATTTTATCTATCATTGCTAGGTTTTAACTCAGAGCAAGAAAACTGAAAAATAGACTATTGCTTCTATGGATCTTTAATAAGTCAGGAAAGAGGTTAATTAATACTTATAAGATTAAATTATGCAGTGATCACATATTTATAACAAATGAGATATTAATTTATTTTTCAGGACATATGCCTTCTCTCTTAATATTAGATTTGCTATGGTGATTTATATATTTATTTAAAAATCTAATTATTTTTTTTTTTTAGATATTCTCGAAGGATCGACTTTTTCTATCTTTGGATGTTAACGCTAGATTTGTTTCAAAACTAGGCTATTTTCATAGCCACAATTCTGTTAAAAACATTAATAAGCATATGGAAAACAATTAATTTAGTTTAAATTTTATATTACGAAGTATATTTTAAAACAAATAAATCTTTTATTTATTGGGGTGGGCGTATTATTCGATGTTAATCAAGGCGATATACAAAAGATATTCTGATGCGCTTTTTCTAAATACATGTCTTCATCTCTTTAAATAATAACTAACATGAAATGTTATCGCTAACTGTCAAAGTAAATAAACAATTTTTATTATTGTATTTTTTAGTATCTATCATGGCTTAAGTCGAAAATTTATGTGGCTTGAGTAATAAAAATGGTACGGTGGGGAAAGCAGGCCTTGATTGTTCCCCAAAAATTTTACTATTGCATAAATCATATCCTTTCCCGACTTTTTGCTCAAGTCATATTTTTCGCTTGCAAAAAATAGATATAATTAAAGAGATTATTATTTTCCTTCAGTTCACTGTTTACCTTCTAAAAGACTATGTACATTTATAATAACGCACCAAATGGACTTCGCGTTTTAATATATAAGCCTATATATGTAAAGTGTTATATAATAAGTATTATCTTTAAAAAAAAGTTATATAATAAATAAATTCATGAATAAAATTTTTAATCATATAGAAATTGATTTATCTTATTATTATTTATAATTTTTTTAATTCGTTAATAAAAATAATTTTTTTATTTAAACAACGTTAATTTTTTTCTGTTATAAGTTGAAAAAATATAATCGAGGCAAAGAAATGCGCTGAAAACTAAACAATGAAGTTCTATTTTAAAACTACCGTAAGCCGAACGCTAATTTTTTGAGTTGGTTGCATTTTTCTTAAGCATTCCTTATAATGAATTTGTGACACTTAAATGGGCATAACTTTTAGTAGAATCATTCGTTTTTTATGAAATTTTCACTATTGTAATACTGATTTAAAGCTCTTTACAATGATGTATAATAATCAAATATTTGAATAGTTTAAAAATTTTGCACACGTGCCTACTAGGTTACTCATATCGTGAAACATTTTAAATTTTTTTTTGCTTTGCGGCACAAGACGAGTAAAATGTATTTTTTTTTTTCAGAATAACTTTATTTACGATAAAAATGGAAATAAATATTAAAAATATAGAAAAAATCACAAGCAAACTAGAAGAACAAAAAAAAAGTATACTAGCAGAAACGGAGAGATTACTCAAAGATTATGAAAAAAACTTCACTACAATAATAAGTTCGAACTTCAAAATAACAGCAAAGTTAGACAAAATGGACGCTGAAATAAACAATAACAAGTTAAATATCAGAAGAATTAAAAATGAAGTTGACGAAATGAAAGCCAGCTTAAAATTCCAAGAAGAAAAAACTAGGGATGAATTTATTCATATAAAAACAAAATGATGTTGAAAAAAAAATCAATTTAAAAAATCAAGTCAATAGACTTAGAGAATCGCTCGAGACGTAATAACTTACGTATCGATCGCATAAAAGAAAACCCTGAAGAAAACTGGAGTGATTGTGAGAAGGCTGTAAAAGACATCTTTAAAACAAAACTAAATATATTAAGTGAAGTAGTTATGGAACGAGCGCACCGAGTCGGTGCAGTTAAAGATAATAAAACACCAAGATCAATCGTTTTAAAGCTTTTGAATTATCATGATAAAAATAAAATATTATGCTCAGTAAATAAACCTATAGGAAGCAGCATTTACATTAATGAAGATTATGCAAAATAAACGATATTAGAAAGAAAGAAGCTTTGGGAAGAAGTTAAACGGTTACGCAACGAAGGTAAATTTGCAGTTATTAAATTTGATAAAATTTATTGTAGAGATTTAAGAAAGTAAACGCGCGAAGTTTTACTAAGCGAAGCACTATTTTAACTACTTTAAATAATGACTAACTTAACAGTAGATTTTGAAAAATGTTTTCAATTCAGCAAATGTTTTTACTTAACGATATTTCTGACGCTGGATTTGCATTTTTTAACGAAAACAATTTTAGTTCATCCTTTTTTGAAATAAAAACTTGTAAAAGTGAACTAAAAACCTTAAAGAGTAATTTTACTGTAATACACATTAACATAAGAAGTATAAATAGCAACATGGATAAGCTAAAACATTTTCTTATCGAATGCGATTATTTATTCAGTATCATTCACGCCTAACAGAAACGTGGTGTTTTGACGAATCATGCAGAATAAATTCAAGTTTAGAAATTCCTAACTACAAATTATTATCATCTTCAAGAAAAACTAACAAAAGGGGAGGTGGAATTATAACTTATATTAGGAATGATCAAGTTGCCAAAACAAGAGATGACCTTTCGATCTCAGATGCCGACAGTGAGGTTTTTACAATTGAAATAACTAGCAACAAATCAAAAAACATACTGGTCTACATTTTACCTGAAGGTGATTTATTTAAATTTTCCAATCATTTAAAACAAATTTTTATAAAAAACAACAATGAGCAAAAAAAAAATTCTGCATTTGAGACATAAACATAAATTGTTTACAATATGATAAACATGCCAATACTAAACTTTTTTTTGACGAAATGCTTCAACATTACATCTTCCCAATTATTAACAAACCAACTCGAGTAACTCCAACTTCAATCACTGCAATAGACAATATATTAACTGATTCATTCTTTGATACTTAACTAAAGGCAGGAATAATAAAGGCAGATATATCTGATCATTTTCCTTTCTTCTTCTCCTTGACACAAGATATAAAAACAATAGTTGTAAAATTAAAAGTTATAAAAGAAAAATCAACAAATTTGCTATTCAACAATTTAAAGACTCACTGTCGGCAGAAGAGAAGGTTTACCATGAATGCAATCTTGGGCACACTAACTCTGCTTATAATAACTTTGAAAAAATTTTACCAAAAAACCATAATATGCACTTCCCAATTAAAGTAAAATTAATAAAAGAAAAGCACTTAAAATGTCCATGGATCACCAAAGGTATTAAAAAATCCTCAAAAAAACAACAAAAACTTTATATTAAATACTTAAAAAATAGAAATGAGGCAAACATAAATGTTTACAAACAGTATAAAAACTTGTTTGAAAAAATTTAAAAAAATTCAAAGAAAAACTATTATTCAAATAAAATAAAAAACACAAATGTTGATATTAAGAAAACTTGGGATATCATGAAAGAAATAATTGGGATAAAAACCTACAAAATAAATAGTTTACCTGCTCAAATTGTCATAGATAATAAAGAGTATGACAATAATAATGCAATTTCAGAAAAATTTAATAGTTTTTTTGTCAACATATCCCAAATCTAGCTTCAAAAGTCAATTGTCCAAACAACTCATTTGAAACTTATCTAACTAGTGTCAACAGCGAATTAATATTTAAAGAACCAAAAATTGATGAGCTCGAAAATGCAATAAACTCTCTTAAAACAAACAAGTCTCCAGGTATAGATGACATTTGCAGTAATATCGTCGTCAATGTCTTTTCGGAGATACGCAAACCTATTTTCGGAATATTTAAATCATCAATTATAACTGGAACTGTACTAGATAAATTAAAAGTAGCTAAAATTGTACCTATTTATAAAACCGGTGAAACATTTCTAATAAACAATTACAGACCAATCTCAATACTACCAACCTTTTCTAACATACTTGAACGAATAATCTACAATAGATTATATGAATACCTAATTTAAAACAAATTCTTAAATAAAAAACAATTCGGCTTTCAAGCACAACACTCAACAGAACATGCAATTTTAGATTTAGTTAATAGCATAAGTGATTCTTTTAATAAAAAGCAATTTGCATTAGGAACTTTTATAGACCTATCCAAAGCACTTGACACAATTAATCATGATATCTTACTAAAAAAAATAGAAAAATACGGAATAAAAAATACTAGCCTAGATTGGTTTAAAAGTTATCTGTCAACAGACAAAATGTGTTATTTCGAACGATAATAAATATTCTAATTTACTAAAAATAAAATGCGGAGTTCCCCAAGGTTCCATTGTTGGTCCTCTTTTATTTTTAATTTATATTAACGATCTTCCACAATCACAAAAAATACTCGATGCAATAATGTTTGCTGATGACACAAATTTATTTTATTCATCAGCATCAATTGAAAATCTCTTTGAATCTGCGAACGATGACCTTGAGAGTTTAAACATTTGGTTTAAAGTAAATAAATTATCTTTAAATCAAGAAAAAACAAAATATATCTTGTTTCATTCCAACCAGCAAAAAAACAAAATACTAAGCATACAGCAAAAAAAACAAAATACTAAGCATACAATGGTAGCATATGCTACCATTACTAAAAATTGATAACATAAACATCGAAAGAACTGAAACTATTAAATTTCTTGGGAAAATTATTGACGAAACAGTTTCTTTGAAAGCCCATATAAAAACATTAAATACAAAAATATCAAAAAGTATCGGCATACTTTACAAAGTCAAAACTATACTTTCCCAGGAGAATCTGAAAATTCTCTACTTTTCTTATATACAAAGTTATCTAACATATGCTAATATTGCCTGGAGAAGTACAAATAAATCTAAATTAAGTTCTCTATATACACACCAAAAACACGCATCAAGATTGATTTATAATAAAAATAAATTCATTCATGCCGATCCTTTGCTTAAAAACTTGAATGCTTTAAATATCTATCAAATTAACATCTACCAAAATGTTTTATTTATGCTCAAATATAAGCTCGGACTTGTCCCAACTCATTTTACTAATAGCTTTTTTCAAATCAGCGCCAACAGATATATAACACGAGGAACCGGAAACTGCCCATAAAAAAAACAAAATTTTCGAGATTTTCAATTGTATACCGTGGCCCCTATTTATAAATCAAAACAATACCTCAAGATATAGAACTTATTAAATTCGATAATCTTATTGCCCTAAAGAAAAAACTAAAAGATCTCATAATTAACAAAACCAATTTTATCGATATGTATTAAATATAAAAGAACAATTAATATAATAAAATGTAAAAAGAACAATTTAAGCTATAAAAATAAATAAATAAAAAAGAAATAAAACATAAATTAAAAAAAAAAATTGTTAGCAACTATACATACCAAAATATTACTGAACAGTAGACCTCAAAAATTAATGTGTGTTTTATAGATTTACTCTTTAAATTTTTAGTTTATTTTGTATTTTAAAGGTTCTCGATGAAAAGACTTTTCTTAGTCTTTTTTTTTTTTTTTTTTTTTTAATATATATTTGGCGTATATTAAAATTTACAATGAAATAAATCGTGTTAATAAATAAGAGAGCTGGAGCAAGCAGAAGACATAAACTGTCTTATCATCGAGCCCCATTTACATTGAAAAAAAAATCGTCAGCTTATAATATAAAAAAAGAAAAGTAGCAAAGTACATAATAAGCATTTTACACGTTAGTTACAATATAAATATAAGTGTTGAAATATAATGCAATATATCAAAAATTAACAAAAGTTAAATATAAATAAAACAGCAACAAAAGAGAAGTAGTGTCAATAACTATTTTTTAGATAATTTATATTATTTATTTTAAAAGAGATATTTTAAATCAAGGTCATTTTGCAATAAGAGACTCTTAGATTCTTTCCTGAATTGTTCCAAAGAGATGTTTTGAATATTATTTTTTTTTGTCATAAATTTTAAAAAATGTTTCCACAGAAACGGTCCACGATATTGAATTTGGTAAGAACCTAGTTTTAAATTAGTTTTTGGTACAATGAAGTTGTTAATTGAAAATTTAGTAAGATACTTGTGCGAGATTTCACTAAAGTAAGACTGAAACACAATAGGAGAAAGCCCACGTTTTATTTTAAACATGAATTGTAGAACCTGGTGTATATTAAGTTTATAGATACTTAGGGCACCAAGCTTCCTTAAAAGATGTTCGCGATGACAAGTTCTGTGTGCACCAAATACAATCCTGCATGCGTGTTTTTGCTTACTATAAAGTTTTTTTAATTTACTATAATTAGTACTATCCTATACAATATTACAGTACGAGATAAAACTATGAATAAATGAAAAGTATATTTTTTTTAAGGAAGCAGTGTTAAGATATGGTTTAGTTTTATATAATATGGAAATATTTATTGAGATTTTATTTTCTATGTATTTTATATGTGGTTTCCATGACAAATTTTCATCTAGTATTGCTCCAAAAAATTAACGATTGGTTCCCTTTTAATAAATGTTTTATTGATTATAAGATTAGGTAACTTTAGAGGAACATCATCACCTTTACTAGGTTTGGAGAATAAGATAAATTTAGTTTTTTCTACATTTAACGAAAGCCTATTACTTGTAAACCACTCGTTTATTTTTAATAGTTCTTCATTAAATATATTAAAGAGTTTTTGTCGGAATAAAAAAGATTGCAGTCGTCTGCAAACAATATAACATTTAAAATATTTGATGCTAAGTACAAATCATTTATATACAATAAAAATAATAATGGTCCTAAGATTGAACCTTGGGGCACACCACAAGTTATTTGTTTTTCTTTTTCAGTTTTTTTATAAATAATACATTGTGACCTGTTTGCTAGATAATCTTCAAACCAAAGTAAGTTTTTATTTCTTACTCCATAGAGTTCCAGTTTTTTTATAAGTATCTTATGGTTAACAGTGTCAAAGGCTTTTGACAGATCAATAAAAACTCCTAAGGTAAAATAGTCATTATTGAATGCATTTGTTACATGATTAATCAGTTTAATTACCGCTTGGTTAGTTGAATTATCTTTTTTAAACCCAAATTGTTTACTGTACAGCAAACTGTTTGACATCAAATAGTTATAAAGTCTGTTATACATAATTCTTTCCAATAATTTTGAGAAGCAAGGTAAGACGGAAATTGGTCTGTAGTTGGAAATATTAGTTTCGTCACCAGATTTAAAAATTGGAGTGATTACGGCAACTTTAAGTTTTTTTGGCACAACACCTAGTTTTAATGAAAGGTTAAAAATATGAAATAATGACGGTTCAATGATATCGTAAACTGATTTAACAACATTTACACTAATTTTGTCAATGCCGGCACTTTTATTACTTTTAAGACAATTAAAAGCATTTCTTAACTCGCTTAGATTTAAATTAGATTCTTCCATAATAGTATTACACGGTTTGATATAAGATTCAAACTCTATGGTACTTGGTGGAATTTTACTCGCCAAGTTTGGCCCTACTTCAAGAAAAAATGAGTTAAGTTTTTCAGCTATTTTTTTTTTTATCGTAAGTCATTTCCCCGTCAATTAAAAGCTTTTGGGGGAGATTATTTGTTACACATTTATTTTTACCAATTACTTGTTTAATTATATTCCACGTTTTTTTAGTGTCGCCGTTGGTTTTTTCTAGCAACTTTGCATAATAAATTTTTTTAGAATGTTTTTTTGTTTTTTCAAATAAGTTTTTATATTTTTTGTAGTTTATTTCATTTTTATATGTTTTATGTCTTAAATATTTAACATATAGTTTTTTTTTTTTTTTAAGACGATTTTATTAGACCCTTGGTCATCCAGGGATTTAGAAGAGACTTTTATAACTATTTTTTTAACAGGAAATGCTATGTCATACTGTTTACAGAATTGTGTTAAAAATAGTTCATATGCATTATTGACTTCATGGGATTGTAAAATAAGATTCAAATCGAGATTTTCTGATAAAAGAGTTCGAAAATACAATAAGGAGTTTTCATTGATCTGTCGCATTAAAATTGTAGAGTTCGAGGGAGGATTAGTTTGGGTAATGTTATCAGTAATTAAGAATATTGGATAGTGATCTGTTAAATCAGTTTTGATTATGCCCGAACCTAAGCGACAATTTTGAAAATTGTTAGTAACTATATTATCAAGTAATGAAGATGTAGTCTTAGTAATTCTCGTTGCCTTATTTATTGTTGGTAATAGATTATATTGGGTTAAAGTATCTAAAAAATATTGAACATTTTTATTTGAAGCATAATTAAGCAAGTTTAAGTTAAAATCACCAGCCAAGTAAACATGTTTCCGTGTTAAGCTAATTTTGGTTAAAAAACTGCTTAAATAAGTTTTAAATTTTTTTAAACTACCAGATGGTTGTCTATAAATAGAATTGATTACAATGTTTTTGGTGGTTTTGTTTATGATTTCTATGCACAGCGACTCACAATCTGTTTCATTAACATTAAGATCATTACGTAAAATAAAGTTTATTGATTTGTGAACAAAAATACTAACACCACCACCAGCGTAGTTAAAACGCGGTTGGTGAACTGATACGTAATTACTTAATTCAAGATTTGAATTTTTTCCATTGGTTTTAAGCCAAGTTTCCGTAATACAAGTTATTTGAAATTCGTGGTGTAGTTGATGCAATAAGAGTCTAAGATTTTCAAAATTTTTGTTAATACTTCGAATGTTTACATGTAATATAGAAAAGTTTTTTTTGTTCTGACAGAGATATTGAGTAGATTCAAAAATTGAATAATACTCGCTTTCTAAATTTTTTCCATTAAAATAGTTATTATCACTAGCATTCTCATCACTAAAATTAAATGAAAGATTGACCTCCATTTTTATAAGTAGAATTTAAAATAATTAATAAAGCAAAGTAACATATAGAAAGTAAAACAAAATATAAATAAATAAGTAAATATAAATGTTACGAAAATAATATTTTACTTTTAATTCGCAGCCCAATCCCGAATGATCAACTTATCGTAAGAGATGAATGCATATTTTCCGGCTGCTCGTTCAACTTTCATTTGTTCCCGTAGCGCTTTCCTAATTGAGACAGTATCGGCACAAAAATCTTCGTTAATATAAATATTTTTACCTTTTAATTGAGATGTTTTTTTTAAAATTTCAACTTTATCTTTATAATCTAACAGTTTTAATACAATTGTTCTGGGTTTGTTTAAATCTCTCTGACCAGTTCTATGAGCTCTTTCAATCCTAATATTTGTTAACCCCAAATGCTCTTCAAAAACTTTACTGACTTTTAATTCGCTTTCAATCCACGTTTCACCTTCGTTTTCTTTTATCCTGTCTACCCTTAAATTGTTTCTGCGAGATCTATCCTCCATCTCTCTTAGTTTACTTTTTATTTTATGATAGTCGGAATTATGATTTTGCTTTTCAATGTGAGATGTTTGTTTTTTTTCCTGAGAAGTAATAGCTGTCTTAATTTTTTCTTCAAAAAGGTGTTCGTGAAAATTTAAGCTTCTTTTGATTTCTTCTACGTCTTTTTCCATTATCTTTATTTGTTTTGCATGCTGATTAACTTTCAAATCTACTTTATCTAATCTATCGTATATGATTTTCGTGTTTGCGCTTAATATGTTTAACTCGTTTTTTTCATGTTGCTTCTTCATTTCGTCTATTTCGTTCTTAAATTCTTTAAACATTTTTTGTATCGTTTTTTTTACTTGATCCATTGTAATAGCCATTATTAATCAATATATATAATATATATTCAACGTTTTCTTAAAAAAAAAAAAAAAAAAAAAAAAAAATTTTATTTTACACTGAAAAAACACGTCTGCTCATGAAGAAAGCATGCACAAAAAAATATATATATATTTCTACGAGTCTTCTGCGAGTTTCCTTGCAACTACATAGTACTATTAGTATTTGTTAATATATATTTTCAACAAATAATATAAATTTTCAACGACAACGACAAGCAAGTCCCTAGTAGCCCTGTGGTGCGACGGACTTGCGTATATTTTTTAAATGCATGGGTTAATAGCCAGCACTTTATATTATAAACCATGAATTTTTAAATTTATTATTTTAACTCGCATGAGTTAAAATGTCAAACGCGCATGCGTGAAACAGCATTGTTAACGCTCTTTAGATATAGTAAATATTTGTGGTGGACATTTATATAAACTGGAGACATGTAAATATTATTTGTTTTTGAAATATATAATAATGACTGTTGTAAAAAAAAAAATACCCTGGGGCAATTTATCTAACTAAATTTAAAATTGAAAATATTAATTATTTGGGGCGTAACTAAATAAAAGACGAAATCTATTTTTATTTAGTTAATAGAAATCGTCCTAGTTAAAACTGTGCGATGGTTTCTATATACAACAAAACTTTGACCTTGATTATCCGGTTACTAGGATCGTAAAAGTCTGGTAACTTTTTGTTTTGTAGTCAGTTTACTTAGCTCTTCAAAATACCCTTCTCAAAAGTTAGTTATAAATGTGTATAACCAAGGATGTATAAATATATGGATGTTTATAGATCAAAGGCGCTGCTAATTACTAAATTTTATCCGGGTTTTTAACGTCATTTTTTAAAATAATTTTACAAAATAAACCGGCATTTAAACGACATTTTAGGTTTGCTAACTTCTTTCAGTAAACATTTTATTTCCCGCAAAACACTCATTTTACACTAAAGTAATGATTTTTAAACTAAAGTAATAATTTTTGAGAAATATAAATGCATTTTGTGTATTTAAGAATTTCTCATGTGTTAGTAAATATCTTAATTGATATGCAAGATTTGTTTAAATAATAATTTACTTGTAAAAAAACTTCAAAAAATGTCAAAAATGTTTTTGTAAAAATGCAATATGGGATATAGTAATAAGAATACTGTAAAGTAAAAAGATTTTTTTTTCGCGTTGTAGGTCATATCATAAATCAATTGAAGGGCTTATTGTGAGACAATGACAAGCCACACTTTTTTCAAAAATGAGTTATTATCATTTTTGTAATCATAAATAGTATACGCAATTTTTATTTATTTTTTTGTCCAATATATAATATCCATTAGTATTTTTATGATGTATAAATTTGAGAGAATAATAGGTAAGCACTGATTTTATAGATTTAAATATAACTTAAAAGCCATTTTTCTCAAATATTTGTTTTTGTGGCTTGTTATTGTTTCACAATAAGCCCTTCAATTATTAATTGATTTGGAGATTGTTGTCAATTGATATTCCCATCAGTTAGATTTTTGGTAATCTATTAAAAATTTAAACATCTCGTTTTTGACGGAAATTAAATCGTTTTTTCTTTAAAGTTGCGAGACATTTTGATTTCCGTCAAACAATTTGAACTCCGTCAAAAAATTCAAATACCGATAAAAATTTGAATTTTTTATACTAGTAGAGTTCTAGAATAATCATATTATTTAAAATTTTTTTGTTATATATATATATTTATACAGGAGTTATACAAATGTAATTAAATAATTAAAATATTTGTTAACAAAATAGTAAAATATATTAATCACAATACTTTACATAATGAAGTTTTTTTATTTAATTGGAAAGATAAGACATTTGTCATTTTGATGTATAATCATATAAAAGTATTCCCACGTGACACAAATGTTTCTAATTGTTTTGCTGTTGTTGTTTACAGTGCTGGGTAAAAAGATCCGACCACGCATTGTTTATCTATGTATACAGTATGTACATTGTAGTGTAGGCACTTTCCTCAGAATTTCACCATCATGCTTTGCATGCGTGATTGGCTAGTTATCAGCCAATCAAAACAGTTGTACCATTGTTATATATACCATCGCATGCGTGGCTGTGATTTCAGTCTTCGATCTTATCGCGCTGCATTAAAACCAGGATTATCACAGAAAAATATTCGTGACAGCAATTTGGGGAGCAATTGCTGCCAGAGGTCGATCGGGAATCCATTTCATGCCGCCAGGAGAAACTATCAAAGCTGTTAATTATTTGCAAATAATAAAGGAAAATGTTCCTATTTGGCTCAGAACTCGCAACTGTGACATTTTTATGCATGACGGCGCGCCATGTCATCAGGCAAAGATCGTCAAGACATGGTTTCAAGAGAATTACATCAATGTTCTTGCTCCGTGGCCTGGCTCGTCACCGGATTTAAACCCGATTGAAAATTGCTGGATAAAATTGAAAGCAGAAGTGACAAAAACAAATTCGACGTCGGTGACAACTTTGAAGGAGGCTATACTGGAGGAGTGGTCCCAAATAATAACGCCTGATTACTATGACTCTCTTGTTGCCTTTATGCCTCGAAGAATAGAAGCTGTCCTTAAATCCGGAGGAAGACATTCGAGGTACTAGAAACTCTTTTCTGATGTGAACTACTTGTTGGTTTCTTCGAAAGTGTGTCATTAACTTATGTGAATGTTGTTTGTTGCGTTTAATTCAATCATATTATCATTAAATTGAAGTGGTATAACGTTTCTGTCTAAAAACTTTAGTGGTCGGATCTTTTTGGCCAGCACTGTATAACAATTTTAAACAATAAGTTAAACGTCCATCATTAACACGTACTTGGTATAACGAACGTCTTTTTTTCTGCAACAGATGCCAGCTGACCAGATTTTTTTACGTTTTAGAACCAGATTTCATCAAAGAAAAGTGCTATGCGCATGCGCCAAAAATGACAAAACTTGCTTATTTAACGCACGAGTTTTTTCGTGTGGGAAATTTCCAAAAAATCTGAATGGTTTTTAAGTCAGTTTTAAGTCAGTTCCACTCATCCATTTTTCCGTGGGAACAAGAAAAGGAAGGAAAAAAAAATTACGTGAGCACTCAACGTAGTTGAAACGAAATTCTAAAATTTAAAAAAAAACCTCATCTTTGACAATTTTTAACTAAAATGTTTTAAGTGAAATAAAACAAATATAAACTTATTTTTGTTTAATAAAACTTCTTCTGCTTGTATTTTGAAAAAATTTCTTGGAGATTTTTGTTTTTGTTGTTTATAAAGAATTTAAGACTTTTATCCTGGCCGACGACACGGGTTTCGAAGTGGGGTGCAGTTGTAAATTTCTCAATAAAGTCCTCTATATCTAGAAATTAAAAAAAAAAAAAATTGCCCCCGGAGTCGTCGGTCTCTTTTTGAACCTCTTTAGGGTATTACTCCGTCGGTATGCTTTAAATTGTTTTAAATAAAATTTAAAAACGTCCTTAATTTGGACATGATTATAGATCAAAAGAGCTAAAACTTTTACATAGTGTTTAAACCCATAAATTTCCTTTAAAACATTTTTTTTCACTAAAAGTTATAAGGTTCTACGGTTATAAGATTCTACGGTTATAAGGTTCTACGGTTATAAGGTTCTACGGTTATAAGGTTCTACGGTTATAAGGTTCTACGGTTATAAGGTTCTACGGTTATAAGGTTCTACGCCTAATAAGTAAAAGTAAACAAAAAAATTATATGCTGGTAATAATATTTTTTTTTCCTATTTCCTTGACGAATATTCTATTGTCTAAATGTCTTTGAAACAGTTAAAAGTCTAAAAATTAAAGCCAAAGTTAGGATTCCATAGTATACTGCAACTATATTATATAAAATTATATAACATAAAATCTTGATAGGCATATTACATTTTAAATAAATTTTAAAAGATTGCTTGCAGTCCACAAAAAGATTTTCAGAGTTTCCTTATAACAATCTAATCGTTTATCTTGCAGATCAGATATTTTACGAAGATATCTTGATTGTTTAAACTAATAACCCGTTGACGGCAACTTCTTAAAAAGCACCTTAACTACTATGAGCATGCATTTTTAATTTGCCCGAAGCAAAGCTATGCATGCTTACATGATTATTTTTTTCTTCCCTTTTACGCTCCAATAAAAAAAAGGATGAGCGTAAACTGACATTTAAGGTCATGAAATACAAATTGAAATACAAGCAAAAACCCATGAGTAGAGTCAGAAAACTCAGCATTTATCATCCTATACAGGAAAAAATGTAACAGAGGTTTACATTTACACCAACCCATAAGATGAAATAAAATAGTAGTTGGATTTTGTTAAAACTCGCCCAAGATAAAAATTCTTATTGAGAGAAAAAATGTATTTTTAAAAAGTCATTTTATAATCAAAAACTTAACATCAACAATTAACACCAATAAAGTGTCATATATATATATATATATATATTTATATATATATATATATATATATATATAAATTTGAGACATATATATATATATATATATATATATATATATATATATATATATAAATTTGAGACCCAACATGACATAGTTTTTCAAAACTATGTCATGTTGGGTCTCAAACGAAGCAAAATCATATACAAATTTCAAAAATGATATTCATTTTATAAAAAAACATAGATAAAAAAAATTATTAAAAAAATCTTGTTAAATTCCCTATTTTTCATTTTTAGTTAAAAAACGTATTTTTTTGTTTACTAAAATCTAAGATAAAAATTTAATTATAAAATGATTAATATTTTTAAAATTTTTATATAATTTCCCTTCATTTGAGACCCAACATGACATAATTTTGAAAAATTTTTTATTTAATAATATTAGGGACCTATATAATGTTCGAGGGTCGGTAGCAACCCCTTAAAATATTTTTTATTCAAAAATTTCTTAAATCTAGCATATTTTTAATTATATACAACATATTCAGGGGGTGCCAGCAGTCATTTTTAAAAAAAGTTGTTTTTAGAACCACCTTAATATATATATATATATATATATATATATATATATATATATATATATATATATATATATATATATATATATATATATATATATATATATATATATATATATATATATATATATATATATATATATATATATATATATATATATAACACTTATATCAAATAAGGATGCTTTGGAAAAAAATGCAATGATTGTAGCCTGGGAACAAAAAAGCCCTAAAGTTTTACCTACACTTGCCCCAAGCATGGGAGCAACAAGTTGATAAAATAACTTTTATTCTATTCTCAACTAATTCTATACCCATCGATAAATTTTAAAATTTACACAAAAATCTTTAAGCGTTCAAAAACCATGACCATAAAAAGTTTGAACAATGTGAGAGAGGGTTGGGGGGGGGGGGTTTGCAAATGTTCAGTAATTTTAGAAACATTTTTTTTTTGTTGTTTAGTGGAGTTTTTTTATTTTAAATATAAGTAGCAACTATGAAAATTTGTTTTCAAAATAAGAATTTGGAAAATTAGAGAAGTCACGCATTGAGCTAAGAGATTCAAATAAATCTAATTCTGTTCATGTACTTAAAAAAAGGTTATTTGAAAGCACAAATCAAATCAAAGAATTAATTTTAGACAAAAAACATTTAATTCAAAAATTAGACGAACTTCAAAATCAAATTGACAAAATCCGATCACAGTTAATAAGGTTTAAGAGAAGAATTCACCCGTATGACACTTTTTCACAACTTATGACACCTTGTCATACAGCGATTAATTTTTTCCGGATATATCCGAAATTTTGCATACCATATTTACTGAACGTATAAGAGAATATTGAGTTTTGAAATTTATTGATGAATATAAACTTGGTTAAAAATAGGAAAAAACGTTTGGGGCAGGTGTAGCTAAAATTGTAGAACTTTTTTGTTCTCAGGCTCCAATCATCGCAATTTTTTGCAAAGTAAAAAAAAAAAAAGGTCCTTTTGAAAAAAAGTGGGGGTGCACATGTCCCCGGCCCCCCGGTGTTGTCGGCTTTGACTTGCTTTTGAAAACTCATGCCTTTGAAAAACCTTTAAACTTTTTACATTAGCAGTTAAATTTCTGTAAATGTTATAAAATTAATATCTTAAATAATTAAAAACAAAGATAAGAATAAGTGAACTGTTTTTTGTGTCCGTAAAAATTGATTGATCGGAACATTCTCCACAGATGTTGCCAGGTTTTTATTTGTTCGAAATTTCTACTAAAAATTTAATTTTTGTATGTGCAACAATATTCTGCCAATATCTTTAGCAGCATGTTTGAAACTTAGTTTGACAGCAATAAATTTTTTTGACTAGACAGCAATAATTGACTAGACAGACTAGACAGCAATAAATTTTTTTGAGTTTGTATAATTAAAAGTCTCAGCACTTTAACTGCTTGGTTAAGTGTAAAAAAAAAAATTTTGATAATAAATTTTTTCGAATAAAATTGTTTAAATAATAAGTTTATTCATAGTCTTTGAGATTCAAGAGTCTAGTTGATTATTGGTTAAGGTATTTTAAAGATTTCTTTTTTGTTTCGTGAATTATTTCCGAGACATATTTTCACTAGTAAAAATGTATTGTACCTTAAAAATTTAATAAAGCTTTAAATCCAAACTTCAAAAAAACATAATAGATGCCATTATAGATGGTAAATATCTCTGCAGACGTTAATCTAGCTTATAACACGCTCTTTAAAATCTTTTATGAAATATATAACGTTAATTTTCCAAAATGTACTGTAAATAAAAAAAACAATGGTTTAATATCAAAAAAGATCCATGGTGAAATTAAAATTTTAAAACCGAAACAGAGGAAAAAAAAATTCCTTATAAAACTTATGGTAAAAATTTCAAAAAACAAAGGAAAAATTAAAAAAAAGTTGTATTACTCCAGTTTACTTGAGACGAACAAACATAACTCAAAGCGCCCATGGGAAATTCTAAGAGAACTTACTGTTATGCAAAAAACAAGAACGCGTGCACTGCCTAATATTTCAAAAATTAATGAAGAATTTTGTATACTCGGGCCACCTCTTTTTTTAATTTATGTGAATAATCTTCATAAAGCCAAAAATTTAATTATTTAAAATTGTTAATGACACAACCTTTTTTTATCTAATAATAACATTTCAACATTATTTCAAAATATGAATATCAAATTAGCTAAAATTTCTGATTGGTTTAAAATGAATAAGCTTTCACTAAATGTTGAAAAAAAACTTTTTCATCCAACAAAACTAATACCACTTGATTTAATTTTCATCGACATAGACTTTTCTATGTCGTTGTCGACATGTATATAATCGACATAGAAAAGACATGTCAATTATCGACATAAAAAAGTTTTACAAACTTTTCTTAGTTGGAAATACCACATTGAATTTTTATGTAACAAAGTTGTTAAAAGCGTAGTCAACTCAGATATACTTCTCATTTATTCATTGTCATTTAAACTGTGCAAATATTGCTTTGTGTAATGTCAATAAATCTAAACTGGAGTCTCTTTATCGTCAACAAAAGCGTGTTGCTTGTCTTATTGATTTTAAAAACAAAATTTAATCTGTCTTTAAATCGATAAAAATCCTAAAAAAAAAATCATAAAACAGTGTATATTAAAAATCCCTTTTTAATATACACTGTTTTATGTTCAAATGTAAAACTAACTCCTCCCCAGTTTCTTTCCGCAATTTATATATATATTGAAAGATAAAAATAAACACAATTTAAGAAACAATAGTTTAATTCAGCAATCATTTTTATAAAAATAATTTTGAAATATCAAGCATTTCATTTTGTGGAGCTTCTTTCCATGAAATGAATGCTTGATTTAAAATAAATAATTTTATCTCTGAATGGTATATTTTTATTTTTTTGAACACTTAATAATTTGCTGTATTTTTTTTTATGTGTGTATTAGTTTATGTAGGGTAAATTAGCCTAATTTTGGTCAACATTCAAAAAGTTTTTTTTTTTTTTGATGGAAAACATATTTTTTCATGGAATTTTTATTTAATAGATGTAAGACTTTGTTTTCTTTAACAATATGTAAAAAAAAAAAAAAGATGTTTTATATAATATTTATTTCTTAAAATTAATTTTACAAGAAACAATTTCTGACCGAGTTTATATTTTTTCAACTAAAGTCGGTTATTGTTATAATAAATGAGAAAACAATAACAATAAAGGAGAAAACCAATTCATTTATGAAAACTACGAAAATTATATCTATCTAATACTCAATATTGGAACTGCCAAGTCTACACTTTTTAGTTCAGAAAAAAACATTGCATTGTTGATATCGTTTTGGAGTTCATATCTGGTTACAAAACCACAATCGACACAAATTGTCGATTGTGGTTTTGTAACCAGATATGAACTCCATTGGTAACCAGATATGAACCATTGGATGCTGAAATATATTGTGTGACAATATATTTCAGCATCCAATGGTTGCAAAATATGACTTGAATAAGTTGGTAAGAAGACCATTTCTACATCGTTTTCCATACGTATTTCAATAACCTTTAATGACACATGTGTGCTGGACCACTTAATACAAGAATGTGTTCTTCGCCAATCGCTTTAATTGCTTCTATGAATAGTCGTTCCCAAAATATTGAGTTAAATAATTTCTCCATCCACCCATCCTGAATCTAATCTTGTATACAAAAATGGTTCAACTGGCACAATATATATATATATATATATATATATATATATATATATATATATATATATATATATATATATATATATGTATATATACATATATATATTGTGCCGGTTAGACCATTTTTACACCTTGATTGATATAAGCATCTGTATGATTTATAAAAGAAAGGAGGTAAGAAGAAGCCTTATGCATTGAAAAATGGTTCAACTGGCACAATATATATATATATATATATATATATATATATATATATATATATATATATATATATATATATGTATATATACATATATATATTGTGCCGGTTAGACCATTTTTACCCCTTGATTGATATAAGCATCTGTATGATTTATAAAAGAAAGGAGGTAAGAAGAAGCCTTATGCATTGACGCAGTTGTTTACGGTATAAAAGTTTTTCATTATTTCCTTTAGCTCGAGAGCGCGGTTTGAACCTCTTCAGCAAAAAAAAAAAATGAAATTTTTATTTGGTCACCACTAAAACCACACTCATCGCAGTTTCAAATATGTGAAGCTTTTAAGTTATCAAATTTGGCTTCATCGTATTATTTCTTGTAATTGTTAAAGTATTTTACGAGTATATAAGTGCAAAACGACGTTCTGTTTGGTACAATGATATCTGCTCTGCGTAATGCTACATCATATTTCCATCTCTCTTTAAAATAGAGTACCAAAATGTACCAAAATGTATTTTGAATTCCGGCCTGAAGAAGAAATATATTTATGTAACTTTTTACCTTTAAAATTGAAAGTGAAAGCCTGCACCTCAGCATCATGGCTATATAATATACATTTATAACCTATAAAACTTATAATTATTGTTACTATTAAGTAGTTTTAATTATAAATAATTAAAATTACTTAATAGTAACAATAAAATAAATAAATATAACGTCTGTTCACAAAAAATCCGGACTGATTTCAAATGTACACAAATTGTTCTAAATTTCGAATTTTCGATTCGAAATTTTTAAATTTAATCGGTCAACAACAACAGTTTCATTTTGTGGCAAAATTGAGTTTAAATAATTAATTCAAATAAACATGGAGCATCTAAAAGAGAACGATGTTAGAAATGTGATTGGAAATTTTTATAAACAAAACATAAACAGTGGAAAGAAATTTACAGTGGATCATTTTAAGAAAATGGGAATCGCTAAATCTACAATTTATGACATAATTAAAAGGTCTGAAAATAATTTGCCAATGAATAGAAAAATCGGTTGCGGCAGAAAACCTTTTAAAATTACACCAGAAAAGAGAGAGTCCATGGTTGCAAGAGCAGAAGAGAGAATCGGGATTTCGCAAAGAAAATTGGCACTAAAATATAAGATAAGCGTTTCATACGTAAATAGATTATTAAGTATGCATGGACTAAAGTATACCAAAAGAAAAAATGCATCAAAAACAACAGAAAAGCAAGAAATTAAACAAAAGAAAAACTTATTAAAACTTTCAAAAATTTTTTTCAAGCCATCAAATGAGTTTGAAATCATCATGGACGATGAATCTTATTTCTGTGTAAATGGTGCAAATTGTTCACAAAACTCTGGCTACTATACAAAGGATAGTTCTCAAACTGATCCTAACATTAAATTCAACTTCAAAAAAAAGTTTGACGAGAAAGTTCTCGTTTGGATTGCAATCAGTCGTTTTGGTCATTCATCGCCTTATTTTGCTGTAAAAAACTGTGCACTGGATGCAAAAACTTATTCTAAAGAATGTATTACAAAAAGACTTCTTCCATTTATAAATTCCAAGCATCAAAACATGAAAATTTTATTTTGGCCTGACGGAGCGAGATGTCATTATGCAAAACACACATTAGAAACTTACAACACTTTAGGTATTAACTTTGTCGACGCTAAAGATAACCCCCCAAATGTACCGCAGTTAAGGCCAATTGAAAATTTTTGGGCACATTTAAAAGCAAAAGTTTATGGAAATGGATTTACTGCGAAAAATCTTGACCACCTTAAGAATAGAATTCGATTAAAGTTGAAAGAGTTTGATCCAGACTACTTTTTCAACCTAATGAATTCAGTCAAAACTAAAGTTCGAAAAGCCGCTGATTTAGGACCACTTTCGGTTATAAAATAGTTAACAATGTCCAGTCACTCATTTTAGTTAAAATTTTTGTCAAAAATCGATTAATTTTGTATTCAATTAAGAACAATTTTTCATTCCGGATTTTTTGTGAACAGACGTTATATATAATACATATTTTTTTTATTTTATAATAAATATATATATTATAGTTTATAAACAATAAAATAAATGTATATATACATATATATATATATATATATATATATATATATATATATATATATATATATATATATATATATATATATATATATATATACATATATATATTAGAATAAAAAGGTTTTATCTCCCTTTTGTAACGTTGAGAGAATTTAACAAATTATACTCTCTTAAATTTTTGAACTTAAAAGTAAAAATTTGTTAAATTCATTAAATTAAAAGGTCAAAATATTAAATTTGTTAAACTGATTGCTTAGAACACACATTATTTAATAATAAAAATTCGTATAGACAAAATAGCATATCGGTAGATGAGAATTAAAAGGTTCTATCTCCCAATATTCATGGTAAAAAAATTTAATTTTCTGCTTTTATTTATAATATTATTTTTGTGTTCAAAATTATATTATTTTAGTATATTAATCTTATTATTATTTATATAATTTTTAAAAACGTATGTTTACGTTTTTTCATTGTTAACTTTAACCTTTAACCTGGAATTAGCAATTAATTTGTAAACAAAGAATTTTAAAAATTATAAAATTAATAATTTAAGATTAATTATAAACTTAAAAACATAAAAAACATTAATTTTATCAATATAAACAGCAACAGCTGTAAAATAATTAAATATTTAAAATTCTCTCAACATTAAAAAAATGGAGATAGAACTTTATTATTATTATTTTTTTCTTATTCAATTTTTTTGTTCTTTAATCCTTACAAATTCGTAAAATATAATAGAATCTTTACAGAGTAAGTAAAATTTAAAAAAAAAAATAATAATAATAATAATTACAAAGTTACGTTATACAAAAAAATATACAATGTAAAACTGTAAAGTATTAGAAATTACTTCAAAAAACGCGGAAAACTTGCAGAAGACCGACGGTCTTGTCATCAAGAAACCGCTATGCGTTACTAATATTTATAGATGCTTTTATTTAAAATAAGTTTATATATATATATTTTTTAAAAAAACAAAAAATTGTTATCGGTTATCGGCAGAATGAGAATAAAAATCCAAAATGCAAAAAACAAAGAAAGCATACAAAAAGTAGTTTTTAATTTTTTAATTTTATTTCAATACACATTAATATAAGTAGGTACACGATTTGCTAAATAGGTAATATATAGTCGTTCGAGTGTTGATAAATAAGCCTATTATTTGCTTTTGTGTTTTTGTTATTTCTGTTGTTTTTGAGTTATTTAGAGTTTTTTGAGTTACTAGAGTTTACATTGGTTTCGAAACAAATTTAGTCTTATACATAGTTTTAAATGTTTTGGGGTTAATAAAAATTCATAAAGTTGTTAGTGTTTAAAATGAGATCTTTTAATAACGTTTTCAGAGTATTTAAGTTATTCGATTTTTTCAGTTGAGTATTTTTTGATATTAATTTGTTATATAGATAAGGACCACGGTATGAAATGGAAAAGTGCGAGAGATTTTTTTTTTAAAAAAGTACGTTGAAGTTTCCCGTTTCTCTGGTATGGTATCTATTTTTGCTATTTTGGAAAAAATTCTTTGAAAAGTAAGAAGGAACAAGTCCAAGTTTATATTTGAGCATAAATAACAAATTTTGGACTATATTGATTTGATATACATTTAATGCTTTCAAATTTTTAAAAGTGGCTCAGCATGCGAGAGTCTATCCTTATTAAAAACTATTCTTGCAGCATGTTTTTGTTTTCGATATAGTGTGGTTAGTTTGGATCTATGAGTGCTCGTCCATGCAACATTAGCGTATATGTAGTAGCTTTGTATAAACGAGAAGTATAGAAACTTTAAATTATCAGAAGACAGTATAGAACTAGCTTTGTAGAGGATACCAATGTTTTTTGATATTTTGGTATTTATTATATCTATATGTGATTTCCATGAGATGTTCTCATCAATAAGTATCCCAAGAAATTTAGTTGCTTGGGTTCTCTCTATTTTTTTAGTATCTATATTTAGCGAAGGTAAATCGGGTGGTATTTTTTTAAGGTTAGAATGAAAAAGAATGTATTTGGTTTTTTCTGTGTTTAGCAATAATTTGTTAGATTTTAACCAACTGTTTATTTTTTCAAGTTCAGCATTTGTAGTTTCATAAAGTTCTGAAATTGATGAGGATGCATAAAATAAATTGGTGTCGTCCGCGAACATTATGAAATCCAATTTACTTGAGGCTTTAGGAAGATCGTTTATGTATATTAAAAACAAAAGAGTTGCAAGAATGGAACCTTGGGGGATACCGCTTTTTTTTTTGAGTAATTTTGAAATTTTTTTTTCATGAGCAATAACGCATTGTTTTCAAAGGAGTCATTTATATTATTTATAAGATCAAGAATTGCGTGTTCGGTTGATTGTTGCTTTTGGAAGCCAAACTGTTTTTCATTTAGGATTTTGTTATTTGCTAGATATTTATACAGTTTATTGTATATTACTCTCTCCAAAAGTTTTGAAAATACAGGTAGCACTGAGATAGATCTGTAGTTATTTAGTGTAAATGCATCACCGGTTTTTAATATTGGTATTACCTTAGCTATTTTTAATTTATTCGGTACGGATCCTGTAATTATTGAAGATTTAAATATTTCATAGATTGGTTGTTTTATTTCCGGAAACACATTTACAACTATATAGCTAGAAATGTCGTCTATCCCAGGGGCCTTATTCGTCTTAAGCGAGTTTTTTGCAATTTCTAGTTCTTCATGGTTTAGTCCAGAGAAAATATTTAAACAGAAATGTTGGTTTGTGATATAGGTTTCGAAGGAGATATCAGGGCATTGAATTTTTGAAGCCATATTAGGGCCTATGTTTGCAAAAAAGCTATTGAAGTTTTCAGCGATAGAAGTTTTGTCGATATATTCAGTTTCGTTAACGATAATTTTATCGGGTAAATTATTTGATTTAGTATAGTTTTTACCTATTACTTATTTCAATATGTTCCAGGTTTTTTTATTATCACTTTTGCTTTTTTGTAGTTGTTTTGAATAATATACTCTTTTTGAATTTTTTCTAATTTTTTCAAATAGATTTTTGTATTCCTTGTATGTAGTTACGTTAGTTTCGTTTCTGTTTTTTAAATACTTGATATAGAGTTTTTGCTTTGTTTTTGATGATTTTCTAATCCCCTTAGTTATCCATGGGCAGTTTAGATACTTTAGCTTTATTTCTTTCTCTTCAACAGGGAAATGTTTATTGTAGTGATCTAGAAAAATATTTATAAATAAATTGTATGCGGAATTTGTGTGTCCAAGGTTACTTTCGTGATACACTTCATCCCAATTTACTTCCAATAGCGAGTCTTTAAAATTTTTAATAGAGAACTGATTGATTTTTCTTTTATATACTTTAGTTTTAGGATTATTATAGGTTCTTAAATCTTGAGATAATGAAAAATAAATAGGAAAATGGTCTAACAAATCGGTTTTAATAATTCCTGCTTTTAAAGAAGATTCAAGAAATGTATTTGTTAATATATTGTCTATTGCAGAGACGGAGGTTGGGGTTATCCGAGTAGGTTTGTTAATGATTGGAAGGATACATAATTGAAACAGATTATCAAAAAAGAGTTTAGTAACCGCATTTTCTTTGTAGTTTAGACTGTTAATATTTAAATCTCCTATAAAGAAAATATTTTTTCCCTTGTCATTTATTTTAAGAAAGATTTCATTTAAAAAATTTGAAAATTTAGTTATATCACCTTCTGGAGGTCTATAGCAAGTGAAAATTATAATATTTTTTGATTTATTACCCGTTATCTCAATAGTAAAGACTTCGCTATCAGTGTCTAAGATGGAGAGGTCTGATCTTACTTTAAACACTTGATTATCTCGGATAAACGTTGCGATCCCTCCTCCCCTTTCATTTGTTTTTCTTTCAAAAGATATTAGTTGATAATTTGGAATTTGAAAATTTGTGTTCGTTTGAACTGATTCATCAGAACACCACGTTTCAGTTATGCAAATCATACTGAATGAGTAGTTGCAATCTATTAGAAAGTGTTTTAGTTTATCAAAATTTTTGTTTATACTTCTTATATTTATGTGTATTGCAGTAAAATTATTTTTTAAAGTTTCGAGTTCAGTTTTAAAAGTTTCTAATTCAAAGTATTTCGAATCAAAATTATTTCTGTGAAAAATTTGCCCATCAGAGTCGTAAAAATCATTTAGTAAAATATTATTAGCAGTTTCGAAGACGTTGCAACGCAGCGTTTTAAAATCTTTTGTTTTGTTTTTGCTTTCGTTAGTCTTTTTGTAAAGTGCGGTAAATTAAAACGTGCAAGCGTAATAAAAAATGTACAGAACTATTTCACATATCTCGACTTAGTTAAAATTAAAATTATTTACGAAAATCTCTGACGAATATTTTATCATATTTGATAATAGCAAATTTACCTTCCTTTCGAAATCTTTTTACATCTTCCCAAAGCTTTTTTCTTATTTCCATCGTTTCGTTCGCATAGTCTTCATTAATGAATATTCCGGTTCCTTTGATTTTTTTTTGATAGCGTTAAGATTTTATTTTTGTTTTGAAAGTCTAGTAGTATTTTTGTGAAATGAAAGTCTAGTATTATTCTAACATCACGATATATATAACCTATTTCATTAATTTGATTCCTGTTTCATTTAAATCTAATATGTTGTTTTTATTTGTTTCTTATAATTTTACTTATTGAAAGTTTTAACCTGCATAATATTTATATTTAAAATTATTTCTTTTTTTTCTATTTTTAAAATTGAAATATTTATTGTGTTAGGTATTCTATACTTTTTTTTATTTAAAATTTAAATAACATTTAAAATGAGGCTATTCTCAGAGGCAGGTAATATTTCTGATGAAAAAAGAATTAGTTTGTTGTCCAAAACTATCTAGATGTTTAGGAATATTGCACCACAATATTCCTAAACATCTAGAAATCCTTACATAATTGATTACTGCCAAAAATATGTGTTTGTTAAAAAATTTGCATTTTTACTTAGGTTTACCTATAGTTTTTCAATGTCCTGTTGGAAAATGATTTTTTGATTTAATTTACACAGTCTGTGTCACATGTCTCAAAGAAAAAGGTAAAAAATAAATTCCGGCATTCCGACCTAAAATATTGTAATTCTGACCGGAACCGAATTGACCTAAAAGTTACAAATTCCGAATGGATTTCCGGTACTTTAAAACCATTTTAATGGATTTTATTTTTAATGGATATTATTTAATTTGCAAATTACCTTGCAAGGTAATTTGCAAACCTTGTCTTTCTTTTATCGAGTTAATTCTGTAATATATAAATATTGGGAACAAGATAATATACAAATATTGATAATTCGATGCTTGAATTATTAATATTTATTTATAACAGTTATTTATTCTAAAATAAATATTATAATCTATTATTTGTACATAGTTTTTATTTTTTTTAAGATTTTAAAATATAGATTAATGATAATGTTAATGAATAATTTAATCTACTAAAATTTCGCAGAATAAAATATTCATTATTTAGCCTAAATCATCAAATTTAGCGTAAATTTGAAATTGCTGCATGCTAAATTTTAAATTAAGAAATGAATTATAAATTAACATACATGTGTAACATTGCAATATAACTCAAAAAAATAGTTTAGAGTTGTAAATAGTTTTTATTTCTGCTTTGCAAATTTAATTATTATTTTTGTCAGTGTTTTTGCCATAGCTTATTGAAGTCATAGTTTTAAATTAAAACTATGACTATTAAAATTTAATAACTAAATATAATAAATTAAGTTATAAAAAGACAAGCAATTAACTTGTAGTTTAAAAAATGATTAATTATGAGATCATTATATTGCCATAAATTGGTATATTAAAATAAATTATATAAACATATTAAATTAATACTTGTATGTGATATTTTTTTAAAAGGAACTACTTCTGCGATACATCATAAATCATGATGAAAGAAGAAAAATATTAGTTGCTTGCCATGTCCATCCTACTTCTGGTCATATGGGTAAAACAAGAACATTGGGCAGGATAAAAGAGTGTTTCATGTGGCACAGAATGGTAAAAAAATGTCCATGAGTTGGTAATTTAGATTTTGTATTATGCATTATCAGAAAATTTTGATTTTTCCTAATAATTATAATAAGGTATTGCTATACCATTCTAAACTCTGTTTAAGCTTATATCATGTGATGTGTGCCAGAGAATGAATAGAAAGTTAAACTGTGGGAAACCAGAGATGCACCTAATAAAGGTGAAGGCTCCATGGTATATGGTTGACATTTTATTGGCCCACTCAGTCCAATTAGTGAAGATGGTTGTAAATATATTTTAACTATTAGTGACTATTCTTCAAAGTGGGTTGAAGTAATACCCACTAAAGACAAAATACTAGTTACAGTCGCAAGATGTCTATTCAAGATATTACATTTTTTATTTCTGTCATTGTTTTAGCATCCTTGCTAAATGCTACCTTTCTGTGTATCAAGTTATTGGGTCCTAATTTTTTTGCATTTTTTATATTCTATATTTCAAAACAACCTTAAAATTCCCTGACATGCATACTTTTCTTCCCCGATTTCAGCTACTTCATTTCACCACCATTTTCTTTCATAATTTCTGATCATATCTTAAACATCAATTAAAAAAAAAACTTAAATAAAGATAAAATAATATTATAATACTATATCTTTCTAAAGAGATCAAAAGTGATGATCTTGAAAAGAAATTAGGAATACTTGGTGTATCTGATAGGATGCACTAGGGAAGATTAAGGTGGTTTAGGCATGTTGAGTGTAAAGGTGCAACTGATTGGGTAACAGCGTTTAAAGAGAAGTTTTAGAAGAAAAAGATAGAGGTGGGTATAGAAGTACTTTAAGAGGTTTAAGGAAAGAGGATGCACAAGATTGATGAAACATGGAGAAACACCATTAACTTTAATTTAATTGTCTGAGGATTCTTTAGCTTTTGTTAAATTTTATAATGAAATAAAAAAAGCATGATTTACCAAAGCTAGTGTTTCTGTTCAACCATCAAAGAAGTCACAACATTAGAGCATATAGCCCATTGTTATTTTTCTTGGATATAGTTAATTGATTTTAGAATCTTGATTTTACCTTATTAAATAAATCATATGTTCTTATGATTTATGTGTCTCTAATGTATATTAGCATCTATGTAACTTCATGGTGTGAGTATATTTAGTACTTTTATAATAAATCTATCATTCAGGTTTTCATCAGGTTGGGAGTGCCTAGAGATTTGCTGTGAGATAATGGAACTGAATTTTGTAATGAACTTAGTAATACACTTAATGTAATGCTTGGTATAAAGAAAAGGCTCACAACACCATATCACCCACAAGTAAGTTAAATTTAAAAAGTTCTTAACTAGGTTAATAAAGAAGTATGATATTAATATCTCAAGTTATTTAGTCAATCAGGTCAATTTGTTTAATTTATTTAAAATATAAAACAAATTTTTTTTGATTTAAGGCTAATGGACTCGATGAACGATTTAATCAGACTTATGCTAGTCAAATATGTTTTAGGCAGAATATACTAGTCAATTATGTATCCTCTAAAAAGGAACAATGGAGTATTTTGCTAGATACCTGTGCATTTGCGTACAATACATCTTGTCATGATTCTACAAAGTTCACACCATTTCAACTGATGTATGGTCGACAAGCATATCTTCCAATTGATCTAGATTTCCAGACAGAATCTTTGGAAGAATTAAGTTCAAATTATTTTAAATTAAAGGAGCCTGACATGGCACAAAGTGAATATAAGTTAGTGTTGGAAGAAGCTTAACAAAATATTTTAAAAGCTCAAGAAAAGCAAAAAAAAAATTATGATAAAAAGCACTCGAAACCTGGAGTCTTTAAAGTCAATTAATTATTACTAATAATAATTCATAGGCGTAAAAAAACTAAAGGAGGTAAATTAAATGATAGATTTGTAGGCCCATGTAAAATACTTAGTTACCTTCCTCATGGAGTATACAAACTTCAAGATAATAAAGGTGTTACAATTCAAGCTACTGGCAGTCATCTCAAAATTTATAAATCTTCAGACCCTACTTTACAAAATTGCAAAATATATTTGGTTGATTATAGCTCTTCTGATGAAGAATGTTCTGATAATCAATGTTTTAATGATGAAGTGATTTCTCCAAATCCCTCAGTCTTTATTGAATCATCAGACTCGATATCAGAAAATGAACAAATAATGATAATTATGAGGATTTAAATGAAACTCCTCAAAAATCAAGTATCTGAGGTAATGGCTCACCTTCAGGAGATGCATTAAACTATGCTCATGAGTGCTCCAAAGAAAATATAAGTTGTTCCACTATTGATGATACACATTCAGAAGTAAAAATAGAAGATGAAATCTATCAAATGAATTTGGTTTTTTCATGCAAAAATAGGTGTGCTACAAAATGATGCCCTTGCAAACAGTTCGGCGTGACATGCAAAAGTCATTGCCACCCAAATAGAATATGTGTAAACAGACAAAGCTTTTCAAGCAGAACTTATTTGTCTTGAAGAAGAAGCACGTACAGAAGAAGAGACCGTTTTTATTGGTCTTTTTTAAACTAGAAAAATAATACTTTCAGTAGATGATAAAAATATTTTGATGAATGGTGGATAGCTAAATGACACAATCATTTATGCTGGAATGCAATGCTTAAAGATGCCTTTCCTCATTTATCAGGGTTTCAAGATCCCATTTTACAGCTCACAAATAGTTTAGAAGTTCAAAAAGATAAAGAGTTTATTCAGTGTCTGAATTACAACGGTATGCATTGGATCACTATAGCAACGCTAGGCTGTACACAGTGGACTGTCAGGGTTTATGACAGTTTGCATAATAAGTTGACATTGTTGCTGAAGAACACAGTTGCTGATCTTTTGTGCTCTACCACAAGGTAGAATATGTAAATGTTCAGTATCAGTTAGGTTCAGATGACTGTGGACTTTTTGCACTTGCAAATGCTTATGAGCTTTGCTTTGGCAGAAATCCATCCATTGTAAAGTACACACAGGAAGATATGAGAAAACATTTGTTAAAGTCATTTGAAAAATTAGAGTTGACACAGTTTCCATCTAAGCTGCGGAAAGTTTCACAACAAATTTCACAGGTTGAGTTTTTAGATATATATTGCAATTGCAGAATGCCAAGCAATGAAAAACCATTGATACAATGTGGGTTATGCAAGGAAGGGAAGCGCCAATAACAGTGATATGCAATAATCTTTTATGGTGTTGCGGTTGTAAATAACTTTTGGTCTAACATTACCATATTTTGTTATATAACAACAATATATATATATATATATATATATATATATATATATATATATATATATATATATATATATATATATATATATAGTTTGTTGGCTTTGGGAAGAGCGGAAGGAAAAAAGTGATTCTTACGCCAACATATACATCACTTTTAATTACTTTTAACTTTCGTCCAACATTTCCGTGTTGGACGAAAGTAAAAACCATTAATTTAATTACAAATTAATCGTTTTTTAAAAAAACCACAAAAACGCAAATTTAATTGACCAGAATGTTTTAAAAACATTGTGAATGTTTTTAACAATATAAACAATGTTTTTATTTTATTTTTTTTAATAAAATGTTTTTATTTTTATTTTTTTTACTGTAAATCATGCGCGGAGTGTTGCTACATCGACTATTTTATAGCCTGACTCGCAAGGGAGTGCTGCTACATCGACTGACAAATAGCCTGACTCGCAAGGGAGTGCTGCTACATCGACTGACAAATAGCCTGACTCGCAAGGGAGTGCTGCTACATCGACTGACAAATAGCCTGACCCGCAAGGGAGTGCTGCTACATCGACTGAGGGTTTGGTTGGGGCAGGCAGTCTATCATTATTAAAAAAAAAAAATTCCGGTCTTGCATTTTAATTTTTACTTTTTGTCAACAAAATATGGAAAAAACTTTCGGACAACATCTAAGGGTTCTATATATATATATATATATATATATATATATATATATATATATATATATATATATATATTCATATATATATATATATATATATATATATATATATATATATATATATATATATATATATATATATATATATATATGTTGTTGTTATATAAGTTGTTGTTCTTTGCTATGTATGTGTTTTATGTTAGATAGTCAGTCAGATAGTGCACAGCAGCCTTGATCAATTATCAGTTTATACCTTGGTTTGGCAGCCTATTTTAAGTAGAGACCCATTTTTTCTAAAATAATTAAAAAAATCTTATAAAGAGCGGTAAGTATACTTACATATAAACTATCATAAATAATAATTTTATTATGGTTTGATTAAAATATAAAAAGTTTTGAATTAATATACCAGATAGATTGAGATAAAATAATTCTTATTAAAATAATTAGAATAATTCTTATTAAAAAAATTCTTACTAAAATATTCCAATGGAACCAAAGTGATTTGTCCAGATATTTTTGAATAGATCATACGAAAAACTTATGTTACGAAAACTCATATTAGCATAACTGGTTTATTTTTTTCAAATAGTCATGTAAGACCAAGTCCAATAAGATTTATGGTGATTACTAAACAAGAGAATGAGCTCAAGATTGATGTTTAACAATGAGTTTTTCAAAAGTTTTTTAGCGAGAGTGCCAACAAGTTAGAGTTAAAAGTTTTAGTTTTTTGGTGAGAGTGCCAGTAAGTTAGAGTTAAAAGTTTTAGTTTTTTAGTGAGAGTGCCAATAGAAAGAAGAGTGGGTAGTAAATTTATCTATTATATCACTTTATTTAAATTTATTAAAATTGAAATATTTTTATATTTCTAATAAGTTATATAAATAAGTAAAGTACATATAAAATATATTAAATATATAAAGTATATAAATAAATAAAGTAAAATTTTATATCTTTATTTGTTTAATTCATTCTCTTCAATTAGTAAATTTTTTTTTAATTTGTTGATTGTTAGGATTATATTTGTTGATTGTAAGGATTATATACTTTGTATTAAATTTTATTTTATTTTGTTTACAAATAAAAACACCTATTTTTTATGCTTCTTCTTTCATTTCCTTAGTTTGATGTTGGAAAATTTGCTGGGAAATGTCAAAGTTTATCTAAGTGATGATCAAGTTAACACTGGCAACCATAATAAAAAATAATAACTTTCTTGTTCAGTTTTTGAACAGTTCAACTTCTTCAAGTATACCTAATTATTTAAAATTTAAAATTGGTTGTGTAGTTTTTATATGTTACTTAGAAATTGAGATAAAAGTTTGCACTTTTCAAAATAGTAACAATGATGCATTCTTCTGGTGGTAGATGGGTATTTGTTCTCGGATTTAGTTGCAGCTATCAGATTTTTATTTACAATTGGTACTAAAATGTAATCTGTTTCCTGTCTAATTGGCATATTTAATGACAATCAATAAATTTCAAATTTGAATGTTTCTTGATTCGGTAGGTGTCTAAAAGAAACCTGCTACTCTCATGGACAACTGTGTTGTATGTTAAAGAACAAAGCAATATAAGTTATGGGAAATGAGCATATTTATAATATAGGTATATATATATATATATATAAATTTTTCCTAGTCCTGGTAATCTTTTATTTTAACAGGGCTGTGGTCTTAGGCCTACGTCACTACTTGTCACTACGTCATATACAACTACTTCTTTTATTGACAACTATGTGTTTCACGTTTTACAAGAACAAGACATGTTAATTTTTTTTCAGAGTTAAATAAAACAAAGTTTCTAAGTCTAGTTTCAAAATATTCATAATGGCAGCCTTTTAAGACTGCCATTATATTATTTTTTATACATTATGATTTTTTATTTATTTAGGTTTCAAATATGTTTAAAATATGTTTTTTACTTTTAATTAAATTTCTTTTTCTTTAGTTCTACTTTTTGTTTAAATTTCATTGAACTACCTGTTGAAATATGGTTTCAATTTGGTAAATTTTAATGATTTGAAATTTACTATATTGATCATTAGCCAACAGTTAAAGAAATTTAACATAATTAAGGTAAAAATACTTTGTTAACTGGTAACATTGCAGATCAATTTAATGTTTTTTTGTTTCAATATATTGTACTTGTGATGTTAATAATGAGATTTTTTTTCAACTTATGATGATATTATTTTAATTATTTGCCTAATATATTTTTAGATTGAAAATGTTTTCAAAATGATTCGAATGTAGTACACTCAGGTACATCTTAGGGTTACCATTAGTAGATCCCCTTTGTTTTTTTAAAGTGTTTTTTTAAGTACATTTATTTGTTAAGCTAAAAACATTGATTGATACAACAACAAATGGATAATATGGATAAATGAAGAATTTGGATAAATAACCAATCATTGAAATAATTTTGAAATAAAATCTAAAAATAAAAACTTTTATAATTGCATATGGCTTATAAATTTAAAAGAAAAGCTTACGTCCAATCCAAGTCTACTTATGTAATACAAACCCTATGAATACTTAAGTAAAATAAATGTAAGGCAAAAAAAAAAAAGCAAATACTGATGTATTATATACGAAGTTTTTCTGGAAAAGTTACGCATATAATACATAAAAAGTTGTATAATACGTATTAATACGTTTAAAAGATACGTATTTAAAACATCTATCCATACATGAAAAGTCCTACAATACGTATTAATACAGAGTTAGTAGCGAACCTAGAAAACATGGAAAATTGGTTCATTTTGGCAAAAGTGAGGAAAAACTTGGAATAGTCAGGAAATTATTAATTTTTAATTAGATAGTCAAATTTTGATAGAGAAAGTGACTTATTTTATAATTATGGCTTTTTTTCCTCTTGCTGATACCATACAGTTAACTCAGGAACTGGAAAGGCTTTTATTGTAATTATTTGTATTGACAACCCGAAAATGCCCATTTATAACATATCCGATATAACCGATGACTTTTTTAAATGTTATTCCGTGTTAAAAATAGTCAGGTAAAATTGACTGATTCTTAAAAAAAGTCAAGGAGTTTTATATGAAAAATTGTCTACGAACCCTGTAATACGTTTAAAAGATACGTATTTAAAACATCTTTCCAGCCGCTAAAAGTACCCTAACACTTTATATAACTTTAAAACACTTATATAACTTTGTAGAATATGCTAACAATTTACATGAGGCATCGACCTACTACAAGTGAGATAATTGTTTGATTTTACAAGTTGTAGTCAGTTTATGATAAATAAGCTAGAAATTTAGGTTAAATAGTAGTATTAGCTTAAAGAGTAGTATTATTTTAAAATGTAGCATTAGCTTTAAAAGTAGTACAAGCTTAAGGAGTAGCATTAGTTTAAAGAGTTATTGTTCTTCTTCTTTACATTTATACTTATTTTGTCTATAATTTTATTTATGCTGGAGCTTTATTTGTTTATTTCGATTGATTTATTTTATTTATGGTTGGAGTTTGAAGAAGTTTTTTGTTATAAGGTTTCAAAGAATTCAAGTTTTTGATTTGTTTTTATTATTAAATAATTATATTTAAAAAAATGATTCTTTTTTATTCCTTTATTTCATTGATTTTAACTTTGCCATTATTTTATTTTAGTTTGCCTACTGTTGAAATATGATTTTAATTTAGTAAACTTCCATGAATTTAAGTTTACTTTATTAATCATTCACCAACAGTTAAGGAAAAATTGAATTCAACTCAAAAAGGTAGGATTAGTTTTATTTTCAGGTAGCATTGCAGAATATGATTTAACTGTAGTTAGATAATATCTTATTGCTGTTTTGTACCATTATTTATTTACATTTATTTTAAATTTATTTACATTTATTTACTCAACTATAATATGTCTGTTGGACTATTTCTTAAACCCCACAAAGTATACCATATCTAATCAAACAAACATATCATCGTTGTTTATGCAGTTGTGTGTCATTAATGGAACGGTTTATTTAATAGAATAGTGACAAACTAAAGCAGTTTCCAACTGCTTAATAAGCTATTATTATTGTTGTTTAAAAATGAATAATGATTTTTTTTTAAATTATAAAATTATCTTATCATTCTTGTAATTGTTTCAGTTGGTTATTTTATTTTTACCATTGTTATTTGTATCATCAATATTATTAGCTGGTATTTACTTAAACTTTTCATAAATAACCTACATTATTAAGTTTTGCTTGTCAAAATATATAATTTGGTTGACAAAGTCAACCAGTTTGATAGATGCAATTTTAAAAAAAACTTACTTTAGTTTCTTAAATAAAATGAATTAAGTGAATGATGAAAAAGAAGATTGAAATAAAGGTTGCAAAAACAATTAGGTACTAAATAAAAAATTTAGTTTACTAAAAGTCAGGAATTGCCGTTGCTATGGGCGTTGCTATAGGAGCTAAAAAAACTTCACTTAAAAAAAATCAATTATTCTTATAATATTGAATATATATATTCTAATAATATATATATATATATATATATATACATATATATATATATATATATATATATATATATATATATATATATATATATATTATATATATTCTAAGAGCCGTAACCACCGGGGGAGGTTACGGCTCTGAGAATATATATATATATATATATATATATATATATATATATATATATATATATATATATATATATATATATATATATATATTTATATTATTATATCCCTCTAAAAAAATTTTAAATTATAACTATTAAGGAAAAACATATACGTAAAATAATTTTAACAAATTTTTTATCCCCTTTCTCCTTTAAAAGAACCCTAGGGCCCCCTAATATCAAAATTGTGGTTACGGCTCTGATTCTGAATCTAGAAAAAATTTCAAACAAGATAACAGAAAAAACATAATTTTTATTTTTTACTGTTTTTAACTTAAACCTTAAACGAAATATAAAGTTCTAAACATGTCAGTGTTAACATTTTTAAATTTTTTCAAACTTTTAAACAGGTATAAAATGACCTTTTGAACTAAAAAGCTTCAGGTTTATTTGTATGAGTTAAATGACGCATAATATTACTATGTTAATTAAAATAATATTATGCTTAGTATATAAAGTGTTAAAGTTTTCTTTATGCCGCAGAGTAATGCGCGAGTTCTCAAACCATCGTTTAAACAAACGCTAAAACCCATTGCTTGAGTGGTCCGAAGGAAATAACCCGCAAAAAAATGACAGTTTACTCCAACGTAGGACATTTGCTGCGGAGTAAATTGTTCTAGACGGTTGGATAGGACAAACTAGGTAGGGCTGTAAATCCTGGCTCGTGTTCGTGAACGGCTCGGTGCCGGCTCGACAAGAGCTCGTTCATGTTCGGCTCGAATGGTAAACGAGCCGGGCTTGAACAAAAAACTAGGCTCGTTTATTAAACGAGCCGATCTTGAACATTATAGGCTCGTTCATATAGGCTCGATTAAAGCTCGAATATATATATATATATATATATATATATATATATATATATATATATATATATATATATATATATATATATATATATATTTATCCAATGCAATGAGAGCAAGACTTATATTTGTGAAAATGTAATTTGAACTATTAGAGTGCAGTGTTTAATAGGAATTATTATGTTTGTGAGAGTTTACATTATGTTTGAACTTTGAACATTAAATTACATGTTGTTTGCTAATTTGGACTTGCATTATTTACAGAGCCTTTAACGAACAATTTTTTTTACTAAACGAGCTTTAAACTAACAGGTTACAATAATTATTTCGAGTTTTAAACATGTACATCGAGCCGAGCCCAAACAATACTAATCCTTAACGAGCCTAGCTCGAACAAAGAATCTCATGTTCGAAACGAGCTCGAGCCGAGCCTGAACTCTCTTAATATGTAAACGAGCCAAGCCGAGCCCTAGCAAGCTTGGCTCGTTCGGCTCGATTTACAGGCCTAAAACTAGGACGTTATACTCCGGAGTAAAGTGTCCCACCGGACAACTTACTCCGCAGACAATTTTCTCCGTGACAGGACCAAAATTATAGCAAAAATTGATCCGGCCGGACCAAAAATTTCGTAAAAACTTTTTAACGGGATAAGAATTTTCACGGACCGAAATTCCAGCGACAGAAACCTTTAAAGTCAACATTGGAAAGTAAAATTTGATTACAACGTTATTTGTCGTTAAATCAGTTAATAATAATAATAACAATAAAGCATTCAACAATACTACACTAGGGTAATAACATAAATATTCCTTCTGTCAAATAGAACGCACTAAATAAAGTTTTGAATTTTATTGTATCTAATTTAGTTAAATGAATGGAGAAGCAATTAAGAAATATATCTAACCACAGCGTTATGATTTTGAAAACTTTAAAAAGATATAGAGAGGACGCTATTAAACTGTGTGATTTGGTATTACAAGTTGAAGACCAGGTATTTCCAGTGCACCGTTCAGTTCTTGCTGCATGCAGTCAATATTTTTATGCAATGTTTGCTGGAGAACTTAAAGAAAGTAGCCAGTCAACTGTTGTATTAAATGATGTTAAAGCAAATATATTAAAACAATTATTAGATTTTGCGTATGATGGCGAAATAGAAATACATTCTAAAAATGTTGAAGATATTCTACGTCTAGCTACACAATTGCAGTTTATTCAGGTTTGTGATATATGTTGTAACTTTCTTGAGCAACAACTGGATACCATGAATTGTATTAACATTCGCAACTTTGCAACTCTTTATAACTGTATATCTTTTACTTCTAAGATTGATATATTTATGGAAAATAACTTTAAAGATGTTATTAATTCAGATGAATTTAAAAACTTACCATTTTCTGTGCTTAAAAGTCTTATTTCCAGTCATAAGTTAAATGTAGTTTTAGAACAGGATGTTTACAATGCGGTCATAAAATGGGTTAAATTTGATCTTAATCAAAGGCGCAACCAATTTTTTGCTTTACTTAATGAAGTAAAACTACCTTTGTTATCAAAAAAATTTATAATGCAACATATAATTAATGAAGAGCTCATTAAGTCTGAAATGAGTTGTAGAGATTTGTTAGATGAGGCAAAAAACTATCATTTGTATCCAAAAATGAGAGCTATTTTTCGCTCTAAACGAACCATACCTCGATATTCAACGGTTGGTTTATTGTTTGCAATTGGAGGTAAAGAAACTGGAGAGCAAATTACTAACAAAGTAGAATGCTTTAGGTATTTAAATGATTCTTTTAAATAAATTAACAAAACCTCTCAAATTAAAAAAAATACATGTTTTTTAAATTTGTTTAACACTTGAACCAACCATGTGACATGTAATTTAATACTAGTTTAACATATTGAGAATGGTTACTTAATAATAGTTTAACATAATGATAATGCTACATCATCAATATCACAAATTGATGATAATATTACTTAGCACTTCAACTGAGTTTTTATCTTTATTATTGACATATAGTATAAATATAGAGTCATATCTTAAAAATATTGCTTTTTTAATTATTGTTATGTTATATTAACACTTGAAAAATTATTATCATAATATGATATTGATATTTCGTTGATATCACAATATAATTTTTTAAATATTAACTATCGATCATTGACCTTAAGATAATATGCTACAATTAGGGTTGGGGTCAAATACATTTGATCTACTATAAATACAAATATGCTACTTCTAGGTTTCCAAATACAAATTCAAATACAAAAATGGCAATCAATATTTTTTAAATACAAACATAACTAACTTAGCATGCCAAATTAGCCTGTTTTTACCAAGTACCAATTTTTATTTGGTAAAAATAGGCTAATTTGGCGTATTTTTATTTGTATTGTATTTGATTAAAAAGTTTCTTAAATATTTGTATTTGTGTTTAATTGAAATTTATTTGAAATTCCATAGACTAAGCTAACCAGCTTTTTTTTTTTTTTTTTGCGAAATACCATGAGGCTCATTGTTTTTTTTTTTCATTTTCAGCTCTTAAATAAATTTGAAAATTATTTTTAAAGGATATTTGTTAAAAGACTTGTTTCATTCTTCTATTTAGTAGACCATTTTATCTGTCTTGTCTTAAAAAAACTTTTTTTTCTTTTCTTAACCTAAAGTACAGGTATCTAGAATTAGCCTATTGTATTTGATCAAAATGTATTTGACCCCAACCCTGCTAACAAATAAGATTAAAAATAAATTTTAAATTTATTTTAGTGTTTAATATGAAAAAAAACAACTAGTTATTATTTCTCAAAAAAACGTCGGTTAACCTAGTTTATGGAATTGAAAATGTTTTTCAATTAAATACAAATACAGGTATTTAAGAAATTTTTATTCAAATAAAATACGAATATGCCAAGTTACCTTTTTTTTTTTACCAAATCCAAATATTTATTTGACCCCAACCCTGACCACAACACGTACAACAGTTGTAGGATCAAGTGAGCTATTATGGGATTAAAACATCAGTTTATGGAATTGAAAATATTTTTCAATTAAATGCAAATACAAGTATCATACCAAAGTATAAATACCAAACATCATTTGGCTCTTATGGGATTAAAACATCAGTTTATGGAATTGAAAATATTTTTCAATTAAATACAAATACAAGTATTTAAGAAATTTTTATTCAAATAAAATACGAATATGCCAAGTTACCTTTTTTTTTTACCAAATCCAAATACTTATTTGACCCCAACCCTGACCACAACACGTACAACAGTTGTAGGATCAATTGAGCTGTTATGGGATTAAACAAGGTAAATATTTGACAATTAAAAATTCCAAATAAAGGTAATAATGGGATATCCCAAAAACCAAAACTATCTATAGTGGTTTTTTTTATGTTTATTCAAACATCAGCTTTAATAATCCATAATTGATCCATAATAATCCAAACATCAGCTTTAATGATCCATTATGATCCATAATCTGTTAATTGGACATGTAAAATGATTTCATGGCAAAACCCTTTTTTTAAAATGGACTAGAGTATATTTAGTCTTTTTTTTTTCAATTAAACTCTAACAGTTTTAATTGAAAAAAACGGACTAAATATACTCTAACAGAAGCACAATCTTCAGAGTATAAAGCAGTTTCCTCATCTACTTTGCTTTGTGAAGAGCACCAGAATTAAGCATCTTGAAGTTCTTTGTTTCAGATCCCTTAGTTATTATGAGCAGACAAAGCTGAACCAGTTCTTTGCAGTCACCTTGTGTGAGTGATCATGTTAAAGATTTACGAAAAAATTTAGTCATCTCTTGTTGGCGTTCTTCTTCTATAGGCATCATATGAATGTAATAATAATTTGCTTGTTCGTCTGATGACAGTTAAGTGAATTGTTACAAAGGAATACACAATAGCACAAAGTTGGGCTGATAATGTGTTGTTACCAATGTTGCATGAAAAAGGGTTTTTCAATATGTCATAATTCTGAAAAGAGTTGTTACAAGTCATGGTCATTTATAAATAGTAATAAACTAATCTGAAGTAAACACCTAATGGCATTAATATATAACAATAGATTAAAATAATAATAACAATAATAGCAATATTTGTGATATACTGATTTATTGCAATGCATCCTAGAGTAAAACCATCAATTCATAGCCACTTAATTTTATCTTTTTATTCTTTTATTATTTATAAACTTTGGCATATATATAATTCTGACATATATAAAATTCGCTGAATGGTCACACATGAGCAGTGAACGCCTGAGGGAAGAAATGAAGTACATTAGAATAAAGGAGAATTATTTTTCAAACAAAGCATATTTTGACAGTTGTCAAGACAAAAATAAAGATTAATAGAGGAATATTTAAAATATAAATAAGACAGGCAATGCACCTAAACAGTACTAACAATAATAATAAAAAATAAATTGTTATATAAATAATAATATGAACGAAGATATACAAAAACTATATCACCAAACAAAAAATAATTAAAACAAAAAATAGATTAAAAAATGAAAAGTATGCATACAACAATGAAATGCCTCAGAATGGAAAAAAAACATTAATGCCAATGTGTAAGCATAATTTGTGTAGTGATTAAGTAATAAACATCTCCTCAGAGTTGTGTCTATTATTATTGGCATTTCGATGAGGATCAGCACTTGTAACTAGTTTATCCTGTCAGACAAACGTTTACACCCTTAATTAAGTGGAAAAAGTAGAGCGTTGCAATCCTTATAACGCCTCGTCATAAATTTGCAATCTTTGCTTATACAAAAATTACTTATTTTAACATATAAAGGTGATAACTTGTTAAATAAACGAAATGAGTTGATTTCAAAATGCAGGCACCTAAATAAATTCCCATTATGAAAACCACTTATGATGTTTCAATGACAATTTCATTTTTTTTTCCTCCCCAAGGTCGAAACAGCCACTACAGATGAGGAGGCTACTTAATTGTGGTTATAACCCTCTCTTAACTCTATAACTCTGAAACGTGAACCTTGATGAAAAAGGCCGCTGCGCAGAGTTAAGCACGGTACTACCAGGGATGTCGTGGGGATCAAACTTGGAACCTCTCCCTTATGAAGCGAGCGCTCTACCACTACATTTGATATTGTAGTGGTAGAGTGCTACCACTACATTATCAAATGTTAAAAATGTTCAACAAAAGAAAAAAAAAAGATGTTATATGAGGCATAAAAAAGGAAATTATAAAAGAAATTTAATTTAAAAAATTTTCTTTATCAATATTAGTTTAAACAATTTTTCATAACAAACAATAACAAAAATAATTACCAAATTTAAAAAATTGCATGTTACATTACACATTAGTACACATTAAAATTATATATTTATATATTAGTTCCACTTTTAATATTTTAGTTTTTTTTTTGGTTTGTTTTGTTATAATGATTGGTTTATTAAAATGGAAAAATATTAATTATTACAAACTTTAAATAACATCTTTTAAAGAGTTAATTTTTTAATAAATAGATAAAAAACTTCTATATATGACTCTATAATTTTTTCGATTTTTCAAAATAATTTTTTGAAGGAGTTTAGATACCCTTGTTATCAAGAATAAATATACTTGATCACGTTATCTAGTATAAATATATTTGATAGCAAGGGCATCTAAACTCCCTCAATATATTGTATTGAAAATTAATAACAGAGTTATATCTGTAGAAAAAGTTTTTTATTTGATTAATTGTTACAAGTATTTATGCTTGAAGCAATATAACTCTTGCAATCTCTTCGTTTATATTTTTAAGAAAAATAATAGTTTAGAAAAATGATATTTTAAAGTAGTTACATCAACTTTATATAATTTAATATATTTATTTTATAAAGTTTATATTATTATAACAGATTGTGCAATGGGCAAACCCATGTAAAAACATTCAATTTTTTTATAAAATGAAACCTTAAGTCTCAGATTCTGCTCATTTTTACACCACTCAAAGATTTTAATAAGTTATGAACATTTCCGAAAATTTATCATCTTACTCCAAAAGTTTCAGACCTAAACCTGTTTCAAAAATTAGAAAATAATAACTGAAAATGATTTTTTTTTAGTTTTAAGATACAGTTTCTTTGTTCATAACAAGTAAAATCCGGGATGCAGAGTTCCAAAAGGACTCTGGCTTTATATCTTTAATTTTTCCTGGTTTCTGGTGTCCAGAAGTTCTAAACATATTGGTTGACTTATGATCTGCAAAAAAAAAAAAGTTCATACAATTTAATGACTTAGAACTTATTGGTTTTAAGCCCGGAGTCCTGGAGTCCTTGTCGCCATTATACCTAAGAACTCTTTAAAATTTAGTTTTTTTTCCCATTAGTAGTTTATAAGGGGAGGGATAGAAGATCTTAATAAGCTCAGTGTGGGTAGGAAAATTTTCCAAAAATTATTAAACATCGACTTCTGTGTATTAAGCACTTAAAAGTGACACTTTTTTTTTCCTTTCATTTTTCATAATTCCTATTTTATAAGTAACAAACTTAAGTTAATTTGACCATATTTTTTTTCTAATAAAGAAAAAGCCACTCTCCAATTCTTTGCAATAACTCTAACTAAACTATTCAGGGCGACATCTAAAAAAATCGAGATACATCGACATTTTTGTAATTAAACTTGCCTGGTAAAATTGCGACAAAGATCAAAATTACAGATGTTATATATATTTATATATATATATATTTTAAACATCTTTGCTTCCAACAAGGCTGCAAGCAGCCACTAATTAAAGTTGGAAGTTACTGAAAGGAAAAAGATGAAGATTGTAGAGCAAGATATCAATTGACGGACATTTTAAAGGATTGCAAATTATATGAATCAGGAAAGCAAGATGAAGGAAGCGAATTCCAAAGAGCTGATATTCGAGGAAAAAAAACTTAATTAAATGACGAGTAACACGAGAATGAATTTTAGTAGATGGCACAAGAGGCGCTAGCTCTTTAGAGCACTGCCCATTATAGTATTTGTAGAAAAGAGAAAGAGAAGCAACATTAAGACGATGTGATAATGGTTGGAGGTTGGCTGCAAGAGCAGGTCCAACTATGTTTACAATGCGTTTTTGCACCTTGTCTAAAAAAGAAAGGGCATTAGAAGATCCACCCCAGATATGGCAACAGTATTCCATACAAGACCGGATTTGAGATTTATAGAGATAGAGAATAGAATCCGAAGTAAGAAAGTGACGAGCTCGATAAAGAGATGCAACCTTAGCAGATGTTAATTTTGCAACTGATTTGATATATGGTTTCCAAGAAAGATTGGAAGTAAGAGTTAATCCTAGAAGATGAAGAGAAGGTGACTCATTGAGTACATCACTGTTTATAAATATAGGAAGATCTAAATTGCGATAATGATTGGCTGAAAAAAATTGAGTTTTATCTGAATTAAAGTTCACCAGCCACTGTGAGCCCCATGCTGTAGCAGAAGTGAGATTCTTTTCAAGCTCAAATGCCCCCTCCAAGCAATCAGAGGGTGTTGGTTTCTTATCACGACAAGAATAAATGGTAGTATCATCAGCAAGCAATGCCACCTTAGATGTGAGAATATCTGGAAGATTGTTAATGTAAATTAAAAAGAGTATAGGGCCAAGGACCTTGAGGAACCCCTTAAGTTATAGAATAAGAATAAGAGTGCTGTCCATCGAGGACAACTTTTATGCTACGATTGGAAAGGAAGGATTCAATAATCTTAAAGATGTTGCTGGATACACCATAAGAAGAAAGCTTATGGAGAAGACCAGCATGCCAAACTTTATCAAAAGCTTTTGAAATGTCAAGAGCGATGGCCTTAACCTCTCCACCTTTATCAAATGCACGATAAAACCTATCAGTTATTACTGTTATCAAATCAGCTGTAGAACAAGAAAATTGAAATCCATATTGATGGTCAGAAAGTATGTTATTAGATTCAAGACTAATGGGACGGTAGTTAGACGAATCAGATCGCTCTCCAGAATTTTTGAAGATGGGGATAACAGATGCTGCTTTCCAGCAGTCTGGAAAACAAGACTCTGATAAGCACTTGTTGAATAGTTTTGAAAATATATACGACAGCTCTAGAGAACACTTTTGCAAGACAATAACAGGTATGTTGTCCGGGCCACAAGCTGTAGAAGAGTCAAGATAGAAAATCACTTTAAATACAGAAGCTGAGTGATATGAATGTCAAGCAATGGATCAACCTGTTTGTTGGCAATATCAGGTAGAACGCAACTAGTGGAATTAAGATATGATATTGATGAAAAGTTTTTAGCAAACAATTCAGCTTAGTCTTTAGGTGAGGTGACAAAGTCTGAACCATACAAGAAAGGTGGAATTAAAGATTTGCCCTTATTATTGATATTATTAAAGATTCTCCAGAAGTCACAAGAGCCTAATTTTTGAGATAAGATACGAGATTTCATGACCTGAGATTAGCGGGTTTTGGCGTTAGACAAAACCTTTTTACAATTGTTTCTAGCAGTAATAAACAGACGTCTGTTTTCTGGAGAATTGTTTTGCTGATAAATATGGAAGTAATGGTTTTGATTGGCAATCGCAGCAGCACAGTGTGAAGAAAACCATGGAGGAGAGTGAGGCTTGACCTGGAATCGTCGAGAGGGAACAAAAGATTCCATGCCAGCCTGAATCCACGAAGTTATGTAAGAAGCACATTTTTCAACAGGAAGACAAAAGATTTCTACCCAAGGGCCATCACGAAGAAAATCACGAAAAGAATCCCAGTCAGCTTTACTGTAGTTGTAAGAGGTACGATGATAGGGGGATTCAGGTGATGAAGAAGAATGAGATATTAGTTTTAGAGAGATCAAACTGTGATCAGAAGAACCTAAAGGTGAATGTGTAGAAACTGAGCACTGACTAGGATCAGAAACAAGACATAAGTTGAGTAGAGAAGGTAAATGTTTCAGGTTGTCAGGAGAGCGAGTTGGAAAGTTGACTATTTGAGTTAGGGATTGAGAAAGGCAAAAGTTGTGGGCTTTAATGCCTGCAGAGTCACTGACACTAGAGCCAAGCCATTCAGAGTTGTGAGCATTAAAGTCACAAACAACAACTATATTAGCTGATGGATAAAGAGAGAGGGCTTGGTCAATATGATCAGAAATAAAATCAAAAAGAGTGCAGTCTTGAGATGAAGGAGAACGATATAGAACAAAGAGAAAGGCAATAGGGTGAAGTGGTGCTAAACGAAAGCACATGAAAGAATAGTCTGTGGATTCAAACCTAGTTTCACGACAAATGGGTGAATTCTTATGAATGTAAATGCCCAGGCCAAGCATGTGACTATTGGAGTCTTTACGAGTTAAAGGAAGATAACCATCAACACTAAGATCACAAGATGAGACAGCTGAACTCAAATTAGTCTCACAAAGAGCAAGTAGGTCTGGTGAACTTTGCAAGAGATAAGTTTCAACAGAAGAAAAGTTACTTCGAAGACCATGAGTATTAGTGAATGATAGGTTTAGAGAATTTGGTGATGATGGTTTTTTGTGTTTTATAGTTTTTGGTACTTTATTCATTTTAAAATTAGATTGAAGAACTTGGCTCAAAGCATAGATAATACTCAGAACACTGTTTAATAGCAAATAATATATATATATATATATATATATATATATATATATATATATATATATATATATATATATATATATATATATATATATATATTTGATTTAAAAACTTTATTTCACGACTTTCGATCGAAATTTTTTTGGTTCTAAAATTATTTATGACGTTTCGATTGATAATTCAATCAATATTTTTTCGGTTCTAAAAACAATTATGACTTTCGACTGAAAATTTGATTGAAATTAATTCGGTTCTAATTTTTTTCGTGAATATTTTCGGTTGTGTAATAAATTTCTCATATTGGATTCTAAATTGAAATTTACGTTTCGATTGAATTATAGGACGCCGAAAAATATTTGTATTTTGTTCTCCTTAACATTTTTGTGTTATTGACCCAGCATTATATATATATATATATATATATATATATATATATATATATATATGCAACCCTTGGAATTAGGAAAAATGAGGTCGGCAATAATTTGCGGACCTCAATCTTTTGAGGTCAGCATCAGGTCAGCAAAAAATTTTTGATACAAAAGTCTTACCATAAAACATAGAAATAAGGTCGGCAATTTTTTGCCAAACCTCAAACCCTTTTAGGTTGGCAGTTAGGTCGGCATCGCCGAATGCCGACCCTAATTCTGACGGTTCTGAGGGTATATATATATATATATATATATATATATATATATATATATATATATATATATATATATATATATATATATATATATATATATATATATATATATATATATATATATATATATATATATATATATATATATATATATATATATATATATATACAGAGGCAATTTTACGGGGAGAGGGGGTTCAATCGTTTAAATTTAGAACTTGTTTTTAAAGAGTGAGGATGTTGTGGTGAGGGGGTCTAAAACAGTCAAAAATTGCGTGATATAATTTGTTGATGACCCCTTATTGCAGTTTCAGGTTTTTTGAGCATACTGTTTGTTGCATTTACTATATATATAATGTTATATAGGGAAGTGAGGTTCAGAAATATTATGTTTCAGTTCAATTTTTAAATTAAAGATAATCATAAATGCTTGTTGCATTTGCATTTAACTAAAGTTAGATGGTCATAAAAATACTTAATGCAGTCTTCTAAAATTTCTGATAATATTAAATAAAGACAACCTACTGACTTTACTGGAATAAAAACTAGCTGCACACAACTTCTACTCACCATAGTTTACAATTTATTAAATGATATTTAACGTGCTATAAGCCTTCTCAGGAAGCGTGTGAGGGGCGCACGCCTTTCATTCATGTTTAAAGTAATTTAAGACAGCTCGACCTTGTTTTTATTTAGTAAGCGTTTTAAGAATTTCCGGCAAAATAAAACTATAAGAAACTATGGAGAATAAAACAGCAATACTTGAAGAAAGAAAACAAAATCTAAATAAAATAGTTTTTAAAAAATGGAAATTTAAATAATGAAAAATTTTGTCAAAAAAATAATACCTACATATTCTATTGTTTTTTTTTTTTTTTTTTTAGGGCATTTGTTATTTTCCACTACCAAAATTGAAAAAGCGGATAAGATCATATCGAAAATAAAAATAATTTTTGATATACAATTTATTTGCCACTTTCCTTGGTCAGTATATTAAAAAAATACTTTATTGTTTGCACTACAATACAGACAATTTTAAATGTCTACATTTTTATGTAAGAAAAAAAAAAGTCATTAATACTAATGTTCAAATATAAAATATTTGGTTGTTTTTACCACCCCCATTGAAATAGTCTGCACTTTCTTTGGATTCTTCAAGTTGTGCATTAAAACCCAATTGTTCAATTATTGTTAAATTGTTATAAATTATGTTTTTTTTCTCAACTTGTATCAAATTCGGTAGCTAAAAATAACAACCACTCTAGAAAAAAGAATACAAAAGTTGTATAAAAATTTATAAAATTTTTTTTTTTTATTTTCTTTTTTTCTAGATTAAATTTTTCTAGCTTATTTAATTAAAGTTCAATATTTTGTTACAATTTTTTTTTTTTTTTTTAGTATTGGTTTTTTTTTTCTCAGTACATGAGTTTAGCTTTTTGCAGTGAATTATTAAACACTTAAAAAGTTAAAAGATGTAAATTGCTGTGATCAGTGTGTCTAAAATAATCTCTTTAAATGCGGATGAACAAGGCATATGAATGCACACTCTTCCTAGGAAAACTTGTGCTATATATCAAAGTGTGATCCTTTCTCAATTTATTTAAAAGTTATGCAAGGAAATTTGACAACTGTCACTCTGGAGCATTATCAAGTAAATTCCTGGAGGAAACAAAATGTTTTTGGTTGTACAATAAAAATTTAGGCTGTTTAAAGAAGTATTTAAGAAGCATGGCACTACTTTATTTGCAAATAAATAATGTTGTAGCCTTAAAAAAGTCAAAATGCAATTTAAGAACTGGTATTATTTTTTAATGTTTGAAATAAATATTCGAGGTGTCATCAGGGTAAGAATACGTTCTAAACCCTAATTCTAATCCTAGTCCTTGTTTATATATTCTTTTAAATATTGTTGTACATCAAAAATAAATATTAAATATTGTTGTACATCAAATAGTACTCGAGAATTGCATTCCAAATATCTGAAAATACTTTAAGAAACAATTTGTAAGATTAAAAAACATTTTTAAAAGAAAAGTTGAAAATGTAGTGCAAAGGGTGAGGTAAGCTTAATGGCTTTGGTAATAAGAAAACTAGAATCATTAAGTAAAATGGCAGCCTATGTTTCAAAAATAATTTTTTAAGAATTGTCAAATATTTTTCTGTTTACAAATGCTATCAACAGATCTTTTTTGTTTTTCAAAATTTTTTTTTAAACTTGTCGTAGATTAAATAATTACATCTGTTGTTCCCTTTTTCTGGCATAAAAATAACCTGCCTGTTATTGATAAGTGTACAGCTTCTTTTCATGGTATAAACAACATTCTAGTTTATCTCCACCTTCTTTTTAAATCTGTCAGTTGGTTATTAATAATATTTATTTTCTTGCATTTTTTCATGAGTTTAGAATGTTTAAAATTTTTTTTAGTATCTTCAGTTTGGATATAAATACTTATTTTACTGGGATTTAAGGAAAATGTTGATAAACCTTTACTTTAAACCCTAAGATAGAGCAAAGAAATTAATTGTTCTAAACTTACAGATGAATAACTAAAAAGAATCAATTGCAAAAAAATTTTTTTTTTTTCTCAGATTGCAGTTAATTTGAACAAAAGTTGGTCCAGATATTAGGTTAATTTAAACAACAGTTGGTCCAGCTATTAGGTTAATTTGAAAAAAAGTTGGTCCAGGTATTTGGTCCAGGTTTTGTCATCTTTGCAATAATAAAGCAATATTTAAAAACTCTTTAAACTTCAATTTACTTCTTATAATGACTTTTACTTCAATTTTTAAATGTTTCAACTATTTTGCTTCAACTTTTATTGTACCAAAATTTTATGTATTTGTTACTTTCATAAATTGTTGTTAAGGAACCTAGTTGCTGAGGAATCTTGTTGTTGAGGAACCTTGTTGTTAAAGAACCTTGTTGTTGAGGAACCTTGTTGTTTAGGAACCTTGTTGTTGAGGAACCTTGTTGCTGAGGAGCCTCAGAACTCAAAATCGTATTTTGTTCGCAGAATAATATAACTGTTATAGTCTTGCAGAAGTGTTCTTTGAAGCTGTCATCTATACTTTAAAATCTTGTTTTCCAGCCTGCTGGAAAGTGTCATCTTTTACCCCTATTTTCAAAAATTCTGGAAAGCATTCTGACTGGTTTAACTACTGTCCAATTAGTCTTCTTCCTATCATAAGCAGAATTTTTGAGTCTTTACTTATCAAACACTTAACCTCTTATCTTGAATCTGATAACTTACTTTCTGATCAACAATGTGGATTTCAATCTTTTTGTACTACTGCTGATTTGTTAATGGTAACCAATAGGTTTTATTGTGCATTATATTTCTAAAGGTTTTTATAAAGTTTGACATGCTTCTCCATAATCTCTCTTTTAATGGTGTATTATGTAACATCTTTAAAATTATTGAATCCTTCCTTACCAATTGTAGTATAAAAGTTGTTCTTGATGGATAGCATTCTTTTTCATTTCCTGTATCTTCAGGGGTTTCTCAAGGTTCTTTGACCCTATACTCTTTTAAATTTAAATTAACCATCTCCCTGAAATTCTACCATTTATTCTTGTCTTGATAAGAAGCAACACTCTCTGACTGCTTGGAGGGGACATTTGAGCTTGAAAAGGATCTTACATCTACTAGAGTATGATGCTCTCAGTGGCTGGTGAACTTTAGTTTAGCAACAATTCTATTTTTTTGACTAATAGTTATCGCAACAATCTAGATCTTCTTATATTTATGAACCATGATGTACTCAATGAGTCATCTACCCTTTATCTTTTAGGATTAACTCCTACTTTGTCCAGGTATTCCAATCTTTCTTGGAAACCATATTTCAAATCAATTGTAAAACTAGCATCTGGTACAGTTGCATCTCTTTTTTGTGCTTGCCACTTTCTTACTTTATATTCTATTCTTTATTTCTATAAATTTCAAATCTGTTCTTGTATGGAATACTGTTTCCTTATTGGGAACGGATCTTCGAATGTAAGACTCTTTTAGACAAGGTGCGAAAACACATTGTAAACATAGTTGGACCTGTACTTCCAGCCAACCTTCAACCGTTGTCACATCATTGTAATGTTATTTCTTTTTCACTTTTCTTTAAAAACCATAATGGGCTCTTGTGTCATCTTCTAAAATTCATCTCGTGTTACTCGTCATTCAATTAAATCTCATCATTTTACTGTGACTGTTTCTAATTGCTGTAAAAGTTCTTACTTGTCTAGTTTAATTTCTCGAACATTCATTCTTTGGGATTCGCTCCTTTCATTTTGTTTTCCTGATTCATATAATTTGCAATCTTTTAAGTTGTCTGTTAATCGTTATCTTGCTTTATAAACTTTGTCTTTTCTCTTTTAGTAACTTCCAACTCTAATAATGGTTGCTTGCAGACTTCTTTGAAATGATGGTTTATAAAAAAAAAGAAAGAAAGTTATATGTCATCAACAATATATAAGTGACTTATTTCACTTTAAAACCATAGAACCTGATCAATTATGTGTGATCAACAATATGTAAGTGGTTTATTTCACCTTGAAACCATGGAACCCAGTTTTTGAGATAAAGTAAAAGATTTTGTTATCTGACAACAGTAATAACAACAACAACAAGCTATTTATTTTCCGTAAATCATTTTACAATAGTTTTGATAATAATAATTATACTAATAACAATAATAATAGTAATAATAATATATTATAATAATATAAGATAAAAAAAAGATTAGGACAAATTATAGTAATAGTAATAATAAGTATGTTTACAATAATTACAATGAAAAAATAATAATAATAACTAATAACTAATATTATAATGGTAGTTATGAGCATAAAATTATTTATAATAATAAGTTAATGATTTATTTAGGATGGTGTCACTCATACAGAAATCTGATTAAAGGAGTGACATCAATTTTTAAACATAATATAAGTAATAATAAGCAAAGGCATGCATCGAAACGTATGGACCATAAGCACATAGAACATACATTAAAGCAAACATGTAGAAATCATAATTTGCAGGATTTAATAAAAAAAAGAAAAAAATAAACAAAAAGTACTGATGATAATTGTAGTAATGATGAAAAGAAAATTAAAAGGATATTTTAATCGTAAGGATAATATGTCTAAAAGTTTGAATAAAAAGTTTTTCAGAATTTTTTAAAATTGATATTGATTAAGATGGAGTAAAGGTATTTTAGGATATAGTTTTTTGGACTCAAAATGCATGCGAGGCTCCTGTTCCATTCACAGACGCACTGATAAACAATAGAATTTTTACCATACTTCTATGTTTTAAAAGATGGTGCATTTAGTTTTCCATTGTGTATATTTCTAGTAGAGTAGGAATGTAATAGTCTACCTTCTGTGAACAAGTTTGTGATAGGAGACGGTAAGAGTCAAAAACAAAAAGAAGATTAGCATACTTTACTAGCGCTGGGAATGTTGAAGTGAAAAGTTTTTTGAAGAACTTCAATGTATCTGATTTAATTGGTTGAAAGTTTATTATTCTAATGGATTGACACTGAAACGATAGCAAATTGTTAATGCGATAGTTTCCAACTTGACCCCAAACTTGACAACAATATCTAAGATGAGATGAGAATAATGCATAGTAAATATTCTTTAGTGCAACTTTATTGACAAATTATCGAAAGCATACCATTAGCTCGAGATTTTTATGCTTAGTTCATTAATATGAAAGTTCCATGAAAGATTGCAATCAATTAATACACCTAAATATTTAATAACTCTTGAAGGGTATAGCTATTTATCATTAATTTTGATTTTGATTTCAACGTTTTTAAAGAAATAGTTTTTTCTCAGAGATGAAAAAAAATGAGTTCAATTTTTTCGATGTTGAGACATTAGGTTAGCATTTAACCAGTGAACTATACCTTTTAGATCCAAATAAACATTTTTACATAAAGAATGATACAAATAGTTGATGTGCAAGAGATTTGTATAATCAGCTAACAGATGAACTGAAGAGAAGTGAACAAAGTTAATTAGGTCGTTAACGTAGGTTAAAAATAAAAGAGGACCTAGAACAGAACCTTGAGGAACACCACACAAAACTGGTTTATTACTGGAATTGAAACCATTAATACTTACAAATTGTTTTCGATCTGAAAAATAAGATCAAAACCAGTCATTTACAATACTGCAAATTCATTAATGATTTGATTTAGAAATCAAAATACTATGGTCAACGGTATCGAAAGCTTTTTGTAAATTGATAAAAACACCACAAACGAAATGACCAATATCAAGAGCTTTCCTTATTTTTTCTGTTATACTTATTAATGCATGGCAAGTAGAATGTTTTGATCAAAAACCAAATTGAAAATCATTTAAACAATTAAATGAGTTTAGAAAAGAATATACAAGTTTCTCAAGAAGCTTACTTATGTTAGATAAAAGAGAAGTAGGTCTGTAGTTAGAGCATGAAAGTTTAGAGCCATTTTTAAATATTGGAATAACGCGAGATAATTTCAAATTATCGGAAATGTTGGACCTAATCATTGTTTTGGATTCAATTTAGATATAAGAGATGAAATTTCTGGAATATTTGTTGGAGAAGAATGAGTTTAGAATAAAATTATTCCAGGTATCGAATAATTTTATTCAATACCTTTTTGTTTCAATTTCTTGGTTTTATATAAAATTATATAATATTCAATTATAATATAATAAAAATATATATTATTCAATATAACATAAAATTTTAAAGCCACTTATTTGTCAAACTTGTTTTTATTTTTAAAGTATATTGTTGGTAATAATCAGGTTTATGGTCAAATTAACTCAGAATCTTGATGCTTTTTTGACAGAATGTTTTGTAGATTTAGATGAAGAATAGATGTAGAAGATTAAGAAAAAAAAAGCTTGAAGATTAAGATTTTTCAATATTCCAAATATTGCATGCATAGTTTAATATATTGAAAGTGATGTGATATAAGGCATCATGAATATGTTTTTGAGCTTTTAAAAATAATATTTATTTTTACTAATTTTCATAACACTTCTACACTCACTGGATTCACGGTTTAGTGAAAAATAAACAAGAGTAAAAACTTACAAAAAGTTCTATTGATACTTTAAGAAAGTTTAATTCAATGAAACCACTGGCTTAATAGAAATTAAGGTTTTTTATTTTCTGTTGGAAATACTAAGTTGTTTATATTTTTATTTTCAAAAAATGCTACATCATATAATTTTCTAAGTGCATTTATCAACTTTAATTTTTAAATGGCAGTTTTTAAATTATAATTAACTAAGGTGGTTATCAAAGCATATAGACACCCTTTGAGTACATGCCTATTTTGGATGAAAAGTTACTGTTTATTTTAATGCAGTGGGAGGTAATTGGTGGATTCGTAATCATGATTGCGGTTTAGATAAGGTGCGATTTTAATGTAAACTTTAAACATAAAAAATTAAAAAAGAAAATACAAAAGGACACTAGGGACAGACACAAAGGGACACCTCTACCTTTTATAAAGGAAGAGGTTAAAAAAGGTATTTTATTTTGTAATCTTTTTTAAAGGTTTTAAAAATAAATGATTTGTTTTTAATTTTAAAAATAATTATTTCTTGTCTAATATGTTTGCATATTTAAGAATAAAATTGATTGTAATGATTAATGTAATAAATTTTAGTGTAAAATTTTTATGCTAGCATGTTTGATAACTCATGGAAATCATTAACATCATTGTGGTCTCATAGGCAACAACTAGGTGTATGTGTATTAAAAAGTAAAATATATGCTATCGCTGGTTCAGATGGAGATAACCGTTTAAATTCTGTTGAAGTTTTTGATTGGAGCACAAACTCTTGGAACAGTTCTACACCTTTGCAGGTAATAATCTGCAGGTCTACATCTTTGCAGGTAATAATCTGCAGGTCTACACCTTTGCAGGTAATAATCTGCAGGTCTACACCTTTGCAGGTAATAATCTGCAGGTCTACACCTTTGCAGGTAATAATCTGCAGGTCTACACCTTTGCAGGTAATAATCTGCAGGTCTACACCTTTGCAGGTAATAATCTGCAGGTAATTGTTATCCTAACTTTGTGGTAAATTTTTATAACTTTTTTGCTTCAATAAAAAATTTTTTTCTGAAAATATATCATAAATATATCATAATATAAAAACAATACATGTCCATTGAAGTAAAAAAATTTAAAACACTATACATTTGGATACTATTTTTATTTATAAAGTCATCATCACCATCACTATCATTTTCAGTATATGATTCTCTGTTTGTTATTCTAATGTTGTTATCAGAACAGAATTTAAGAGTTTTTTTTTAGAACTTTTTTTATTTAGAACCTTAGCTTTTTTAATTACTTATATTTATTACTACTAAAGAAAGATGTAAACTTTTTTATATTTATTACTACTAAAGAAAGATGTAAACTTTTTTATTGTGTTAGTTTAAAAAAAAATTTTTATCATTTTTTCATCAGCATTATTTTTTGGTCACATTAAGATATGATTTTATTTTAAACTCTGATATGTATTTTATTAAAACATAGAAAATGGGGCTGATTCTATCAACAGCTGTAAAATATCAGAGTATTAACAATACCATGTTGCACAAGAATGATGTTCCTGTATATGCTTTTTAAGGTCACATTAGGAGTGCTACACATAAGGAGTGCTAAGTTATGACTTTAGGTTAGTTAGCAGGACTAAGATAACTGCATAGCTCATTGCTTGGGATGCTCTATCTACGAATGAGTCAAGTTCTCTTTAACTTAATAATTTTTTATTCTTGCAATCAATATATACAATAGTTTTAAAAAACTACCTTATTTCAGATGCATTTCCCACAGACATTTCTGCTGTTTAATTTTGCAAATTTTCTCTTTTTAGAGCTTAAATCTGACCTTTGTACTTTATATATATATATATATATATATATATATATATATATATATATATATATCTTGGTATTTACAATATAATTTTAATATTTACTTTATAAATATCTTGATATTTACAATAATAACTTAATATATCTTAATATTTCTTAATATAATTATTACTATATATATATAAATATCTTGTTGTTTACTATATAATCCTAATATTTACAATATAAATACAAAGTAGTGATATATATGAAATAACAAAAAAATAATAAAAAATTTTATTATAATTTTTTATAATTAAAAATTATATAGTTAATTTTATTGTTATAAAATAAGTCTTTTCATTATACACATAAAACATTTTTATATAACGACTTCTGCTTTTAAAACCCTGAGAATTTTACATTTAACTGTTTTGAGAAAAAATTATCTTTTGTTAAAAAAACAATTTGTTTTATTAAATAAAGTTTATTAAATAAATGTTATATTAAATGAAGTTTATTATTTTTAGTAAAAAAAAATTTTCTACTCTGATTTTTGATTTTCAAACTAAAATTGTAATTATGCTTTCCTGACTCATGCAACCTTCGACTTTTTAAATCTTCTGTCAAAAGTTGCTTACAGCCTTGTTGTGAATTGCTTACAGCCTTGTTACGGGTTAATTACAGCCTTGTTGCGAGTTGCTTACAGCCTTGTTGCGAGTTGCTTACAGTCTTGTTGCGAGTTGCTTACAACCTTGTTGTGAGTGAGTTAGTTCAAAAAAAAAATTTGATGAGTTGATAGAATTCAAAAATCATAGTTATATTTTTCCTATATTTTTGTTATCAATATTAACTCTGGTTTCAACTTTTATCAGAATAAAAAAATAGTTTGATAAAATAAAGAAAAATAACAAACCCAAGTTTTAAAATTAGTTTGAATTGCTGCTAAGTAACAACTATGGATATAGTAACTATGACAACTATGAAATCTAGTAACTTGAGTTTTTAAAAGTAACAAATTAATAGTATTAAAACTATTAGTAATAAATTTTTTTGTAAAGATCATTTGTAAAACCAAGACAACCACTTTTCATAATCAAAAGCATCTTTCCAAAAAAAATTAGAAAACACTTTTATTCCTATGATCTTATTTTAATTATTTTCAATTATTATATTTTTAAATTTTTATCAAAGAACTTTACTTATTTATCTTATCAACCCAGTTTAATCTCCAGATTTATACACATATTAAAATCATGCATGTACACATGTTCAAACTCAACATTTATACTTATGCTGTAAACATGCATGGTCAATATATTGTCAATGTATAAATGCAGTGCATACATTTGATTCATTATATTTTTAGGTCTAGTAAAATTTCATGTTTTAAAGTTTTAAATGTTGTTATAAGTATATACTGTATATATATATTTAATAAATAAAAATTTTAATTTTTTTTTAGTGCTTTTTTATATTCATTCAATGTGTTTTTTTCTTTATTATTTTATATTTTATTTATTCAATTTACATACTTTGATTTTTCTATATAAAAAAATCTATTCAAATTGGTTAGACCTATATGCAACCACTGCATTTCAACAAATAAATTTAGTCAAGGAAATATTTTACAGATAAAGATGAAGCTGTTGTCGTATTTGGGCTGGTTCTTCTAATAAGGATCTCTCCCTTTTAGACAAGGTTTATTGTAAATATTGTTCCCATTGTTGTAAGGTTGCATCTCATTCTAATTTTTATAAATACTACCATGGTATCAAGCAAGTTATCATTACTTGTTCCATCAACGAAAACTCAAATTGTGTGACTCATTTTTCAGATATGTTGCTGGTAATGTTCTTTTATGCTAAAAAAAGTTTCATTAATAAGGTTTTTATCGAAAAAGTGCTTCTATGGAAAAAAACAAAATTTCTTTCTATGTGTTTAACAGTCTGCTAGCTATTTGATGATCATTACTCTGTATATTATGATAATTACTTTTAGACTTGCCGTTCTGGAGTGGGTGTTGGTGCACTGAGAGGATCTATATATGCTTTGGGTGGGTACGATGGGCATCATTGTCTCAGCTCTGTGGAGCGCTTTAATCCTATTGATAATAAATGGCATTTTATTGCTTCAATGAATTTTGCAAGAAGTTTTCCAGGTACTTATTTTAATATAGGGTGCTACTTATGTATTTATCCTAGTTTGTTTATTGTAATATATTTTCTGTGCCAGTGTATTTATTGTACTTGTATCTATGTATGTATGGAGGCCCACAAAATTTTTTAAGAGGAAAGGGAGGCTCAATATTATCAGTATTTTTTTTTTTCTTTTTGTGCTGTTTAATACATTAAAATCAAGAAATATATAAAACAAAGAAAAAAAAGACTTTTGTAGAACAAAGAAGAGAGTATAAATTTGTCATGGAAAAACAGGGCGCTGTAATAAATAATGGTGTACTATAGCAGAAATATTTTAATGACACAATGAATGTATATAGTTAACTAGTGCACACAAAAAACTTACAATACTTGTTTAAAATCAAGTTTATATTTTAAAGAAGAATTGGAGTCATTTGTTACCGATACCAAACATGCCAACAGTTTTATTTATAAAGCCTTTTTTGTTCAAGTTTATTTTGTCTCTGTGTACTCTTAAGGTGCCAAACCAGACAAATGATCATTTGACATTGTTGACCTCTTTTTTTTTTACACAAGGTAATGTACTAAACGATTGCATTATCGTACATGTTGTTCCTGGTAAAGTTAACACTAGTAAGGCATACCGGATACTAGAATAAAATTATGTTAAAGGTAATAATTTTATGAAATCTTGGCTAATGTTGTATTCTCCAAGGTTCCAAAAATCAAACAAACTCAGGGTCTTAGTTTCAAAATTATTTATGCTGTATACGTTATTAGTTGTAGAAATTTTGTCTTTAAAATAGTAGGTTTAGTTAGCACAATCTTATGTTGGATGCAGTAATATTAAGTTAAATAGTACACTGTTGGCTTCAATCGACTCTTCAACGAGCTCTTCAACGAACAATTAGAGAAACAAAGTATGGAATGTAAACTATATGTCTTAAGAATATTAACACTTATGTTTCCCAAAATACATTGATGCTTTTTTTTCAGAATAATCAGTTCAATATTATATTTTGTGTGAGTTGTACTTTTTTCACTAAAATATCCCTGAAATGATTACTGGACTTTTACTATGCTGAGTAGTTTTTGAACTTGCAGTTGGAATTCTTGAAGATTAAGTTAATCAGCTTGAAGTGCCTGACTAACTGGTTTAAGTATTGCTGAGTACTGTGAAATAATATGTGCTGGATGAAGCTTATGTGCATTTGTTGTGTAATTCTATTTGCATACAATGAAAATTCTTTCAGATGAAAATAAATATCTCTAAATTTACTACCAAAAATTTTTTTTGGCAGTAAATTTGGTAAAAATCAAAGAAATTCCTCACAACTCATAGCCTTCTCTCTAGATGTATTAATAAACTGCACTCTCAGTGATAACTGTTAAGATCCTAAAATATCTGCTGTTTCATCAACTATGACCAAGAATCCAATAGCTACCAACATTGTTGGTAGCTTTTACAATATCTTCTCTCAGAGCATGTTCAGACAAGTTGAATAAATTATTCTGCGTTCCATGTGATGTATAATGAACATTTTCAGCACCTGTGTCTCCTATCAATTCTATACTAATAACATTGTTGGACATTTCCTTATTTATTATATTTCTCACGTAATATAAATAATTTGTTCCGCAAAATTGTAAAAATAATAGGATACAGATTCTTTCTATTGTTTTCAATAATTCATTTTAACTTAATTATCTAGCTGACAAAAAATATTTTTAATTAGATTTTTTTTTTGCCCAGAGGTGGCGTTGAACCACGGATCTCTAATTTCTGAGGTAAGGGCGCTAATCACATCCCTACAGCTGGATTGTTGATCCCAAGTGTTCAGCATCTTGCTGAGCCCCACGATGCCATGCTGAGCTGGTATGGTTTTTGGCACATTCAGTAAAATGTATATTCTTTGTAAAAAGATTAGTAATTTAAATTCTTTTATTTTACTTTAAATTCCTCTTTAAACTGGTTGTGGAAATAAAGCTCAAAATACCCATAGCACCTTTTTATATAGGTGAATATGATAGCCATAGAGGATACTAGGTATTTAGAAATGTCACCTTTGAAATCAAAGACAGATGAGGCTGGTAAGGATCAGTTCACAAACAGTACTTAAGGTCAATAGGAATTTTGTGTAGTATATTTTACACAGAGTCCAATGTCATAATTTAACCTAGTATTTCCACTTTAAGTTTGTCAAATTCTGGTTTGAGAGATGCTGCTGATGATGAGCAAGCAAAATCTTCGGTTTTTGTTTGATTTACAGATTTTCTAACTGATCGCTTTTTAAAAAAAATTTAATTTGTTATTATGAAAATAGTTATATGTTAAATAAACCAAGCTTTTTCTATATATAATATCGGAACACTTATATTTTTGAGACAAAATTATACAATAAATATATGTTTTTAATAAAAAGTTCCTTTTAATCACTGCAATCATATAAGCTGGTAGTTAACAGAAAGCAAAGACAAAAGTTAAATAACAAGGAAATGGTTGAAAGAAGACTTTAAAAACTGTAAACTGCATGAGTGAGGAAAACATGAAGACAAGACTTCTAAAGTATTGTGTTTGAGGTAAAAAGCTACACACTAAAAAAAGGTAGAAATTTCTATTTTAGGGTATAATTTTTTTCTACTTTGTAAGGTATAATTTTCTACCTTTTAAGGTAAAAGGTTATATCTTTAAAGTAGAAAATTTTATGAAAAATTATTATTTTTTATATAATTTTCTACCTCAGAAGGTATAAATCATCCCTTACTCAGGGTATGTCATATACCCTACCTTAAGGTAGAAATGTCTACCTTTTTTTAGTGTGTAGGTTTATAAATGTTTTTGAGCATGATCATTAATATAGATAACAAAACAGGACCAATGATAGAACCTTGAGTTACCCCAGAAGTTCCTTGAAACTTGGAAGCTAGAGTAGGTTCTTCTACATTTATAATGTGTTTTTATATTATATCTAAAAGAGAATGAGCATAATTAGAAGTACCAGCCCAAGTATGACAACAGTATTCCATACAAAATGAATAAGAGATTTACAGAGCTATAGAATAGGAATATAGAATGGAATACGAATGTTATAGAATGGAATGAGAAGTATGACACAAGAGCACGTCTTAGAAGAGAGATCTTATTTAAGATTAGCTGCTATTTCTGAGCTATTAAAATCTCATAACTTTTTTGACCAAAGTATATATATATATATATATTAGGGTGGTCCAAAAAAATGAAGTTTGGAATTTCTGTTCTCCACAAGGCTTTGCTTTTATCTTGTTTCATATAATATTAGATAATTTCTGTAAAAATTTAAAGCAAATCGGATGATATTTAGGGGTCAATAAAAGTTTTAACTTTTCATGTATACAGTCAAAAGAGTAAAAATTTCATTTGATATTTTCATATTTTAATATTTAAAATTTTAAATGAAAAATTGTTATTATACTAATTTCAAAAGTATGACATATAAGTAATGCCTCATCAAATGTCATCTATCGCGATCATGCCGGCCTTAGAGGAGGATGGGTAAATCTGGCGACGTTGCTGGACAAAATGAAGCAGAAACTGTTTTTGGTCCTCGTCTTTGGTGAGGGTTTCATTATATTTCTGGATAAGAGCAATGCTACACTCTGCGCTATCATTGACAACCTTCATCTTGTCAACTCGATCCTTCAAATTTTGGTAGATTTTCAAATTCTGGATCTTTCAACAGGGAACTCTTGGCCTCCTCCTTTCCAGTGATACTAAGTACTTTGAAGAGACTAAATGTTCTTTGGGTCACAAACTTTTCAAGATGATTAAAGTCTGCGCCACATGTGCTTATTCCCTTCAGAGCTGACTGAATTTTTGGAAGCTGGATGTTGGCTATCATGGCTCTTTTAACATCTAGAGGGACTCAGTTGTCAAAAAAAGCTAAGCCCACAAGGCGTTCTGAGAAGAACCACAGATGTCGAGTAAATGCAGTGTAAGCCACATTAGCAATGATACGGTTTGGATATTTCTTGAGAAGCCCAATCATCAATGCATCATTTAGGGGAGCATATGAAGTCAGTGGATCCTCGTGCCAGAAACGAGGGAAACAAAGAGTGTCAGCTCCTTCAGACCTCGCTTTTCTTTAGCAGTCAATTCTAACTGGCCTTCAAATAGCACCATTTTTAGAAAATAGATGGCCTTCGATATCCATCAAGCATGATGCCCTGCTCCTGGAGCTTGGAAGTGGAACTCTATCTTAAAACTGCTTCCACCGAGGAAGACAAGACATAGTCGAAGGAGCTCGAAGTAATCCTCCTGAGGCTGATGATGTCTTATAGCTTTGATGTAGTAGACAACCATCTGTGTCCGAAGAGTTTCGCTATCCTCATTGAAAATTTTGTCTCTAGCTGGCAAATACTCTGTTTGCCTGATGTATGGCCATTTCTTCTGAAACCTCTTAAAAAAACCGACTTCCAGGACAGGATGATGGCATCCAATGTTTACAAGTTTATGGCCAATGGCATCCTCAATAAAAGCTTATACCCCTTGATGGATGTCTGTGTTAGAGGAAGTTGTATTAAATACCAGACCTTGAACTTTTTCTCATAGATTCCAGTCATCTAGTACTTTTAAGCATGCAGCAGCCTGTTCTTCCCCAGTTCCTCCTACAATTTTTGGGACTGCAAACAACTTCTCGATACCATTCTCAGTGACAATCACAGCAATTTGATTGACGGTTTCTTTTGCACCAGGTATGTTCGGAAGCAGTTTCCCATCCCAATGGAGAAGAAGAGGAAATTCAGTTGAAAAAGAACTCTTTTTTGCCTCAGCTATTTTTTATCGGGTAGCCATCTGTGACCTTCTGATGGTGCTCCAAGACAGTGTCAGGTCGTCAATAGGCTGGCCTAAAGCCTTTGCTACTGATGCAACATCATACATAGCTCCACAATCGGGAAGATTTACTCTATCTAAAGCCCCTGCAACTTCTGGACTTGCTATCACGCTTTTCAGTCGTTTAGGCTTTGAGGAAGGAGTTTGAGTAGATGGTGATGATGGAACTCTGAAGTCTTCATCGTCGGCGTCGTCCTTGTCTTCAGACTTAGAAGAAGAACTGATATCCAAAGCAGGACCAGATGTATTTATTTGCTGCAACTTTTCTGTCTCTTTCAGTCTTCGATTTTTATTAGCTTCTATACGAGCTCACTTCTTCGTCTTTTTCTCTGCAAGATTGCGATCCACTCCAGCCATGCTTGAACTGGTGACATCTTCTCTCTGTTTCATTAGGAATTGTCTGTCTTCATTGTTCATCATGATGTCCAAAGCATTCTTTGTGGCCAAGTCAAAAAGTTCCATCAGGTCGTCTTTGAACATTTGCTCTTTAAATCTACAGCTTTTATATGCTTTTGTCCTATTCACCTTCAACAGTTGATATTCACCACACAGTTTCTTCAGTTTTCTTTCACTAGAATCAATCCTCTGAGTTGGAATTCTTGCTTTGCTCCAAACCATATTGATATCCTTAATTGTAATTATGTAATATGTGCATAAAGCAGCTGATGCAAATTACTAACCTTTTAAGCTTTTCTTCTATAGTCAGAATAAAAATTCAAAAATACTATATGTTTGAAAAAATTTCAATTTTTAAAAATTATTTGCTGATGGCAAGATTTGCTGTTTGCAAATTGCACAAAGAACTAGAATAATTACTTTTTAGTGTCCCAGAAGGTCTGTTCAGAAAAACAAAGTTAAAAATGATGTATAAACACTCAACAATGTGATTTCTGCTACGAACATGCTGTAAAATTAGGTGCTTGCCCAAAATGTTGAAATCCTATTGACCCCTAAAATTGCTCAAATTGATCCAATTTTTCGCATGGTTATTCCTTATATATAGTAGAACAAAGTTGGCCTTGTGGAGAGTGGTTAGGAACACTTTTAATTTTTACTATGTAATTCTGGACCACCCTAATATATATATATATATATATATATATATATATATATATATATATATATATATATATATATATATATATATATTTATTTATTTATTTATTTACATTTACATATATGTATATGTATATATATATATATTTACATATGTATATATATATATATATTTATTTACATTTACATATATGTATATGTATATATATATATTTACACATATATATATATATATATATATATATATATATATTTATTTACATATATATGTGTATATATATATATATATATGTGTATATATATATATATATATGTATATAAAGGGTGTTTTTTTTAGAGGTATAGAACTTTAAATTGCAATAAAACAACGATGGATTATTCGATTGACAAGAATTTTTTTTTATTAGAAAGATAATCTTGTGGCATTACATTTTAAATATAATTTCTGGCATATGACCGCCACAACTGGCTTGGATGTAGTCCAATCTGGACGTCCAATTTTCAATGACTTTTTCCAGCATTTGTGGCCGTATATTGGCAATAACACGGCGAATGTTGTCTTCCAAATGGTCAAGCGTTTGTGGCTTATCCGCATAGACCAATGACTTTACATAGTCCCACAGAAAGTAGTCTAGCGGTGTTAAATCACAAGATCTTGGAGGCCAATTCACAGGTCCAAAACGTGAAATTAGGCGGTCACCAAACGTGTCTTTCAATAAATCGATTGTGGCACGAGCTGTGTGACATGTTGTGTCGTCTTGTTGAAACCACAGCTCCTGGACATCATGGTTGTTCAATTCAGGAATGAAAAAGTTTGTAATCATGGCTCTATACCTATCACCATTGACTGTAACGTTCTGGCCATCATCATTTTTAAAGAAGTACGGACCAATGATTCCACCAGCCCATAAAGCGCACCAAACAGTCATTTTTTCTGGATGTAACGGTGTTTTGACACACACTTGAGGATTATCTTCACTTCAAATGCGACAGTTTTGTTTGTTGACGTAACCATTCAACCAGAAGTGCGCTTCATCGCTAAAGAAAATTCGCATATGAAAATCGGGAACAACGTTTTGTAAGCACGCATACCAAGATCCTTCCGCAAAATTTTCCATACAGTGGATGGACACAGATCCAATTCCTGTGCTCGATGGCAGATAGACTCATTCGGGTCTTCCGCAATGCTATGCTCTACAGTAGCAATAGCTTCTTCTGTACGCACCGTACGGCGTCTCTGGGGATGCAAGTTATCAATAAGAAAAAACGTGGTGCGAAAACGTTCCGTGGTTAATCGAATTAACAGCTCTGATGGATGATTTTGTCAAGGATAAAATGGACGGAGAGCACGATACGTATTCCGCACAGACCATTATTTTCAAAATAAAATTGAACTATTTGCAAACGTTGTTCAGGCGTGAGTCTATTCATGATGAATTGCCAAACCAAACTGAGAATAAATCACTTGTCACCTGTTAAATCGGTCGCCATCTTGAACAGTAATGCCAACTTAAAGTTCTATACCTCTAAAAAAAACACCCTTTATATATATATATATATATATATATATATATATATATATATATATGTATATATATATATATATATATATATATATATATATATATATATATATATATATATATAATGTTTATATATTATTATCGGAAACCCTTAAAATAAAAACGATTGTTTAAAAAACACTCACACTTAGTTTAATTTATAGCTTTTTTTTTACTAATTTAAAAATATCAATATCTATGTAAATATAAACTAGTAAATAATTACGCATTAAAAAACCATTTTTTTCTTTGTTTTAACATTTGTACTTTTTTTTTTTTTAAATTTGTTTCAACAGATTAAAATTTATCAAAATACAGTTTTAAAAATAAAATTAAAAAAATTAGTTAATTAATACTTAATATAAAAATTCATTAGAAGTGTTTGTTACTTCATTAGAAGTGATTGTTACTTCATTAAAAAGTGTT